>NW_028255144.1:0-600000 GCF_964263255.1 Lissotriton vulgaris
GCCTCTCTATTCCTTTTTCCACCTCTTTTGTTTTTCTGGGTAGCCTTTCAGAAGCTTTGGAGCTCCCTCCACATTCTCATGGTCTCTTTGACCTTATGCTGGCCCTTGCACTACAACATATTGTTTCTAACTGGAAATCCCTGAACACACTGTCCCTAATTTGCTGGTGGAACCTAGTATGCCATTCACATAGACTTGATGTTGCTTTTGCGTCCTCCTGGAAACCTTCTCGAAATGTTGAACTCTATTGGTTACCTCTCACCCTATATTTGGATCAATCCGCCAAAAAGACATACTCTTCACTTTCCTCTGATAATTTCAAACCCCCTTGAGCATATGTACTCCTGCTTGCAGTTTATGATGTTTCTCAATTTCACTAATGCAGTTTTTAATCTTTCTTCCTGTTTTTTCTAAGGTTCTTATTTCAGGTATTTGCTAAACATTGTGTATTTACTGTACTTTATTGCCAACACTCATTGTGTTTATTTTTATTCATTCTTATATGATATTAGCATGGTTGTATTCCCCTCCCTTCCCTTCCCCCCCACCTCCCCCTAAAAAATCTTCAAAATGCTTTGCTTTTTCATTGTGCCACCGGCTACTTCTGTTTTGGTTTCTCCCAACATTTAACTTTTTTCTTGTTATTTGCTGATGTCACCTTATTGTAATATCCAATTTACCTTAATAAAGCTTTCAAACAGAAAAAAATACATTAAAAAAAAAGAAATCTACAGTTATCAAAATACGCTTTAAAAACAGTTCCTTGATGTTGATAGCTTTGTCTGGGGCTATCATAGCATCGTGAGCAAACAAATCCAAACAGTTCAGACTGGTCGCGGCATCGCGGACTAGCTATGGTGTCGGGAAGACCCGCAAACAGTACCTATTAGAGATGGAGGGCGCCGAGGCCCTTGGTGTCACTCACGTTGCAGGTCGAGCTCCTGTCTGTTGTGATCAGGAGCACTGGCATCGGCAGGCGTTGGGTGCTGCGGTGTGAAGTGCAGCGGTGCGACGTGCGGTGCCCTCAGGTCGCGGTGCGAGCAGTGGCTCGATGGCAGCGTCAAATGGCATCATCGGTGAGACCAGGGTCACGGTGCGAGGTGAAGGTGGTGCTCATCACAGTTCTGGCAGGTCACGGTGCAATCAGCGGCACAGTCATTGCTGACGCGCTGTCGTCAGATGACGAACGGGTGTCGATGGTGCCGGCGTCAGTAGGCCATGGCTGCAGTGCGGGTTGAGGGCGGTGCATCGTGTAACTTTTCGAGCGGTGCCCTCAAACCACGTGCAAGCAGTGACGTCGATTTCATCGTGGAACGGTGGCGTCGGGGAGGCCAAGGTGTTGTCATGATCGAGGCGGTGCGGAGTGCGGTGCCCACAGGTCGCGTTGCAAGCAACGGCTCGATAGCGACGTCAGCAGGCATCGTCGGTGAGACCACTGTCGCAGTACGGCGGTGCTTTCTGCGGTGCCCATACTTCGGCGTAAAGCGAGACGGTGGAGAGTGCAGTGCCCACAGGTCGCGGTACGAGCAGCGGCTCGGTTGCGGCGTCAGCAGGCATTGTCGATGAGACCAGGGTCGTCGTGCTGCATTGCGGCGGTACCCTCTGTGGTGCCTTCAGGACACGGAGTTGGCTGCGGCGTCGTAGACATCGTCGAATTGCTTTTCTTCTTGCAGCACAAAACACACAGTCCCCAGTGCTGAGGGCAGAAGAGCTTGAAGTCTTTGCTGTTCTTGAGACTTCTTGAACAGGGGGCAAGCTCTACCTCAAGCCCTTGGAGAAACTCACAAAAGTAGATTGCAGAAAGTTCAGTCCAGTCCTTTCACTGCCCAACACAGCAAAGCACACAGCAAAGTGGTAGTCCCTCCTCACAGCTTCTCCAGCTCTTCTTCTTGGCAGTCTTCTTGATCCACAAGAGTTCTAAAGTTCAGGCCCTAGTATTTGTATCCAAAAATCCTTTGATCCACTAGGGAGACGGTGTCAGTTCCTTAGCTAGAACCAGTCCTGCCTTCTCTGGTGTGATTTCCCGGCAGGGGGTGGAGACTGCATTTTCAGAGGCAGACCAGACCCTTTGAGGTGCAAAGAAATCTCCTCCCTCTTCCCCCATCGCAGCCCAGGTCTATTCAGCCCTTTCCTGACCTACCTAGACTATCAGGAGCCACCCTTGCTTCCTAGCCATCTGTCATCTAAAACCCAGACAGGCAATCCACATTGCAGCAGAGGCACACAGGATAACTGAGCAAGAAAATACCTACTTCCTAAAAGTAGTATTTTCAAACGCAGAATGTAAAAATCACCTTTACTAAAAGATGCATCATTAGATTCTGAGTTTAAGCATACTAAATTTTATTTTCCCACCTAGTTCCCAGGGCCAGTTATGTTTATAAGATGTTATAAACAAACTTCCCATTCTGTCCTATGGGGAATAGGTGGCCTTGCAATAGTGAATGCTGTAATTCACTATCAGGACATGCCACACACACCAGAGATTGTGGTACCTTTCCCATACACTGCACCCTGCCCACAGGGGTACTTTGGGCCTACCTTCGGGGTGCCTGACATGTAAGAAAAGGGAAGGTTATGGACTGGCCAGTGTGTGCACAGGCCAAGTTGACATGACAGTTACAAACTGCGCCCAGGCTCCGAGGTGCTTTTTCAGGGCTACTCATGTGGGTGACACAATCCGTGCTGCAGGCCCACACGTAGCATTTGATTCCCAGGCCCTGGCACACTCAGTGCACTTTACTAGGGGCTGACAAGAAAACCAAACAGCCAATCATGGAAACACCAATCCATAACATACTTTACCACAGGATCAGCAGTGCGAAAAGTGCCCAGAGTCCTAAAACCAACACAAACAAGTCAGGAAAAAATAGAAGGAAAAAGTTTGGGGATAACCCTGCAAAAAAGGGCCATTTCCAACACCATAGAAAAGAGTTTGACCTTCAAGCTCCTCACTCACGCCTACAAACCCTTCCACATCGAACCCAAATACCTCAATGAAAGAATCTCCTTCCATGCACTCGAGAATCCTCTGATCCGCCGACCTTGCCCTAGCCAAAATCCCATGCATCTGCAGAGCCAGAGCGGGGAGGGGGGCGATCCTTCTCCTACATCACAGCCAAGACCTGGAACGAACTCCCTCGCAGCATCAGCCAAACCCCCACACTACAAGCTTTCAGGAAGAGCCTCAAGAACTGGCACTTCGGATGAGACAAAGCTGCCCGAAACCCCCTCTCCCCCCTAGCGCTTTGAGACCCTCGCAAGCAGTGCTTAATTTGTGCCGGTGCTTTCTGGTGCTTAGCACCAGCACTTAATTATCAGGGCCGGGTCTACACGCAATGATGCGTCATTGATTTTGATAGCTCATCTGCAGTCTGCACAGAGTGTTACTGTTAAGGTGGTGGCTTTTGAATTTGTCATGGAACTAGAAAGTAACAGGACTACACACCAGGAAGGGTCCGTTGGAACTTGAAGGCAGCCCTGTGTGTCATGACTTTGGAATAGTCAGTGTGCTTGAGTTAACAATGTGGACATCTCACCCAGATCGTCTGGCACTGCTGGGGGCGGGGCGGGGATAGGGCAGTGTTCTGGTGTTCAGTGCCGCGGCGCCGACTTGGGAAATTTAAACATTGCACATGCTGGTAATGGCGCTCACCTCTGCCCACTCTTGCCTCGGCCGCAGGGTGATGGTAGGGTCTAAACATCCTGCACTCTGGTTTAACTCAACACATCACGTTTGGGGTGGGGTGGGGGCGTAGGGGGTCATCTCCCGGAGCCTGCAGTTCTTTACAGATTCAGGATGCAGATCGGGAGAAAAAAGGCCAACTCTTCTGCCAGGAAAATGGTTTATTTCAGAATTTGCAGCGGCCTGATTACCCTGTCTAATTTAAAAGTTAGGTTATAAACATGATCTATTTTTTTAATCGTCCAATCGCTGGAATGAGAGGAATCGAACATAAATAGAAAAATGCAAAAAAGATGGGAAGAGCAAGTAAACTCAGAGAAAGTCAGAGCATGGCAAGAGGCAGACAAAAAACACAACTCCGGGGGTTCTGTCTCATCTAGGCACTTTAAATTGCAAGGAACAAACAAGGAAGTCTGCGGCAACTGGGGTTGGTTAGCGGTGTCCACCATAGGCCCAAAAAGTCCAGATCTACGCCAGTTATCAGGATATCAACAAAAGATTCCAAGAGGCGAAAATGGAGATTTTTCATGAATGAGGAATTAATCTCTAGCTTCTCAAAGACGCAATGCGGGCCCCGGGGAAAGCAGGTCGGCAGACCAGTCTTTCCCCCGGAGTATTGGCGCGAGAGGACAGCGGGAGGAAGTTAGGTAAGGGGTGGGAATTAGGGGTGGGGGGGTTAGGAGGCTACTTAAGGGGACAGGAGGGGAAGGACTTCCTCTTCCTGTCCCCGATGCCTCAGGGTCAAGTTAGTTTGTGGTAGTGGGTGCGTTTACGTAGTTAGCGTAGGCGGGGTGCAAGTTGGAGATAAGCGAAGTCGCCACTGGTGCCCTGGTGTGCGGTGTGTTTTGCAATCAAACGGCAGCAGTTTTCCGAGCGCGGAGAGTCGGGAGGGAACCATGGCAACGCCCGATGCGGCAGCGGTGCGGGGGGCCCTGCAGGTGCTAGGCCGGGCTGGGAGGGCCGACCTCCTTCAGCCCGGTGTACTCGAACAGGCTTGGGTCGGGATGGCCCGACCACAGAGGGCTGCCTCGGCAGGCGTTTTCGCTGCAGTTACCGCGTACCTGGACGAGCCCCATGGGGCTCGTGGGTCTGGAGCAGGGCGGGGAGGGGCAAGAGAGATTCAGATGGCCCCAAACGCGGAGGGAGGCGGTTGAGCCTCCCTGCTCGTGTTGCTGATGATGGTGTTGTGCTGGTGGGGGGAAGGTGGGCCTGGGGAGGGGCCGGGGGACCAAGGGCAGTTTATAGGGGAGGGCCAGCAGGTTTTGGCCCCGTTACCCACATTGGGTAGGGGGTCTGTAGGGGGAGGACAGCTTGTGGATTATGGGGAGAGCAGTGAAGGCAGTGGGGGGGAGGACCTGGGTGAGTGGGAGCGGGTGGCTGGAGAGGAGTTCGCTCTCATGTTAACGGAAGGGGAGTCTGGGGATGAGGAAGGGGGCCTTGCAGGGGGTCAGCCAGTGCAGCCTGTGGACCCATCTAAGGACAAGAAGGGTGTAGTCAGGGCGAAGGGGTCCAAGGGCAAGGGACCAAAGAAGGCGCAGCAGGCAGGGGGAGTGGGGCTAAGGAAGGGGGCATCTGCGGTGCCACCTCCAGGGAAGGGTCCCTTAGGGGACACGGAGAAGCAGGGGTCATGGTACGCCAGGTGGGAGCTGATGTCTACAGAGGAGCGGATCCGCGACCAGCGTCGCATTATTGAGGAGGCAGAGGGCGAATGGCAGCGTTTGTGTGCTGCTAGAGAGGCGAAGGCGGGTGGGGTGACCGGGGGCAATGGGGCCCCAGCACCTGCACGCGGGGGGAGGCCTTCCACGGGCGCGGAGGTGAGGGTTCCTGGGGTGTCCGGGGAGTGGGTCTGGGTAGAGGGGTCAGGGACTGCCTTGGCGGCGCAGAGACCTGGTGGCACCGGGGCCTTCCCGAGCGCATACGGCTCGGGGGGGGTACAGGCCAGCAGGTGCAGCTGGCAGAGGCCAGGGTGGGCCAGCGGGGCGCAAGACGGCCTCCAAAGACCGGGACGAAGAAGCAGGGGGGTCCGTGGCATCCTGCCCTCCACCAAGGGAGCGGACACTGGCGATGTTGGTGTGCGAGTTTGTGCCTGGAGTGAAAGGGAAAGGTGCAAAGAGAGTGGTGACTGAGGTGTGTGAGCTGGAGGATGAAGTGTTGGACTATGAGGATGAAGAGCACGAGTTGGAAGAGGGTGAGGTGAGAGAGCCTGTGAGTTGGGGGAAGGGCAGATCTGCAAGGGTCAGGCCGGGATTTGTCCCGGAGGCAAAAGCTGGCGCCAGTCGGGCCAGCGGTGGGACGGCAAAGCCGACGGACGCACGGAGGACTGAGCGGGACGCCCCTGCAATTATATCAGGTGAGGGCGCTTGGTGGGATGCTTGGGGGGATGGTGCGAAAGGAGGGAGGAAGAAGGCCTGCCGGTCGGTGGGTGTGGGGGACGGGTCTGTACGGGATTTTTGGGCCACAGGTGGAGCGGAGAAGGCTCCGATGGATGGTGAGAAGCAGGTTGTGACGGCCAGTGCTCAAACAGACAAATATGAGGATGATGGGGGAAAAGATAATGGGGTGGAGAAAGCTCGAAAGAAGCTACCGTACATGGGTATGGCTATGCCCCTTGGGTCTCATTTATCTGAGAAGACAAAGTAGAAGATTTGGAAACATGAATATGTTGATGTCTTTAAGTTGTTACACAGAGAGATTCAAGCGAAGGAAGGGTCTAAGGATGAGGAATGGGAGTTGACCAGGCGGCCGAGAGTGCCGGTGACTATGGAGAATTGGACGTCGGCCTTTTTGATTTATGCGAGTATCTATTGTGAGAAGCATGCAGATAGGGCGATTGCGTTATTTAAGTATATGGACGTGATTCGGAAGGTGCAGTTGCATTTTGGTGAGTTTGCCTGGTTGAGCTATGACGAGGAGTTCAGGGCCAGGATTAGTGTGAACCCGGACAAGCTGTTGGGGGACGTTGACCAGGAACTCTGGGTTCAGTGGATG
Organism: Lissotriton vulgaris; assembly: GCF_964263255.1. Lineage (NCBI taxonomy): Eukaryota > Metazoa > Chordata > Amphibia > Caudata > Salamandridae > Lissotriton > Lissotriton vulgaris. Next base: position 6,674 of record NW_028255144.1, read on the forward strand.
TCATCGACGCAGGCGGCGGCTTCTACGCATAAGGCCAGTGGCCTTCCGGTCAGCTATCGTTTTTTTCAGTCGCGCCCCGCCCAAGCTGGGGCGTGTGGGTCAGGCGTTGCCGGGGGAAAGGGAGCTCAGGCGGTGTGGACAGGGGCAGCTGGACAGCAGTACAAGCCGGGATCCACTGGGGCCTGTTGTGGCTTCAATAAGGGATTCTGCAACCGACCTTCCTGTAAATTCAAACATGAGTGTTTGAAGTGTGGGGGACGGCACGCGGTTATGCAGTGCCTCACGTTGGCTACACCTTCAGAGCAGTGGAAGTTTGCAAGAGGCAGGGGACAGGTTGGGCCGAAGGGCCCATACTCCGGTTAAGGTGGAGGCCATGTGTCCATGGCTCTCCCGGTATCCTGACAGAGAGGCTGTGTGAGACTGTATTGGGGGTTTGTGGAGGGTTTTTGGATTGGCTATCAGGGTCCGAGGGAGCAGCGTTGGGCGGAGAACTTGCGGTCTGCCAGAAAGTTGCCGGATGTGGTGTCGGAGAAATTGGAGAAGGAGGTTTTAGAAGGCAGGATCGCGGGTCCGTTCGAGGAGTGGCCGATGTCAGATCTCATGGTCTCCCCGCTGGGGGTAGTCCCCAAGAAGGAGCAGGGGGAGTTCAGGTTGATCCATCATTTGTCATGGCCGGAGGGAGGTTCTGTGAATGACTTCATCGCGGAGGAGGACTCTAGGGTCTTGTATGCGTCGTGGATGATGCAATCGGTTTGGTGCGTGCTTGCGGAGTGGGGGCAGAGTTGGCCAAGTGTGACATCAAGTCGGCCTTTCGCCTCCTTCCTATTCATCCGGCGGATTTTTCTCTGTTGGGGATGCAGTTTGGGGGGGCCATTTTCGTCGACATGGTGTTGCCAATGGGTTGTGCGGTTTCCTGCGCGCTCTTTGAGACCTTCAGTTCCTTTTTGCAGTGGGCTTTTGTGGACCGCAGTGGGCACCGGCTGGTGTCTCACTATTTGGATGATTTCTTGTTTGTTGGACTCGGACAGTCGGACGAGTGTGGAAAGGCCTTGGGCCAATTTCAGCAGATGGGGCAGGAGTTTGGGGTGCCTTTGGCGCCAGAAAAAACGGAAGGGACTAGCTGCTGTATTACCTTTTTGGGGATCGAACTGGACTCGGTGGCTTGGCAGGCGAGGTTGCCATTGCAGGAGGTGGCGGAGATGCAGGGGGTTTTGAGACAGGTGCTGGTTGCTCGCAAAATTGTGTTGAGGTTGGTGCAGCGTTTGCTGGGACTGTTGAACTTTGCTTGTAGGGTGGTGAGGGCCGGAAGGACATTTTGTAGACGCCTCGGCATGGCCATGTCGGGGGCAGTTCTCCCTCATCACAGGATCAGGGTCACGCTGGGAGTGCGGTCTGATTTGCGAGTCTGGCTGGTGTTTCTGGAAGATTTCAATGGTGTCTCTTTGGACTTTGCGCGGGACAGGGTGGTGTGGCAGGTACAACTCTACTCTGATGCGGCGGGAGCGGCTGGTTTCGGGGTGTTCTTGGACGGCCGCTGGTGTGCAGAGCAGTGGCCGGCTCACTGGCTGCGCCAGGGCAGGAGCATTGCTTTCCTGGAATTCTTCCCGCTGTTGGTGGCTTTGTTGGTTTGGGGCCCGGAATTTCAGAACAGGTCGGTGTTGTTCCACGTGGACAACATGACAGTTGTGGAGTTGGTGGACAATCAGAAAGCAAAAGACCTGCGAGTGCTGCGCTTGCTGCGAAGTTTCATGCTGCTGTGTTTGCGTTTCAATGTGCTTTTTCGCGCGCAACATGTGCCTGGCGTTAGTAACAAAATAGCGGATGCGTTATCTCATTCGCAGTGGCAGCGCTTCAGGAAGCTGGCTCTGGGAGCGGAGGCTTGCAAGACCAAGGTGCCGGAGGGTATCTGGGCGTGGGGGAATGAGAGTGGTGGGGTTGGTTGAAAGATCTATAGCCGAGTCTACTAGGCGTTCGTATAGGTTGGCGTGGTCTGAATTTGGGGCCTTCTTGGGGTGGAAGAAAGGTGCTTGGAGGATGTCCAAGGGTGCATGCGAGCAAGGAGTGGTGCGTTTTGTATTGGACTGCATGGACAGAGGTTTGTCTCAGACAACGATTGCAGGCAAGTTGGCAGGTGTTTCTTTCTACAGTATGGTCTATATGGGTTTTGATCCGGCTAGGATGGATCTGCTGAGTCGTATGTTGAAAGGTTGGAGGCGTGTGAGGGCGGAGGGGGGAGGGGGGAGTTGCCTCGTGAGGTGATTACGTTTGATCTGTTGGGTGGGATCCTGGGGGAGTTGCCGTCTTGTTGTTATGACAGGGATGAAGAGGCATTGTTCCGCTTATGCATGGTGTGGATGTTCTTTGGGGCCTTTCGGGTGTCAGAGTTGTTGGGGGCTCGCGGGGCCCCGGGGCGGGTGTTTGCGGATGTGCGTTTAGATGGGGTCCGGCTGGGCATTTGGTTGGGACGTTCCAAGATGGACCAGGTTGGTCGTGGTAAATGGGTGTGGTTGGCAGAGAGTGGCTGTGCGGGCGTGTGCCCGGTACGTGAGTGGCGAGGTTTCTGTGGACGAGTGAAGAGGTTTGAGGGTGAGATCTTCATGCGTACTTCTATGAGGCGCTTGACAGCCTTCCAGTTGCTGGCGGTGTTGAGATTGGAGTTGCGGAGGCTTGGCAGGGATCCGGCGCGTTTTGGCACGCATTCGTTTAGGATCGGGGCGGCCACAGCAGCGGCGGGGCTAGGTTGGTCGTGGGAGGAAATTTGGCGGATTGGTCGCTGGCGATCTCGCTGCTGTGAACGCTATGTGCGCAAGTGAAAGGGGGCGCGGGTTATCCTTGGCGGCTGCGGTTGTTGATTCAATTTTGTCTTTGCTGTGGTACTAATCTCTTTCTCTTCGTAGGTTGCGTCCGGGGACCAGGGGCCAAGAGGGTCACTTGGATTGTGGGACATCCTTTTGTACATTGGGCCTCGAAGTTTGCGGACAGGCAGGTGAATGGTCGTAGCCTGGGCCTGAGGAGCAGTCATCATGAGGTCCAATGGTGGGGTAAGAGCGGAATGCGTTGGGGAGAGTTGCTGCCATGGCTTACAAAGAAGGTGTCACAGCTGGGCTGTCCGGACATGCTTGTGATACATTTGGGCGAAAATGACTTGGTAAGACAATCGGGGGTGTCCTTGTTACACTTGATGCAGCGGGACTTGGAAGCAATGAAGCGCAATCTGGCTGGCACTTACTTTTCGTCTCCTTTTTGTGTTTTTGGTGCAAAATTCTTATTACGCCTTTAAAACTATTTAAAATGTGACCTCCAACAGAGTACCTCCTTTATCCCACAACACACCATAAGTCTATGGAAAATTTATCAGCCCACTATGTTTCTCAGAATGAAGGGAAAACATTATGGGAGTTGTCGGTATTGCTGGGAATATTGTTTTAAAAAAAAAAAACAATGAAATTTAATTATTTTCCTACTAGGTCGAACTACTTTGCATCCTCCAACTGTACTGCCTGCTTTTTTATAGGAACCTTGCCACTGGCTCCCTTCCCTGGCAAATTCCATCCCAGAACCAATCATTCCTTTTGACTTTCAATTTATTAGTAGCCATTCTCTAACACATAAGAATATCCATGTATAAAATCTCATTTCATAATCAATGTGAGGTACCCATTGTGTACGGTGGGCGGGTCGGGAGGGACACAGTGATTTTATTTGGGCTGGATTTTGGTTCTGCAGTTGTTGGGGTTGTGCGTAATAGGCTGCAGGCAGCGTGAGCACAGTTTCATTTATTGCCACGTCCCGCGGCCCCAGCATACCTCACGGGCTGAGGCCTGCCGCAACCCCTCCACACCGACTTGAGTCATCATCTTACTGGGTCCGTTCAACAACTTCAACGCCAGCCAACCAGCGTGACTCAACTATGATGTTGGTGTGGAGGACTCAGGACTGGCAGCTGCGCAGAACTACTAGTAGTAGTACTGTTGTAGTAGCCAGTACGGTAACAACAGCAGCACTAGGTGAGGCAGGTAGGCTGGCAGTGTCAGGCCTAATGCTGCCCTAAGCAGTCAGTGTGTTCATGGCCCAGCCCACCACAAACGAACCGCTAAGTTTACTTTAAGTTTACAATAATGAACAGCAGCAGTAGACAGTGGTACTGAAGATAAGAAGTTAACTTAGTTAAGTAACTTAACTAGTAGCGTGGTAGCCACCATGCGCCCATGCCATGATCATCATCATGATGCCAATAAATATGCCGCCCATGCCAAATCAACGCAACACTGCTTTTGGGGGGGGGGGGGATGGTGGCGTGACGGTCGTCATCTGGCCACCCCCACCCCATGTCACCATGTGGTAGTACTGTCTGTGACTGTGTAGCGTGCTTTATGAATGATGACTCATGAGATCATTGCACTGCCTGGCCGGCAGCCACCTAGTACTAGACTAGCCGCCGCTGGCAGTACACAGGTGCACAGGTTTTTTAAGTCTGCAAGCCTCAGTGTGGAAATGGAACCCCAGTTCATAATTAGGGCTCCCGGTTTTATGGTATTTATTTTTTGGCCATTTCCATCTGTATTTATCCATATTTATTTTTGGGCCATTTAATCTGTATTTATCCATATTTATTTTGTGTTTTGCGTATAAATGAAGTTGTAAAACTGTACATTTCCATATCTATTTAACTGATAGACTCACTCATACTTTGATGTCCGCCATGTTTTAGCTATTTAAGCTAACAAATATTACATAACAATTCATCCACTGGTAAATACTAGCATTATAACATAAATGTATGTTGATACATGCTGTTATTTAAAGAAAGTTCATCCTATTTTTAATTTCCCATGCTGCCCATATGCTCAGCTACTGGCCTATAATTAATGAAAGACAGCACAGAGAGTCACTTAAAAGAAGCACAATTTTATGTATTTACCCACTTTTACAAATAAATGCAGACAGAAAACACATTGTTTTCTGTCTGTATTTATCTGTAAAAATCCGAAAAAATGGAAAACAGGGAGCCTTACTTATAATGCACAGTATATGCCGAGACTGCTGATGGTAGCTCTGCTCAGGGTCTTAATCCAGGCCGCGAAGATTGGCACAAGGACAACTCCAAGAGATCTGAGGGCCATAGGTTCAGCATCCTAGGACAGGTCCATGCTGAAATGACTGCAGGACTCCTATGTTATCTATAGCACTTCAACGGCAGTAGCAGACGCTATACAGCGCATGATGATGACACCCATGTGGATTGCTGTTGATTCTACGTAGGGGCCGTCTGATATTACTGTATGCATTAGCATGCCATCATCATTCACAAAGCATCACTGCCATTGATATGGCAGCAACTGCAAGAGATTCTCTACTCTGTGCTTTGTGCACCATGGTAGTGCTGATGAAAACCTGTGTCACTAAGATACAATGCAACCACATGTCTCTTTGGGACTTTTTAGATGCCCTGCTGAATGTGGGTGCTATGCATCTCCCCCACATTATTAACGTGCTCCCTTGCTGAAGGAGGCACATGATCTCTCTTCATAATATTGAGATGCTCTGCTAAACAAAGCCCTTATATCATATGTCTGTTCACATTATTACAATGCACTGTGTTAATCTGTATGTATGTTTTGTCAATAATGTGTGCATAGATATAGGTAGGTGAGGTCCGTCTGGACATGAGCTATGTCAAAGTTGTATCTTTGAACTCATAGACTCTGTTAAACATAGCATACCCTACCCCAGTATTGTCCTTTCACCAAATTACTACACAGAGCACTGAAATTGACCCTTTTCAACGCTTTAGTGCTTTTAGCTAATTTATTACAAACGTCTGCGTCAAATGCACAACTGTTCACAGGGCAGGAGAACATCCTATCAAAACCTTACTATGAGGAAGGCTCCCTTTCTGAAATTCAGATCAGGTATTACATCTGACTTTTAGAAGTGCCAGTTGAAGATGTGGGTGGAGCCAATAGAGTAAGTGGGTGGAGCCAGTGAAAGAAGTGGGTGGGGCCAGAGAAAAGTAGGTGAATCCACTGACAAACATTTGAGCACCTGCACTTCATATTTTACAAATTAAGCACTGTTCGCAAGTGAGTAGCGCACTTCACAAATACCTGAATGATTGACATATTGCAAAAAGGAAGCATCTCTCTACAATTTAGTCAGCTACTGCTATACATTTTGGTCTCCACAGCTACAACACGCTCAACACAAATAACATCAACCCTTTAAGTTTCGGAATCACATTTTCATTTGAAAAGAGGAAAATAACCAATAACTGGAAAATTAGAGCCTTAGGAAAATATGGACCTCGTGAACAAAGGTGTTTAAAGTCACGAGCCGGTGAGTCGTAAAAATACAGGGCTTTCAACTCCAAAACACCTTTTTTTAAATTAACCAAATCACCTTTACGAGTCCGAAAGTTCTTTTCAACTTTAACAGGGATTTTGCAATCCATTACAAATCCAATTAACATTGAAAAAAGGAGGCGACATGAACGACCCCCCACCACCATCCCACATTATTAGTTTGCAGAGGAATATCAATAACCAATGAACAGTTACCAACTTCCAAATTGGGGTGGTAACTGATTTTCAAAGGGCAAGCTATCTTCATGGGACAGATTTCCCTTTGGGAGTTGCTTCAGCAGCCTCGAAAGAAGCAGGTAGTGGTCCTGCAGACCCCTTCCTGCTCCCCTCAAAGTGTTCCCAAACGAAAAGTATTTTTTCTAGAAAAAAAAAGCAGCGCGTGTCCCTTTAATGAATGCAGGTTGCTTAAAAAAAAAAAAGTTCCACGTTCGTAAAGCAAATGCAGCGTTGGAGGTTAAAGGCCTGAAGGCTCTCCCTTGCAAGTCTCTATCACTGCATTCTCAGCCAATCACAGAGGGCCCCAGGTTGCAACCTGGCTAATTAGCATTCATTAGCCAGATCGTTTTGTCACCTAATTTATGGAGGATTTCCGATGTGACCTATTTGCACACAGGTTGCACATTCTGGCTTGCAAATGGTAATTTGCACCAGGCCCCACGTTCTGGGGCAGCTCTTTTTTCTGATCTAATCATAGCTGGGTAATGTAAAGTCATTGGTCCCAATACACAGAGCATTTTGGGAACCAAAGTTGAACTTAGCTTCTTAAAATAAACAAAATGCACATATATTACTCAAAGGCAAAAAAAGGACAAGATGTGTAAGTATGTTTTCAAGGGTAGAGATGTGGCCTAACTGCTAGAGCATCGACCTCGAAGCTGAGTAACCGGTTTCGAGTCTCGGCAGGGACGCTCAACATCTTGTGATTCTGGGTAAATCACTTATTTAAGTTGTTTTATTGAACATCACTGTGACCAGGCACAAGAATCTGTTCAAACTGTACTAATTCAGGTCTAGCTGGTGTCAGTGTTGTAATATGCTTCTCAGCCTGGATGACTGCATGTAAGAATGTTGAAGTGTGGAATGTTGGAATGCTTGTGTCAGTTGGTGATGGGCTGAGCAGCGTAGAGGCTGCTCCTGGTGGGGCTCTTTCCATGTAACCTAATACTTGAATAAACCTACAAGAAAACAACTACGGCTGGACTACCCTACTTATTATTACAGTAACACATAAATGTAATCATTTGGGCAGTGAGAGCAAACAGACAGCAACAGTAAGAAAACAACACTACCCTGTAAATCCCATACATTGTAGAAGCATTACCACTCCAGGAGAGGAAGACGGTCTGTTCATATAGTGTTGTTTTTTTCTTGTACAGGGCTCAGACACCCTTCAGGCGTTATAGAAAAGATGTAAATAAAAAATTAAGCAAGACGGAGAAAGATAGCATGGAAGACAAGAACCTGCACACATTTAGGTGGGGGGATCGCCCCTTACCCCCACTCCTCCCAAGCAGGGCTTTCAGTGGGATGAAAAAACTGGGGGGTCTCTCATAGGGGCGTGGTCAGTGTAATTAGGGGCGTGGCTTTAAATCACTTACGCAAAAAAACTTTGCTTAGCATAGTGTGCCCCCCGACTTGTATTTTGCTGTTTCAGTCATTGCATCCAGATATTTGATACAAGTAACATCATACCTACAATAAGTAAGGAATATTGGCTTTGTCAATGGTTATTACTTGCAGAAGATAAATAAGCTGCAACTATGACTTGTATATAATATTGACAAAGCTTCCAATTAAATCCTTGGTGACCCTAACACAATGTTGCTGCTCCTGAGTTTTAGAAAGAGAAGGGAAATCCAGAAAGAAAATGACTCTTAAAGGATTTCCCTTCCCCCACAACGCTCCCCTGGCATGACGTCATGCTGTAACTTCTCTACTACTGAGAAGTGAGCAGTGTGAGCAGCGCACATCAATGGGCCTGGTGCTGTCTCGAAACGGGTCTCTATCAGGCTTTGTTTTGCGCCCTGGCACTTTTTTCCGGACTTCAGTGACAGCAAACAGCGGTCATTGCAGTCCGGGGAAAAAAAGCAGGCTGCCTGTGGCACACAACTTCTTTCTCCCCCTTTCTTAATAAAAAATGACAACATGAGCTGCAACAGCATGTCACTTCTGGTTGGTCTCGCGTCATTGCGCATGCGCGAAGGAGCGGTGTCTCTCTTTGCGTTTCCGCCCGTAGCGTGTTGAATGCAAACGCCCATTATTCAATTATCAGCAGCTACAAAAGAGTGTTAGGCGGATTCACTAATGCCTCCACTTCTGCTCGGTCTACAATCGGGGCCACCGACGGGCAGGTGAGTCTCCTGTTGGCCGTTCTCCTAATCAGCTAGCCCCTTTGTGAGGCTTAGCTGAGTCAACTCGTACTATAGAGATAAGTCTAGAGTGGGTTTGGATGGCCCCATTATTCTATCAGACTTTGTTGCCTAGGTGGGACTTTGCTGTTCTATGCTCCTTGACTATGGGGGTCCTTGGGATCATTTCTTGAGGCTCTTATTAGGACCTCCTACCTACAGTTAGATATTTTGACTCTATGTAGGATTTTTAGGAGTTCAACAGAAGCTAGTCAGAGGCACACACAAGTGTTTTCACTGTGTCCTATAACATGAAAAATACTGCAGAAGCTATTTAGAGGCACACATAAGTGTTTCCAATATGTCCTATGACATGAGAAATACCGCAGCATGTGTATTTTTCAAGCGTCTCACGGGAGTACGAATGTGGGTCAGTCTATGGTTTGACAGTTGGGGGTCTATCACACGTCTGTTGGGTTGTTGTGTAGAACAATTGGCTTGGGCACTATAGAGTTGTGTGCTTATTGTGTCCTTTTTCTACACTATAGAGCGGGGCCTCATACTCCCGAGCGGTCGCCGTGTGAGGTGAGGTCTTCACCCACACAAAGCTGGGTGAGTATCACCGTGAGGAAATGCCTCCGGTTGATTAAGCTATTATGCTTCCTGTATAATGCTGAATGTAAATTATTCATGCAGGTGTGTTTGTCTGTACGGTCTATGTACACTGGGCGGATGTATGTGTGGTTTCCTGTGTTATTGTAAAACATTCTTGTTTTTTAGGAAAAAGACATGCTTCTCTCCCTCCAGTGGAAATTCTACTGTGAAAGTTCCTGGTAGATATGTAACTTTTCCTTAGTACATTTATTTATTTATTTTTTCACTTTATACACTACTTACAGTTGCAGTAGCTATTCTATTCTTGTGGTCCTGAAGAAAGCCGGGGCAATGCCCCATAGGCTGAAACATGTCGACCGTTCTGCACAGCGCCATAGAGTAGTCTTACTACTTGGCGTGTTTTTACCCTTGACACATGGACTTTTGTTTAAATGGTTCCCAGAGTCTGCGTAGTCAATTTTATTTTTCACTGTCACTAGAGCACTGCACTTTATGAACACCACTTTATGATGGTTATCATGGAAATCATGGCCAGTTTTCTGACATCCATTCCCACATTGGCACTATATGGTCAAATGTGATTAGGAGTGATCAGCAATATCCCACATGGCGCTAACTCCACCATAAGAGTGGTCTAATGGGATTTTTTCTGGCCTTTGTTTTCAATGGTATGCGTCCACACATGCATCCAACTGGTTTACTTTTGCCAGTATAGCTACACACCAATTTTCAGACCTGGTCTGCTCTCCTGTGTATTAATTGTATCTTATAGTAGGGGAGCGAGCAGACAGGTAATTAAATATTCCCCTTGACCCTCCACACACATGTTTTGTTTTTTTGCCTGTGGGAGGGCTCAAAACAGAGCCCGATAGAGACCCGTTTCGAGGCCCCCTGAAAAAAACTGCCGGTGCTCAGACCCCTTGAGACCCGGCCCACTTAAAGCCCTGCTCCCAAGGAACACCGCCCCACTGCATGGGATGACCATCCGTCCTTAATTTACTCGGACAATCTGTAAATTAGCCCTCATGTCCATAATTGATGTTTCAACAATAGCATTTATCCATAATTTTAGCATTTCTACTGACAGTTAAGATCAGTAGCAGCCGGTGTGTGTATTGAGTGGAGGGGTGCCGCTCGCCTTAGAGGTTTTCACTGTGTTCCAGATCGCTTACCGCTACAGGAGTAGCTGAACAGCCTTCCAGCTCTTTGACATCCAGGAGGGAGGAGGAATCCACTTGCGAGGCCGCAGAGGAGGCGAGAGGCGCGGCCCCGGGACTGCGAGGTACAGCGTTCAACACTCTCAGCTGTTTCCTCTTCCCGCGTGAGCCGCGCCCCCTCCCAGTGCGACGCCCCCAAGGTGTTCATAACCTCTCGCAGCCTACGCTTCGCGGGTGCCGCTCGCCTTAGAGGTTTTCACTGTGTTTCAGATCGCTTACCGCTACAGGAGTAGCTCAACAGCCTTCCAGCTCTTTGACATCCAGGAGGGAGGAGGAATCCACTTGCGAGGCCGCAGAGGAGGCGAGAGGCGTGGCCCCGGGACTGCGAGGTACAGCGTTCAACACTCTCAGCTGTTTCCTCTTCCCGCGTGAGCCGCGCCCCCTCCCAGTGCCACGCCCCCAAGGTGTTCATAACCTCTCGCGGCCCACGCTTCGCGGGTGCCGCTCGCCTTAGAGGTTTTCACTGTGTTCCAGATCGCTTACCGCTACAGGAGTAGCTCAACAGCCTTCCAGCTCTTTGACATCCAGGAGGGAGGAGGAATCCACTTGCGAGGCCGCAGAGGAGGCGAGAGGCGCGGCCCCGGGACTGCGAGGTACAGCGTTCAACACTCTCAGCTGTTTCCTCTTCCCACGTGAGCCGCGCCCCCTCCCAGTGCCACGCCCCCTCCTACTCCGCAGAGACTTAAGCAAGGACACCGACGTGCATCGCGGGACGCGCGCGGGCGAAGCCCGGGCCAAGGGCGGGCCCGTTGTTGCCCGTTAGCGCCCGGTAGAGACCGGACCAGGCCACCCCCTTTTCACTCCAGCATCCACTTCCAGCAGACTATAAACATGCCGCCGAAAACTAGGAGCACTACCAAGATCAAGTCCAAAAACGCCCAGGAGGTAGCACAAATAACCGGCCCCATTGATCTGTTTATCACCCGTACTCATGAGGTAATAAACCAGAGTATCTCCGTACTCGAAAAGAGAGTGTCACTGGACCTTATGAACGCGAAGCGCTCATCCTTAGGTACTATAGCAACTGCCACGTCCCCGATCCACCTTATTTCCCAAAACTGCTCCCTACCGGTGACTATGTCAGCCTCTGAAAACATTACAGTACCATCTACAGTAGACCTTTCGGTCACTCAGACAGAGTCTGACCTTTCACTAACCTCGGACAATCTCGAGGCAACCCCTGATTTAGCGGCCTGCCAAACCCTAACCCAGGCAGGATCCCAGTGTAATTCCATCTTGCTCTCACAAGGAGAAAGGGAAGGAGCCATCTCAAAACAAGGCAACACAAAACCTATCAACAGTGTAGCAGAAATGGCTCCCATCCCCGCTCATGCCACAGACCACCTAAATCCTGCAGTACAATCCCTGCAACAAAACATATCACTTCTTCCGCCAGTCAACACTTCCCATCTAACAACCCTGAATGAGGCGACTGCTAACCTCTGCAGAACATGCAACGTTACTTCACAAGTCCTGACCACGGTAAAAGACTTCCTGTATCAGTACTTAAAACCCATTCAACTCAGTATTAGAAATCTGGAAGCCAAGTTGACCATTGTTTCGGCAACACTCCTTGATACTAACACACGCATAGAAATAAAGGGCCAGCGTAAAGCCCCTCAGTCTTCCAAAAATCATCCTCACCCACAACCATCTAAAGCAATAAAAGGACCAAATTTGACTATTCCACCCCCTAAAAATCAAACGCAAAGTGTCACAAATCAAAATTCACAAAATACAGAGCTCCAACCACAGCAGAGTAAATCCACTGTGGCATTAGACCGGCAAACATCTAATACAGGCCTGGCTATTCAAGACACTCCAGGACCGGTGACTAGTAAATCCAGTAAATCCCACCCAACAAAAAAGCCAGTACCACCTCCACCAAAATCAGCGGTCCCCCAGCCTTCTCCTAAAAATAACCCCAATAAAACATCAGCTACTAGACGTCCAGTCCACTTGCCCCCAGAAGCCACTCCATATACGTTAGTACTCACCGGTGTACCAGAGCTAACCGATGATACACCTGAAACTGCATGGTCTCTTAAAAACAAGGTCATGCAGTGGTTAAGTATCAATAGACCTTTAGAACCCCACCATTCGGGAGGGATATCCACAGTCCGCAGGGTAGTATGGGTAGGCAACACAACAAAAACGACCCGCGGAGACTGCGTAATAGTAACCTGCAGAGACCCCTCCGTAGTGGATCACATTTGTGCCTGCCTTGGAAAAAAAGGGGGGAATTGACGCTCGTCATCTTTCTTTCTTTTACCCTCCTGCGCGACAACATCGTTATACCCCACCCTGGAATTGGCATCAGACCCCGAGGGAACCCTGGCGCCAGACCCCAAGAGAGCCTTGGAATCAGCAGGAGTACACTTACGATCAGGGAGGCAGAAATCCCCCAAGAGACTGGCCAAGGCAATACTGGCAAGATAGGCCCTTACAATCTTACGAAGGCTGGCAGGGCTTCCCAACGCAAAACCGCTTTGATTGCCTGGAGATGGTCGATTGACCACCCAGGGTCGAACCCAGGAACACAAACACTTCCATCTCATCACAAATAAACCCTACTCATCAGCGAGTTCCCCTGGAGCCAGTTCCTTGCAATTTTAGAAACTTACTCCTAGAAACATCAACTGTTTCGCCTAGCTTCTCCAACGCTGTTATCCTTGATGACTCATTTCCGGAAACCCCAACTATTCCTACAAACACTTCTAATAAGGTTACCCATAAAACTTCCTCAGTTCTAGATGGAATCGACACCGGCTCGCATCACCAGCATATATTAGCTCTCAAACCTCGTGTCAACTTCCCGCAGGTTGAACTCCACCAACCTCAAGATACTTTAACTACAAATACCCTGTTAAAATCGCCCTCTGTCCCTGCAGACTCTTCAAATCTGAGCATCGCTATTTCATATTGGAACATCGCAGGCTTGCTATCAAAAATAACACTAGGGCCATGGCTAGACACGGCCAGAGGATATCAGTTATTGTGCCTGCAAGAAACTTGGTGCACAACCCCATTTCACCTTGCGGGATACAAAACTTTCTTCACCACAGCAGTACAGGGAAATATGGGCAGACCTAAAGGGGGGCTCACGACATACGTAGCCAACACCCTCCCCCTCAAAATGAAACTAATAAAGGAGTCATCAACATTTCAAATCTTTCAAATCACCCAGATGTTACCTTCCAAAGACAATAACAACTATATACTCATAAACTATTACAACAATTTAGGCACCTCGGACTGCTGGTCAAACTTAGAGGAGATCGCCACAGCCCTAGTAGCATTTCAAAGCGACAACATTAAAACCACAAATTACACTATCTGGGGTGGCGACTTCAATCTCTCTCTGTGTCCAAACCATAAAAACGGAAACTGCGGCCTCCAAAATGAACTTGGAAACCCCATACCCCACTTCGCCCACTCGCTATGCGGTAACAAACTCAATGAAATTCTATTCTCTTTTGATATGGATTACGTGAATGAACTGGTTAATCCGCAGCAGGATTTCCAGCCCACATTCCATGGGCGAGGCTATTGCACAATCATAGACTATATAATAGCCTCAAATTCACTCAAAGGGCAATTAGCGAATTTTGAAATTGGGTCAAACCCAACAAGTGACCACTATCCGCTCAGTATACAAATCAACATCAAATGGAAAAGAGCCCATCCCATAAAACTGAGCTCCCTCAAACAACAAACACTTTCCATGAATAAACTTAATGGGTATACAGTAAAATGGGCCAAGATCGACCCTGAAGAGGTGACACAGAGGGTCCTCGAAAAAACAGGTCAATGGCTATCAAAATGTACGTCTCTGGAGGCATCACCGCAGACGATTGTCAGCAGTTTCCAAAGCATTCAGGAAACAATAAGGAGCGAACTATTTGTCAACATAAAAAACAAGATTAAGTATCCTACCACGAGATGGTTTGACACCGCTTGTCGGAAGGCCCTTTCATCACTTAAAGATGCCTTGCATAAACCTACCAGGGATCCCCAGGAAATTTCCCATCTGAGGAAGATATACAATGCAGTAAGGCAAGACCGGAAAAAACAAATAAAAAAAGACCTCTGGATGCGCCTACACGACAGTGCTCAAAGAAAAGATAGCACCTCATTTTGGCAAACCATAAGATCGCCCTTCCTGGCCAACAACACAGCCATTGAACACCTTGATGTGGCTATATCAGAGGAAAACTGGGTTTCCCACTTCGCTCAAATCTTCGGAACAGCCCTAGACCCTGCAACAGAAAACTCAACATACGAGGTCCAGCCAACGAGCAATAACATCTACCCAATTATGATACATTTCCATCTGAATGAAATCATAAAGGCAATCAGGGCTTCCAAACCAGGCAAGGCTCCAGGCCCTGACAGTGTTCCGATGGACCTGTTCCTCCATGATGTAGACTTTTGGTCGCAGATAATCACCCGGGTCATGTCAGCAGTAACCAAGATTGGCCTTTTCCACTCATGGTCTACCTCCATCCTTTTGACCATTTTCAAAAAAGGAGACCGCAACGACCCCGCTTGTTATAGACCAATCTCCCTTCTGGACTCAATGGGCAAGATTGCAGGTCGAGTACTCCTGGACCGTTTACAATCCTGGGCCCGGGAGAATAACATCATAACTGACCTGCAATATGGTTTCCAGAAGGGGCTTGGGACCGTTGAGCAGGCCCTGAATCTTGTTCTATTGGCTGGTAAATATGTACACGCCAAAGGAGGTAACATCTTCCTCGTCTATGTCGACTTAAGTGCGGCATTTGACTGCGTCCAGCACACGAAACTCTGGCAAATACTAAGCGACCTGGGTGTGGATCCCCCGATAACAACATTCCTACGAGAACTTTATTCAAATGCTGAAGGCCGAGTTCGTTATGGTACCAGTGGCGAATTGTCGCGCCCATTCCAGATAACGAAGGGAGTAAGACAGGGCTGCGTCCTGGCTCCCTTCCTGTTCAATCTTTATACTAACGGACTTGAACAGGCTATGCTGGACGGGAGCCAGGATCTCCCCCAGATAAATCATCGCCCGATACCCACGCTGTTGTATGCTGATGACTCAGTGATTCTAGCACGGACATTAAACCAACTTCAGATCCAAAACAACAAGTACACAGCATTTATGGACTCACTTGGCCTCAAAATAAACATCAAGAAAACCTTCATAATGCACCTCGGCCCTAGGATCAAAACCACAAAACCAATAATGGTTGATAACACCAAATTGGAAAAAACCCCGGTCTATCCATACCTGGGTATCCTAGTGGACGATGCACTGAATTGGAGAAAGGCAATCGAGGCCAGGAATCTCCATTTCTTTCGTGCAACCTCAGCAATAACATCTTTCTCGAGGAAACTGGGGAAACCGGCCCCATCTGAACTCCTGACTATATATTATGCAAAATGCCATAGTGTGGCCACCTATGGTGCAGGAATCTGGGGTCATGGACGTATCGACCAATTACAGGTCACTGAAAACGCCTTTGTAAAGTACATTCTAGCCCTCCCTCAAAGTTCCCCGACATTAGCCTCACATCGGGAGCTTGGCATGGAACATATCATCAACACCACTTGATGCCAGCCCATTCTGTTGTGGCATCGAATATGGTGCAACCCCGAATGTCATCTAACTAGCTCCCTCATTACTGACTGTTTAGCCTTGGCAAATTGGCGGAAAATCCCATGGTTAACCTACGTATCTAATTTCTTTAAAGACTTGGATCGTGAATCCTTCTTTGAAGAACCACCCTCAGTGGAAGACATCTCCAGGAAGCAGCTAAAGTTAATGTGCCTGGACCACCTAAGGGATTTACGAATCCAGACAGAGATCATCAAACCATCAAATGAAAAAATCGGCGCCCAACAAACTGGAAAATGCATACAGCCTTATCTGACGTATTTTTTATCCAACTATGAAAAGTTTTTATTAACAAGACTTCGCTTTAATATTTTCTTTCGTTTAGTTACATTCGCCAAAACGAAAAATTGGTCGCCCAATTTGCTGAACTGTCCCTGTGACGGAATCTCTCCACAATCTACGATCCACGTAGTCCTTTTTTGTAAATATTATAAAATATCAAGGAAAAAGTGGATTATTCCGATTCTCCGAATCAGTGGTCACAGACAAACACATGCAGCATATCTTTATTTGCAATCCTTAAAATCATTACATGAAGCCAAATTTATAGCGACCTTTCTCAAAGCAGTCCTGAAAACACGTCGCAGCATTTCTAGTTAAATCAGAACTGAACAGTATTTCAAAACTCACTTTTCTAGATAAAAATGTCTTTCATATTGTGTTTCTTAATCATGTGTTTAAAAATTGTTTTTTATCATGTTCTTTTTATGATTATTCAACTGATAATCGAATAAAAGTTAATGAAATGAAATGAGTGGAGGGGTGGGTGGGGGTAATGGGATGGACGGACATAAAATAAATCTTTTAAAAAACGTACCTACCTCGCTGCATTGCCGCATCGCGCCCCTCTCTTCTGCAGGCACAGTCTCGCAGAGTGCACTGCAGCCAATCCTGACATTGCTTTCATGCTGCTAAAATCAGCAGCAGAATTGGCCTTAGCGCCAATGATTTGTACTCCCAGTTAGACTGGGACCCTGTGCCTGCTCTCCCCAACCTGGCAACGCATCTCGGGTTGGAGATGGCTTAAGTACGTATGATGGTTTGACTGGCCTGAGCTGGCTGACCAGATAATTATGCGCACTGAATACCAGTGCAAAACACTTCTCCACCAGTCTGTCATCACCCTGGCCCACCCCTAAATATTGGCTCCGAGAGAAAAAAATAAAACAATAATAAACAAGTGTTTATTATCGTTTTATTTTTTATTTTTTTGGCTACTGGCGGGTAGGGTGATGCTCCTTTGCCCTAGCAGAGGAGCCACCACTGGTTAAGATGCCTCAGTTTAAGAGGGAGCAATTTTCTTGTTCTGTGAGGAAGTGGGCGGTACAGATAGCTAAACAAGAAACAAGCCTCTTGCCAGAGTACCTGCTGCTTTAAAGAAATTCAAATGTGTGCAATCGTTTTTTTTGCAAATGTAAACTCTGCTTGGATGCCTTCATAGGCATTAATTGATGGAGTCACTTGAAGATTCCTGGTGACAAAGATACATTCTTTTTGAGAGCTGTTGTAAGGGTGTTAATGGCTGAGCTGTGGAGTGACTGCTTTTAATGGGCAGTTATAAAAAATGTTTCGACTAGGTGCAGTCTGCGTATTAATAAAATCTATACTTTGGAATTACTTTTTTAAATCTTAAATCTATTTTTGGCACATTTTGTGGCAGTCTATATTAAACTGTGTGTAACTCAAGTTTAGCATAATGACTTATGCATTCACAGTGCTTTCTGTCATAGGTTGGGCCTTGTAGCACTAAAAATACACAATTCACCACTGCATCAGCCAGGATTAGATTCTATGGCTCGCTGGCTGCACACACAAACAACTGCAGGGATCACATTAGCTAACAGAGGTTTATAGCATACAGTAGTGCATTTCCCACTGATTAATTTAACTTTCATTCATTTTCCATTGAAGATATGCATTACTTTAAACGCAGTTACCTTTTGGTGAAAGATCAACAACATTGTTTACATAATATTTTGTTCTTTTTCAGGCATGCCTTCGATTCCGCCTCCACTCTCAATGACGCCACCCCAATTGACCTCAGGACCCCAGGACCCATACTTTTTTATTGCACTTCGACCGTTGTGAATGACTATGTAAAATCTGAGAAAGCCAGTGATATTAGCATATGGTGCCCTGCCTTCCTTTACCTTCACTATGCCATCAAAGTCTCTTTTTCATTGGGCTGTGTTCCTGAATCTCTCCAACTAAGCCAAGTCACACCCATTCTCAAAAAACGAGGAGCAGACCCTAGTGACCTGACCAACCTTAGACATATCACAAACCTTCCCTTCCTTGCCAAAACGTTGGAGAAGTGTGTCCTCCTTCAACTCAACCCACACATAGAGGAATAAAACCTCCATGACACCTTCCAATCAGTATTCAGGAAAGGCTGAAGCACTGAAATCGCCATGTTCAATATTTCAGATGACGTCCACAGGTACTTGGTTGAAGGCGACGCATGACTCCTAATCCTACTTGACTTGTTTGCGGCATTCGATACAGTAAAACATCCAGCTTTACTTGGAATTCTCAAAAACCCAACGGGTGTCAATGGAACAGTACTGAGATGGTTCATGTCCTATCTGCAACATCACTGTCAGCAAATCAAAATCAACAGCTGTCTCTCCAAACCTACTCCACTAACACAACACATAACCCAAGGCTCTGTCCTCTCCACAACCCTTTTTAACCTCTTCATGGAACCCTTCATCATCATTTAGAACCAAGCAGGGGTAAAATATCACCTATATGCCGATGCCACACAACTGTACTACAAAATAATATCACCCTGTGAACTCCAACATCTGAAAACCACACTAATAAGATACACGCATGACTAAAAACCAACCACCTTAAACTGAACCCCAAAAAGACCGAACTAATACTTTTCTCCCCCAAAAACAATCCCTTACCTACCCAAGAATTGATCAAGAATATTGACGGGATTAGCTGCTCTCTTTCTCTTTCTAACTCTGTTAAATCCCTGGACATCACCCTGGACAACATGTCGGTAAAGGAGCACATTAACAACTCAGCTAAAGGAGCATTAGGCACACTCAGACACCTCAAAAACAGTTTATCCCACCAGACGATTTTAAGACGGTAGTGCAATCTCATCATCTCACAACTTGACTACTGCAATGCTCTCCTTACAGGAACTCCTAAATATCACCTTGTGCCCATTTCAGCAGTTCTCAGTGCAGCTGCCAGACTCCTCACAGGAATCAAAAGATTTGATCACATCTCTCCTGCCCTCAAGATTCTGAACTGGCTTCCCTTCAAAGGAAGATACCTCTTCAACCAGCTTGTATCACCCACAAACCCTTCATACAAAAAAACAAAATACTTAGAAAACAAAATCTCATGAGCAGAAAGAGTCCAGGCACTGAGAAACTCCAAATCTCTTCTTCTCATCCCTCCTAACCTAAAGAAAAAATCATGCCAGGTACGTTCCTTCTTAGGAAATCCTCCCAAGAACTGAATCTCACTCCCCAAGGATCTCCGCTGCAACACCTCTTTCCCTTCCTTCAAATGGGACCTTAAACTTCTACTTCTCAACAACTACTTTAACATGCACAAAAGCTGCTCTACATTTCCCTCATCGATTGGCTCCTTAAAGACTGCCACCTGGCCCTTTCAATCTCCTTTATAGTCCCCGATGCCAATCCTCAATGCATCCTTGTATTATACTGTTGTGACTTTATGACCACCTACTGACATATTGCTCTTTTTTCTGACTCTTATGAATCCCCTCTTTTACATCGTTAAATGTAATCACATAACATGTAAAGCGCTCTGATACCCTGGGCTCTATTTAGCGCTATATTAACTAAAAAATAAATAAATACTTTTTGTTTTAGATACTGTGCCAGATTAACCTGTGATCTGTATTTATTTAACACACAGGTCTATTCATCTGGCAGAATTGTACCAAAACACTGCGCTTACTATTGACTCGTAGTTTGCGAATACCAAAAAAGAAATAAACGTACTAAAAAGAGTGAGTTTACCTTTGTGAATCAGGCCCCAATGTTTTGACTGTCACCAAAATGTCAGGGTGGAAACTAATGCATTGCCATCACACTGACCTTTTATCTTTTAGTCATGCCACTAACTGCTTTAAGTTATTATTAGAAAACTCAGCCCCACTGATTTCACCATCGTAAAGAGAATAAAGGGCTGAGCTGACCAAGCCAGGATGTGCTCCTTTTATTTGCAAGTTATAAATAGGCCTATGCATCTTGGGCAAAATCTAATGAGTTACTTTGCTTAAAATAGCCCAAAGTTCTGAATGAAATGTTCTAGGCCATATGAACAGTAACTCCTTTTAGGACATTCACTGGCCACTCCACACTGTAATCCCCTCTGCTTACCCCAATTTCACATCGCACTTCAACACCTGCAGAACATCACAGACCACTGTGGAACATCATGGAGAAAACATCCAAAGTTTTGCTTGTTGCTTGATATTGCAACCAAGCACAGGGACTTGCAGTCTGTCTAGTTCAACATCTGTTACAAAGCCTTGAACATGCCCATGTGTAGCCTGTCTGTCACACAACTCTGACTACTCTTTCAGACAGAATGTCTTCTTTATATTACATTTCTTTTCTTCACTCCACTTTTCCATACATGCTGCATTTTCATGCATGTCAGCGGGAGCTAGCTTTCAGTCCCTTGCTCCGAAGGAGACCGCTGCTTACCTGCTAATCTATCGCATACGCCGCACCACAGAGGGAGAAGCCACCACCGCCAAGAGTCATCCGGCCATAGAACTCCGCGCCGCCGCTCCGGGAACCACAACACCCGGCAGGCCTCGCGGCGGCGCGTAGAGTGACGCGCACGGAGAGCGCGAACGGGCTTTAAAGGCGGGCAGTCACCGGCAAAGCGGGGGAGACCGCTGCTTACCTGCTAATCTACCGCATACGCCGCACCACAGAGGGAGAAGCCACCACCGCCAAGAGTCATCCGGCCATAGAACTCCGCGCCGCCGCTCCAGGAACCACAACACCCGGCAGGCCTCGCGGCGGAGCGTAGAGTGACGCGCACGGAGAGCGCGAACGGGCTTTAAAGGCGGGCAGTCACCGGCAAAGCGGGGGAGACCGCTGCTTACCTGCTAATCTACCGCATACGCCGCACCACAGAGGGAGAAGCCACCACCGCCAAGAGTCATCCGGCCATAGAACTCCGCGCCGCCGCTCCGGGAACCACAACACCCGGCAGGCCTCGCGGCGGCGCGTAGAGTGACGCGCACGGAGAGCGCGAACGGGCTTTAAAGGCGGGCAGTCACCGGCAAAGCGGGGGAGACCGCTGCTTACCTGCTAATCTACCGCATACGCCGCACCACAGAGGGAGAAGCCACCACTCGCCAAGAGTCATCCGGCCATAGAACTCCGTGCCGCCGCTCCGGGAACCACAACACCCGGCAGGCCTCGCGGCGGCGCGTAGAGTGACGCGCACGGAGAGCGCGAACGGGCTTTAAAGGCGGGCAGTCACCGGCAAAGCGGGGGAGACCGCTGCTTACCTGCTAATCTACCGCATACGCCGCACCACAGAGGGAGAAGCCACCACTCGCCAAGAGTCATCCGGCCATAGAACTCCGCGCCGCCGCTCCGGGAACCACAACACCCGGCAGGCCTCGCGGCAGCGCGTAGAGTGACGCGCACGGAGAGCGCGAACGGGCTTTAAAGGCGGGCAGTCACCGGCAAAGCGGGGGAGACCGCTGCTTACCTGCTAATCTACCGCATACGCCACACCACAGAGGGAGAAGCCACCACTCGCCAAGAGTCATCCGGCCATAGAACTCCGCGCCGCCGCTCCGGGAACCACAACACCCGGCAGGCCTCGCGGCGGCGCGTAGAGTGACGCGCACGGAGAGCGCGAACGGGCTTTAAAGGCGGGCAGTCACCCGCGTCGCGGGACGCGAGCGGGACGCCCGGGGCGAAGCCCGGGCAAAGGGCGGGCCCTCTACGGCCCTCATCGGCTGGAGGAGTCAGGGGCAGGGCCAGAAACCCTGCACAAGGCTCCCGAGGCACCCCATCGTCCAAGTAAGACTGAACTACTTGTACTACATAGTTCTCTGTGTGTTTGAGGAGTTCTTGCTCTTTGCTTTTCTATAATCACTAGTATGTCTAAAAAGGGATCTGCACCACCAGCTAATACAATGGAAAACTACTTGGTGCAAACAGGGAAAAAAATCAACCTACAGAGGAGAGAATCCCTGGGACTGAGTCAGTCACCTGACCTACACTGTTTGACCCCTTCTTTAACCCCCTCACCTGAGGACCTAGTTTCCTTGCAGACATTTCCTGATGCCTGTTCCAATTGCCCCACCACGCAGGAATCCGGTACCTTAAATGATAATAATAATAATAATAATAAAACATTTATTAAGCGCATGGCTGCACAGCTGTGTATCCCCGCGCTGATTGCTGAAAAATCTCACAGAGAATCAAGACAAAGGAAATGGGTGGCAGATTTATTGAGGGAAGAGGTGGGTTTTCAAGTTAGCTCTGAAAAGGGTTTCAGAGGGTTCCATTCTTAAATGAATCGGGAGAGCATTCCAATGTTTCACTCCTAGATAGCGAAAGGAGCGGCCACCAATTTTTGCTCTGTGGACGCGGGGGAGTTTGAAAAGGGACTAATGATAATACGTTGTCTGGTCCTGAGGTTCTTATAGTGGAGCGTGGAAATAATTTTGACAGTGATGTGGATCAGGAAATTCGTGCTGACCCTTCAGATGATGACATTTCTATTGCTGAACAATCTTCTCGGTTAGACTCTGCGAAAATCAGAAACCCGCCGAGACGGGGGGGTCTAAGATCTGGGACTAGGAGGAAGAGGGTAAATACCCCAAAAGTAAACCTCAAGGAAGCTGGAGGGGGAAGTGCTAAGACTAATGTCAGCCATGATGAGGACTTGTTTGATAGAATTGCTGACTTAATAGATAGTAAAATTAAATCCATTGTTAAACCATTGCTCTCTAAAATTGATAAATTACAATCTGAAGTCAAAAAGCTGGGAGGGCAGTTGAATAAACTAACAGAGGGTGTTGATAATGTCACGATGTTGGTATCAAACCTGGACAATAATAGTAGAGAAGTTGATGATCAGGAGGGGGAGAATACAGACAACGTTTTCAATAATCCATCACCTGACCATCCAGACCCAAAAACTAATGGAACCAATAATAATAGAGGGGATGGTCATTTAACGGTTGAGATACCCCCTGCACATGCTCAGCCAACTGACCCTCTTCAATTTATAGTCGAAGCGTCTCCTGTTGTTTTAGTACTGGCAAATGTACCACCTTTAGAAGCTGGTACTGAAGAATCCCCCTCCTCTCTGTCTAATAAAGCCTTGCAGTGGCTCACAACTAATATGAGGTTAGCCCCAGGGGGGGGCCAACAGCTGGCTCAAGAGATTAAAACCGCTAAAAGGGTTTCATGGCTAGGAAATCGCCCCAAAAAATTTAAGGGGGATTGCGTGGCAGTAAGCTTCTCACACCCTGGCGTGCTGCCTAACATCCTCATTAATCTCCTCCCACCCCAACGCAGGCAGGGTTCTGTTGTACCATTAACTTTGAAGTTCTTTTATGGAGAGCAGCAGAACGTCACCTACCCTAAAACACCAGCCTTTGGATGGGATACTAATTCTGATTTAAACTATAGATGGGGCCGTGAACAACATCGGAATACTGTTCATCAATCCGCCCCCTTAGTATATCAGAATTCTTTTGCTCAACCCCTCTTATTGTCTAATCGATTTGCACCTTTATCCTTTTTGGATCATAATGACTGACTTCTGTCAGAACACCCTAGACAGGCAGAGAATAGTGAGCCAGTACTCAGTATGCTTACCTGGAATATAGCAGGTATTAAGACTAAAGTAGGCAATGCAACATGGTTAAACTTTATAACTAAGTATGATATCATTGCTTTGCAGGAAACCTGGTAAACAAACAATAGTTTTTCTCTTGACGGCTACAGTTATTTTTGTATTCCTGCCGTGGCTAGCACAGCAGGAAGAGCGAAGGGAGGTTTGTTAAGCCTCTTTAAACTAGATATCAAAGGTAGACTTAAGAAATGTGACTCAGGATCTGAGCAATGTCTTATTGTTGAATTGTCTCGTGTAGAATCTCCCAATATTTTGTTTATTAATTTTTATAATTCCAACGCTGTTGACTGTACATCATTCAGTCTAGGTAGATTGGATTACTTTCTGTCAGTCTATAGTGAAGATGTCAATGCATTTGAAATCATCTTTTTGGGGGACTTTAATATACACCCTTGTTCACTTATGTGTGTTTGCGACGACTCAGAATCCCCTCCTAATTGTGCACCGATCCATCTTGAACATAACAAACAAGGGGGTTGTTTAGAGAACTTCCTCGCAAGATGGAACTTATATGAATCTAGCTGTGGGGAGGGGGGGGTTAGGGCCCCTACTTTTAAGGGCTCAGACAATGGCTCTATTATTGATTACATTTTTATTTCTGCATGTTTTTTATTCAAGGTTTTAATGTATAGAACTGTGGTTTCCGCTTTTAGTGATCATAACCCAGTTTCCATGGACCTAGTAGCGTCTGAACTTCTAGGGCGTAACTATGGTCCTTGCTATGAAGAAAGAAAACTTAAAGTTAAGGATCAGGGACGGAGATTGAAATGGGATAGTATAATCCCAGAACCCTTTGTTCAAGAAGTTCTCTTTGAGGCTGAGGAGGAGGTCGGAGTGTGTTTATCCAGTGATTCTAATGATGGGGAAGTGATCCTTGCATTTAGTAGCTTATGTTGTAAGATAAACGGCAGGCTTTCTGTGACCAGTAAACCCAAGTTGAAACCTCTCAAAAGATGGTTTGATCACAGTTGTTCAAAAGCACATTCTGCATTGCTCAATGCTTTAAAAACCGTACCGAAAGATCGTGAACTCATCAGAAATAGTAGAGCACTATATAAAAAGGCCATTGCAGAAAGAAAAAAACAGCTTAAAGATGAAGCCTGGACACAACTCACTGATCCAGCCATACTAAAAAATAGTGGAGAATTCTGGAGGATTGTCAACCAACCCCTACTCACTGGGGAGGATAACTCCCCCCTAGAAACTAACATTCCTGATGAGGGTTGGATCAAACACTTTAGAGACATCTATTCAGATCACAATAATGCTGATTCTAGGGAACAGGATGCGAACATTATTCCAATAGGGAACCATTTGCACTTTGAAGTCAAGGAAGTATTATCTGCAATAGATTGTACCCTGAAAAGAAAGGCACCGGGACCAGATGGTGTTCCTGCTGATGCCTTTAAATGCTTCCCTAACTTCTGGTCAAGATTGCTTTGCAGGGTCTTTAATGCCTTAAACCGTGATAATGTCCCCAAGTCATGGAAAACATCAATAATTATTCCTGTTTTTAAAAAAGGAAATAGGCAGGATCCTGCATGTTATAGACCCATTTCACTGATAGATTCTTCAGTTAAGATTCTAGGGAGAGTCATATTAGTCAAATTGAATGAATGGGCCACTGAGAATAATATCTTGAGTAATGTGCAATATGGGTTTAGACCTAAAAGAAGTACCCTGGATCAGTGCCTTAATCTCCACCTGCTGATCGAGAAATACACCAAGGCTAAGGATGGGTCCATGTACCTCGGTTTCATGGACCTCTCCTCTGCGTTCGATATGGTCAATAGAAATAATCTCTGGTTAAAATTACTCGACATGGGCCTGGATAGATCCATAGTTAACTTTTTGGCTGACCTACACTCTGGCCTTACTGCTAAAATTAGAGTATCCTCGAATGGAAGGTGTACAGATGTCTTTGTGTCTGAAAAGGGAGTCAGACAGGGTTGTATACTGGCACCACTGTTGTTCACGTTATATGTGAACGCTTTGGAGCCTGCCCTCAGGGGCGTTACAAGCGACATCCCACGTGCAGGGGAACAGGGGATACCAGTTCTCCTTTACGCGGATGACGCAGTTCTTCTGGCACGCACTGGGGTGGGGCTTCAACGACTCCTGGATGCCTTTGAATCCTTTATGGGTTCTCTTGACCTGAAAATAAACGCGAGAAAATCGCAGGTTATGCTCATGGGTAGGGCCTCTAGGAGACCCTTTCACAAAACCTTTCTCTGTGGGCAGGAAAAGCTCGCAAGCGTCACCTCTTTTCCCTACCTGGGGATCACCTTTGACGAGAAAGGTAGCTGGGGTCCTCATGTTAAAAGCAGAGCATCCATGTTGGCCAGGACATCTGCAGCCCTCAATGGGTTTTCTAAAAAATTGGGGGGTAGGCCATTTGCAGCTGTTAGTAAAATATACAAGGCTAAATGCATCTCAGTTGCATCATATGGTGGCTCATTGTGGGGATACAGGGGAGTGGAACCCATACAGACAATGGAAAACAAATTTTTTAGATCTGTTCTGGGCGTCCCTCAGTCAACCCCGTCCTACACCGTCCATGTGGAATTGGGGGAAGGCTACATCTCAGACCTGATTAGAACAGCACCTCTAGTTGCCTGGCTGAGGATGTGGCTTAGTACAGAAATTCCTCTAAATCATATCATAATGAGGGACTGTTTGACCCTAGATAATGTATACAGGATTAGGTGGTTGATGTATATAAAGGAACGTTTTTTGAGGTTGGGGAGGCCTGAACTATACACTGTTATTGACTCTATTACATCTGAAGATATTGTTTACACCAAAGTTGCAATGAAGGAGTTCCTATCCCTGGAGAGGGAAGAAATTGAGCTGAAGAAACCCTGTGTCAGGGCCAGTTTATTGTTGGCTATACCTAATGGTCCTGACAGTTACCTTAACGTGGTGACCCATCCCTACCACAGGTTTATTTTAACCCGTTTTCGATTTAATTTGATACATTTTAACTTGGGCTTTTATCCGGTATGGAGTACCCCAGAAAAGGCACCACCCTGTTTTTGCGATCAATTCTCTGAGCAAAGTACTATGCATTTTATAATGTTTTGTAGCCATTACAATGAAGCTCGGAGATTGTTTCTTGTACCTATACTCAAGGAAGCAGGATTCATCCAAGTTAGACCTGCTCTTATTTATTTACAATTGTTACAAACTCCCAGGATTATGTTTTATGTGGCTAGCTTCCTGGTGAGAGCTATAAGAAGCAGGAACATCAGACTTAAAAACGTGTCTTCCACCCTTTGTAGTATAGACCAGCATCTTGGTTAGTTTGTTTGCTGGTGACCTTTTGGGTCAGTATTCTCAGAAAGCAATGTAACAGGGTCTGTAGCTGCCAGTTCTGAACATTTTGTTGGGGACCCTCTTAGCATTTTTAAGCCTTTTTAAGCCTTCTTTGCACTTTAACACTTTGCACTTTAGCACTTTGCACTTTGTATTATTCATGCTGATATAAAAATGTATTATGTTGTATGTTGGTTTTTAACTTGTTAATCTTAAATTGCTTTTTAATTGATCCTAACGTATGTGTTGTTTGTATCAATGTATTATATATTTGCCATTGTCTTTGTATGATATTAAGTTATCGCAATAAAGTATTTTGACTGACTGACACTGTGGAACATCATGGAGAAAAAATCCAAAGTTTTGCTTGTTGCTTGATATTGCAACCAAGCACAGGGACTTGCAGTCTGTCTAGTTCAACATCTGTTACAAAGCCTTGAACATGCCCATGTGTAGCCTATCTGTCACACAACTCTGACTACTCTTTCAGACAGAATGTCTTCTTTATATTACATTTCTTTTCTTCACTGCACTTTTCCATACATGCTGCATTTTCATGCATGTCAGCGGGAGCTAGCTTTCAGTCCCTTGCTCCGAAGGAGACAGGCCAGGGTTGCTTCTTTTGCACTCTTATAAGATTTATCTACATTGCCATTTTCTGACAACCTCTTCTTAGTCAGTCATCTCCAGAATACTGCTGCCCTCCCAGCATGCTCTGGGTGTGGCACATGCACATGAGGTTTCATGCCAGAGGAAGTCTCTCTTCTGTAACACTAAGCTTGGCCTGGTCTAGCCCTAACTGTCCCCACCAGACCACTAACAAACACTACACAGTTGGTGATGGTGTACTGTTCTGAGGGTGTCGATACACTGTTTAGAGGGTGGTGGTGCACTATGTTATGTGTTGTGATTCCCAATGCCATTGGAGGGGGCACACTACACAACAGGTAATGGTGCACTGTACAGCACAAGGAAGTGCACTGTGCAGCACATGGTGATGCACTGTTTGACACATCCTTGGTATGAAGATCATGGATTGCTCATGAGAGTTTTAACATTTTTGTATGGGCTCCTTTTCTATCCATCGTTATTTCTTTATGGTTTGATTTCTAGTGGAAGGCGAAGTGAGCCAGATGGTTGTGTTAAACTTGTCTTCACTAGCAGAAGGTAAAAACTTCACTTACCTTGTGCTTCCCAAAATGATTGCCAATGGTATTAAAATGTTTAGAAACACGAAAGGTTTTCTGTTGCTTTCTCTCCAAGAAAGATTGGGTAGATTTGGGTAGGGGTGATGCCTTTGAGACTCTGCTCAAGGGCTTCATCTTATAATGGAACAAGGACATAATGCTCAACCTGACTGTGACATAGGGGGCGTGGCTTAGCAAGCCACAATGGCGGCTGTGTTCTGCTGAGGCTCCGCGATCGGGCTAGCATCTTGCCCAGTTCCAGCGATCGCCGGGAGCCTCAACATCCAGATTCGGCACCCGGAGTGCCCCCACTTCAAGCGGCAACCCCCTGGTGAGGCGCGGATCGCGCTACCGTGCGGAATCTCCGGAGACACCTCCCACCGAAGCCGCGCGCCGAGCTACAAAGTAGCGGTTGCGGCTCCTTTCCACTGATGCCTGCGCCACTGTGCACCTGAGTCACCCAATCGGTGGCCCTGAGCGGTGCTGCCGGCCGGCCGCCACAGAGATCCGAGCTGTGAGGCGCAACCAGCCCCGTGAGGTGAAGTCGCGACCGGGCTCTCTACCGAAGCCGCACGTTCGTGCGCAAAATGGCGGCCGCAGCTCCGAGGCTCCACATCACCAGCGCCCCTTCCCAGACGGAAGTTTGACCCGACTCCTGCATCAACCCCGCCTGCCACCGCGGATCGACTGTGCCTGCGGTCGCACCTACTTCACGGCGCCGGACCCTCCTAACGACCCCAGCTCTTCTAGGCGGTGAGTGCCTGTCCCCCCGGGGATTCCAGCTCCAGTGCCCCAGCCGCCTCCCGCACTCTCCGGGGCTCTTCGGAGGACACCCGCCTCTACATCCCCCGGGCGGGCGGGCCGAGACATTCCTGGACCCACGGGCGGCTCTCCGGGTCGTGGCGCCTGACCCCAACATGGCGCCTGCGGGGACCCAGGCGCCGGGCTCGGTGCGTGCTGCCACATCCCCACTCTGAGAGCGGCGGCGCCCCCGGATCAGCGGCAGCCGCCCGCCACACCGAGGACGACCCACCACCGCACCCGGACCCCTGGGGCCTTGCCACTTGACCCCTGGCCCCAGCGACCGGTGCATAGACTATTCTGAGTGCCAGAAAGGGGGGCGGGAACCTGCCGCCTTCACACAGCCTCATCGTGAGTGGCGAAAGGCCCCTTCCTCTGGAGGAACTTGACAGTGGGGTAAAGCTCCCAGATCGTGCGTGCCCGTGGATATGCACATAACCCACTACTACGCCACTGAAGCCACCAACGGCTGCGGACCACCGGCACACTCCGGATCTAGGCCCCCTGGTTCCAACCCCCGTGATCCTGGACTGCCGGGTGGATAGAGCTGCCTGGCAACGTCTGGGCACCTACTGTCTTCGCTATCGGCGCCCATCTACTGCACTGCGCACCGCTGGGGTGAGACCACTGAGCGGGCGAGCCCCTAACCACCCCTGCACCAACGAAGACTGCGTAACCAACTCCCACCGGGTTGTTGTCTGCCTCAGCGAACTGGTGTTTGGCGGCCCGCTGTTCCCTGAATACACAGCGGTACAGGGCCCTTCCCATCGGCCCCATGGGGAAACCGAAAGGCTCGCAGGTGACCGCCGTCCCTGAAACGGCCCCTGAGAACATGCCGCACACACGGGCCTGGATGCAGGTCAACACGCCACACACTGACCCCACATTATCGGTGAAACTGGACCAGGTGCTGGCAGCTATAGAACTGTCCCGACTCTCAATGGAGGAATGATTGGGTGTCCTGACGACAGACATCAGCCTGATCCGCGACGACCATCGTAAGCTGGCGGACAGGGTGAAGGAGGGGGAGCAGATTGTGGCCGCACTACAACCCACGGTGAAAACTCAGGAGACGGACCTGAAGGAGGTCCTACGCCGCGTGGCGGGCATCGAGGAACGCACGGTTGATTTGGAGGGACGCTCGAGGCGATGCAACATCCGCGTCCGGGGTCTGCCGGAAGAAATTGAGAACTCAGACCCCCTGACCTACATGGAATCATGGACCAGATCATTCACCCCGAGTCGGAGCGCTCGGTATTCTTCTCTATTGAAAGAGCCCACAGGGTCCCCGCCCGGAAACCTAAGCCTGGTCTCCCTCCACGTCCCATGCTGGCCAAGTTCCTACACTTCCGAGACCGCGATGCGGTGCTTTGTGCAGCCCGGACGGCGGGTCCCCTGCAGGTGGAGGACCAACAGATCATGGTGTTCCCAGACTATGCCCGAGAAGTTCAGCAGCAGAGGTCTGCCTTTCTGGATGTTAAAAGACGCCTCCGCGCAAATGATATCCAATACTCCTTACTGTTCCCGGCCCGCCTCAAGGTGCTACACAAAGGAAAGGCCATATTCTTCACCACTGTGGATGAGGCACGGGACTGGGCTGAGTTCCACTGTCCGCTGATCCCCAAAGCCGGGCCCCAATGGGAACACAACAGCAATTCACGTTGATCCAGGAGACGGGGCACGAAACGTACCCAGACGGGCCCCTCCAAAAGCCAAGCATCCTCCCCCTCGGGCACACCCGACTTTACGCAAATCATACGGGAGAGACGAGGCGCTTTAAGGGCGGTGGCTGAACTACACCTATCTCCCCTTGCACCGGACCTGGAACGCCAACCGCATCTGTTCACCCCTGAGAAAGACCGAGACAGCGATGGCACAATGTTGGGGTTTGGCCCAATCTCTTCTCCTCTCATTGTCGCACACACGGTGGACGCTACCCTAGCTGGACAACCTGGCACCTCTTCATGATGGGCGGAAAGACAATTACTGTATCCTCTTTTTTTGGTCGCTCTATGTGCTGTTTGTGAGCCAAAGCTACATAAGCAATTAACTGTGTGCGCTCGCGCGCGATAGGCACATCTCCTACAAAAGCCCCATCCACGCACAAGCCTAGCGGTAACACATGCTGCCACCCCCGCAGAATTCTGTTATATTTCTCCCCTAGTGGGACACTAGTTTGGATATGCCACCCCCGGTGATATTTCCCCTGTATTGGGACTGTTTCCCACCCTTGGTTCTACCTGTTTTTACTCCCGACAGTTCCCCCCCATACCTATGGAAGGATGGCGCGCAGGAGCTAACGCAAGACAAATGACCACACTGTCCTCGGGGACTGCAGGGGGGCCCCGATCGCATACACGATCCCTTAGTAATGACGGCTCCGCGTTCGGACGTTAATGTCCTCACACTAAATGTACGGGGCCTCCACACGCCCAGTAAACGCTACTCCGT
The DNA here is from genome assembly GCF_964263255.1 of Lissotriton vulgaris. Taxonomy (NCBI): domain Eukaryota; kingdom Metazoa; phylum Chordata; class Amphibia; order Caudata; family Salamandridae; genus Lissotriton; species Lissotriton vulgaris. The sequence goes on from NW_028255144.1 coordinate 38,531, forward strand.
CTACTCCTACATAAAGCGCATGACAGCTAGTATTGCTCTTTTACAAGAGACACATATTAATGCTACTGAATTAGGCCGGTTACAGGCCAAATGGCAGGGGACCTTTTGTGCCACGACATACTCGGCATTTGCGCGCGGCGCCTTAATATGGGTTAGGCCAGGCACCCCCTTCCGAGCACTCAGACGGGTGGTGGACAAGGAAGGCAGATATGCACTATTAGAGGGACTCTTAGATGGACAGGGGATCCTCCTGGGTAGCATTTCCGCCCCTAATACTGAGCAGGATACATTTTCGGATCACCTTACAGGAGTCTTGGCCCAGTTCACTACCGTTCACGTTGGACCCTACTTTGGACCGATCACACCCCCCCCCCCTGCACGTTCCCCAGTCCCCCGGCAAGCAGAGCTATTCAGAGCATGGACCACGCACTGGGCGCTCACTGACGCTTGGCGACACTTACATCCTCAGGCCCGCATTTACTCATTCCACTCGATACCCCACAACCTTCGGGTCCGCCTGGACAGATTCTTATGCTCTACACCAATCCTCCCTAAAATAATCTCTTCGGACTACCTAGGTCGGATCATCTCGGACCATGACGCCCACATATTGCGACTGACCTGGCGCCCCCCGCACCCGCCCGTCCCCACTTGGCGACTCCCTAAGGACTGTTTGGCAGACCAGGTGTTAAGGGACTCACACAAAAACAGCATACAAGACTACTTTTCACACAATGCGAACACGGCATCATCGACGTTGGTGGAATGGGATACGTTTAGGGTAGTGGCACGAGGGAATGCATCAAACAGATCGCAGGGGTTCGCCGCACATTGGAGCAGACACTCTCAGCCACGGAACAGTGCCTAGCTACACTCACTAAACAAACCTATAACTCAGAAGAACATGCCGCGCTCACAGCCGAGGCGAAGTCAACATACCAGGCAGCCTGTGCTGATCTCAGGAAATATAATTTCAGGGCCTATGCCTCCAGAGTCCATAAAGACAGGGACAAAACGGGAGCGCTGCTTGCCTGGATGGCGAGGCAAGACACCAAGATCAAACCGATCACGGACATCATCAACCTGGAGGGTGTGCTAGTGCGATCTCAAGCTGAGATCCTCCTGGTGTTTCAACACTATTATGCTAAGGTGTACGGGCCCCAACCCGGTTCTCTCCGTCATTCGTGGACCACTTCCTCGATCCACTGTCGTTGTCCACGATATCGGATGCTGACAAGCGTACGCTCGACGCTAAAATAGCACCCTCAGATATCACCCAAGCACTGTGTGCCTTGTCTCGTAATAAAGCCCCGGGTCTAGACGGCTTCCCGCTAGAATACTACTTGACGTTTTCCCCCCTAGTGGTCCCTCGCCTGGCTCAGGTGTTCGCAGCGGCCCTTGATCTAGGAGTGTTACCCTGTTCATTGCGAGAATCAGTGATCATTACCTTTCCCAAACCACACAGCAACCCACACCACATGGGTTCATATCGCCCCATCAAGCTCCTATCGGTAGACTGTAAGATCCTCGGGAAGATACTGGCTGACAGATACACCCAGGTCATATGCCCACTGATCCACCCTGACCAATGCGGATTCGTTCCGGGGAGGAACACCTCACAGAACATCCGCTGAGTCTTCCATGTCCAGGACCAGGTACGGGACAGATTCCCTCGCGCCGCCTGCCTCATCTTAGATCTGGAGAAGGCGTTCGACACCGTCACCTGGCCGTACCTTTTCTCGGTCCTACGTCGTCTCAACGTTGGCCCGATACTCATAGCATACACACGCCTTCTATACACCGATCTGACAACACGAGTCCGGATTGGGAAAAACATCTCGCCTGCATTTGAGGTCCGGCGAGGCACAAGACAAGGGTGCCCCCTATCACCTCTTCTTTTTGCCCTAGCCGTCGAACCGCTGGCGATCAGACTGCGCCAGGAGGGAATACACTGGGGCATCCCGCTCGCGGACGTCACACACTGCGTCTCTATGTACGCAGATGACCTCCTCATCTACGTCCGGGACATCGAAGCTGACCTTACCCCCATAGGGGTGACGCTCACTGAGTTCGCAGATGCCTCGGGGCTCCGAGTGAACTGGGACAAGTCCACGATCTACCCCTTCCACCCGGATTTGCCACCCCGTGATGTTAGGCTGGGAGCTCATAGACTCTCATGGTCCGCGGAGGCCCCCCGGTACCTCGGTGTCCACCTGTATCACTCTCCGGCCGACATCTTTGACGGTAATCACCGTAGAGCGGCAGCTGGCCTTCGCCCGACTGTTGCCTTCTGGACCAAGCTCCCACTAGCCCCGATAGGGCGGATCGCCCTGGCTAAAATAGTGATGCTCCCCCGGCTCCTCTATCATTTCACTAACCTACCAGTGGTGCCACCTAGGTCCTTCTTCCGAGACCTCAACTCTCTCCTTGGCACCCTTATATGGGGCTCAGGTCGACACAGAGTGGCCCTGAAAACCCTCCAACTCCCCACAACACAGGGCGGGCTCGGAGCTCCCTCCTTTGAGTCCTATTTCCTGGCGGCGCAGCTCCAATGGCTGTCGTATTGGACGGCGGACAAACATCCCCAGGAGGCTTACACCCTGACCGGCAGAGTCACGACCCCGGAGCTCACCCGTCTTCTCCTCCCGGGCACCAAACCACGACGTACATACCCCCTTCAAGTCGCAATAGCGCGTCAATGCATGATGCGGATCCACCGGATATCCCCCGGGAGGACCCCGTACTCCCCGTTACTACCGCTGGTTGGCTGCCCCAGAGGGGATTCCTATTTCTCGGCTCCTATGCTCGCTGAATGAATGCACTGCTACATCACGGACATGGAGTCGCTCTTTGAGGAGGGTCAGCTGAAATCGATCGACCGGTTGGTCGCTGAGTTCGAACTCCCCCCAGGTCAATTCCTCAGATACCGACAGCTACTTGAGGGTTTCCGTCCTTACCATAATCTCCAGGCCGGCGAACCTGACACGCATCCAGGTATACACACTATCCTGCGCATGGGAATGGGACGCCACTTAGTCACCTGGCTGTATAAATCCATCCGAGAACTCTCGTACGCTCCCCTGGCGACCCTGCGGGCCACATGGGAGGAAGACATCGGGCGCGCATTACATGATTCGGAGTAGACCAAGGCACTTGAGGCCCCGAAACGCGTCTCTAGGAACGCCCGTTTCAAAAACATCCAATACTACATACTACACAGGGCATACCTCACACCGGCGCAACTGCAAAAGTTTTATCCCGCAACACAATTCTTATGCCCCAGATGTCATTCCCCCGATGCAGATTTCCGCCACATGTTTTGGAACTGCCCCGACCTCCAATCCCTATGGCAGACGGTACACGACACACTAAAAGATCTCACAGGCCTCGCAACCCTGGCCTCCTGGGAATCCAGAGCACTAGGCATTTTTCACATTCCTAAACAGGACCCGGCACACAGACGCTTTGTATCCTTAGCGCTGCTACTGGCGAAAAGATGTATAGCTATGCATTGGCGATCTCCGGAAGGTCCCCCCATAGCGGCATGGACAGGGGCAGTCTGTAAGTGGGCAGCGGCAGAGGAAGATGCCCTTCGGGAGGAGGAGGCAAGGGGCGCACGTAAACATCCCATCTCTATGGAATGGGCCATGCTCCTCCATAGCTTCCAGCAGTCCTTGCGCACTGATGACCCGCCTACACCTACACCCCCCCCAACACAGGCCCCGACCATTCCCCCCCCTCCCCCGTCTGAGTGAGCCCCTAATCCTTGACTGATGCCCTTTTACTTGTGCCGGACTCCGGTGCTCCACGCCCCCTCGTCAACACCCCGCCCCCATGTCGACCGTCCCGCTACCCACATGCACGGGATGCCTCCACCCTCTGGCCTCTCTACCTCACTGTGAGCGAATACTGTGGACCTCCTTGCCACCCGACACCCGTCTCCTTCTGGTATGCTCTTGCTAACGCCTACATGCTCCCTCCCACAGTTCCGTCCCCCCAGTTACCTGGCAACACCGCTGTGCGAACTATACAGGCCCCGATCCAACGCCCCTATGGCGGGGACTCACATGTCTATTGTTAATCTTCTTTCTCCCTTGCGGAGATTGTTTCCTGTATCCCAGCCTGAATATTTGTCTGATTGGTCTGTAATGTTCAGTGGATGAAATGTCAAATTACACAGGTTTATGTACAGAAAAGTTGCGCGAACGGCTGACCGCGGCTGAATGTTGACGCCACGCCAGCAGATGATCTACTCTGTACCCATGCTTGATGATGCAACAATAAAAACAAATAAAAAAAAAAAAACCTGACTGTGACATACCTAGAGGCAATCACATATAGAGCACAGTAAAAAAAATAGTGCCAAATAAAAATTAAAAAACGAACTGATAAAGTAGTGAGTTGTGGCATTTGTCTTGTATGCGTCTGTAAAATTGACCTTTTGTCCTGAATTATTGTCCTGTAATGTGACCCTTTGTGCTGAATTTTTACAGTCCTGTCCAGAACTTACATTCGTGCCAGCATTGGCCGCCATTTAGGTGTCACCAGGGGTTGCAGCTGCGACCCCTGGCTTGTCCCTTGATACCCCTGGCACTACTTTTGGGACCCATGGCCTCAGAGGTGGCAAAATCAGTGCCTGGAACACAGGGGCAGCTCTTCCTAATGGATTGCTGGTTGGAGATCCATTTGCCTGGTTTCAGTCGATTTCTTTATTATACAAATAGTGAATAATATTAGATTGAGAATTTGCTGGAATATGACACTATCTGAAGCTAAGATAGGTAAAAATGCTGTTAAACGTATGTTGTATGCATGCTTACGGTGTGTTTATGTGCGCAAGAGGGTGTGAATGTGTTATGTGTAAGCATGTGTGTGTGAGGCAAAGTAAAGTTCAAATGGCATGCCATGTCACTTCCGGTACCCAAGTAGGTAGTGTATGCAGAAATCTGCCAATACATCCCCTGGGTAGGCACTCCACGGTAGATCAATGAAATTGATTCATGTATGTTTTTCACTTTCAATGCTTTTATTCAGCAGATATGTGTTCATTTAGATATTAGTTGCATATCAATTGGCGACATGTATTCCATATGGGTTGTTCTATGAACAATAATCTCCAATGCATTTCGGGCAGGGGCCCTTGATCACGGAGCGCTGTGGAGGAAGGCGAGAGGGGCTAAGGTGAGTGGGGGTGCGGTTATAATGCCTGTCTTACTGGTGAACTTATAATAGTGCTGCTGTGACAGGAACTAACCATAAAAACGTCGGTGCACGTTGTGCTGAAGTGAAGGTGAGGGTAGTGAGAGGATGTTAACGCGTGTGATTGACGAGACCGCGTAGGGCGGGCAGCGTGCTAGTAAGCATGCAGTAGCGAAGGCTGGGACTTACTTCATAGTGCCGGGAGGTAAAGCATACCGTCCTTATGCTTGCAGGTAGCGATGCGCAGGGTGCCGGCAAGTGAGCGCTGGTAAATAAGACTAAGGCGTGTGACGTGGGGTGTGTGGTGGAAATAAACAACGGACTAAAGGTGGGAAGAACGAAACTAGGGAAATGTGGCGGCCATCTTAGAAAGGGATGGGAGTGGGCGTGTAGGCACAAGAACCAATGTAAATAAACAGTTACTTCATTATATACACATAGTCATAAACAGTAAATCATGTTAAGATGTTATAAGTAACAACTATATTCGATGCGGTCATTCAGACCGTGTGGCTTCTGGGTCTGTAGTAGATAAATCCATTCAAGTTCACGTTTTAATAACAGTTTGTTGTTGTCAATGCCTTCACGTTTGGTCAAGATTTCAAGTACAATGTATTTAAGTTGTGCAATGGTGTGACGAGCCTCAGCAAAGTGCATTGCCACATTGGATTTTTCTGCTTTCAACCTAATGTTGGATTTGTGCTCGTTGAGACGAGTTTTTATTTTGCGTTCAGTTTTGCCGATGTATAACTTCCCGCAGGGACATTTCAATGCGTAGATTAAGTTCATAGAATCGCAAGTTGCATCAACTTGAAGCTTAATGTTGTGCCCTTTCATAGGGTGTTGGATCAGATTACCTTTGATAACACAATTGCAATGGTTGCAATTCAGGCAAGGTATGGTTCCATGGTGTTGTGTGGTGGTTTCTGTGGGTTTGGACAGAATCTCTTTGATGTTCCGGCTTCGCGTGTGGGCAAAGATGGGGGGTTCTGCGGAGATGCCCTGGAAGTCAGGTTCAACTTGTAAGATGGGCCAGTGTTTCCATATAATCTTTTTATATTTGGAGATTAATACCATTCGTTGGTCTGTCTTCTTTTCAGATTTTAAGAGACTGTCTTTTCTGGTAATTTGATCCACTCGTGTTTGGGCTTCATTCAAGGTGTGCTCGGGGTATCCTCTGTTGCGAAACCTCTGGCGCATTTCGTTGATACGTTTAGTATAGATGTGTTCATCGGACACTATGCGCTTTACGCGCAGCATCTGTGAAAACGGCAGGTGTTGCTTTAGGGATCCTTGGTGAAAGCTAGAAAAATGCAAGATGTTATTGCGGTCGGTGCTCTTCCTGTGCAGGTCAGTGATTAATCCCTCTGGCGTTATCTTGATGTGAACGTCAAGGAAAGAAATTTCAATGTCACTAATGAGCCATGTAAGTTTGATTCTGGGATCCTTTGAGTTGACGTCTGTGAGTAGCTGATTCAATGAGTCTTTGCAGCGAACTCGAAGACTCAGGCGCAGCCAGGCCAAAAGAAAGAGAAAAGAGTCCCCCGAACACCCGGAGCACGGTAGCCAAAAAGGACCTGAAGCCAAAAAAGACAGTCTAGTGATAAACATCTCAGATACCCATGTCTCCAAACATGAAATGAACCTACTTGAACGTGGTACATCGTTTATTCCAACCACCACAACCAACCTGTTGGAATTGGAGGTTAGTACCTTCAAATTCACTAGAAAACTCAGACTAAGACATTTTTTCGACAATGTATTACCTGTCACAACTAAGACCACCGACACCAGAGAGGATGAACTGAGAGGTTTACGACCGCCTAGTACTTACCAAGCACCATGCAGTCACAAAAGCATTGACTTATTTGAAACATTAGTGCGCAACGACCTACAGAAGATCAACTTTAAAGCTCCCAGGAAAGCCCACAACCTCACGAACAAAGACCGTGACACGCTCAAATCACTGGCTAACAATCCCAAGATCAAGTGCACCAAAGCTGACAAGGGAGGCGCACTGGTAATTCTGAATTCCAGCATGTACACACAGAAATTATCGGAACATATACAAGACACCATGACCTATATGGCACTTGATAGAAATCCTACACTGGAGTTTCAGAACCTCCTTAAAGAGATTGTTACCCGAGCCTATAAGGCAGGAACCATTGCAGAACGAACCAAAAACTACCTATTGCTTGAGTGCCCATGAAGTCCTACAATTCATATGTGTCCCAAAATACATAAGAATTTAACGGACCCCCCGTTTAGACCAATCGTGTCCACCAAAGGGTCTATCCACGAGGCAACAGGTAAACTGCTGGACAAGTACCTACAATCTCTCATCGTTAAAACAACCAGCTACATTAAAGACACCACTGACTTTCTAGTGAAACTATCAACCGTTGAAGTTCCTAAGACACAATCACTGGTTCTCTGCACCGCAGATGTAAGTTCACTCTACACATCGATACCACACCTTGGGGGCATTGAAGCTATCGAACAGATTCTACTTAACAGTGATATCAACACACCCATGCAGGCCTTCCTAATGGAACTGATGATCTTTATCCTTTATCATAGTTACTTCAAGCTAGACAACCAATGGTTCTTACAGCTATCCGGAATGGCGATGGGAAACTGCGCTGCCCCAACGTTTGCGAATGTATACATGGAGAACTTTGAAAAACAATACATATATACCCATGACTTGTTCAAGAATCACGCGAAAATGTACGCCAGGTACATAGATGATTTGTTTTTCATGTGGTCTGACAGCAAAGACTCATTGAATCAGCTACTCACAGACGTCAACTCAAAGGATCCCAGAATCAAACTTACATGGCTCATTATTGACATTGAAATTTCTTTCCTTGACGTTCACATCAAGATAACGCCAGAGGGATTAATCACTGACCTGCACAGGAAGAGCACCGACCGCAATAACATCTTGCATTTTTCTAGCTTTCACCAAGGATCCCTAAAGCAACACCTGCCGTTTTCACAGATGCTGCGCGTAAAGCGCATAGTGTCCGATGAACACATCTATACTAAACGTATCAACGAAATGCGCCAGAGGTTTCGTAACAGAGGATACCCCGAGCACCCCTTGAATGAAGCCCAAACACGAGTGGATCAAATTACCAGAAAAGACAGTCTCTTAAAATCTGAAAAGAAGACAGACCAACGAATGGTATTAATCTCCAAATTTTCCACTGCCAGTCCAGCATATAAAATGATTATATGGAAACACTGGCCCATCTTACAAGTTGAACCTGACTTCCAGGGCATCTTCGCAGAACCCCCCATCTTTGCCCACACGCGAAGCCGGAACATCAAAGAGATTCTGTCCAAACCCACAGAAACCACCACACAACACCGTGGAACCATACCTTGCCTGAATTGCAACCATTGCAATTGTGTTATCAAAGGTAATCTGATCCAACACCCTATGAAAGGGCACAACATTAAGCTTCAAGTTGATGCAACTTGCGATTCTATGAACTTAATCTACGCATTGAAATGTCCCTGCGGGAAGTTATACATCGGCAAAACTGAACGCAAAATCAAAACTCGTCTCAACGAGCACAAATCCAACATTAGGTTGAAAGCAGAAAAATCCAATGTGGCAATGCACTTTGCTGAGGCTCGTCACACCATTGCACAACTTAAATACATTGTACTTGAAATCTTGACCAAACGTGAAGGCATTGACAACAACAAACTGTTATTAAAACGTGAACTTGAATGGATTTATCTACTACAGACCCAGAAGCCACACGGTCTGAATGACCGCATCGAATATAGTTGTTACTTATAACATCTTAACATGATTTACTGTTTATGACTATGTGTATATAATGAAGTAACTGTTTATTTACATTGGTTCTTGTGCCTACATGCCCACTCCCATCCCTTTCTAAGATGGCCGCCACATTTCCCTAGTTTCGTTCTTCCCACCTTTAGTCCGTTGTTTATTTCCACCACACACCCCACGTCACACGCCTTAGTCTTATTTACCAGCGCTCACTTGCCGGCACCCTGCGCATCGCTACCTGCAAGCATAAGGACGGTATGCTTTACCTCCCGGCACTATGAAGTAAGTCCCAGCCTTCGCTACTGCATGCTTACTAGCACGCTGCCCGCCCTACGCGGTCTCGTCAATCACACGCGTTAACATCCTCTCACTACCCTCACCTTCACTTCAGCACAACGTGCACCGACGTTTTTATGGTTAGTTCCTGTCACAGCAGCACTATTATAAGTTCACCAGTAAGACAGGCATTATAACCGCACCCCCACTCACCTTAGCCCCTCTCGCCTTCCTCCACAGCGCTCCGTGATCAAGGGCCCCTGCCCGAAATGCATTGGAGATTATTGTTCATAGAACAACTCATATGGAATACATGTCGCCAATTGATATGCAACTAATATCTAAATGAACACATATCTGCTGAATAAAAGCATTGAAAGTGAAAAACATACATGAATCAATTTCATTGATCTACCGTGGAGTGCCTACCCAGGGGATGTATTGGCAGATTTCTGCATACACTACCTACTTGTTGATCTAATGGTGTTTGGACGGACAACACCACCCTGACTGAGCACCCAGAACTTTCAGTAACGACCAACACAAATATTGAACCTACGCAGTGCACCACCTACCTCCTAATTTTTGGACTTCCGGTACCCAGGCATTTTGGTGAATTGACGTCCATGTTGCCAGGTAGTACCACTGGAAGAAACCAACTAGACACAATCAGAGGTAAAAGCAGCGATAAAGCGCTGCGGTAAAAGCAATGACGCGTTACAATTGAGACGGATAACATTTCTCTTTACAAATATTCTTTAAAGCATTTCTGACATCCATGCAGCTAATATTCCGTCTTCACCAAAAGACTAATGATTTTCTCCGGGTTGACTGGAAGGACAGTAGTTTTCAATGCAGACAAGCCGGCATTATAATAATAGTTATTGGTGTTGATATTAATAGCATGATTTATTTACAAAGCATTAAACATGTATTTTGCATTGCACACTCAGTTAGTCTATGTGTGTTCCAGCCCTTGGTGGCAGCCCGAGGCTGCATCTTGAATTATTTACCATTGGCATTATTACGATTATTTTACATGTATTATGTGCACTTTTCCGCCGCACATTATTCAGCGGGCCCTCCAGGCTCAGAACATTTTCCCACAGTAGTAGAGAGCGAACGGCATACCTTTAAGACATGTTAAATATTGCTGCATTTTTCCTCGGAATACAGTGCTTCATTTCAATTTTAGCATTTTGTATAAAAAAAATTAAATAACACTCGGATTTTTTTTCTCATTCCATTTCAGAACAGAACTATAACCAAAACACTTTCGAGGAAGGATGCATTACAAAAATAGTGGTAAAATAAGTAATTTCGTTACTCCTATTCGATAGCTCGAGCAGGCTACTGAATCGTTATTTCAAGCGATGAGCCATTTGGTGTGAGGTGATTTCTGTATTTAGAACTGCGCTTAGATGGTTTCTCCCTTAGTAGTCATTGGAATAAACCAATCGGAGGGGTGGTTGTGACTTCCATTTCACAAGGTGCCCATAGGTTACCACTTATGCCCCACTGGGCACTCAGGGTTTGCTTCTGCGCAGTATGTGGATATTAGATTGCAAACACACAAGGCCTCACAGAGGAGATTTAGCATAAAGGAAGGCGGGCATTATAAAATGGCCGCCAGACCCAGCTGTACAAGTCACTCGAAGGCAAGTCTTTAGTCCAAAAGTAAGCGTTGAGATCTGTTATGGCAAGACATGTTCTCCCTTTGCATCGTCCTTACTCACCCGCCCTCAGAGTCATGAGCTTTATTTCAAGCATTTCTAAAATGGAGGCCCAGCTGTTCCTCTATAGCAACACAAAAAGATGATGGACGGAATGCTGAACTTTGTCAAGTATTCACCTACAGTCACTGATTTGAGTTAAAGCCATCATTCCTTTCCTCACTATGCCACCCCAGTTTGGAACCAGCCATACGCAAATCAGTCTTGACACTGCTCCCCATAGGAACAGTGCAGCTCGAACTGTCACACTGGGTCCTTCCTGGACCGGAAAACAAGCACCCTGGGACCAGGTTTGAGGTATCACCCCTCATCAGCCAGGCTAGCCTGAATCCAGTGGTACAGCGAGAAACGGACCAGTGTCTGGGCATACCCTTCCTACTTAGGGCAACTAAAGCAACACAAAAAGATGATGGACGGAATGCTGAAAATGGTCAAATATTCACCCTCAGTCATAGATGTGGGTTAAAATCCATCATTTGTTTGCTCACCATGCCACCCTAATTTGGACCCATCCATATGCAGTCTTGACCATGCATAGCCAAGTCCCAACTGGGCTGATGGCCACCGTCAAAATGACCGGTATATAAGGGCTGTGCTGAGAACCAGTAGGACTAAGTCAGTAACGTTTTCCAAAACCCATTACATGAATGAGACCTATCTATGCCTAGAAAACAAAACAAACATCCTCGAGTTAGAGGCCCATCATGTGTGAGTCACAAATCACGCTAAAAGTTAAAATACGAACTTCTTTCTCATGCTGCTGCATAAGATACTTCCATTGCTTAAGCTACCAAATCAAATAACATTGATGACAGGGTTGGTGTTGTTCGGAGTTTGATACTAGTCTGCAACATTGTCAATGCCGGAGACAGGCAGAGATTTTGAAACTCCAGAGACCGCAGAACCATCAGTGGCGTAGCAAGGAAGCCTTTCCCCCAGTGAAAACAAGTACAAAAGACCCCCATGCCACCACTGATAACACAGCCACAATTTGATATCCCTCAACATTCAGTGCACCCTATCACCCACAGCCACTACTATGCACACCCATTGAATTTGGAAGCATTTGCATTTATTCAAGCTCAAGCATGAGCAAGTGAGCCAGAAAAGGCCATATTTATGCATGACCATGCTATGTGTAAACATAAGGTTACTAGATCACTCTAAATAGCCAAGGTATGAACGCAGTGCTCAGTCCTGGGGTTCTCTTTTAAACATCACAGTTTCCATTTGCGTTATTGTTCAATTGCATCAACTGAAGTGAAACAGGAGTTAAGTATTTTTAAACAAAAGCCCAGGAGTGGAGCATTGCATCCTTGGTGACATGTAGTCATCTGATAACCCTAAATATACAACCAATGCTGCATTTTAAATGTTTGTGCTAGAGATGCGCCTCCTCTTTCCCTCTGACGATCAGTGTGGGAGAAAGGGGAACAGAGTCAGTTTTAGTGAGTTTGAGTACAGTAATGCTTCTCAGGTCAGGTGTCACTGGGCCTGTCTTCAATGTGGAGCACCCACAACAGAAACAAATGAAGTGGAGGTCTGACATCTGGCTGTCATTCAACCTTCCTGCAGCACTAATCAGACATACAAAAGGAAAAGCCCTGCCTAGAAACTTCATCACCTGAGCAGTGGAAACTGCAGTCCCACCCTCACACTTCCCAATCTATACTACTATTATAAAGAGAGAACTCTCACCTTTGAGCCAGGTAAACTCGGGAACCACAGCGCCAATCTACACACCCGATACATCCTTGAAAATGTCAGGGTGTCTAGATGGGCATAGGCTACATAAAATAAAATAAAAACGTAAATTAAAAAAATTAACTTTAAAAACAAAGTAGTCCCCTGAAAGAAGCTCTGGCCGCGACGTAGCGCTGGCCGCGATGCGCTGCCCGCGACGTGCGTGATGACGGGACATGGAGCGGCGGTGATGTGAGGACCAGCGGATCAGGTAAGGAATTTACAAACATGGAAAATGTTGGGGCGGGAGCGGGGGCGGGAGGTGGTCCGTGTCCGTGTTCTGACGGCAAGAAGGAGAAAGAGTAGTCCCGTCAGCTGCAGCACTTCGAGTGTAGGGGAGCGGAGCAGAGCTGACCGGCTGAGGGCTGAGGGAGGCCGAGAACGGAGCAGAGCAGGGTGGAGGAGCAATCTGCCAGCGCAGGGGGTCGGGGCTGCGGGGATCGTGAGGTACATCACACCTACCTCTGATCGCTTCACCACATGCTGCCCCCAGCCCCCTTCTGCCACGGCCAAAAAATGCAGCCCCCAGCCCCCTTCTGCCCCAGGCAACGCTGGGGCGGGCTGCTAGTACTAACATAAAGTGCAGTGTGATCAGCACTGCACAATCAATTGTAACACTGCACAATTAGTCAAAGAGCTTCACAACCACTCCAAGTGCCTCATACTTGCGCATAGAAGCATTTTTTTAGCTAATATATCCTTCCTCTCTCCTCACTCCCCACTGGGTTCGCACCGGGACACTCTCCGAGTAGCTGTGCGCGCTACAAATGCTATAACATAACATAAAATCTGCACTGTGCGCTCTAAAAGAGGCTACTGGGAAAGCAAAAAGCAGGGTCAGTGATAAGACCACATCGAACTGCCCAAAAGCACAATCCCTGCCTCCATATAGGATGCTCTTTCTCCTATCTCGCAGCGAAGACATGGAATGACCTCCCCCTGGAGCTATGGATCTTGCCTCTTTTTTGGAATTCCGTAAAAAGGACTCAAGAGCTGGCTGTTCGACTGAGTCCCTCAGGCACCGTAAGCACCTGGATGCTCTCCCAGGTGATTAGCTGAGCTATTGAAATTGACTGATTGATTGATTGATTGACTGATTGATTGACTGATTGATTGATTGATTGATTGATTGATTGATTGATTGATTGATTGATTGATGTACAACAAATGTGAGTGCTTCTAAGAGGAAACTAGACAAGAGAGAAATATGGGAGAGGGAAACAATCAAAAGGAGAAGGTAGGGAGAGAAATAAACAGAGATACGTTAGAAGAGGGGAACGATGCAAGGAGAAAGGATAGAACGAGGGGGTGGAGGGGGACGAAGAGAGATAGAGAAATGGGGCATGGAGAGTGTAGAGACAGAAGAAATAGAGACAACTGAGTTAGTAGGTGGGGATTGAGGTAAATTGATAGAGAGTGCCAGAATAGTTAGCTTTTACATGCTCTAAACAGAGCGCGGCCAGCATGCACATACATTATGCAGGCTGCACTCGGTGTGTCCTCTCGTTGTGCAGGACCTCCCAATGTGCGCATGCACTACGCAGAAATAGCCCCCGGCCGCATGCATTATGCAGTAAGCGCCCAGCATGTAACTTCCACACCAGGCCAGCAATGACATTTATATGGATGTACAGTGCTGCTCCCCAAGGTCTGAGCCACACCAGGTTTTAAGGATAACCAAATTCAAAATGATTCCAATTAAGATGCATTTTATGCACTCTTCTCTATCAAGAGTACATCATGAAAATCTGGCATAGCTCCGACCCTCCCGGATAAATGCTGGGCACCCGTTCACAGTTAGCTTAGTTGCTGAACTGACAGCATTCAAAGGACCAGTCGTGCACTCATGTCCTATTACAGCATCAGCCCTATAAGTACAATATGCAAAGCATCATCAGCACACATGCACACTGAGCAGAACCATCTGTGCATGTATTCTGTCCATAGTAGCCTATGGTCATCCTGTGCTGATATCTGCATATGCACACTGCCAAACTGTTTGCAGACTTACTTCCAGGTCTACTTTCTGCACAGCAGCGTCAGCTGTGAGGTACTGCACGTGCAGTGCTTAATTTGAGCCAGTGGTTTCCGGTGCTCAGCACCGGCACTTAATTACCAACACTGGCACTTATGACAGTCTGCCACATGGTGTTGGTGTTTTTTTAATGTAGACATTAACACAACAACAGTCGTTTATTAATTGAATATACATTAAAAATGACTAAGAACTGCAACCCAAGCCATTCATATAGCTCTGGGGGCCTGGAATAGTCATCAGTTCTGTACTTGTAGGAATGTGATGTTAGTAGGTGTGTTTGCATTCTCACCGGCAGCGCTGGCCAGGGCAATGGGTGGTGCAAACTGCAGGGGCCGCCTGACGAGGGCCCTGGCACCTATTTTTCTTACAAATTAAGCACTGTAAAGCACGCGCCTACGGTTTTCAGCTTTGGCTGGCCGGTAGGTACATGATGCAGGTGGGCTTTCATGATTGGAGCCAGACCTGCACTGAAACAAGCATGACCGAATGAACTTAGCTGGTTTGCAACTGGATGTCCAATTACAGAGCAGCAGCAGAGTTCATCTCTAGAAAGCAGCAGCCAGAGCCTGTGTCTATGCCTGCCTTGCTTTGCGGGTGGGTAGACCCCAAAGTCAGCCCCTTTCTATTTCTTCACAGCCCTTTCAGATGGAGAAGTAAACACTGAAACTGGGCCTGGGAAGGTGCTCACAAATAGAATTACTTTCAAACAATTAACAAATAACTCATAAATCTGCCGGAGCAGGGCAGACTGGGACCCGGTGCATTGCACCGGCTGCACCACTGGTAGCTCCTCCCCTGGACTTTGTTTCAACATAAACAAAGTTTTACATATCATTATAGCCCTAAAAAACCTGAGTTGTCTTCTGGTAGCGCAGAGACTAAAGTTCATACTTCTCTGCACCATATTCAAAGCTTGAGCGAGCCACAAACCAAAATGTTCTTAGACCTTTGCCCACAGTTATAGACCTGCCTTGAACCTCAATTCTTGCAATGCTAACTCTCTCACAAAGGCAAAATAGTCCTGGAGGTCCACAGAAGTAGATCTATCTGTGTTTTGGGATCTAAGTTCTGGAACACTTTGTGTACAGCCAGCACTGATCTGAGAGCGGCTCCATGAGAGACGCTTGACAGTTTGGTTGCATATCTGTTCTCAACGCGGGTCTGCAGCGACCCACACTGACAGGGGAGAAGGTGGCTCACACATGTATAGCACCGCCTGTATTCTCCCATCTTCCTAGGAACTAGGGACTAGAGAGATAGCAGGTGAGACCAGCAGCTGTGGTCCTACCTCCACACTCTGGTCTCTGGAGACCCCGATGAGGCCTAGTTTGGTCAACCGCTGTTGTGATGTCACTTGGTTGTTAAAGCTAAAGGCTTCCTAAAGAAATCATATACGACAAATACAGAAAATCAATTAACCCGACTTCATGCCAGCACATCTGCTCCTCCTAACCACTCTGTGCCTTGCAAAAGGCTCTGACTGTTGCCCACTGGCAGTGGAATGAACAATCAAGAACCTCATGGCAAAGACATCCTGAAGAAAGTGTCAGACATACTGAAAACTACATTGTGAGAAGTTGGCCTGGCATATGCTATATACTAGGGACTTCCAAGAGTACCCAAGTATACAAACTGGAGTGTACCTAAAGTACATGCAATCAATTAAGAGAGGAAGCAGCTAGGCTGGGGTCCTGGATAGCAGGCCCCCAGCCAGACTAAAGTCGAAAAACAGTGAAATACCAGCAAAAAGTGGGGGTAACCATAGTAAGCAGATCCTACTCTCCTACATACATCACAGTAGAAGAAGAATTGCGTCTGTACTTTGTACTATTTTTCAAAGACTACAGAGTTCTTCTCACAATACTTCAGATTAGTAGGTACTGGACCACCAGGCGGCAACAGCTAAACCTCAGTACAAGAGGCCAAGACACCTCCGGGTGTTCGCTCCAAGAAACCTCCGGATATTTGTGCTCTCAATAAGTTACATTAACATAACATACCAATCCTTTACAATACAACTCATCTTTCATGCAGACAAAGTAGGCATCACAGGGATCGACCACATGAATATCGAGAGGCATAGGGGAGGCGCTCCAAGAAACTTTCCACACCAAGGAGATCGGCAGGCTCTCCAAGAGGGCGGTCAACTCTTCTGGGACCACCAGGAAACTACTGCTATGACCTCTGAGACATCTCTCCTCAATCCTCACTATTTAGAAATCGATCAGTGGGGATAGAGACCCTCCAGCTACCATGTGGCTAGAGTACATGCAGCAGGTAAGCAAGTTTGAGAATATTTTCACAAGTAAAGGTTTACTGAATGTCCGCGAGCGCTGTGGTCCATTCGCTAATGCTGTAAGTAGTGGACGAAAAGAACGAAAGTCCAAAAGTACAGTAGCAAGCACTGAGAACGTCAAAATTAAATGGCAGGATTGAGCAGAAACGCTCATTATATGCAGAGGGATATGTTTCTTAAAACATTGGGAAGGTAGTATAAGTTACTTCCTGAAATGCACTATTGACCAACCAAAACCTTTTGAAGTATTCTATATTTGATTCAAACCTATATTGATGCACAAATCACCACAGATATGTCATCAATGTTATGCAGGTATAAAGCACTTTTGCTGCATAAGTAAGAATATGCAACAATCAACGGGGTTGCTCTGAAACTGGACTTATGGCAATACATGGAGTAATATGGTTCGGTCGGATCAATGGCAAATACTTCACTGGCTCATATGAAGACCACTCATGGGCAAATCAATTACATTGCAAAGTTATTTTAAACACAAGCAGGCAGCACCAATTGGGATTGATTAGCTTTCATTTAAATTCCAATGTGTTTTTCTCACACGCATCTACACATTTCACAAGCACTTCATCTATTTTAACTACAAACGGGGCACCTTCTCTCAGATATTTTGTTTATGAAGTGGTGTTAACTGTTGTAAAAAATATATATATTCCACTCTTGGAGAAAAAAAAAACTTTCTATGCTTGTGTGTTAAAAAACTTCGCAATCTAATTGATTTGCCTATGAGAGGAGTGTTACCCAGTCTTCATTTGAGTCAGTGAAAACTAAGAGTAAGCTATAGGTTACTTATCCACATCTTCAGAAGGTCTATGTAGGCAACAACGGATTGACCGAGATAGCGAAAGGCCAAAATAATGGAAATTAGGGTAGGGATCCCTAAGAAACAGGGTTGGCTCCGCCTAATTGGCAGAGGAACGTCGCCCCGCCTGCTGCATGCACAGCAGGCAAACACTAATAAATAAAATAGTATAATAAGGCTATTTATTTTTGCCATCAGCTTGCGCTGTGTACAGCGCGAGTGTGAGGCAGGGGGCGGGGCTGAATCCTGCTATTGCAAGATTTCCGCTACTCCTTTCAGTGCGCATGCTGGGTTGGTCGACAGGCTACCTACGGCCAGCCCAACATGCGCAATCTACACCTAGTAAATCCCGGGCTGTGAAACAGCTGGGGGATTGCTGGCACAGCCCCCCAGCCTCAAAATGAGCATTGGGTTAGCCTGCTCCCACCAATCCTGGAAATTCTCTCATGCGGAGAGCAGGTCCAGGATTAGTGAGGAGTCGGGTTGCACTGGGCAGGAAGGGAAGTCCTTCCCTTTCCTGCCCGTAGACGTCACACCACCATCACCAGGAGTGCTGCACAGGGCGAGAACAACATTGGGGTGAGTTGGGCGCATGGCCCCCCATATTTTTATATTGCCACCCAAAACTGCTAAGGGATAGTAAAATCCACTCAGGGTTTTTCCAAGATATCCACAAAGATTATGTGGAAGATCAATTTTCCTGTAATGCATTACAGTGGAGGTTGTTGTTACATTTTGAAATCTTTATTTCGGCACTGGGCAACAAATGCCATAAAATAGCACATATTAAAATGCAGTACATTGTGGGACAGACTAGAAAATAAAATATATCCAAAGCTTTATCGCACAAGCAAAACAATGCTTAAAATTAATCAGAAATGCTTTTTCAAACATGTATTGCGCTCCAAATGTAAGAAGCGACACTAAAACACACTGGAGAAGACTTCTTAGTGCACAGAAAGCGCGAGTAACAACGTGATTCCTGATATTATGTGCAAAGAGCACCTGGTAAAATACAATACATCATAAAACTTACTTGTCATTAAAATACATCCTAGGCTTAGTGACTTTCAAACAAAATAATGGTAAAATAAATCAGAAATGCTTTTCCGAACACAGATTGCACTCCAAATATAAGAGGCAGCACTAAAACACACTGCAGGGGACCCCACCGAGCACGAGAAACGCATTGCAACATTGTAATTCCTGATTTTATGTGCAATAAAAATCGGTTTTAACAAAAGCTTCCTTGCTTCCAAATAAAACTGGCAGGAAAGCATAAAGTGCAAGGTGCTCTGTTTTGAAATTCCATTATATCGGCCCGGAACAGACACTCTTTGCCATTGATCAATAATGTGAAAAGACACAAGATAGTGTACGGTATTATCCACGTCTTAACGATTTCTAAAACCATAGGGTGCGTTATAAAACTGTGGATGATAGTATTATAAGGGATTTCCAGCCAGGCTTTGTCCTATGAATTTGTTTATATCTGTTGTATATATTGTAAATTGGCTCTTAACTTTCGCCTCTTCCTTGATCTTTTCATGAGCACTTTTTCTAATCACTTTGCTTCTTCTTACTCACCATTGAGCAACTCCATTTTATCAATCAATCAAACAATCAGGGGTTTATAGAGCGTTCTCCTCACCCGTGAGGGTCTCAAGGCGCTAGGGGAGGGAGGCAGCTCCGGATCAGTCGAAAAGCCAGGTCTTGAGGTCCTTCCTGAACGAGTGCAGGGTAGGGGAGCGTCTGATGTTCATGGGGAGCTTGTTCTAGGTCTTGGCTGCGATGTAGGAGAAAGGCTCTTTTTATGAAAAATATCTGCACCGACATGTATTGATTTTTTAATTTATGATAAAGTTATGAATTGTTTTCGCGTTTCTTGAGTGTCTTTTGTCAATTTTGGGGTACTAAAGAATCATTTATTTCCCTTAGGACCAATTGTGTTTTATACCACTTCAAATCCATGTCCTATGCTACGGCTATTTGGGTTTCCCCATTCTTTTGTAATGGTTCAGCCATAATCTGGTCAGAACAAAACGGTGATACATGTTTGTCACCGTCGACAGGTAAAGTTGAAAACCCTCAGGCAGATTGTACAACATGTATGTGACAGCCATTGGTTTCCTGGCGTCATCTGTGCCACTTTTTTTGACCCACACTTCATGAAAACCTGCCTCCACCTCTGGCTTCTGGAGATTAAGAATTCTGGACAGCTCTTGAAGCCCCGGGAAACCAAACACATGCTTAAGGGTATCAATAATGTAAGACAGCAATGGGATTCGAAAGGCAAAGTCTAACATTAGACAATATTCTATGATTGCTTTTGTGAATTCAGTCTCAGGTTTCGCCCAGATTGAGTGCCACAATATAATAGGTTGGTGTAATACTGTGCCCTCCAAATTCATTAGCTCTACTTCTTTATGGATAATGGAGGTTGATGAAGAAGGGGGGCTACACAAAAGACGGCTTATAAAGGTGTTTTCCTCCGCTTCATGGGGACTACTAAACATGTGACCCCACACACTTCCACCATAAGTAGCGCCGGCTAGTGCTTTCGCTTTATAGATGGTGATCATATCCTTAATAGGGGGTAGCCAAGTTAACAGGAAAGCCTAAACACTCCCTTACACACTCTGTTAATCTTAAATCAGGGATTCTGGATATGTTGGACCCAAGAACCATTACTAGAAAAGAGAATGCCCAGAAAACAAATAGAATTCACCTTTGCAATGGATGTACCCTCCAAGAAGAAGGGCCTAGCCTTCATTGATGTCTTCCCACAGGACATTGTGAAAGACTTGGATTTATTTATCTATAACTTCTTACATTACATAAACTCAGCAAAGGAATGCATTAATCTCTGCAGTCTGACAGCCGTCCTAGACAATTGGACTGCGTTGTCTGCATCCAGGAGTACTGGGACTGGGCGACCGGCAATAACAGATGTGTCAGCCTGCAAGGACTGAAGAGTTATGTCCATGCCATTTTAAGAAGTGAAAATAAAAATTGGGCCAACACACACCCCTGTCTTACACCCCACCTAATTCCAAAAAAGATGGAGAAAATTCACCGTTGGGGCCATAATGAACCTTGGCTGTAAAAGAAAGAAGACAAACAACATTCTTGGAGGCCTCATATGATAGCAGGTTTGCCACAGAATTGAGTGATATGCTAAATTAAACGAGCCTCTAAGGTCGGTGAAACACAAATAAAGGGATCCAGGTTTTGCCCTTATGTATTACCCGATCAGAAGTTCAAGGTTTATGCATTGTTCTACTGTCCCCAGTACCCTCCTGAATCCATAAACGGACATCCCAGAGTTAGGAATTGTCAGATGCCCAGTCCTCTGGTCTCTGCAAAACAACCCTTCCCAGGTGCTCTGCATATGAGTCTAGAAGGGAAATGGGGCAGTAGCACTGATGGAGCAAGGATTCACACGATAAGCGACTTGCTCGAATTCATGAACCTTGAATAATGTTAACTATGTAACCAACATGCTTGTCTTACTAATTTTGCCCCTTTTATATTGACATGGGGTGTCCGAGTGAAGTTTGCTTATGTGTTTACTAAACCTGAATACGCTTGCATATAAAATGGCTGCTGCTACGTGGGATTTTCTACTGCGCATGCGTCTGTCATTCTCACGTGACATGACGTACTCGCAACTATGGAGGGAAACTGTCGCTTCTGCGCACTAGAGCTAATATGGCTGCCCTGTATTCTCACATGCGGGAGGCTTGCACTGCTGCTTTTGCTAAGCTGTTCGTTCTGCTTAATCCTAATGCTATAGTTTATTATAAAGTAATGGGTATAGTGTAGAAATGCGTGGTATACAGTGTATTCATTTTATTCTGAGTTCTAAAACTGTTTCCTTTTACTTTTCATGTATCGCAATCTTTGGGCCTGGGAGGTGCTATTACTCCATTTTGGAAGTCCTTCTGCGCATGACAAACTGTAGCGAGGAGCTGAACTTTTTGGCATTAAAACCAAGCCAGAAGACAGTCACAGCCAAGATGCGCCTGGGAAACTCACATGTGACCCCACTAGAAGAAGCCAAATTGAATACAATATATTTTTCAATAGAACTACCATTGTTCGGTGAAGATGCAGTCGTCATGTGAGAAGAAATTGATGGGGCGGGAATGAAAAATTAATATTCAACACTGAAGTCTAAAAATTTAGGTGGTGTGATGACCTGTCCTCCTTTTCTGTCCAATCGAAATTGGGGATCCTTACACTTGCAACATTGGGGGGTGGTACACTGACATGGGAAAACAGTATAACCAGGGTAGGCTTAGCTAGTTAATTTGTCCGACTTGTCCGAATAGCTGACCTGTCACTGACCCAACGCACTCAATGGGTGACTAAGAGCAGAGGGCTGCGGAGCACTCTGTCGGGAGATTCACTGACCTAATCGTAGTTCTGGGAAGCTGAAGTGCTGGCAAAGCACTTTGTCGGTGTAATCGATAACCCAATCGGGGTTCTGGCTGTTAGCTGCAGAGAGGGAGTAGCGCAGGCGTTGCAACTGAACTGCGGGTGTGGGTCTTAACCTTTGGTGGTCTGGTCCTGATCCAAATCAGGGTTTTCCTGTCTTGATTCTGATCTGCACCTGCTAGCCTACTGGCACTGCAACTTTTGGGGTTCTTCTGTCCTTTCAACTGACCTGTGGCCAGGGTTGGTCTTCACACCATTCTAGGTAAATATAAGTCTGTGTGGGAAAATTGTCAGTATAATTTGTGTCCTTTTCTCTACCCTCCCTAAATTTCTAAAGCTTTATTTGCATATGCTCCTTTTCTTACCCTCCCTTGGATAAATGATAAATTTGTGTTTATGTTGTTTATTAGCGTGTTCCACTTTCTTACCCACCTTTTTAGTTGAATGCTAAAACATTTTTCATGATTGCATTAATGTTCCTTTTTTCACCCTCCCTTAAAGTAGTTAAGCTTGGTTATCTGTTTTAATAGAGTGTTCCATTTTTACCTTCCCTATAGCTAAATGGTCAATTTGGTTTTGTCATTGCATAATATGTTCCCTTTCTTCACCCACCCCTTGATAAGTGCGTAAAGCTGTGTTATATAGTATGTTCTTTCTCTTTCCTACCCTTAGAGAATTGTATAAAGTTTGTTTAATTAAATAGCATGTTCCATATTCTTACCTTCCCTTTATCTTTGGACTAAATGATTGGCATAATATTTCTTTTGCATAGTTATACACTATTTCTGATTTTGGTTATTGATAGTCTTATTGCTTTCAATCTTTGGATTATGACCTTTGATGATGATTAGATAAAGAGTTTTAAACCTTCCAGAGTCTGTCGTTATTATATGAGTGCAAATGCTGCTTAGTTATTGAACTGCCTTTAAAACGAACTCCCTGATCCAAAAGGTTATAGGTACCAGTGACAAGGATTGGTAAGTCAATGGTATAGGACCTAGTAGGTAAAATAGACTGATAGTAGAGCAAAGGTTACCTGACTAAGTAAATGTGTAATTGAATTATGGACCCATGTGAGTATGGTAAAATTATAGTCGGTGACCTGCGCGCTCTATCAGTATATTTCTTTGGAAAGGTTAGGGCTTAGTAAAATAAAGGTAGTTAAGTTAGTTGGTTATGAATTTTTACTATCGATTTACCAAATGTGATATTTTTTTTTAATGTTTTGAAATGTTATTGATTCTGTTGATGTTGTATTAATTTTATGTATTAACAAAAATCGTTCGTACCTATTATATGTTTGTTTTGGAATCCTCGGGGGCAGAATAGCGGGTGCTAAATGGAAGCCACATCGCAGTGAGGTCACTTACTCGCAGGAAGTTAGTGCATGGTTAAGTAGAAACCGGAAGCACTATTTAGGGTTTTATGTATGAATCTGTGAATAAGTGATAACAAAGAGTTCGCTAGCAAAACTTTTGTTGTGATATCACCTAGAAAGGGTCACACGGAAGGAGTAGCAGGTTTGTCTGAGCTTGATTGATAGCACAGTGGTTTGCTGGTGAAACTTTGGTCTTAGTATATACCCCGGAGTGGATGAGACCGAAGAAGTAGCAGGTTCTCTAATACTTGTGTGAAGGGTAGGCGGAAGGGATCTACTCACAGTATATGAAAAGTAAACGGAAGGGATTTACTTGCAATGAAACATATCTTTCCTTTCTAGACACTCGGGTACAGTGGCAAATGTTTTTACGTTGTTGATTAAAAGAGAATTGCTCTTTAAAATAAAAGAGTTGAAGTTTGTATTACCTTGTGAAGGAGGGAGTCAGTTGTGGAGCTGCGCTAACGTCACCCAGAGCCGCGCTGGTATTGGTCGAGACAGCGGACGTGTAGCTGAGATAGCATTGTAAAGGAGGGGTGAGCACAGGAGCATAGGAACTCATCTCACGGGAGAAGCCGCGCAATCATTGGTTAATACTATTTGAAACCGCGTTGTTGATTGGTTAAAGAGAAAATAAAAGGCGCGCTAGTATTGTAAGCATTTAGTAAACAGAATTGAGTATTTTCGTATGATTTCAAAATTTTCAAAGATTTATGTGGCATTTAATTAATCCAGAAACTCGACCTGATGGAAGATATTTAGGGTTTGCTAGAGAACAGATGTTAAAGGGTAGATCTCACAAAACGTACAGAAGTGAGAGAAAAATGTCACTTTGTAATATCTTTGTTTTCATTTGGAAGAGAAGAGGATATGTAATATCTTTGTTTTCATTTGGAAGAGAAGAGGATATGTAATATCTTAGTTAAAATGCCTTACATGCTTTTCACCCTCCACTGTAGAATTCTATAATGTTGATGTCACCTAGAATGTTGGGGCATGTAGCAGACAGTTGGAGAAGGGCTGACAGCCTTGATGGCTGCTCCTGGTGGGGCTAATTACATCTGTACTTCAATGCTGTAACCAACCTGAATAAATCCTCCTGAAATAACACAATCAGCCTGGACCTGATTACTACATATTTTATGGCGACGATTTTAACCAAAGAACCTGCATCTGCTACCTCTGAGGACCGCTGTGGACACCCTGACTTCCTACTCTCAAGCAACCCCTAACAAGTTTTGAAATTTTCTACTACTCCAACTCTTCATCTGGCACATCAGCCTCACCAGTGACCACCCACCGGTCGCCCTCAATGCTCAGTGCCAGTTAGAGTTCCTGTTTCTTCAATGAGGGTAAGCCAGCCAACATGCGTCCTGCGTGATCTGTTTGCCTGTTACTTGCCTACACACTTTGCCTGCTGTTCCCACAGTGTGTGTAAAAGACTTTCTTTGCGACGCAAGCAGCACCTTCCTATTCAATTTGTGTGTCCTCACAGCGTTTCCCTATTTACAAGAAACAAGGATTTGCTTCAACTTGTGTGTCCTCACAGCGTTTCCCTATTTACAAGGAACAAGGATTTGCTTCAATTTGTGTGTCCTCACTGCGCTTCCCTATTTACAAGAAACATGGAGTTGCGCTTCCTTTTACAAATTCAAACCTCATGCCTCCGCCTTCTGTGTTTGTTCCTACAGCTTGTATTTCCTATGCTACACATACTGGTTCCAGTCATTACGCAGTTTAAGTCTGCCTGCTGTCTCTACAGTTCTTTTTGCTGTTTTCAAAAACGCTTTCCCCAGCTGTTACCAGAAAATATATACACAAGAAGAGACACCAGTTTTCTTTAAAAATAAGGAATGATGTCCTTAATTGTTATTTGTCCTGCTGTTACTTTCACAGATGGAAAATCTGCTCTCTTAAAAGCTTCTCTTTGCCCAGAGGATTTGAACTTGTTTGCTGCTTCTACAGACCACACGCTGTCTAATTTGTGTCATCCAACAGTGTCTTTTATTGACTGAAAATGTGTTTAAAAAAAAAAGAAACTTTCCTTGCCTGGGTAGACTTTTCGCCGTTAAACTGGCTTAACAACGTATCACCATTAGTTTTGGTGTGGTAATTATTTATTGCTGTGGGTACAAGTCCCATGTTTCAGTAGTGGGTGTCAGTCCCATCTACTTCCTGTTACAGGTCCTAGTCCTTTGTTTCAATAGTGGGTGTCGTTCCCATCTACCTAGCGCTATGGGTCCTAGTCCCATGTTTCAGTAGTGGGTTTCAGTCCCAACTACATCGTTCTTATGGGTTCCAGTCCCTTGCCTTTGTTTTAATGGGGGTCATTCCCATGCATTTCATGGTTTCCCGAGTCGAGGTGCGTCCTCACACGGACATGACTTTACATGCACGTTATTAACCTTACTTAAAGTATCCGATTGGGTTGTATGTTTTATTTTGACTGCGCGCATTAGTTTTTCTCCCTCTTGTTATTACCTCTGCACAATCATATTGTGAGTTGTTTTTGTTTTGCAGTGGTCCGTTTAAGACTGGGCGTTTTTCTATTTCTTCAACTTTCAGTACTCTGTAGCCCAGTACTTTTCATCTTTATTACTCTATTATTTTTGAAAATGTTTGGAGAAGGAGTTTTACGTTCTATTTCTCTTTCTCTTGTCACCTTCTTTTCTCCGGATGCAGATTGCTCACTCGTATGCTTTCCTGGCCAGTTTGTGTGCAGTGGGTGATCATTGATGGTTTCTTCCTTATTCCTTTTTCTTCGCTTTGTTTCTTTCTCTTTAATCTTTGTTGCCTTCTTTGCCTTTTCTTTTGCTTTGTTTCTCTCTAGCTCTCTTTTCTCCTCTAGCACCTGAATGCGTTTTGTCTTCTCTTTTGTTTTCTTTTGGAAGAGAAGAGGATATGTAATATCTTTGTTTTCATTTGGAAGAGAAGAGGATATGTAATATCTTTGTTTTCATTTGGAAGAGAAGAGGATATGTAATATCTTAGTTAAAATGCCTTACATGCTTTTCACCCTCCACTGTAGAATTCTATAATGTTGATGTCACCTAGAATGTTGGGGCATGCAGCAGACAGTTGGAGAAGGGCTGACAGCCTTGATGGCTGCTCCTGGTGGGGCTGATTACATCTGTACTTGAATGCTGTAACCTATCTTAATAAATCTTCTTGAAACATCACAACAGCGTGGACCAAGTTACTACACACTTGTAAACAGAGTTAAACATTTCTTTAAAAAAGATAAACCAATTAAAACCAGAGAAGGAGTTATTAATCCACCACCCAATACTCCCGCATCATTTATAATGTTTGACAGGGGTTGCCACACTTGTGTATGGTTAGAAAATTGGGTGGAATACACTAAAGATGACTGAATGTTGGCATTTCCCTTAGATGGCACATTTAATGGCAGAATTCTGTTCAATTTAAGGACTCGAATGAATGATTTACACCCTAGACCTAGATTAACGCAATATGAAGCACTAGAACAATGGGAGATTGAGGCTTTTGAGTGAGACAGACCTAGAACTGACAAGGGATTGAGTAAGTTCTACCCTAAAGTTCCACGAGATTCCAAAGATAAAGAAATGAAACAATGGAGACAGAACATGTTAGTGGAAGGACTATATCCTGTATCAACTTTAGAAGAGCCCACAGGAAGTAAAAGGACTGGGAAAACCAAACATTTGATGACTAGTGGTGATTCAGACGATGATTATATGGAGGAGTTTTAATGAAAAATCCACCACCTTATAATGAAGAACCAAGTACTGGAAATCCAAACGTCCCCTTTTTAAAACCACTTTTAATTCCGCAAGTGGTACATGAGACCTCCATCGAAAGGGTATTACAAGATTGAGAAAGAGAAGCTTTAAATAAACAGAGAAGTGAATTAATTCAGAAAATCTCGCAATTAAATACAAGTCCAGAACCTCTGACAATTCCAGTAACTATTGGCCCAGTTGTTCCTTTGTACGGAGATAAGCAAGCTAGTCCAAAAGCTCCAGTTATAACTACATCAGTAGTACAGCCAAGAAAAGAGCCGTTGATAATAGGATAATCTCCTTAATGGATTTACCAATAAGAGAACCAGAAGGTAGTTCAATTAGGAAAACCACTCCTTTAAATTCGAGAGAAGTACAGATGGAGACATCTTCAGGAACGAGAAGTGCCACTGTAGTAACTCCTGAAGAGATAGACAGATGGACACGAGAAATAGAAAAACCAAAGACACAGCCAAAGCCATTAGATATACATATACATTGAGAATTGAAATAGAGGAATTGATGGCAGGAAATGTAGGATTGGACAGGTTAAATACACTTAGTGAAGATGAATTACTATTCATTTGTAAAAGCATTACTAGAAATACAAGGGTGTTTCATGAGAAATTAATGAACACTGCAGCTAGTATGGGAATTGACATTGGTAAATCTAAAGTATTGCAGAAACCATATTGAGTAGAATTTTCTGACAAAGATTTAGAAAACATGAATGTGTCAGGAAGAAAGGTGCAGAAAAGAGAGCTGTTGACATTATTGCAAAAATGGGGAGAACTAGAGAAATGGAAAGCCAGATGGGCAAAGAGAAAGGAAGAGGTTAGATCAAAACAAATGACTTCAGAGTATGTTTTAAAAGAAGCAGAAAAGGTGGAAAAATTATGTCCCATGCGAGAGGTACCAGGTGGAGGCTATGTTCATGTTCCATGGTCCCAACAGGATATTTTGTGATTTACGAATGATTTCCCAAAACTTCGGGAAAAGCCTGTAGAATGGTACAGACAAGTCGAGAGATTTGTAAAAGTTTCAAAGTGTCTTTTGAAAGACTTAGATGGATTATTTGACATTGTAGTTCCAGTAGATTTGTGGACAGAATGCAAAATTGCTGTTGATTGGCCTAGTGATGAGTACCCTAGAGACCCAAAGACAGAGCACCTTCCGAGGATGTCATGAAAAAAATACAATCAGGTAATACTTTACCTTAAAGGAAAGGTGCCTGCAAAAAAAACAGACTGGATGAAAATAGATAGAACCACTCAGAATAAAGACGAGTCAGTGCATGCATATTATGAACGTTTATTACAGACTGTCAAACAATACAGTGGATTGGATAACATAGATATGAAAGATATGACGCATTTTATTTATCGATTTGTGTCAGGTTTAAGACCAGAAGTTTCACAATGTATTAAAGACAATAAAATTTGTTGGCAGGCTAAGCCCATAGACGAAGTCCTTAAATATGCTAAATATTGTGAAGATGAGATAGAAAATAAACGAAAAGAGTTAAAAGAAAAAGTCATGTGGGCACAAGTAAAATTAGCAGAGCAACAAGAACAGTTAAACCAGATGAATAGCAACCAGAATAAGGGTGATGGAAGTGGAGGGAAGCCAAGGGGAAAATTCATTAGAGAGGATGCTAAAAGGAAATTTCCATGTCGTGGGTGTGGCAAGTTGGGGCAGTGGAAGAACGAGTGTAAGGCTGTGCAGAGTGGTAATGTGCAAATTAATGATTTGAATCCACAGACGCAGAATGAGGGGCCACGGAAGACCCAGCAGCAGGTAATATTAAATCAGTTACCCCCAGCACCTATACCAAATTACAGGAGCAAAGCACAGCAGAGTGTAGATACCCCGAATTGGGAAGGAAGGGAAAAAAGAGATACAGCAACTTCACAATTTCTTCTGAATTATACTTTCTTTTGCGAAGAACCTTACTGACAGTGCCTGAGGGGGGAGGACGAGGAGTGCGTGCTTGGCGCCTCCTTGCCGGTAGACCAGTCAGGGCCATACATTGAAGGAAAGGTTGAAGGAAATGATGTCACCTTTCTGTTGGACACTGGTGCTACCCGATCTACTGTGAGAACAGCAGACTTTCCAAACCTACCCCTCTCGGGAGAAGCGATCCAAGTAGTAGGCCTTTCTAATAAACAAATTAGTACCCCAGTTACAGAACCTATGGAAGTCAGAATAGGTAATTTTAAAGAAATGCATAGATTTGTGGTCTGCGATTCAAGTCCTGTAAACCTGTTAGGTCGAGACTTACTGTGCAAGATGAATTGCACCATCTTTTGCACTCCGAATGGTGTTGAAATACAAACCCCAGACGAAGACGGAATCTACAAATTAATGTTAGCAAGACCAGAGACAGAAATTTAAAGACTGACAATAAAGGACTTACCAGAAGAACTACAACAGACGGTAAAACCAGAGGTATGGGACTTTACTGGAAAAGATGTTGGATTAATGGCAAATGTTGACCCATTAAAAGTAACCATAAAAGAAGATGCAGTTTACCCCAATAGTCAACAGTATAAAATGAGTTCAGAAATAAAAGCAGGTGTTGCAGTAGAAATAAAGCGTTTGGTTGAAACAGGCATTTTACAGGAAATAATGAGCAGTCCATGCAACTCACCCATAATTGGTATAAAGAAACCGAGTGGCAAGTACAGGGTCGTACAAGACCTCCGAAAAACTAATAAGATTGTTGTACCTTGCTGTCCAGTTGTGCCAAATCCTGCAGTGATTCTGTATCAGATACCGTGGGAGGCTGGATGGTTTACTGTCATAGACCTGTGTCACGCATTTTTCTCGATTCCATTGCACCCAGATAGCAAATTTTTTTCTCATTTGAATTCGACAGTCATGTTTACGTTTGGAATCGTGTCCCTCAGGGGTACACAGAAAGTCCCTTGATTTTTAATCAGATTTTGAAAAGGTGCCTTGAGTCTTTGGTACTGCCTGGACAGTCAGTCCTGGTTCAGTATATCGATGACCTATTGGTGGCGTCTAAAACTCGCAATGACTGTGTTGTCGACACCATTGCCTTGCTGAATCATTTAGGTGAAGTAGGACATAAAGTGTCACCAGAAAAATTGCAATTCTGTGCCACGTCAGTAAAATATCTGGGGCACCAGATAGAAAAGGGTGTCACAAGAGTTACCTCAGAAAGAATCAGAATAATTAGAAATATGAATTTGCCTCAGACCCAAAAAGAGATTAGAATGTTTCTTGGAGTTGTAGGATACTGCAGGCAATGGATTGTGGGATTTGCAGTCCTAGCGAAGCCATTAATACAAATGACAAAGAAAAGAGCCAAGGACCCAGTAGAGTGGGATGACGAAAGCATAACTGCTTTTGTAAAATTACGAGAATGTCTGTGTACAGCTCCAGCATTAGGAATGCCTGACTATTCAAAGGATTTTGCACTTTTCTGTTACACACAAGATAATTGAGCACTCTCTGTTTTGACTCAAATTCATGGTTTGGTGAGACGTCCAGTGACATATTTTTCTTCCACATTAGACCCCGTGGCCGCTGCATTGCCTGAATGTCTGAAAGCAGTAGCCGCAACTTGCATGAGCCTTGAGCAGAGTGAATCCAATATTATGGGACATCCTGTAACTGTGTATGTTCCACATGCAGTTGTAATTTTGCTAACCAGGACTAAAACCCAGTATCTCACACCTAGTTGGCTGACTAAGTATGAGAGAATCCTTGTAGGTACAGAAAATGTAACTATTGCCAGATGTAACATTCTGAATCCAGCCACACTGCTACCTCATTCACACAATGCTGCGGAAGTAAAGGGAGAGGTTGAGCATGACTGTATTGATCTAACTGAGTATAGTACAAAACCACGACCTGACAAAAGAGAAGAGACATTAATTGATTCAGACTATGAGCTATTTGTGGATGGCTCATGTATGAGACATGAGGAAGGAGGACTGAGCGCTGCTTATGCGGTGTGTACTTTGGAAGGTCCAGTGGAAGCATCCCACTTGCCTGGAGTCAAGTCTGCACAGGTAGCCGAATTGGTTGCTCTGGCAAAGGCCTGCAAATTTGGGAAAAACTGGAAAGTAACCATATACACTGACAGCCAATATGATTATGGGGTTGTGCATGACTATGGCCAATTATGGATGCAAAGGGAGTTTCTGACTTCTTCAGGCACTCCAATCAGAAATGGTAAATATGTGAGGGATTTACTGGAAGCAATCCAGTTGCCAAAAGAAGTGGCTGTGGTCAAGTGTGCTGCTCACAAATCTGGCAACGACAAAGTGACAGCTGGTAATCGATATGCTGGCCAGTTAGCCCAACATTGTGCAAAATATAAAATGGCTGTTAACAAGAAAGTTGAGGTGGGCGGAAACAGCTGCCAACTTATGTTGCTAGATGGTGTGAATACGTGGGAAGAAGTGAGAGATTTGCAGAATGCAGCAGAACCAAAAGAAAGGG
The DNA here is from genome assembly GCF_964263255.1 of Lissotriton vulgaris. Lineage (NCBI taxonomy): Eukaryota > Metazoa > Chordata > Amphibia > Caudata > Salamandridae > Lissotriton > Lissotriton vulgaris. The sequence continues at coordinate 70,508 of NW_028255144.1, forward strand.
AGGAATAGAGGAAGCTAGGCTGTCGGAGAAGGGATGAGGATGATGTCATTGTTTATCTTGATGAAATGCCAGTGTTACCCGACTGTATTTTTGCTCCTATGGCTAGTCTGATCCACGGAGATTTTCATTTGGGAAGAGATGCTATGATATGTCTGTTCAGACAGTCATGGTTTAATACGACATTCAGGAACATAGCAGAGGCACTCTGCCAGAGGTGTTTGGTTTGTCAACAAATGAATCCACGGAAGAAAACAGTAGTATTACCAGGAAAGATTGGGAAGGCAAAAGGTCCTTTTATACGTTTGCAGATTGATTTAATTCAGTTACCCCCTTGTCGAGGACTAAAATACGTACTTGTCATTGTCTGCTTGTTTTCAAAATGGGTGGAGGCTTACCCCACACGCAGGAATGATAGCATCACTGAAGCCAGACTTCTACTTAGAGAGCTGATACCACGTTTTAGTTTTCCAGTAACAATTGAATAAGATAGAGGAAAACATTTTAATAGTGAAATAATGGGTCTAATTTGTGAAGCATTCAAGATTAAGCAAAAATTGCACTTTGCATATCGCCCAGAGACTTCTGGAGTGGTAGAACAATTGAATGGCACAATCAAATCAAGACTGGGAAAAATGTATGAGTCTACTCGATTGGAGTGGCCAGATGCTTTGCCACTTGTTCTGATGGGACTTAGAAGTATTCCAGATTGGAACACAGGCGTAAGTCCCCATGAAATACTGATGGGAAGAGCAATGAGGCAAGCATGGGTGCCAGGACACAAGCTGCTAAATATATCTGATGATTTAGTACTGGAGTACTGCAAAGAACTGGCTGACCAAGTTCGTTCTATCTCTCACCAGGTTGGAGAAGACGCTGTCGCCAGACCAGCAACACCAGCACATGACCTGAACCCAGGTGATTGGGTAGTGCTCAAGAAACATACTCGAACATCTTGCCTGGCACCAAGGTGGGGAAAACCACGACAAGTGATTTTGGTTACCACCACAGCTGTAAAGTGTGCAGGAGTTCCACACTGGATTCATGCCAGTCATACGAAAAAGGTGACTGAACCTGATGAAACTGAAGCTGAAGGTTGTGCAGCTGAGGGGTCTCAAGATATTGATCCTGCAGTAGCTGAAGAAGAACAACCGAGTACCAGTCAAGATGATTGGATTCCAGTAGTCGACATACCTGCAGAATAATTGAGAACCAGAAGTCAAACTTATCAAGATAGACAAAGTGATAGTGAGGACGAGGCAGGTGTAGAAGAAGCTACTCAGATCATAGAAATACAAGTCAAAAGTGATTCTGAGGTGGACCAGATAGGGAAAGATCCAGTAATCGACACTCCACCAAGAACTCCAGAGTCTGAAAAGGGACAGATAGAAATTAGGGCGGAGGCTCAAGCAGAAGCAAATCAAGGGTTCAAAGAGCTTGAGCAGGACCAGACAGGAGTAGCAGGAGTAGACAATAGTGTTCAAGAAGAAGAAAGAGAAACAAACAAAAGTCTAACTAAGCAAATACCTGAACAAGGCCAGCTTAGTGACCAGGCAAAAGAAACAGAAATAAGACCTGGAACTAGTCAGATAGAGAGGGTAATAGATGTGCCACAATTGAATGAAAAAAAGACCATTCAAAGAGGGCCAAAGCACAGTGCCAGCTAAAAGACTCAGAAAAGGAGACAAGTGGCCTAGATTTGTCAAAAGACTGAGACTACGTTTAAAGACAATTAATGAAGAACCTGAACAAGTAAATGAAGTAGCAAGTCAAACTGATCAACCTGTGATACAACCAAGAAGGAGAAGCCAACGACTAAAGAGACTGAATAATAAATACAAAGGCCCTGAGTGGACCTACATTTTTTTGGAAGATTTCGAAAACCTGGAAATAAGTGACAAAAGTGAATTGATTACTGATCAAACTGACGAAGAAGTGAGGCCAACCTGAAATTCGCACAGGGTAAAGGCTGTGTGAAAGTTACAAAGAGGGGTTGAATCTCCTTTAGTCAGAAATGGCTGATCATACTGTTAATGGAAGACCGAAAAGAAATTGTTTTAAAACATGCTGCAGAATATGTTTATGTAGTATAGCAATAGTACTTATAGTTTGGATAGGACTAACAATAGCTATTTCTTACATGATGAGTAAAGAGACAAAGAATGACATTAATAGACAGTTGCCAATAGATACAGAAGAACTACAGACATTAGATACACTAAAAAGAGTGGATACACAAGATAAAGCACTTAGCATTAGACAACGAAAAGTAGACTTAGAAGCACCAGATGAGGAAGGACTGCATTATAATAGATTCAAAAATAGAACTCATTTAAACGTATTTGCAAACATGTTAGGACACTATGTAGAAGCAATGGAAATAGAAGACTGCTATGTTTGTATGAAGCTGCCTACTTCGGTAGCTGAAGGTGTGACGTATCACCATTTGCCGCTGACATATGGAATTTCATGTAGTATTTTAGCTAGTTTATTCTATGAAAAAGGACCTTTACAGTATTATTATTCAAAGTTAGACGTGATATTTTCTGAACTTCCTATACGTAGAGACCTGAATCCTGTACATACTACCAAAAATGTAGCACGTTACATGAGTTAATATTTTCTAACTATAGGTACCATAGATATAGCTGACGTACACAAGAATAATTTAACATGTTTGTTACAAGAAAAAGAAAATATATTTTTTAATATGGATAAGAAAAGGAGAGAGAATTTCCAAAGAAAGGCGAATGACAAGAATCACAAAATTCCTAAATGGGCTGAAAGTATACGGGGACACCTCAAATGGTGGAGCTAATGCTGCTATGTTGCTGGATTTTGAAAAGAGGGGGAAACTCTGTCTCCACAGAGAAAGAACTAGTTATTATAACAATGTATTCATTGGTTCCAGTGAATGTGAAAAAGTAATTGGGGGTTTCAAAGATGGAACAGAACCTGTGTTTCCCGGAGTCTATTACACATGTGGGAACAAGGCTTATTACAAGTTACCAGATCACTGGTATGGGAGCTGTTATTTTGGAATAGTTTTCCCAAAAATATATCATGTGGGTAAAATCACTGGAAGCAATGAAGAAACTAATGGATTAGTATGTAGTAAAAGAGCTAGTTTTGGTGAAGTAGTAGGTGATATATTTAGTGCATTGATACCAACAGTGGGAGTGGCTCTGAATACACACAGAATCTGCAAATTGTCAACAGTAGTAGATCGGTTATCAACTGACACTGCTGGAGGTTTCTTGATGGTCAATACTGAATTGGTTGCGATCAGATCTATGGTTTTACAAAATCGACTTGCTCTTGACAAGCTTTTGGCAAAAGAGGGCGGAGTCTGTAGAATGTTGAAAGCGCAACATTGTTGCACTTACATACCAGACAAAAGTTTTGAAATTAAGAGGTATGTGAGAAATATTACTAATTTGGAAAAAGAGCTTAAACCACTAGAGGTTGATAGTGCATGGAAGAGACTTACTGATGGTCTCTCCTCAGTAGGTAGTTGTTTTTCTAATCTAGGTAAGAGTCTTGTGAGTAGAATACTGATGTCAATGGCGGAAATAGGTTTACTAGTTTTAGGAATAATAATTTGTTGCAAATGTCGAAAACATAAAAAGAAATATTCCATGAATAGGGGAGGAGTAAAAAGAAAAATTGATGAACTCGAATTAGAAGAAATAAATAGCCAAATATATAAGAAAATGAAAAATTCTCATAATAATAATGAGAAGAAGAAGAATAGAAAGTTTGAAGAGATTGAAATGGGTGAATTGTGAAAAATTGGTGATGATATAAAATATCATCAAAGAGGGGATTGATGGAGCAAGGATTTTCTCGAGAAGCGACTAGCTCGAATTCATGACCCTCGAATAATGTTAACTATGTAACCAACATGTTTGTCTTACTAATTTTGCCCCTTTTATATTGACATGGGGTGTCCGAGTGAAGCTTGCTTATGTGTTTACTAAACCTGAATACGCTTGCATATAAAATGGCTGCTGCTACGTGGGATTTTCTACTGCGCATGCGTCTGTCATACTCACGTGTCATGACGTACTCGCAACTATGGAGGGAAACTGTCGCTTCTGCGCACTAGAGCTAATATGGCTGCTCTGTGTTCTCACATGCGAGAGGCTTGCACTGCTGCTTTTTCTAAGCTGTTCGTTCTGCTTAATCCTAATGCTATAGTTTATTATAAAGTAATGGGTATAGTGTAGAAATGCATGGTATACAGTGTATTCATTTTATTCTGTGTTCTAAAACTGTTTCCTTTTACTTTTCATGTATCGCAATCTTTGGGCCTGGGAGGTGCTATTACTCCATTTTGGAAGTCCTTCTGCGCATGACAAACTGCATCGAGGAGCTGAACTTTTTGGCATTGAAACCGAGCCAGAAGACAGTCACAGACAAGATGCGCCTGGGAAACTCACATTTGACCCCACTAGAAGAAGCCAAATTGCATACAATGTATTTGTCAATAGAACAACCATTGTTAGGTGAAAATGTAGTCGTCATGTGAGAACAAATTGATGGGGCGGGAACGAAAAATGTATATTCAACACTGAAGTCTAAAAATGTAGGTGGTGTGATGACCTGTCCTCCTTTTCTGTCCAATCGAAATTGGGGGTCCTTACACTTGCAACATTGGGGGGTGGTAAACTGACTTGGGAAAACAGTATATCTAGGGTAGGCTTAGCTAGCTAATTTGTCCGACTTGTCTGAATAGCCTACCTGTCACTGACCCAACGCACTCAATAGGTGACTAAGAGCAGAGGGCTGCGGAGCACTCTGTCGGGAGATTCGCTGACCCAATCGGGGTTCTGGGAAGCTGAAGTGCTGGCGAAGCACTTTGTCGGTGTAATCGATAACCCAATCGGGGTTCTGGCTGTTAGCTGCAGAGAGGGAATAGCGCAGGCGTTGCAACTGAACTGCGGGTGCTGGTCTTAACCTTTGGTGGTCTGGTCCTGATCCAAATCTGGGGTTTCCTGTCTTGATTCTGATCTGCACCTGCTGGCCTACTGACACTGCAACTTTTGGGGTTCAACTGTCCTTTCAACTGACCCGTGGCCAGGGTTGGTCTTCACACCATTCTAGGTAAATATAAGTCTATGTGGGAAAATTGTCAGTATAATTTGTGTCCTTTTCTCTACCCTCCCTAAAGTGCTAAAGCTTTATTTGCATATGTTCCTTTTCTTACCCTCCCTTGGATAAATGATAAATTTGTGTTTATGCTGTTTATTAGCCTGTTCCACTTTCTTACCCACCTTTTTAGTTGAATGCTAAAACGTTTTTCATGATTGCATTAATGTTCCTTTTTTCACCCTCCCTTAAAGTAGTTAACCTTGGTTATCTGATTTAATAGTGTTCCATTTTTACCTTCCCTATAGCTATGTGGTCAATTTAGTTTCGTCATTGCATATTATGTTCCCTTTCTTTACCCACTCCTTGATAAGTGCGTAAAGCTGTGTTATATAGTATGTTCCTTCTCTTTCCTACCCTTAGAAAATTGTATAAAGTTTGTTTAATTAAATAGCATGTTCCATATTCTCACCTTCCCTTTATCTTTGGACTAAATGGTTGGCATAATAGTTCTTTTGCATAGTTATACACTATTTCTGATTTTGGTTATTGATAGTCTTATTGCTTTCAATCTTTGGATTATGACCTTTGATGATGACTAGTTAAAGAGTTTTAAACCTTCCAGAGTCTGCGGGTATTATATGAGTGCAAATGCTGCTTGGTTATTGAACTGCCTTTAAAACTAACTCCCTGATCCAATAGATAATAGGTACCAGTGACAAGGATTGGTAAGTCAATGGTATAGGATCTAGTAGGTAAAATAGACTGATAGTAGAGCGAAGGTTACCTGACTAAGTAACTGTGTAATTGAATTATGGGCCCAGGTGAGAATGGTAAAATTATAGTCGGTGACCTGCGCGCTCTATCAGCACCTCGAGTTGGACATATCCCCCCTCTTAAAAATGGAAACAATGATGGAGTTAGTACATTTAGAGAGCACAGAACCCATTGCTGCCCCATTTAAAACTCTAGTCAAAATGGGACCCTATAGCTCACTCAGACCAGTGAAAACATCGGCCCGGGCCCTGTCACAGTGGGAGATAGTTACAAGATTGCTGATCAAACTTCACACCTTGTTGTATTTCACTACTTGGTGAATCAGCGAGCTAATCCCAAATAGTCATCCTATGATGCACAGAACATGAATAGTAGCTTTCAAGATATTCTATGAAAATACCAGTCATATATCTACATCTGCGTTTTTAGGACAAGCCCCCAGATGCATCAAACATCCATTTTGCAATTCCTTATTAGCAAAAAATAAGGAATCACTAATAAGGAATAGCAAAATGCTATGCATGAAGAAATCACTTTAAAAATAGGGATTTGTTAAAATTCCTTAATTGCGAATCGCAAATTGCGAGTCACAATTAAGGAATATCTCCCCATTCATTCCTATGGGCCTAGAGGCCTATAGGAATGAATCGGAAGACATTCTCAATTTGCGAATCGCAATTAGCGAATCGCAAAATGAGAATGCGATTTCAAGGGTGCAGGGGTGTCCAAAGGACACCCTGTTGCACCCCTGAAATTGATCTGTGCACATATGTTGCGCACACACATGCCCTTAGGCCAAAATTAAATCCGGATCACAGGCGGATCCCCTTAAGCCGACATAGTTTAAAGATTCCGCACTTTGCTGTCTGGCTCCATTGCATAGTCTTATCAATACCTCGTTTTCATTGGCTATCATTCCAGCTAAATGGAAGCAAGCATGGGTCTCTCCCATATTAAAAAAAACCTACTTTGGACCCCCTGAAGCCAGAAAACTTTAGACCTTTTTCCTTGCTTCCATGGGCAGCGAAGATTGCTGAGTCCCATGCAAATTCAATACTTTCCACCTTATTGAATACCAATAACATTCTGGATAATACTCAGCATGGATTCCGCGCCGATCACAGTACGGAAACAGCGCTGCTGGCTATGACTAATCATCTTTGCTCTACTCTCGATCAGGGTCAAACAGCGACAATGGTCCTGTTGGACCTTAGTGCCGCCTTTCACACCGTCTCACATCAGATCCTGCTCCATCGACTCGAAGAAGCAGGGGTCACTGATCTGGCACTTGCATGGTTTAGATCTTTCCTGTCAGGGAGATCCTTTCGTGTTTCCACCCAACCTTTTCTTTCTAGGGCACATTCTATTGAGCAGGGTGTTCCTCAGGGCTCGGCCTTGAGCCCCACCCTGTTCAACCTTTATGTGCAACCGCTCGCTGCGGTCGCCGGGGTGTGGGACCTTAACATCATCTCATACGCGGACGACACGCAGCTGGTGGTTGCCCTATCGGAGGGTGCAACCGGGGATCATGCCAGATTCAGGGCTGAGCTGTCTGCAGTGGCTGACTGGTTGACAGCTAACTGTTTACAGCTCAACGCGGCTAAGACTGAGGTACTATTGGTTGGCAGGAACACCTTTCTATGGGGAGATCACTGGTGGCCATCTACTTTGGGAAAAGCTCCGGAACCGAAGATAGAAGTGAAAAATCTGGGAGTCTGGTTAGACTCGACCCTTAGCTTCTCCACTCATACAAAGAAAGTTGCTGCTACTTGTTTCGGCATGCTGCGTAGCTTGAAACCTGTCTTGAAATTTTTTGACTCTGACACCAGACAGATGATAGTACTGGCCACAGTGATGTCTAGACTCGATTACGCCTGCTCATTGTTGTTGGGCGCTAATCAGGCAGAAATTGTCCGAATGCAACGCATTCAAAATGCGGCTGCTAGAGCTCTAGTAGGTCTGCCTAAATTTAGCCCGATCTCTGCAACCATCCAAAGTCTCCACTGGCTACCTGTAGCCCAACGAATACAGTTTAAGACCCTCTGTATTTCGTTTAAAATCTTAAGACTGACTACTCCTAGGATGCTCTGCTCGCTTCTGAACCTGTATGCTCCTTCGCGAACATTACGTTCTGCGGGCCAAAATGTGGTAGAAGTTCCTCGGTTCAAACGTATTAGAGCGGGAGGACATTCTTTTCGTGGTCTTGCAGCTAAAGCTTGAAACGCTCTACCTACTTATATTAGAGAAATTCAAAGTTTGTCCGACTTTAGGAAAGCCATAAAAACTCATTTATTCTCGTAAAATTCCTCTGGAGGTACCTATTCACCACTTCGCTCATGGTTTTCTTATTCTGGACTCAGCGTCGGGACGCCCCTTCGCTGGGGCAGCTGGGCGCTATATAAATTTTTATAGCATAACATAGCATAACATAACATAACGTGTGTGTGCGCAACATGTAACTTTGAAAAATGCACTTTAGTGCATTTTTCAAAGTTTTTGCAAATTACTATGAAGTTGAACTTCATGATAATTTGCAATCCCTATTAGCGAAATCAGTATTTTTTAAATTTTGATGCATTGCATTTAAGGAATCTCAATTTGAGATTCCTTAAATGCAAGTAATCGCAATTTAGCGAATTCTTAATTTGCGATTTTTGCATTTGGGATGATGCATCCCAAATGCAAAAATACCGGTCGCAAAGGGGCAGATTCTGAGAATCTGCCCCTTTGCGAGCGGTTTTTAGCTTCATGCATCTGGGCCCAAAAGCTCCTAATTTCAATTCCGACTGCTGTAGAAGTGAAAACCTCAAACATTTAATAATCAACTTTGGAGACATATAGCCTTATGGGGTGATTGACAGTATGGCCACTTCCATACAAGAGAAACTCAGACACCTCCCTGACACTTCTCTGACCATCATCTCTCCATTGACAATACCAGAAATCCCCCTAATGGCTTTTTTAGCCTTCGTTGACACTCAACCGTAACCAACCTAATTGTTAAGGTGGCCATGTTATGACTCAGAGAGGCAGTAAAAATAAGTCTAAAACTGAGCAAATGTACATGTCGGGCGGCTAACAACTGGATAAGACTAGTAATACTTGATGGAGAAGTTTGGAAGGGGAAATTATTAATAAAGTATACTTTAGACTACATTCCTCACAGTGTTGAGACCCTAAGACACATGGAAGTGAGCAGGATACTTCTGTTAGATAGGGTACGAACCTTTGGGCTTAGTTGTGGTACTTTTGTTAGGAAATGTTAAATAAAATTACAGTTTAATAACTATTTTGAAGTGCCCCCTCTCTTACATAATAATGCTATTGGTGCGTATCTCTTTCATATGAAAGAGGGAGCATGTTTGCAAACATGATGAATAAAAATAAAACCTCTAGTGCAAAATTAAACACATCAAACACCTTAGTTATTTGTTGCAACCAGATATTAGGTACCTCCTGGCGTGCATTATAAGAATATTGCAAGTCACCTCGGAATTCCATAACCTTATAAAGGTCCTTATACCCTTATATTTTAATGTGGAGTTAAATGGGAGAAGTGGCAATATATTTAAAAGCATTAAAGTAAATATAGTGCATTTCACCAGCAATCCACAGTTCAATACAGTTCAAACCTTTAGATAGATTGAATGCTGGAGTCCAGCTGATAACCTGGACCCGAAACCTTAGTTTTTCTTCTGCTGCTACTCCCCTTTAGCCTGAAGTAGTTTTCTGTGTAGGGGGTTACAACTGTAATTTTGTGACTTCAACTCTTCACTCCTACTCTACGTAATCGGTCTCCATCAAGACAATTGTATTCAGTGATTGCTGGGAGAGTAGTACGGTGATGGATCAAGCCCTGATCTGTTGACTGGGTACGAGTATTCTGTTTAATTCAGATGCTCTGTCCATCACCACCCCCTTTTTCTGAATCGTTTTGTCCACCATAAGCGTGGTAGGGTATGCTCAGACATGAGTCCCTTGCTCACTGCACCATCAGGATTCAAGCAAGCCGGGCCGGAGACGGCTGTAATGCCAGAAACCGGTCCCCGGAAGTTTGTTTCCTTTCCAGTAAAAGAATTGGCTTGGTAGTTTGGTCTGCCCTGTTCCCATGATGCACTGGGCCAGGGACAGACTAATTTGCATGTAGCCAGGTTCTGAGCTGGGATGATGCAGTGAGCTAAAAAACGGTGATGGATCAAGCCCTGATCTGTTGACTGGGTACGAGTATTCTGTTTAATTCAGATGCTCTGTCCATCACCACCCCCTTTTTCTGAATCGTTTTGTCCACCATAAGCGTGGTAGGGTATGCTCAGACATGAGTCCCTTGCTCACTGCACCATCAGGATACAAGCAAGCCGGGCCGAAGACGGCAGTAATGCCAGAAACTGGTCCCCGGAAGCTTGTTTCCTTTCCAGTAAAAGAATTGGCTTGGTAGTTTGGTCTGCCCTGGTCCCATGATGCACTGGGCCAGGGACAGACTAATTTGCATGTAGCCAGGTTCTGAGCTGGGATGGTGCAGTGAGCTAAAAAACGGTGATGGATCAAGCCCTGATCTGTTGACTGGGTACGAGTATTCTGTTTAATTCAGATGCTCTGTCCATCACCACCCCCTTTTTCTGAATCGTTTTGTCCACCATAAGCGTGGTAGGGTATGCTCAGACATGAGTCCCTTGCTCACTGCACCATCAGGATTCAAGCAAGCCGGGCCGAAGACGGCTGTAATGCCAGAAACCGGTCCCCGGAAGCTTGTTTCCTTTCCAGTAAAAGAATTGGATTGGTAGTTTGGTCTGCCCTGTTCCCATGATGCACTGGGCCAGGGACAGACTAATTTGCATGTAGCCAGGTTCTGAGCTGGGATGGTGCAGTGAGCTAAAAAATGGTGATGGATCAAGCCCTGATCTGTTGACTGGGTACGAGTATTCTGTTTAATTCAGATGCTCTGTCCATCACCACCCCCTTTTTCTGAATCGTTTTGTCCACCATAAGCGTGGTAGGGTATTCTCAGACATGAGTCCCTTGCTCACTGCACCATTAGGATTCAAGCAAGCCGGGCCGAAGACGGCTGTAATGCCAGAAACCGGTCCCCGGAAGCTTGTTTCCTTTCCAGTAAAAGAATTGGCTTGGTAGTTTGGTCTGCCCTGTTCCCATGATGCACTGGGCCAGGGACAGACTAATTTGCATGTAGCCAGGTTCTGAGCTGGGATGGTGTAGTTAGCTAAAAAACGGTGATGGTTCAAGCCCTGATCTGTTGACTGGGTACGAGTATTCTGTTTAATTCAGATGCTCTGTCCATCACCACCCCCTGTTTCTGAATCGGGAGAGTAGTACCAAGCATGTGATTTGAGGCATCCCCATGGTGTATTATAAAATAGGAGACGTTTTAACATCGACCTGCACTTAAGTCGAGTTCAACATATTGTCAAGTCAAGTAAATGTGGTTTCAAGAATATTAAATTGAAACTTCCAGATCTATGCTTTCCTTGACGATTGGGAAATTGATATATGTGCAGGTCAGAATACTGATCTTGATTTTGTGACATGCAACCCGCTCGACACGGACATGAAACTATGCACAAATATGTTACATGTAATATTCCAATGTGCAAGATAAACAGTACTTCCCATCACAGCGCACAACATGCTATCATCCAATAGAATACAGCACATTGAGGGGCTTATTTATTAAAACTGTTGCATCGCTGCGTGAAAACAGTGATGCAACAGTATTCACTGCGCCCTCCTTGAGACACGATGGATGTGCCATATTTACAGTTCGGCGCTCCATGTTGCAAGGAGTGAAAGATGCGTCAGGAATCCTGATTTATCTGTTGGCCCAAAAGTCACGAATTGCTGGAGTTGTGTCAGAAGCATGACACAACTTCAGCAATGCATGAGGGGCAGGCCCACACACATAGCACTGCGTCACCCTTACGCTTGTTATGAGGCAGGCGTAAGGTTTTGAAACAGTGGTGTTCGAGAAGTGGCGCAGGGAAATCTGATAGATTTCACTGTGCCACTCCTACAAGGTTTTGTTGCATGAGAATGCCTGCATACATTATACCTGACGCAGGTATGATGTGGCACAGGGCTTTTCAAGGTGGCGCATCTGCCAAGATGTGTCACCTTGTAAAAATGGTGCAACGTGGCGCATTGTTTATGCTTCTGCTGCGTCACGAAAAGTGACGCATGGGCATCGCAAAAGTGTGGCAAGGAGCTCATAAACCACCTCCAGAACTGTTATCCTATATCCAATATGCCCCAAATACACCGTATCGTCAGTACTCACCAAGTAACACTACATACACACCTCCATCCACTGAGTATTGAGCATGTCTATGGACCTACAAGATGCCTAAGCAACTTACAAAGTTTAACACTCAACCACCCAAATCATACATACACCCACATCTCAATGAATAAGAAGACATAGCCACCTAACCAAAAATATAAAGAGAACACAATACTAGTAACACATTATCACAAGCTGGTCTGTGAGGACAACTCCAGACCCACAAAGAAAGTCCCTGAACATCCAAAAGTGCTGTGTGGCCCTACCAACAGCAGAATGTGAGCTATACATTGGCCGATAACATGAATGTCTTCTATTTCTGGGGCGCCAAAGCACCACCGTGATCATTACAAGCGCTATTATGACGCCAGGAATGTGGCTGTGTGGCAGGCATTTGTGAAAACCCTGTACAAAGAGGGGACTAATGTGTTCCATGTCAACATCCTGCCTACAGTAGGTGTCACAAAATACGCTCATTAAGTACTTAGCTAACAGCGTGTCACTGAGCTAGAAGGGGTTTATAGCACACCTCCCAAACATGGAGTACACTGCTTCCCCCTAATGTGGTCGCCTGTCAATCAACATAGGAGAATGAAAGCTTCTCTTTCAGTCTCAGAAACTACTGAGGGAAAACAGCCACACACCAAAGCCGCCCATCTTAGCAATGAAAGTGAATAAAAAGCTGCTTTTTAATGTCCTGTTTTCACCAAGATTATTGCTGTTAAGCCTTCTGAATACATTCTTTGCAGTTTGTTCTAACATTACTGCTCTGAACAGAGGGCTGTCTGTGGTGCAACTAGACAGGCCGTCGCAGAAATAATTCTGTCTGCATTTGGTCTGCCCCCTATTCCAACACTTTTGTGGCTCGCCCTGACACAAAAAAGTCTGGCTCCTATTATCCAGATCTATGAACATATTCAGCATGGACAGCCAGGCAATGTGGATGCATGGGTCAGCAAAGGGGAAACACTACGCCTGTGACTTTGTATCACAATATCGACTTGCTCGAAAACGAAGAATGCTGCTCAGCAGTGCACAAGTCCTAGAAAAAGAATTGAGGGAACCAACCAAGTTAGGTGGTATGCAAGTGACATCATGGCCAATGACATCGCATGTGACATTGTATGTGGCATCACGGGAAGTGGCATCACATCCAACCCATGACCTCATAGGAAGTGACATTACAAGATATGACATCAGATCTCAATAACTCAGAAATATGTTCAGCAGTTCTATTACAGATACGTTTGAGCGCTTTGCGAGATTTAGCTAGTGAGAGTTTGCGTAGGCGTTGTGCCAAATGAGTGAATCAACCCCGACACAAAATTAGGGCCTCACGGTATGCATTTATGTTTTTTTAAACTCTGCCACAAAGGATTTTGCAGCAAGGAGAAATATGGCAGTATATCGTTTCTGCTTAATTGGTTGCAAAGTCTGTATTGTAAAACATCATGTGGGGTTAAGGTGCCTGCTGCAGAGATTTTTCTGCGCCCAGTAAATCTCAGGTAGTAATAATAATGGTAAGATAACTCTGGTGGTTAACGCATTTGCTGGAGAAATCTGTGTTTTGTGCAGTTTATAATCAAAGTAGCATAGAGGGTTAATGTGCCTCCTGCAAAGCACATCATGTAACATTCAGATGGCAGATCTTTATTTTGTGTAGCTCGGTAAGTGGGTTACTGCTTTTAACACAAAGACCCTTTTGTTGCTTGCAGTTCATCAATTGTGATCCTTCTAATGTAGCACAGCGAACTAAGAAGGACACGTGGTTTGCCTCTTAGACCTTGTAACCCTCTCTGTCTTATGTAACTCAACATCCTGTACATGGATTTACACACAGTTGATTTATTAATATATAATGTGTATATGTGATGAAAAGTGCTGTGACAACATGCAATGGGATATGTAGCACTATAAAAGAAATAAAACAAAATAGTGGTAATTAAACTATTATTTGTGTGAATACTGGAACAGACCAACACATCTGACATTCTTACAGTGCACGCATGTCTCTTATATACAGGGACTGAACAAAGTCAAAAGCATGCCTCTCTTAAGTACCTATGAAGTGATAAGCATAAGCTGTGTGCCTTTGTTTCCCCTCCTTTGCATTTAGGTGTGGTTCCAGATAGCTCCAAGCCAGGATACTCCACAAAAGGAGGCCTCATGGTTCCTTAACTCCAGCCTTTGTTTTGGGCCAGCTGGAATTTAAAATAAGAAAGTCCCCTATCCGCCTGCACTTGGCTGCTCGGAACGAAAAGCAGACAATGTGCAGGCGCTGCTGAAGGTGTCCCGGTGTCTGAAATTTACACCTGGATGAATTCAGCTTATTTTAGTGGGGCCCAACTTCTTGGCAGGGTGAATGGCGTCCACCCTGTGAAAATAGTGGGTGGATGCCATCTAACCCCGGCTAGTGCCCTGCTGCAGTTTTTCCAAAACAGAAATAATTTGGCAATGCTCGATGTCTAAGCGAAAAGACACCAAGAAACTCTCAATATGCCTAGCGAAGTGTTACGATATTTGGTTTGGCCTAAAACGTATTTTACTATTCCAATTTGGGCAGCATTTTCCTAAAAAAATCCGCAAAGAATTTACGAGAAAATTGACAGTCAAGTAGGCAAAATAGCATTGCTGGTGGATGGCATTTTTCTTCATAATGCTCTCCACTGAAGCTGGAAGTATACCATGACTTCGCGGGTGGCGGGGTGGGTGCAGGGGGAGGGGGGGGGGGGGGGGGGGGGGGAGTGCACAATATAAAAAAATATATTTAAAAAATTTACCATGCCGCTGGGTCATGCGTCTCTTCTCCTGCTCTCTTCGTCAAACTCGAGGAACATGAACCTCAGCCTAGGCCCCACTGACCAATCATAATGCTGCAATGCAGTGTTGTGATTGGTAAGCACCCAGGCTCACCTGAACAATAACAAGGCTGCAATGCAGCGTTGTGATGGGTCTGAATGTCCTGGTTCGAAGCCCAGCCAGGGGATGGAGGTATGGGTATGTTCTCCACACTCTCTCTGAAGGCCTCACTGACCCTACCCTAACTGTCTGCATCCCTCCATGACATTCTCAGCAGGCAGGAGGGTGAAAATGAAAAACAGACTGTTTGCTCTCTGATATGTCACTTTTCAAATCAGAGGGAAGAGGGTGGAGTGTGAGCAGAGGAGCCTCAAAATGAGGCTGCTTCACCCCATGTTCCTACCTCCAGCGCAGACCACAGGCAGGAGACACTGACGGGCATTGGTATGGTGCTAAAGATTCTCCCCCTTCAAGCATCCTCAATTATGCCACTCATGCCAAATGAACAGCAGTGATGTGGGGTTCAAGGAGAGCAGCTTCATTGTAAGACCCCTCACCCCACTGCCCTGACTCCCACTAGGAAAAAAACAGGAGGAACCTGGAAGGTCCAGGAGAAGAGAAGGGAGGGTGATCCCAATGCACGCCCTGCCTCTGCAGTCCCTGCCAACTGTGGGCACTAGGAACTTACAGCAGCTCTGGCAATTTTGCCGGACCAGCCCCCCACGGGGAGGAGGTGGACCCATGTGTGAAGCACTGCTGCTTTTGTTACTGGCAGTACAGCTGCAAAACCAACCCTCACTAACAAAACCGGCCCCCACCACTGCAAAACCAGCCTCCATCCTTCCAGCCCTCTGGGAAAATGCCTGCTGCCCTGTATGGCCAGTCTGGCCCTGGGCTGCAGCTTGAGAATGGAGGCTGCACCTATGAGGTTCTTCGATTTTGGATTTCGTCCTGTATCTAGCCGCCATTTTGTGTCCTGCCGCCATTTTGTGTTGCCCTCACTCAGGCAGCACGGCGAACGATGTGCTTTTGCTTTTCCAGCTGCTACGTGTCCTTTCAGTTAAAAAGTAACTTCATTGCCCTTGTCTACGAAACCCGATGTCAGGGTCTGTCTGAGTTCGTTAATCCATGTCTGGCTCGATTAAACCCTGTCACGGCCGAATAGTTGCCCTCTCCTATTCTTTCCTTATACTATCTTATCCGACTTGCCTTCGCTATTCTCTCCTTGTATGCTCCTATTACACAACCATCCTTTGAGGCACACAATTGCGTCCTGCCACCTGCAAGAAGGGATTGTGGACGCCATCACTGATTAATTTGTTGGGAGGGGTAGCACACGGGGTCTGAGAGAGGGGCGTATTTGAGACACCTGATAGCTTGTTTTTCAACTTTTCCTATTGGTCTGTTTTGTATGTGTAAGGAGTAAACTCTGTAAATGTATTTCCTATAAAAGATTGTGCGTCACGGATTGAAGTGGCAGTCTCATTAGAATCCACCTCGAGTGTAACTTCTGGGACAACTGTGCTTAGCTGCAGCTAATAAACTTGGCTTCCACGCTTAACGGAGTGTCTTGTGTCTCTGTTTTGTACAAGGCAGGTGAACTCGGGGATTAAGGGGTGCCCTGCGCCGCCCGGCCCAGTTCTCCACCTACCATATCAGACTGTGCCTTACCTCTCACTGCCAATACTCTAGCACATGAGGATGGACCTTGCATACAAAGACCAGCCGTGACCATAAGTGATAGTACATGAACTATGAAAGTAAATAGTCTATTAGACTACATCGTGACCCTTTGTCACTCTAGGTGTGTATCTAGTAGATTTACATGGGCATGGGAGTCTGCACCAAAACAGATGAGTCTTTATCTTAGTAGGTGTGCATGGGTCCACCTGACATGTAATGGCATTAAATAGGCACATGGGCCTGCACTTAGCGGTAGGAAGCTGTACCTTGGAGTAGATGGGGCTACACCTGCCATACAACCCCAGAATCTCTGTATATAGTCCTATACCCAGCAAGTGAGACTTCATTGGACCCACAAACTGGAGCTGGGTACACATGGACATGTGAGACTGCACCTAGCATTTGAAAGCAGTGCCAGGGCATGCTAAGCTGTACCAAAGTACATACAGCTGCACCTTGTCATATGAGGCTCCACCTGACATATGGCAATGGCACCTAGGCACGTGAAGATCTATTTTGTATAAAAGTATAACATCAGGGCAACGAGTTGTATCTCAGGACAAGGTGACAGTATATACCCACAAACACATGTGAGGCTGTACCTGTTAAATAGTGGCTGGTTCTAAGCAAATCATGTTGTTTGCATATTATGACTGTACCACAGCATTTGAGTCTGTATCTGGTTGTCTGAGGCTGTATCAGGATATCCAAGGACTATAGCTGGGCACATATGGCTGCATCTGATATAGAATGTGAGTACCTGGACCTGTGAAAGCAAGTGTACCTGTGAAGGGAACACCATATCTGGAAATATGAGGCTGTTCATGGATACAGGATGCCTGAAGATGGGCATAAAATGAATGTACCTGTGATATGAGGTTACATTAAACATAGTATGGCAGTCATTGGGCATGTGAGGCTGTGTGTAGCATATGGTGCCTGTACCTTGACACATGAGACATTGCCTGGTTGATGATGGCTGTCCCTGGCATATAATTGCTTTACTTGGAATATGAAGCTGTACCTAGGCATATGATGTGTGTATATGGGTAGATTTGGCTGTATTAGGCACCTGACAGCATTGCCTTTGGCATAAGAGATTTAACTTGACACAAGATGGCAGGACCTAAGCAAATACACATGCAATCTGGCAGCAAATAATGTCTCCGTGCAGCGTTTCAACAGGAAACAGGGCAATGCAAATCTGCATTTGCTTCCAATTCATAAGATAGTGTCTCTGGTATGATGCACGCCCCTCTGCTGCAATCAAGGCCATTGTTAGGCCTCTGCCTGCCTGCCTGCCTGCCTACCTGCCTGCCTGCCTTCCTGCCTGCCTTTGACAATGAGCCCTCTGGGATGACGCACGTTTGTTTCCTGGAAGCTTACTGTATCCCATAAATTAGAAAGTATGAATTTGTTCAGATTTCTTTCAAAAGATTAATTGAGAAAGAAACATGTCTTGCCAGTGTTGTGGACCCATCATGATTGGAAATAAGGAACACAGGCCATACTTTACTTTGGGTTCAACATCATTACAACATCCCACTGCTTGCTCACATTCACACACATTGGGTCATGGCAGGGTATGTTGGAATTTATAATTTTCAGACATTATTCACAATTCACCACTTTGTTAGATTATGATTTTTATTTTTCAATTATGCTGCTAGTGAAATTCTCTTGTTTCTGTATTAACATACTCCTACGAAAGTAAGTCAATTTGCATGTTTTTTTTTAGCTCAATTATCAAAAGAACTCATAAGGATGTTTTTTCCCTATCTTACTGGAAATCAAATGTTCAAAATATGTCTGTGTTTTTTTCCTTGCTCCAAAGAGTATATTTTTTCGGCTTCTTCAATTTTCAAGGATTATCTCTGAATTTTAGGAAGTTTGAAGAATCAAATCTCCACAATTGCACACAGAAATTGGGAAAAGTGAAACATCCAAAATGTTGCCCTCCAGACCAGATAATGAATTGGACCGTATAAAGATTTGCAATTTGGTAGAAGTGAGAGAATGTTCCTTCAAATGTTATCTAGAGTGGGAAAAGCCAATCTAAAATGAGGGAAATGGCCTTGGTTAGCAGAGTTCCTTCAGTAATTCCGTACTATGAGGAGCAGTGCTTCAGCCACTATTCCTGCATGCCTTTGTGCAGTATTTCACCCATAGATTTCAGTACTTTCAGAAGCCAAAGTCCCTGTAATCTTGCGATCCCTTGCCCCATCGCCAGTTCTCGCAGATAACTTCACTTACAAGGTTCTTCTCTAAGGATAGTCTGTCTGCTCTCCTTAGATTTAGGGGAAATCTTCTTAGGCCGTAGGTTATCCGCTCTGGTAACATCCATCCTAGTCTAAATGAAGCAGAGTTTGTAAGAGGTGGCCATTTCGGACAGATATACCTTTTTGACAACTGACCCTTAAATGCACCCTCTAAGGCCCCAAGGCTTCACCAGAATCGGACTGGGACAGGAAGTAGCCCTATGCAGCAAAACAAGAGGCCCTTTATAGCTAATCAGATAACAAAAAAAAGTTGCCCACATTTGCAAAGAGGGGCAGTATTGAAATTCTAAAGACAAGCTGGGTGTTGTGCAAGGTATGGGAGACTGCATGCATGTGTGCTTGCTAGAGAAATTAACAATAAAAACCGGCACACCAGAATATAAAAATCAGGTGCACAATCCGCCAAAAAAGCGTCCCACAAACTGACCTGTCAGCCCAGACCTCTGGTACTGCCAGGTTGCCCTATAAGTCAGTCCCATTCTGAGCCTCACCACCCTACAGCTCCTTTATGGCTGTGTCCCTTGTCCTTCAAGTCTAGAGCCCCTCCTCTTTGACCTACAGGCTTCCCTACTTCCCTCAGCTACTATCTCCTGACCACCAAACATAACTTGTAGTTGCATGGGACGCTTACAAAGGTAGAGACAACGCTCCAGCAGGCCACGTATACTCGCAATTCTTCTACTACTCGGAAATCTGAGATTCCGAAATAACCGATTTAATAGCGTTCACTGCCACAAGGAAACACATCAAGTGCAGCGCCTTTTCTATACTGTAATCTTTGGGCACTCACAGAAGATAAAAAGTGGTTTTGTTTAATTTGGCCACGAGAAAGCTAGCCCACACCTAACTGTGCGCATTGTGACATTCAAATTATGCCTCTGCTCGGAGTAAGTAGAATACAAATCATTTTTCTATTTTTCGCCGATTGTCAGATGTTGCTCTACATTGACCCGTTTCCTATTTTGAGCTTTTTTCGTTCTGCTGAATTTCAACCTACATTGTTGATTTTACACAAAGTCTATATATGGCAGATATATTAGACACGCAAAGAACACCACTGCCATCTACTGGCTGCATTCCAGACCACACATAAGCCTTATTAATAGCGTCCAGGGCCTATATTTATCAGGTTTCACACAGCACAGCATGCCACATTGCTGTGCTTTGCTTAAGGAAAGGGAAGGAATGAGCTGTAGTTTACATTATACTGCACATTGCTGTCCTTTCCCAGAGCTGGCGCACTTTTGAATGCCTAGCACCAACGCAGACACACTTGTGTCATGGTACAAAGGGTGCCTGCGTTGTAATCCTCAGAGGCATTTTCCTCTTTCTATGCGTGCTGTAGAATGCAGCACAAGTAGCAAAAGGAAATAAGGAGAAATTAAGATGTTTCTCCTCATTACACCTCACCTAAGGAGGCGTAGCATTTTGAAGCATTCCCAGGATTGCCCCTAATGGTAAATCTGGGAATGCACCAACATCCATGGGTGGTGCGTGGGAACAAACACGCTCCACCCATGGAACGCCTCCCTGGGGCAGAGTAACAAAAGGAAGCAATTTTTGCTGCCTTGTATTACTCCAAATTTACGAAGCCATGTAGGGCCACGAAGGTGGCCTTGCTTGGCTTGATAAATCGCACTTAGCTTTTACATCTGCAGCAGCTCCGCAGGTCGCCAAAGTTTGCACAGGCCGCCGATCTCGCCCAGACCCGAGCTTTCAGGACAAATTGGGTATCGCCGTGATCAGCACGGAGAGATGCAGATGCTGGGGCAGTGTAGGAGCGAATATAAGCAGTCAGGATCCCTGCAGGATAGGCTGAAGCGCTCGGTCATTCGGCAGCCTCACACCAGTGCGGCCATCTTGGTCTGGCGCCACCTAGCGCCCCCCGTGGATGGTGTTTTTCTTCATAATGCTCTCCACTAAAGCCGGAAGTATACCATGATGGTGCGCAATATAAAAAAAATATATTTAAAAAATGTACCATGCCGCTGGGTCATGCGTCTCTTCTCCTGCTCTCCTCGTCAAACTTGAGGAACAGGAACCTCAGCCTAGGCCCCACTGATCAATCATAATGCTGCAATGCAGTGTTGTGATTGGTAAGCACCCAGGCTCACCTGAACAATCACAAGGCTGCAATGCAGCGTTGTGATGGGTCTGAATGTCCTGGTTCGAAGCCCAGCCAGGGGATGGGGGCATGGGTATGTTCTCCACACTCTCTTTGAAGGCCTCACTGACCCTACCCTAACTGTCTGCATCCCTACATGACATTATTAGCAGGCAGGAGGGTGAAAATGAAAAACAGACTGTTTGCTCTCTGATATGTCACTCATCAAGTCAGAGGGAAGAGGGTGGAGTGTGAGCAGAGGAGCCTCAAAATAAGGCGGCTTCACCCCATGTTCCTACCTCCAGCGCAGACCACAGGCAGGAGACAGTGACGGGCATTGGTATGGTGCTAAAGATTCTCCCCCTTCAAGCATCCTCAATTATGCCACTCATGCCAAATGAACAGCAGTGATGTGGGGTTCAAGGAGAGCAGCTTCATTGTAAGACCCCTCACCCCACTGCCCTGACTCCCACTAGGAAAAAAACAGGAGGAACCTGGAAGGTCCAGGAGAGGAGGAGGGAGGGTGATCCCAATGCACGCCCTGCCTCTGCAGTCCCTGCCAACTGTAGGCACTAGGAACTTAAAGCAGCCCTGGCAATTTTGCCGGACCAGCCCCACACGGGGAGGAGGGGGACCCATGTGTGAAGCACTGCTGCTTTTGTTAATGGCAGTACAGCTGCAAAACCAACCCTCACTAACAAAACCGGCCCCCACCACTGCAAAACCAGCCTCCATCCTTCCAGCCCTCCGGGAAAATGCCCGCTGCCCTGTATGGCCAGTCCGGCCCTGGGCTGCAGCTTGAGATTGGTGGCTGCACCTACCATATCAGACTGTACCTTACCTCTAACTGCCAATACTGTAGCACATGAGGGTGGACCTTGCATACAAAGACCAGCTGTAAACATAAGTGATAGTACATGAACTATGAAAGTAAATAGTCTATTAGACATCATCGGGACCCTTTGTCACTCTAGGTGTGTATCTAGTAGATTTACATGGGCATGAGAGTCTGCACCGAAACAGATGAGTCTATATCTTAGTAGGTGTGCATGGGTCCATCTGGCATGTAATGGCATTAAATAGGCACATGGGCCTGCACTTAGCCGTAGGAAGCTGTACCTTGGAGTAGATGGGGCTACACCTGCCATACAATCCCAGAATCTCTTTGTAGAAGAATGTTTCAAGTGATCTCTTAGTAAGTGGTATTAGGGAGCCCTAGGATTATTTGTACATTCGGATAAGTAGTCAGAATATCAGTCGTCTTCGGGAGTTCTATTGAAATATATCTTTCTTTTTGCTGTATGGATTAGTAGTCGAAGGAGGATGAACATAGGAAAATGATAATTCCCTCAAAACGCTTCTTCCTTCCCGCCCTACCTCGGGAAGGAAGCCGCGTTTTGACGAGGTGCGACACGAAGAAGGAGGATGTAGGGGACTTAGGACTTTAACAAGAGTCATCCTTGAGGGAATTATCATTTTCCTATGTTCATCCTCCTTCGAATACTAATCCATACAGCAAAAAGAAAGATATATTTCAATAGAACTCTTGAAGACGACTGATATTCTGACTACTTATCTGCATGTACAAATAATCCTAGGGCTCCCTAATACCACTTACTAAGAGATCACTTGAAACATTCTTCTACAAAGAACTCTTCATCCAGTGCGAAGATTGCAAAAACACTCTAAGCAACTTGCCCTGAAGAAATCCCTTGAGGACGAAACGTGTCGGCTGCGAACACCCGTGTTTTGCCTGTACACTTTTTTTGGAATAAAAGAAAAATCACGACTAAGAAAATCTACGTCTGTTGTTTATTAACATTGTAGCTTTTACAAATGTGTGGTGCACCTTTGCATTCTTGTATTTACTCTATAAGTTCTTGGATGAACTATCATTGTGACAGTGGGTGTTAATCAGTGTGCACACACCTCGCCCATATAAACTTCCAGGGGCGATTCAAAATTGGGGGTGTGATTTGAGTTAGGTGCTAAAATAAGGAAGTCTCCACTGTCTTTCCTGTTTTTTGAAACAATCCCAGAATCTCTGTATATAGTCCTATACCCAGCAAGTGAGACTTCATTGGACCCACAAACTGGAGCTGGGTACACATGGACATGTGAGTCTGCACCTAGCATTTGAAAGCAGTGCCAGGGCATGCTAAGCTGTACCACAGTACGTACAGCTGCACTTAGTATTTAACAACTGCACCTTGTCATATGAGGCTCCACCTGACATATGACGATGGCACCTAGGCACGTAAAGATCTATTTTGTATAAAAGTATAACATCAGGGCAATGAGTTGTTTCTCAGGACAAGGTGACAGTATATACCCACAAACACATGTGGGGCTGTATTTGTTAAATAGTGGCTGTATATAAGCAAATCATGTTGTTTGCATATTATGACTGTACCAGAGCATTTGAGTCTGTATCTGGGTGTCTGAGGCTGTATCAGGATATCCAAGGACTATAGCTGGGCACATACGGCTGCATCTGGCATAGAATGTGAGTACCTGGACCTGTGAAAGCACGCGTACCTGTGAAGGGAACACCATATCTGGAAATATGAGGCTGTTCATGGATACAGGATGCCTGAAGATGGACATAAAATGAATGTACCTATGATATGAGGTTACATTAAACATAGTATGGCAGTCATTGGGCATGTGAGCCTGTGTGCAGCATATGGTGCCTGTACCTTCACACATGAGACATTGCCTGGTTGATGATGGCTGTCCTTGGCATATAATTGCTTTACTTGGAATATGAGGCTGTACCTAGGCATATGAAGTGTGTATATGGATAGATTTGGCTGTATTTGGCACATGACAGCATTGCCTTGGCATAAGAGATTTAACTTGACACAAGATGGCAGAACCTAAGCAAATACAAATGAAATCTGGTAGCAAATAATGTCTCGCTGCAGCGTTTCAACAGGATGCTACTTAAACAGGGCAATGAAAATCTACATTTGCTTCCAATTCATAAGATATTGTCCCTGGTATGATGCACACCCCTCTGCTGCAATCAAGGCCATTGTTAGGCCTCTGCCTGCCTTCCTGCCTGGCTTTAACAATAAGCCCCCTGGGATGACGCACGTTTGTTTCCTGGGAGCTTAATGTATCCCATAAATTAGAAAGAATGAATTTGTTCAGATTTCTTTCAAAAGATTAATTGAGAAATAAACATGTCTTGCCAGTGTCAGGCAGTAGGCCATACTTTACTTTGGGTTTACTTTACAACCATCACACTGCTTGCTCACATTCACACACATTGGGCCATGGGAGGGTATGTTGGAATTTATTATTTTCAGACATTATTCACAATTTACCACTTTGTTAGATTATGATTTTTATTTTTCAGTTATGCTTCTAGTGAAATTCTCTCATTTCTGTATTAATATACTCCTACGAAAGTAAGTCAATTTGCATTTTTTTAGCACAATTAGCAAAAATAAGTCATAAGGATGTGTTTTCCTATCTTACTGGAAGTGAAATGGTCAAAATATGTCTGTGATTTTTTTTCTTGCTCCGAAGAGTATATTTTTTCGGTTTTCTCAATTTTCAAGGATTATCTCTGAATTTTAGGAAGTTTAAAGAATCAAATCTCCACAATTGCACACAGAAATTGGGAAAAGTGAAACATCCAAAATGTTGCCCTCCAGACCAGATCTCGCTCCGTTTGATGAATTGGACCGTATAAAGATTTGCAATTTGGTAGAAGTGAGAGAATGTTCATTCAAATGCTATCTAGAGTGGGAAAAGCCAATCTAAAATGAGGGAAATGGCCTTGGTTAGCAGAGTTCCTTCAGTAATTCCGTACTGTGAGGATCAGTGTTTTAGCCACTATTCCTGCATGCTGTTGTGCAATATTTCACCCATAGATTTCTAGGGCCTTATTTATGAAGGCCTTGCGTCAGTTTTGCGCCGCCGGTGCGTCACTTTTTGTGACGCACCAGCGGTGTAAAAAATGCGCCTCGTTGCGCCATATTTAAAAAGTGACGCATCAAGGTAGATGCGTCACTTTTTAAACCCCTGCGCCACATTATACCTGCGCCAGGTATAATGTATGCAGAGGGGGCGTTCCCCCGCAAAAAGCCTCGTAATAGTGACGCAGTGAAATCTATGAGATTTCACTGCATCACTTTTAGGACGCTGTTGCGTCAAAATCTTGCACCTGCTTCACAGCAGGCGTAAGACTGACGCAAGCCCTTTCACATGGGGCTTTCCCCATGTGAAAGGACGCATTGCTGGAGTTGCGTCACTTTTGTGACACACTCCAGCAATGCGTCACTTTTGCGCTTACAGATACGTCAGAAATACTGACGTATCTGTAACTCCTTGTGATATGATGCGTCATACATTAAATATGACGCATCAGGAATGTCGTAAGGAGTGCGCAGTGAAAGTGACGCATCGCTGTTTTCACGCAGCAATGCGTCACTTTTCACAAATGAGGCCCCTAGTACTTTCAGAAGCCAAAGTCCCTGTAATCTTGCGATCCCTTGCCCCATCGCCAGTTCTCGCAGAAAACTTCACCTACAGGAATCTTCTGTAAGGATAGTCTGTCTGCTCTCCTTAGATTTAGGGGAAATATTCTTAGGCCGTTAGAGGGGCTGTCTATGTAGGTTATCCGCTCTGGCCACATCCATCCTAGTCTAAATGAAGCAGAGTTTGTAAGAGGTGGCCATCTCGGACAGATATACCTTTTTGACAACTGACCCTTAAATGCACCCTCTAAGGCCCCAAGGCTTCATCAGAATCGGACTGGGGCAGGAAGTAGCCCTATGCAGCAAAATAAGAGGCCCTTTATAGCTAATCAGATAACAAAAAAAGTTGCCCACATTTGCAAACAGGGGCAGTATTGAAATTCTAAAGACAAGCTGGGTGTTGTGCAAGGTATGGGAGACTGCATGCATGTGTGCTTGCTAGAGAAATTAACAATAAAAACCGGCACAGCAGAATATAAATCGGGTGCACAATCAGCAAAAAAAGCGTCCCACACACTGACCTGTCAGCCCAGACCTCTGGTAGCCAGGTTGCCCCATAGGTCAGTCCCATTCTGAGCTTCACCGGCCTACAGCTCCTTCATGGCTGTATCCCATGTCCTTCAAGACTAGAGCCCCTCCTCTTTGACCTACAGGCTTCCCTACTTCCCTCAGCTACTATCTCCTGACCACCAAACATAACTTGTAGTTGCATGGGACGCTTACAAAGGTAGAGACAACGCTCCAGCAGGCCACGTGAACTCGCAATTTGTAATGTCCGTTCTTTCCCCCACACTCACACACTGAGCCAGGGTATGTGCAATACTGATTTATTGTATTTATTTCCAAGTATACAGAGCTAGGGCGCCGAGCGTCTAACTATATCAAGCTCCGGTCGCCAACTGCCGTTTTCCCCCGTTCGCGCCTTCTCCTTTGCCTTCGTTGCGCATGCGCGCACCTGCCGCTCCAGTCTATGGCGTGACGCGTCATTGCGTTCACGCTCATAGACTAGAGCGCTCACCACATATCTCCCCCCTTTTATTTTAAACAACATAACATTCCCCCCAACTGGCTGAGTGTCCCAATATACATGAGTCTGTGTCTCTGCGGGGCACCGAGGGGGTGACAACCATGAACTAGTGTCCCTCCATTATAAAGTCTCTATATCGAGAGGGCACAGTGACTGCCCTGCCACTGCGGGTGTGTCTTACTGGCATGTTCTCTTCCACCTCTGTCTCACCTCGTGATCTCTCACCATCTCTCGACTCTCCTCTCTGTGCTACACCCGCCGGTGTACCCTCTCTGTCGGTAGACTCCGTGTTGGGAGCATCCACCTCATTGTCCTCTCCTGCACCTTCCCACAGGTCTACTGCACTGTGCCCCAGTTGGGGTCTTGCTTCTTGGAAGTCCACCCGTATCTCTTCCTCTTCGGACTTGGGCCACACTATTATTTTGTTGACTCTGGCCATGCGGTCTTGGGACCACACCTTGCCGTTGCTGAGGAGAGCCGCCCTGCCTCGTACTTCTCTGACCTGTAAGGGCTGGCTGAACTTGCTTTCACCTTTCTTTTGTATGGTAGGGAGTTTGACCCTGACCCATTCCCCTTCTTCCAGCTCGGTTTCCTTTGTGTTGCGCAGCTTGTCATAGTGTGCAGCATAGATCTTCTGGGCCTTCTCCAGGTTGTGCTGCACCACCGCTGGGGACCACTTGCTGGTGATGGTCTTCTCCCTCCACACTACATTGTCCCGGGTGAACGGATGACGTCCTCTTAGCACTTGGAACGGACTGTACCCCACTACTGTGGGGGTGATCCGGTAGGCCCACAGCATACTCATTACTTCAGCCTCCCAGTCTTTTCCTTGAGATATGGCTGCCTGTATGGAGCCCATTAGCACTCGATTGAACCGCTCCACCTGGCCGTTGCATGCAGGATGACAGACTGCTGTGTGTTTTGCCTCGATCCCGTTCCTCTTCATAAATCGCACCCACTTGTCCGACACAAATTGCGGGCCATTGTCGCTGAGAATAGACTTGGGTATCCCCTCTCATAAAAACACTGACGTCAGAAATTTCAATATCGTGTCCGTATCCATTGACTCTTGTATGTCTACTTCAGGCCATTTCGAATACTTGTCTATCACCACGCATATGTATTTGTTCACTCCTCTATTGTCCAGGACGGGCCCCAGTATGTCTATGGCCACGTTCTCCCAGGGGCTCTGCGGGGTGTCAAACTTTCCCAATGCTGGTCTGAGTGGTCGTAGCACCTTGTCCGCTCCTTGGCACTGCCCGCACTCCCTCACTTGTCTTTCTATGTGGGCATCCATGCCTGGCCACCAATACATCTGCTTGACTCTTGCTTTGGTCTTTACAATGCCCAAATGTCCTTCATGCAGTTGCTTCAACAACTTGGGTATCAGTGTTTCAGGGGCACAACCCTTTCACCTCTGTACAAGAAAATTCCCGAATCACTTAGAGACAGTTCCTCTCTCATCTCATAGAACCTCCGCACTCCTTCCGTGAGCTTCTTTTTATCCGGCCAGCCCGATGTGAGGTGTCTTTTTACCTCCACCTTTTCCACATCCAGTTCATAGGCGGCCGCCCATTCCTGACAACTAATCGTCATCTCATGGTCCTCCATGCTGGCCACCATCTCTTCCCTGTCCGGGGCCTCCTCCGGCGCATCCTCCATAGCTGCAGCCCGGCTGAGGTAGTCCGCCACCTTGTTTTGCGTTCCCGGGAGATACTCCACGTCATAGGTGTAATCCAGTAGTTTTAAAGTCATTTTTGCGATTCTTGGGGTCGCGGTATCATGGCCCGAGGACGTCAAGACTTTTATAAGTGGCTTGTGATCTGTTTGCAGCTTGAATCTTGTCCCCCAAATAAACTGCAGAAACTTGTTCATGGCCCAAGTGACCGCCATCATCTCCTTTTCAATGACGCTGTACCTTTGTTCCGTCTGGGATAGCGCTCGTGACGCAAAGCTGATCATTTCCGTGGATCCATCTTCCCTCTCCTGTGCCAAGACCGCCCCTAGGCCCTTGTCGCTCGCATCCGTTGTCACAATGGTCTTGCCATTCGGAACGTACCCTTGTAGTGGGACAGCTTAGCTGATGCAATCCTTTATCGTGTCAAATTCAGATTGTGCTTCTGCGTCCCAATCAAACTTTGCCTTGTCTCTGATCAGTTGTCTCATTCTGTATGTTCTGGTGGCAAAGTGTCTCACAAACTTGCTATAATACTCGGCCATTCCGAGGAATGACCGCACTTCCTCCTTGGTACATGGAGCTTTGGCATTCCTGATTGCTTTCACATTCTGTTCCTTCGGTGAGATGCCATGTGTCCCAATTTCGTGCCCTAAGTATGTCACTGAATGAGTTCCAATACTACATTTGCTCCATTCCGCCGTCAAACCCTTGCCTTGCAGCACTCCTAGGACTCTATGCAGCTTCTTGTCATGATCTTCCTTGCTGGAACCCATCACCAGGATGTCGTCTTGAAAGTACTGCACCCCTGAAATGTCCTTGAACAGCCTATGCATCAGCTTCTGAAAAACGGCCGCAGCGGATGCCAACCCAAAGGGCATCCTCCGGAATTGGTAGCACCCAAAGGGCGTTATGAAGGATGTGTACTTCCTACTCGACGGATGTAACTCTATTTGGTGGTACGCTGACGTGAGATCTATGGTGGAGAAGTGGGTAACTCCTTTTGTTCTCGCCAGCATCTCCTCAATTCTGGGAAGTGGAAATCTCTCCACAATGAGGTTTTTGTTGAGCTCACGAAGGTCCACACAGAGACGGACTTTACCATTGGGTTTCTTGACCACCACCAAGGGCGATAGCCACTCCGCACTGTCCACCGGCTCTATGATGCCTTGCTCCTCCAGCCTCCGTAGTTCCTGTTGTACTGCTCCGCTTGTAGATATGGGTATGTTCCGAACCTTATGCACTACTGGTACTGCTCCCTCCTTGAGGACCATTTTGTGTACAAACTTGTCCAGTTTGCCAACAGTGCCTTCAAAGACTTTGGGGTATGCCGATCTCCAGTCCTCGTCTTTAGTGAGGGGCCACTCGTCCGTTAATAATATTTGTTCTTTCCCTCCTGGGTTGAGTATGATACCGAGATCCCCGGCATCTCTCCATCCCAGAACCGATGGGCCCTTCTCCGCCACATACAGGGTGCACACGGCCGACCTCCCTCTGAATTCGAACGCAAAGTCTTGGCACCCCACCAGGGGGATGGCATTCTCGGTATACGAGATGGGTTTGATGTCCGGAGGCATTAGGTCCAGCCCCACCACTGGTGCGAAGTCTTCTTCCCATATGGATCTTTGTACGATGGTCCAGGGAGATCCTGAATCGACAGCCACGTGTACCTTCACTCCCCCTATGAGCATGTCCGTGCGGGGCTTGTCTCTTCGCTTCCCTGCCACCTCCAGCACCTGGTCCTCAATGCACAGCACCAAATCGCCCTCGTCTAGATCTTCCTCTTCACTCAAGTCCGCGGTGGCTGATTCGACACATTTGACGGTGGATTTCGTCCCTTTCTTCCGACACACCTTTTCAAAATGGCCGGTCAGGCCACAGAACGAGCACCTGGCTCGGAACGCGGGACATCGTTTGTCCTGGGCCGCATGCGCCGTGCTGCCACACCTGTAACATGCAAACTTACTGCCAGGGCTGGGGCGGACCGTTTGTTTTCCCGTCCATCTTGTGTCTTTCCTCTGGTCTCCGTACATGCTTTTGGGCTTACTGGACTGTGGTGCCTCATCAATCTTGTTGATCATTTGCCTCGGCATACTTTCCCTTTTTGCTGCGTCGGCGCCTCGTTTAGACATTTCTGCCTTCTTGACCATCGCTACCACTTCCTTGATGGACGTCTCGTTCAGCGCCCATAGTTTGTCCTGGACGGCTCTGCTGGTGGTATGCATCACGATCTGGTCTTTTATGTATTCATCTTGGAGAACACCATACTGACACGTGATGGCCAGGCGTCGGAGAGCCGCCACATAGTCGTCAATGGATTCACCCGCCTCTTGTTTTCTCTGCTGAAAATTGTAGCGGTCTATGGAGACGCAAACTGCTGGGCGGTAATGGCTGTCCAGGTCGTCCAGTGCATTCTTGAAGACATCTGTCTCCGTTGCTCCCCTCTCCTTAGGTACTAGGTTCTTGAACACCCTCACCCCTTCCGGGCCTAAATTGTGGAGCAACAGTCTCTTTCGTCTTGCCGGGGTGTATTCCCCTTCACTCTCATCTTCAAGAGCCTCAATGTAATTCAGAAAGTATTCTTTCCAGTCCTCCCATTTTAACTGCGGCTCTCCCGGCCTGGGCAGGAATGGAACGGGTGCCATCAGGGCTGAAGCTTGATTTGCCATTCTGACTTCACCTCTGGGTTCTCCCTCCTGGGCTCTATGTTGGGCAGGCACACCGGATGCTCCTGCACTCCCTGCCGTGTCGCCTTGGCCCCTGGGACTACCTGGGGTATTGTCCCTCGCACCCTGAGTGGGTTGATCTGTCTGCCCCCCTTCCTTAAGCTTGGGGGTGGTGCCCTTGGTTGCCAGGTTGCTGGCTGTAGGCTCCTTGTTCCTTGAGCAGCACTAACCTGGATGTTAGGGTTGGTGTTCTGGCTGATTCCGTGCTGCTGCGCTGCTGCCACGCCCTTTGCTCTTCCTTATTGCTGTCCTGCCGTGCTGGCTGGTGTGGGGCTGTAGGAGATTGCTTGCTCCTGTCCTCTATGCCTGGTGGGTTCGTGGTGCCAGCCTCGTCGCCAATGTAATGTCCGTTCTTTCCCCCACACTCACACACTGAGCCAGGGTATGTGCAATACTGATTTATTGTATTTATTTCCAAGTATACAGAGCTAGGGCGCCGAGCGTCTAGCTATATCAAGCTTCGGTCGCCAACTGCCGTTTTCCCCCGTTCGCGCCTTCTCCTTTGCCTTCGTTGCGCATGCGCGCACCTGCCGCTCCAGTCTATGGCGTGACGCGTCATCGCGTTCACGCTCATAGACTAGAGCGCTCACCACACAATTCTTCTACAACTCGGAAATCTGAGATTCCGAAATAACCGATTTATTAGCGTTCACTGCCACAAGGAAACATATCAAGTGCAGCGCCTTTTCTATACTGTAATCTTTGGGCACTCACAGAAGATGAAAAGTGGTTTTGTTTAATTTGGCGACGAGAAAGCTACCCCACACCTAACTGTGTGCGCGTTGTGACATTCAAATGATGCCTCTGCTCGGAGTAAGTAGAATACAAATCATTTGTCTATTTTTCGCCGATTGTCAGATGTTGCTCTACATTGACCCGTTTCCTATTTTGAGCTTTTTTCGTTCTGCTGAATTTCAACCTACATTGTTGATTTTACACAAAGTCTATATATGGCAGATATATTTGACACGCAAAGAACACCACTGCCATCTACTGGCTGCATTCCAGACCACACATAAGCCTTATTAATAACGTCCAGGGCCTATATTTATCATGTTTCACACAGCACAACAAGCCACATTGCTGTGCTGTGCTTAAGGAAAGGGAAGGAATGCGCTGTAGTTTACATTATACTGCACATTTCTGTCCTTTTGGCGCACTTTTGGATGCCTAGCACCAACGCAGGCACACTTGTGTCATGGTACAAAGGGTGCCTGCGTTGTAATCCTCAGAGGCATTTTCCTCTTTCTATGCATGCTGTATGTAGAATGCAGCACAAGTAGCCTCCTACGCCTCCTCGTTACAGCTCACCTGAGGAGGCGTAGCATTTTGAAGCATTCCCAGGATTGCCCCAATGGTAAATCTGGGAATTCACCAACATCCATGGGTGGTGCATGGGAACAAACACGCTCCACCTATGGAACTCCTCCCTGGGGCAGAGTAACAAAAGGGAGCGATTTGTGCTGCCTTGCATTACTCCAAATTTACCAAGCCATGCAGGGCCACGAAGGTGGCCTTGCTTGGCTTGATAAATCGCGCTTAGCTTTTACATCGACCTTGCGCCCCTTGCGTGGCACAAGGGAGATGCAAAACATTGATAAATAGTTTTCTTACTATGGGCCAGATTTATCATAGTGTTACGATGATGTGAGTCGCGCAAGGTAACGCAAGGGCAATGCAACACTGAAGCCAGATTTACCAAGTGCCACAAGGCTACTTTGCATGACCCTGCAGTGCTTCGTAAATCTGGAGTAACACAAGGCAGCGCAAGTCACTGCCTTACGTTACTCTGTCAACAAAAAACAGGGAGCGACCCCACTGGTCAAGAGACAGGGTACCACTGATAAGTATAGTAATAAAGATTCTCTTGGACGTGCACCAAAAACAACTTGTCACCAAATATACAATCAACCACACTCGTCACCCAATGTACACTACGGTCTCACACATCTAAGTGCAGCTACATAAATAGAGCCACACTTCTGAACCCAAGCAACAACTATATATTACACAAAGATAAAGAGCTCTAAAATATAGTACAGTCAATTTTTTATTAAAAACAATATAGAATAATAACAAGGTAATCCTTCACATACATTTGTACATAAAAAAACTTTAAAAACAAAATGAGAGACAAAGGGAAATGTGTGAAGTGTTTAAATTCATCAAACACAGGTTTCTCCCAACATAAATCAAGTATATAGGGGCCATCAGTCTATTCACTCATTGGTAATATTAGACATGAGGCTGTTCCTGGATAAAACCCAATGTAAAAGAACAGGCTTCGACGCGTTTCGGTGGTAAAGAACTATTGAAGTACCGTTTTCCTCAGGACATGTGTAATACTTGTCTGTTGTTCGACAATTTAAGAATACACCTAGTTGAGATAAAAACATGCAAAACATTTTCGAAGACTTACTTCTTTGAATGCTATATTTCTCCTCATTTTTGCTGGTGCATGTGTGCTGCCTTGTGCAGCACACATAGAAACTGCAAATTGCTTATGATTGCTTATGTACAGGAACGCCCCCCTTCCTGCACATAAAAAATCATTTAAAAAAGATGCTGTTTTGCACCTTCTATGTGTGCTGCAGTAAGCAGCACACATAGAAGTTACAAAACGGCATTTAAAGACTGTTTATGTGCAGGAAGGGGGACCTTCCTGCACATAAACAATCTTCCCCCCAATGCAGGGACCCTTGTACTATGGTGCAAAGGTGCCTGCATTGGTGCTAGGCAGCTGAACTCAGCTGCAGTGCTAGGGGAAATTCAGGGGTGCACCGAATTCTTGTGAATACGTCACATCCCTGCGTTTTCAAAATGGAGAAGCATGGCATTAGCAATGTTTGCCTAACCCCACAGTTCTCCAGTCTGTTGTAAATATGCCCCAAACTGCCTAAAGTACCTGAACACATCACAGACCACCTATACCCACTTTAAAAGGTTTAATTGCACAAATGAAAAAAGCCACCAGCCATACTCCTCCTGCCTCTAGAAGATATCAAGACATACAAATACCTGAACATTTAACACTGCCACATAATGAGGAACCGTGCCTTTTAAATGACAACCTAAACAATGATAAACAAACACTAAGATTCTCTACAGCAAATACCTTACTAAAAGTACGCCATTGTTAAACCTGGATGATGGATGGTACCTTCAAAATATGTCCTAAACCATTCACTCAGATATACACCATACATGTTGAATATCAAAACATGTGTATCCCTTTTATCCGTGACCTACTACCAAATAAACATTGCAGCACTTACAGAAACCACTTTAACCAAATTAACCATAAAACAAATTACTACTACCCCCATAGAATAATCATGTACCTTGGGCAAGCTATTATTCAAACCATTGATAAATCTACCCACAAACAGCCATACAAGGCTATTACTATCATTTCAGTCTAAGCATAAGGAGACTCCTCAACCATTTGCAATAAGTGTAAAATATTCTACAAGCAGCCAATTTGCCTCTGAAATAAAATAAAACATGATAGCACCAGCCTTTGTCCATGTCACAGAGGTAGAAAACCACAATAATTTACTAATAGAAAGCCCTTTCAACCAACAAAATAAAGGCAAACTAAGCTCCCTAATTGATTATTTTGAAGACATGCGGGTAGGCAGACTGTATAACTCTGGACACAGACTCCAACTGAAATTCCAAATACAATGGTGGAATGTCTATGACAGAACCTTGGCACAGGAAGCCAAAACAAGTAATGCAGTGGAAGGCTGGCACTATGCCTTCCAATCCATACTATTTACAACAAGGGGTGGTGAGGGACAGAGTCTCTGAATTAAGCAGAAAGCTCTCACCCAGTCAAGAGATCCGGGCTAGATCCAACACCGTTTTTTAGCTCACTGCACCATCCCAGTTTCAGAACCTGGCTGTATGCAAATTAGTCTGTTCCTGTCCCAGTGCATGATGGGAACAGAACCTTGGCACAGGAAGCCAAAACAAGTAATGCAGTGGAAGGCTGGCACTATGCCTTCCAATCCATACTAGGCAGAAGCCAACCTACACTCTATAAATATATAGAAGCATTACAAAAAGAGTAAAGCTAACAACGTCTACAAATGGAGTAATCCATTAGTCAAATTGCCCCTAAATGTAGCAAACAAACCAAATAAATGTACGACATGCTACAATTCAAAGTCAAACCCTTTATAAAGTTAAACTTTTCATAAATAACTTTCTATGTAGATTACTTAGAAATGATAGCGAAAAGCATATTATAAAATAAATAGTAACCTACCAAAGTACCAAAAACGATTACAAAATCTAAACCAACATGACAAGTCATTTTTTTCATACATAATAAATATATTTCATTACATCAGTCTAAAAATGTAATAAAATTCCAATGTTATTGAAGACTAAAATAATAAAATGACACAGAAATTATTTAAACAAAAAATGTAACCGGCACCAACTAAGAAACTAAAAAACAGAGTCACTCTATCACCATTAATTAAACAGATAAACCGCACAATTCCAAATAACAATCAAATAATATTTACACAAAAATAAAATATAACATTTACCACCTAAAAGAAATGAAATAAATAAGACTTAGGGTCTTTAGCGGCATCTAATGCCACTACCGCCAAGGGGTCCCCTCTGTTTTCAGCTAGATCGATATTACCAATTAATCATTTGATTTGTTCCTGTATGACTCTTCCGGGCATGAAGCCTTTCTGATCGGTGTTAATCAGACTTGGAGCTAATTTACCCAATCTCCCTGCCAAAATACTCATAAAGATCTTATAGTCGGCGTTGAGCAGAGAGATTGGGCGATAAGAGTCAGATAACAGAGGGTCTTTCCCTGGCTTTAATAACAAAACTAATGTAGCCTCCTTCCATGAGCTAGGGACCTTCCCTGCTGGGCTGTAAATCATCGTGAATAAAGTATGAAGAACCAATAGAAGATCATCAAGCAAGATTTTATAAGTTTCACTAGGGAGGGCATCAAGTCCCGCAGCCTTCTTAGTTTTAGCTCTTTTTATTTGCTCCTCAATCTCCTCCATCGTGATAGGGGAGTCTAAGAGGTCTCTGGTTGACTCCGTGATGACTGGCATAATTTTATCTTCCAACCACTGGCCTATGGCTTCCAAATAGGGATCAATATCATCCCTATAGAGGCTCGCAAAGCGAGACAGGAGACAGTTCTGCATAGCTGTCGGCTCACTGGATCTAGTTCCGGCATTATCGATTATGAGCTGACTAATGGTGTTTTTAGCCCTATCTACTCTTGCCTTTCATGCCAGTATAGCACCAGCTTTTTCCCCGTATTCAAACGTCTCCATATTGCGAACCTTCCACTGAGCCTTACATTTCTGGTCCAAATATGACCTTAGATCTCTTCTTGCCTCCTCAATTTTTCTCTCTATCTCATCCACCCCTCTGGGCTCCCCTTGGGCGATCTGACTCCTTTCCTCCTCATATGAAGAAATTCTTCCCTCTAATGCCTGAAGTTCTATAGCGTTGATCTTATTCCTTGTACTTATTAAGCTCCGATAATGCCCCCTTAGATTTGCCTTATAGGCATCCCAAACCACATCTACTGTAGTAGAGCCAAGATTAAAAAGGAAAAATTCCTTAGAGGATTTTTTAATTGCCTGGATTATTTCTGGGACCAAGAGCATTGACCTATTTAGGGTCCATCTGACTTGTTGTGGGATTATCCTGGTAGAATACACAAATACTAAGGGTGCGTGGTCAGATAGATGGCAAGGGTATACAGATATGTTAGTAATATTCTCTATATTCTCCCTATTCACCAGGACATAATCGATTCTGGAAGAATGATGATTCTTCTTACAGTAGAATGTAAATCCATCCACATCCCTTCTCTTTGCTCTCCATATATCCACTAGATTGATATTCAATACCAGATTCTTCATAACCCTACGTGATCTTGGGGTCCCATCCACATGGCTAACATTTGATCTATCTTTTACTGGATCAAGCCGGACATTAAAATCTCCTCCCAAAATTATCGGGGGACTTACCGCTATCAATCTATCCTGCAGCTTAACTAAAAAGGATGAATCATCCGTATTCGGGCCATAATAAGAAGAACAAATTATGTTCTCACCCTCAGAATCTAGCGATGCGATGACCCTTCTACCAGTTTGATCTGTCTGGACAGAACTTATAGTGCATGTAATCCCTTTTTTAACTAAAATGGCAACTCCACGGGTATTCATCTCTTGGTGAGAATAACAGAAACATTGGATCCATGATATTTTAGAAAAAAAGTGATTCTGACTCTGTCCTATTCAAATGCATTTCTTGCGATAGACAGACATTCGTGGAAGATAACTCTAAATGTTTAAATATTAATTTTTGTCTTCTTAGACACCTTAGACCATTCAGGTTCCAAGAAATAAATTGGATACTACGACCCCCCATCATTTTATCCTAGTACAGTTTAGTTGCATCTTATCTATGTGATAAAACTGTATTCTAATTAAGCTAACCCTGCGGGAGTCTGAAGACTTGTGTGATGAGGAATTTTGTTTACCTATTTTACCACCCTGTGCCACCCTCCATGTTCCCTTACCTCTTCCTCCCTGACCCCACGACCC
Source organism: Lissotriton vulgaris (assembly GCF_964263255.1). Classification (NCBI taxonomy): domain Eukaryota; kingdom Metazoa; phylum Chordata; class Amphibia; order Caudata; family Salamandridae; genus Lissotriton; species Lissotriton vulgaris. The sequence goes on from NW_028255144.1 coordinate 108,053, forward strand.
CTCCCCGGACCCCAGTGCCCCCATGTGCTACCCTGAGGAACCCTACCTTCCAATAGGTCAATACCTATTCGGACCCAACCCCCTCAAGGCTCCATGAGTATAGAAAAAATTACAAATAGACTTTCATGGTGAGGAAACAAATTCTCATCCCTACTAGCTTCCCCTTCTTCCCACCCTGTTTCTCATTTTTAATCATAGCAATGATGATATCTGCCTCATTTGTAGACCGATCATGTGCATATGGTTATTCCACACTACTCTTAGAGTAGCCGGGAACCTTTATGGAGCCTTTGCCCCAAGACTGTTTAACTCTGCTAATCTCTTCCCCAACTCCCACTGTTTTTCAGCTGTTATGTGTGAGATATCGGACCTAATGGAGAAGGTGAATGGAGATCTATCTGAGAAAGGAGAAGAAATAGATCCTGCTTTTAAAGCTGCTGATAGAATCTGTTCCTTCACTGAATAAGAGAAGAAATTAACCAATATTTTCCTGGGTTTCTGCCTCCCCGGGTTTCTTTTAAAAGGGTCTCTGTGTATTCTCTGAATTTCGATTTTTAGGTCCACACTAGGAAAACCCTATTGAAAGACCGTAGCTTTCAATAGCGAGATCACTAAAACATTCGATCGAGTGAGCTGGAAATATCTATGGGCGGTGCTGGAGGGAATGGATATGGGTCAGACGTTGATTCAGACCTTAAAAAATTGCTATTATGGAGCATCCGCGAAGATCTTATTAAATGGCTCTCTGACCTCTAGTTTCGAAATTCAAAGAGGGACGAGACAGGGGTGTCCCCTGTCTCCCCTTTTGTTTAAAATATATATCGAGCCCCTTGCACAGGCAATTAGGCAGGATAACAACATAACCCCTTTTAAGTCAGGAGATTACCAGTCTAAAATTGCTCTATATACAGATGACGTCATAACCTATACTGCAAATCCCAACATCTCTATTCCGCACTTCGAAAATTTGTTGGCGGAGTTTGGCACCATTTCAGGGTACATGGAAAACGCTGATAAAACCGAAATTATGTGTTGGAATTCAGCGTATTGTCGAGGTCCAGTAAGCAAAGAATTTAAATACTTAGGGATAAAGATTGTAAAGGATTTAAATAGAATACCATTGCTTAACTGAAAAAAGATTGAAAAGGATGTAGACTTTCTCTTCGCCAGGTGGAAAAACCTCCCTTTATCAATCTGTGGGAGGGTTAACTTGGTGAAGCTGTCGGTTCTACCAAAACTGACTTTTTTGTTTGGGGCGGATCCTCTTATCTTTCCGCAGGACTGTATCAACAAGATCCAGGGGAAGATAGGTAGTTTTATCTGGGGGCAGAAAAGTGGCAGACTCTCGTGGAAACAATTGAGAAGGAAGCTCTTGAAAGGGGGCCTGGCACTTCCGGATATAAACTTTTATCTATTGGCCTTTCAATTCAAAGGCATAAGGATGTTACTAACTACACCGTCGGAAACTTCTTGGGGCAGACTTCTGGGGGAACTTGTAGTAGCAGAGGGTGGTAACGGACAGGATCGGTTCCTACATAAGTTTGGGGCACCCAGATTTTTCAAGCGGGTACGCCTTAAGGTTTTAAAAGCATCCGTGCAAATATGGTATAAATTAGGGCATATCTGGGGTATTGGATATTTTTCCCCATTTTCTCCAATCTGGGATTCACCGGGAACCCCCATCTGTCTGAGTGATAGTTTAGCAATTCCGGTTAGAAGGGCGGGTTTGGAGAAGTGGTCAGATCTGTTGGACTTAGAAGGGGTTCTTCCATGGGAGGTATTGCTAGATAAAATCGGTCCTGCATTTTCAAGATTTAAGTACCTTCAGATAAGGTCATGGTTTGAGGCAGAGGTCTGAGATACAGTTGGGAACTGGGATCTTGAACAGTTGTTTCAAGATGGCGGCTCAAGGAAAAAAGAGGTATCATTGTGGTATACAAGACTTCTAAATGCAGTAAACCTTAAGGTCCCCCCACAGTCAGCAGTATGGAATACTACGCCCCTTCTTCGAGACACTGAAAGCCTTTTTGAACTATCTATTAAGCTAATGTACAAATATATAAAACCTGCGAATCTAAAGAAAAACCATTATTTTGTACTAAATAGGCTTTACTATACTCAGGCCAAAATTGCAAAATTTGTCTCTTCAGCTGCTGCAACTCCCACCTGTCTGAGGTGTTCTATTAACAAGGCGGATGATATCCATATGTTTTTTGAATGTGTAGAACTAGCGGTATTCTGGAAAGAGATGGGGGACACCTTGGCAGATATTTTTCCAACACATATAGAGGTTGACTTTTCTTTAGCGATATTTGGTATAGATAACAATGATCCTAGGGCACTTACACTTCTTCAGATAGGTCTCCTTCTCTATCTTGTGATCCTGGCTATAAGAGAGAGATGTTTTAGATGGAAGGACTCTGCCCCTCCTGCTAGAGAAGGCTGGATCAAAGCCGCCCTAAAAATGGCAAACTTCGATCAAGAAGAAGCCTCTGTGAACATCTGGTCTCCTTTACTTTCCTGGGGGCGCAATCTGTATATGGTCTAACATCTGGCACTTTTGTCTAATGATTACACCTATCCTCGGGATAAAGAGGAAGGCCATGCTCGGCCAGGCAAAGGCAGTGAGTCGAGAGGCGCCAAGTTCAACACATATTGACTTGTCAAGATCTACCGGAGTCTGAGATGAGATGAGGACAAAAAATTAATTTAAAAAAAAGACTTAGTGACACTGAAGGGGTGAAAACGCTATTCCCACTCCAATCTAATCCAATTTGGTGACAATGTTGGACACTGAAGGGGTGATATTTACTATTCACACTCCAGTATAAACCAATTTGGGGAAGTGTTGGATACTAAAAGGGTGTCATTTACTATTCCCAATCTAACCTATGCCAATTTAAGAAAGGTGCTGGGCACTAAAAAGATAACATTTACTATTTCTACTCCAATATAAACCAATTTTAAGAAGGTGTTGGGCACTAAAGAGGTAAAAAAAACTATTCCCTCTCCAAACTAAACCTATTTAGGGACGGTGTTGGACACTAAACGGGTGACATTTGCTATTCTGACTCCAATCTAGACCAATTTGGAAGGCATTGGACACTGTAACGATGTTATTTACTTTTTCCACTCCAACCTATACCAATTTAGGGAAGATGTTGGACTGTAAAAGGGTAACATTTACTATTGCCACTCCAATCTATACCAATTTGAAGAAGTTGTTGGACACTAAAAGGGTGACATTTTCTCTTCCCACTCCAATATAAACCACTTTATGGAAGGTATTAGACAGCAGAGACAAGCCATTTACTATTCCCACTCCAATCTAACCCAATTTGGGGAAGGTGTTTGTGAGACTTGGCCCTTTCCCCAAAATTTTTCGCCTTTTATTCCCCTTTTAAATCAGAATGCCCTCATGGTAACAACAATGTATAGGCCTTGTGTAGTGAGGAAAGCCCTGTGTAGTTTAAAACTAGTGTTAAAATGCAGGTGTCTTATACCCCTAACATGGCTGCCGCAGACCACTGCTGCAGCAGCGTGGTTTAGTGGGCGCATTCTAGTAGCCAGGGGCGGGCTGGAACCCTCAGGCAATGTATCCATCTTAGCCTGCCAGCCTGTCCACAGGTAGAATGGTGGAACCTCCTGGAAGCCTCTGGAACCTTCTGGGAGAGGTGAGGTGACACCAACTGCCATTACCAACTGTCAACTGGCACTATAAAAGGAAAGGGAGGGAACTTTCCTGAGGAGAGGGACTGAGGGAAGACCTGGGGAAGTACCTACGCAGGAGGATAGGCAGTGGGGGTCAGGGCAGGGTCTTATGATGCTGGAATGACAGGGCCTAGTGTGCTGCTTTACAAGTGTTGAGGTATCCTGTTCCCCCCCCCACTGACCTAACCCCGCGGAAGGGAGCCCCCAGGGACCACTTGAAGGGATTGGCTGAGAAGAACTGGGAACACCAGCCACCAATTTATCCCCCCTTCAAGGAACCAGAAAACTAAGCAACTAAACTAAGGGCGCAAGAAACATCACGCCAAGAAGAAACTAAGCCACCACAGGACTTTTGAGGAACTACCCAGGTATTGGCGCTGTGTCGCTCCCTGCACTTCCTGACGCCACCTGGGACCTCTTTGGCAACCTACCACTGACATGTGGACTGTCCTATTCAAACTGGAAATGGCTTTCACCTAGCTGAGTTACTAGTGTAGCGCTTTTAAAAGAAACTGTCCAGGCGCTGTAGCCTGGCAATCTGTTGATGGCCTAGGCGATATCTACTAAGCGCTGGCTCACTGAGCTGATTGTGCTACCTGCCCTGCCTACCTAGCGCTGTCCAGCTGTCCCTGTGAGGAGTGCTGAGGTGCTGGAAGTAGTTGTTCCCTTGACAAGCGCTATAGACTGCCTGCCTGTGAAAAGCGCTGATAATTGCTCCCCTCAAAAGCGCTGTGAACTGAGACTTGTACCCGGTAAAGCGCTGCGAAGTAACCTGCCAAGCGCTGTTAATTGCTCCACTGCTGACCCCTGAAAAGCGCTCTTATGTAGCTGTGCCGGTGAAGCGATCGGAAGTAGTGGAAGAGCATCACTGATCGCAACCTTGCCAAGCGCCTACCTGTAGCGCCTAGTGAAACGCCGTGCTTTGCCCCCAGGCGGCCCCCAGTGCCAGGAGAGGGCCGCCTCAGCAACCGGAGGCGTGAGGGAGAAAAGGCGCTGTGTCTCGGCGTGACCTGGGGCCGTTGTCACCGCCGCGGCCCGGCCGGAGAGTGAGGGATTCCTGCGGCGGCCTCCAGAGCCTGAGGTAGGCCGCAGCGTATGAGGGAGAAGCCGCAGTAGGCCTGAATCCAGTCACCCCTCTCACGTGATGGGGGCGCCGCGTCATAGGCCGCGCCCCCGCCGGAAGCCGCTCCACCATTGGTCTCTGCCGGCCGCGCTGTGATCGGCGGCCGGCACTGCATTGAGGAAACCTACGTGTAGGAGACCTCGGGAGAAGCCCGACTGCGCGAGAGAAGCCAAGGCTCGTCGCGGAGGGGGCCGGGAAGCCTGAGAGCCCCCTCCGATTTGCCCTACAACGCCGGAACTGCCTCGCGACCGGCGCTGGTGCTCTGTGGCTGCTCCCTGCACCGCGCCCGGTCGCGTGAGGCTCCAGAACCTGCGCAAAGACCCCGGAGGGCCAAAGAAGTAAGGTAACCCCCCAGGGGAGGCGGGCGGAAGGCCGGAGGAGGCCCCAAGTTCGCCCCTCCCCTGGGAAGACTGGGACTGGGCCCCGTTGGCCCCCAAGGAGCCTCGAGTGTTGCGAGGCCTTGTAGAGCCCCAGATTAAGCGTGCCCACCACTATGCATGCCTGGGGGCCTGTTTAGTCTCCAGAGACTGTCAGGCCTGAGGATAAGCCTGCCCCTAATTTATTGTTAAGCCCAAGTGGCCTGTTGAAGGAAGGGGTTTCTACTCTGACCAGAAAACCTGCAGGTGCCTAATGAGATGTTACATCCTGTGTAAGGATATGGTTGCCTGGTTAGTGAAGTGGTGTAGCCCGGCATAAAGGAGTTATTAGCCCTAAATGAGGGGTGTTGCCTGATGAAAGGTTTTATTCCAGCCTAGAGGATCCCTGCTTAGGTAAACATTATTCTGGGCTTAAGAAATGTTTATTCTGCCTCAATGAAAGGCTCATTTACCTTAGGCAAGGGTTATTTTTGCCTTAAAGAGAAGTTTTGCATAAGGGTTAATGAAATGTCCTCTGACCTAATGAACTGTTGATTGCTGAGCAGGGACACGTTAATGCTTTAAGGACATAGCTACACTGTAATGAAATGTTTACCCGCAGTGAAGTGTGTTACTCCTGCTTAAGGGAGGGTGGTCAATCCCTACCTAAAGTCAGGGTTATTTAGGCCTAATGGGATATCTGCCTAATGCGGTGTTTACCTAAAAGGGTTGCCATTCTTGTTATATGAAATGCCTATGCTTGATTTCTAGTGTAATGTTGATTCCTGATTAAGGAAGGGTTACTCCTATTCCCTGAAATGTTTATTCCTGACTAAGGAACTGTTTTACCTACGCTTAGGGGATGGTTCTTCCTGCCTGAGTGTTAATGGCCTGTTTAGTCAGCGGGGTGAGGAGATGTTAGTTCGTACCTAGTAGGATGGTTATACTACCCTAGTTAGGGGTCTGCTGATGCCCTCTTAGATGATAATTTAATCTGTAGGGTAAAGAGGTTACTGCTAAGAAAATGCTTGGCCTCCAATGAAATGTGTTAATGCATAATATGGTGAAATCCATATTGATTGAAAGGTTGATGCATAACTAATGAAATGTTTTCTTCCGCGTAGTGCTAAATTTACTAGAAGCCTACAGTGATTTATTTACATGTTGCTGCTCTGAAACGCTCAGCTTTGCTTGGGGAGTAAAAAGTAGAAACCTACTGTTATTTATTGAAATGCTTTCTGTTATAACTCCTTAATGTATTTGATGCAGGTGCTGACCAGGAGCAAGGCATAGGTCAGGCCTGTGTTTTACTAAAAAATTATTTATCCAATATTTATTATTTATGAAATATCTAATATTTATTCAACTGAAGTTTAATGCCAAGTGTTGACACACAGGTACCTGAAAAGAGAGCTATGAAGCTAATCTTATGATGAATTCCTAATACCCTGATCCTGCTCTATCTTAATAAAGTTAACTTGAGTTTTTACACAAGCTCACTGGAGTGGCGTCCCTAATTGCGTGCTCATGTTTCTGACTCAGTGGTTGCGTGTGCTGTATGGTCGCTTTACACATAAGCTTTCGGATGCCTACCCGCTCGTGCCATGCTACCCTAGGGGACTGGTGACCCCAGTTCCAACATATTGGTGTCGAGCGGTGGGATCCAGGACCTGTGACCATGCAGCACCCTCCATTGGGACAGGGTGCATAGCAATTGGGCTGCACAATTATTGTGTGTGCAAGCCTAAGTAATTGACCCCTCCACTGTCTAGCCTGTGAGTGTATCAGGGCCTGTTGGACCTCATTCTGTCGCCACATCCTAGAACCCTTTTCCTGAATTATCTGAGTCCCCACCTGGCGTACTGGAGTGTTGTCAGGGGATGGGGGTGCCAGTTGGCCGGAGGGAAGAAGGAACTCCGTAACACTTTGGGGGCACGGGTAGGAGCCCACCCAGACGGGAGAGGTGATGGGGACAGGAGGGGCAGGTCACACCCAGGGAGGCGGGCACACCAGAGAACCTTGGAAGGGGGTGTGTGTCATGAAAGAGGTTAGAGCAGAAAAGGGAGAGTGTGAGCCTTGCAATGAAGGAAGGGAAGCTGGTGCACAGGCTTCAGCTAACAGAGACAGAGCTGAAGACCTTGAAATCATGTGTGCCAGGTACTTCCAATGGTGGCAGCGTACCCGAGGTTCGGGGTTTGGACCAGTCACAGGGTGTAGAACCTGGACTGGGGTTTCAGGTGCAGGGATTGCCTGACCTGGAGGGTGGGGTACCAGTAACTAAGGACCCTACTAGTGTGACTTCCAGGGGTACCTATCCGGGTAGGAGGGTGCTGAACCCTGGGAAGGGGTGCAGAGGGAGGAAGGACTCTCCTCTGGCACCGGTCCAGCCACAGGGTTCAGATCCTGGGTTGGGTGGCCAGGTTCAGGGGTTGCCTGACCTGGTGGGAGGAATCTCTGTATTCAGAGTTCCCCCGGTTGTGACTCTCAGGGGTACTACTCCAGGTGGGAGGGTGCGGAACCCTGGGAGGGGGTGCAGAGGGAGGAAGGACTCTCATCTGGCACCGGTCCAGCCACAGGGTTCAGATCCTGGGTTGGGTGGCCAGGTTCAGGGGTTGCCTGACCTGGCGGGAGGAATCTCTGTATTCAGAGTTCCCCCGGTTGTGACTCTCAGGGGTACTACTCCAGGTGGGAGGGTGCGGAACCCTGGGAGGGGGTGCAGGGAGAGGGAGGTCTCGCCCCTGTCACCAATTCAACCTAAGGGTTTAGACCCTAGGTTGAGAGGAGAGTGGAAAGGGTACCACGGGCCTGGGGCTACTGCCCCCCACTCTGAGAGAGAGCAAGGGCCAGAGACATCTGAATTGTTTAGAGGTCCGTCCTGGCCGCACTCCACTTGGGAACACCAGTGGGGTGGTTGGATTAGCGAGAATGTCATGGTGGTATTGGGCCTGCGTCCACCTTTTTCCGCCCGAAGCAGGGAAGCCCATCAAGGGAATGATCGGTCTACCCTGGCTTTTGGCTGGGGGGGAGATGTGTGAGACTTGGCCCTTTCCCCAAAATTTTTCGCCTTTTATTTCCCTTTTAAATCAGAATGCCCTCATGGTAACAACAATGTATAGGCCTTGTGTAGTGAGGACAGCCCTGTGTAGTTTAAAACTAGTGTTAAAATGCAGGTGTCTTATACCCCTAACATGGCTGCCACAGACCACTGCTGCAGCAGCGTGGTTTAGTGGGCGCATTCTAGTAGCCAGGGGCGGGCTGGAACCCTCAGGCAATGTATCCATCTTAGCCTGCCAGCCTGTCCACAGGTAGAATGGTGGAACCTCCTGGAAGCCTCTGGAACCTTCTGGGAGAGGTGAGGTGACACCAACTGCCATTACCAACTGTCAACTGGCACTATAAAAGGAAAGGGAGGGAACTTTCCTGAGGAGAGGGACTGAGGGAAGACCTGGGGAAGTACCTACGCAGGAGGATAGGCAGTGGGGGTCAGGGCAGGGTCTTATGATGCTGGAATGACAGGGCCTAGTGTGCTGCTTTACAAGTGTTGAGGTATCCTGTTCCCCCCCCACTGACCTAACCCCGCGGAAGGGAACCCCCAGGGACCACTTGAAGGGATTGGCTGAGAAGAACTGGGAACACCAGCCACCAATTTATCCCCCCTTCAAGGAACCAGAAGCTAAGCAACTAAACTAAGGGCACAAGAAACATCACGCCAAGAAGAAACTAAGCCACCACAGGACTTTTGAGGAACTACCCAGGTATTGGCGCTGTGTCGCTCCCTGCACTTCCTGACGCCACCTGGGACCTCTTTGGCAACCTACCACTGACATGTGGACTGTCCTATTCAAACTGGAAATGGCTTTCACCTAGCTGAGTTACTAGTGTAGCGCTTTTAAAAGAAACTGTCCAGGCGCTGTACCCTGGCAATCTGTTGATGGCCTAGGCGATATCTACTAAGCGCTGGCTCACTGGGCTGATTGTGCTACCTGCCCTGCCTACCTAGCGCTGTCCAGCTGTCCCTGTGAGGAGCGCTGAGGTGCTGGAAGTAGTTGTTCCCTTGACAAGCGCTATAGATTGCCTGCCTGTGAAAAGCGCTGATAATTGCTCCCCTCAAAAGCGGTGTGAACTGAGACTTGTACCCGGTAAAGCGCTGCGAAGTAACCTGCCAAGCGCTGTTAATTGCTCCACTGCTGACCGAAAAGCGCTCTTATGTAGCTGTGCCGGTGAAGCGATCGGAAGTAGTGGAAGAGCATCACTGATCGCAACCTTGCCAAGCGCCTACCTGTAGCGCCTAGTGAAACGCCGTGCTTTGCCCCCAGGCGGCCCCCAGTGCCAGGAGAGGGCCGCCTCAGCAACCGGAGGCGTGAGGGAGAAAAGGCGCTGTGTCTCGGCGTGACCTGGGGCCGTTGTCACTGCCGCGGCCCGGCCGGAGAGTGAGGGATTCCTGCGGCGGCCTCCAGAGCCTGAGGTAGGCCGCAGCGTATGAGGGAGAAGCCGCATTAGGCCTGAATCCAGTCACCCCTCTCACGTGATGGGGGCGCCGCGTCATAGGCCGCGCCCCCGCCGGAAGCCGCTCCACCATTGGTCTCTGCCGGCCGCGCTGTGATCGGCGGCCGGCACTGCATTGAGGAAACCTACGTGTAGGAGACCTCGGGAGAAGCCCGACTGCGCGAGAGAAGCCAAGGCTCGTCGCGGAGGCGGCCGGGAAGCCTGAGAGCCCCCTCCGATTTGCCCCACAACGCAGGAACTGCCTCGCGACCGGCGCTGGTGCTCTGTGGCTGCTCCCTGCACCGCGCCCGATCGCGTGAGGCTCCAGAACCTGAGCAAAGACCCCGGAGGGCCAAAGAAGTAAGGTAACCCCCCAGGGGAGGCGGGCGGAAGGCCGGAGGAGGCCCCGAGTTCGCCCCTCCCCTGGGAAGACTGGGACTGGGCCCCGTTGGCCCCCAAGGAGCCTCGAGTGTTGCGAGGCCTTGTAGAGCCCCAGATTAACCGTGCCCGCCACTATGCATGCCTGGGGGCCTGTTTAGTCTCCAGAGACTGTCAGGCCTGAGGATAAGCCTGCCCCTAATTTATTGTTAAGCCCAAGTGGCCTGTTGAAGGAAGGGGTTTCTACTCTGACCAGAAAACCTGCAGGTGCCTAATGAGATGTTACATCCTGTGTAAGGATATGGTTGCCTGGTTAGTGAAGTGGTGTAGCCCGGCATAAAGGAGTTATTAGCCCTAAATGAGGGTTGTTGCCTGATGAAAGGTTTTATTCCAGCCTAGAGGATCCCTGCTTAGGTAAACATTATTCTGGGCTTAAGAAATGTTTATTCTGCCTCAATGAAAGGCTCATTTACCTTAGGCAAGGGTTATTTTTGCCTTAAAGAGATGTTTTGCATAAGGGTTAATGAAATGTCCTCTGACCTAATAAACTGTTGATTGCTGAGCAGGGACACGTTAATGCTTTAAGGACATAGCTACACTGTAATGAAATGTTTTACCCGCAGTGAAGTGTGCTACTCCTGCTTAAGGGAGGGTGGTCAATCCCTACCTAAAGTCAGGGTTATTTAGGCCTAATGGGATATCTGCCTAATGCGATGTTTACCTAAAAGGGTTGCCATTCTTGTTATATGAAATGCCTATGCTTGATTTCTAGTGTAATGTTGATTCCTGATTAAGGAAGGGTTACTCCTATTCCCTGAAATGTTTATTCCTGACTAAGGAACTGTTTTACCTACGCTTAGGGGATGGTTCTTCCTGCCTGAGTGTTAATGGCCTGTTTAGTCAGGGGGGTGAGGAGATGTTAGTTCGTACCTAGTAGGATGGTTATACTACCCTAGTTAGGGGTCTGCTGATGCCCTCTTAGATGATAATTTAATCTGTAGGGTAAAGAGGTTACTGCTAAGAAAATGCTTGGCCTCCAATGAAATGTGTTAATGCATAATATGGTGAAATCCATATTGATTGAAAGGTTGATGCATAACTAATGAAATGTTTTCTTCCACGTAGTGCTAAATTTACTAGAAGTCTACAGTGATTTGTTTACATGTTGCTGTTCTGAAACGCTCAGCTTTGCTTGGGGAGTAAAAAGTAGAAACCTACTGTTATTTATCGAAATGCTTTCTGTTATAACTCCTTAATGTATTTGATGCAGGTGCTGACCTGGAGCAAGGCATAGGTCAGGCCTGTGTTTTACTAAAAATGTATTTATCCAATATTTATTTTAATTATTTAATGCCAAGTGTTGACACACAGGTACCTGAAAAGAGAGCTATGAAGCTAATCTTATGATGAATTCTTAATACCCTGATCCTGCTCTATCTTAATAAAGTTAACTTGAGTTTTTACACAAGCTCACTGGAGTGGCGTCCCTAATTGCGTGCTCATGTTTCTGACTCAGTGGTTGCGTGTGCTGTATGGTCGCTTTACACATAAGCTTTCGGATGCCTACCCGCTCGTGCCATGCTACCCTAGGGGACTGGTGACCCCAGTTCCAACAGTGTTGGATACTAAATGGGTGGCATTTATTATTCCCATTCCAACGTAACCTCATTGGGAGAAGATGATAGACACTATAGGGGGTACATTTACTATACCCACTCGAATCAAACCATATTGGGGGAACGTGTTGGACACTAAAGGGGTGACATTTACTATTCCCACTCCAATTGAACCATATTGGGGGAAGGAGTTGACACTAAAGAGGTGACATTTACTATTCCCACTCCAATCCAACCATACTACTGAGGGAAGGTGCTGGACACTAAAGGGGAGACATGTATTATTCCCATTCCAATCTAACCATTATGGGAGAAAGTGTTGGACACGAAAGAGGTGACATTTACTTTTCTCACTCCTATCTATACCAATTTGAAGACATTTTTGGAAACTAAAAGGGTGACATTCACTTTTCCAACTCCAATATAAACCATTTTATTGAAGGTATTGGACAGCAAATAAATGACATTTACTATTCCCACTCCAATATAACTCAATTTGGGAAAGGTGTTGGATTCTAGTAGGGTGACATTATTTATTCCCAGTCCAATTTAACCATATTGGGGGAAGATGTTGGACACTAAAAGTGTCAAATTTACTATTCCCACTCCAACCTAACCATATTGGGGAAAGGTGCTGGACACTAATGGGGTGACATTTACTATTCCCACTCCATCTAACCATATTAGGAGAAGGTATTGGCACAAATGCAATGTGACGTTTACAATTCTCACTCCAATGTAAGGCTATAAGAAGAAGGTGTATGACGCTAAAGAGGTGAAATGTATTATTTCCAATGCAATCTAAAACTTTGTATTGTATTGCGACTTATATAGCACACGTATCACCCGAAGGCATCAAGGCGCTTGCCTTGGGAACCCGTCCTGGCTTTTTCCCTGTGAGATAACCCCTACTGGGCATCCCCAAGGTGAAAGCCAGGCATCCCGCAGCAGGTGAGCCGCAGTGGAGATTAAGCAAGCTATTGCCCAGAGTTGCAGCGTGGGACCCCATGATTAGAGTTTGCACCGAGGCGAGAATTATCGAGTCCGTGGACATTTTTGGGCTGAGGACCCTGCCGCGTCGGGAATTGAACCCTGGTCCCGGGCCAGACCTCTGCATCAGGGTCTGCCGCTCTAATCAGTGAGCCACACTCCTCCACTAAAACTTTATACAAAGTAATGCAAATTAAAAAAAAATATACACAATCAATACTCCATAGTCACACCCAGTTTTTAGCTATATAATACATTAAAACACAATCTACACTAACCAAGATTACAAATGATGCATTCATATTTAAAATATTAACATATACAAATATACTATTATTAATAATTAATATAAGTTAAACAAATATTTACTACCATTCCTAAACTTTAAACCATAAAATGAAAAATAAAATCATAATGCAAAATTAACAATCATAAAATAAAAATGTATATAAAATCTAATTTGTATTTAAAAAAATGTAAATATATGTTTTAAATTATATTTTAAAACAGAAAATGAAAATATTTGTATTATTTAGATATCATTTTCACAAAAATTATAACATTAAAAATGTGTATATAAAACATTTCTAATATTTTACTTTATTAAGATAAATATTTATATATTTTTAATTTTTGAACTATTTTATCATTTCAATATTTTTAAATATTTCATTTTTTAAATTTCAGACCATTACTATATATTTTAACTAGTTTTAAATTCAAATGTATTAGAATATTATTGTAAAAAATTAATTTGAAAATTGTAGAATATTAATTTTCATATCACTAAAATCATTAACATAAACATTACTTTAAAATACACACTTTAAAAAAATCTCCCCACCCTTATCCCCTAAAAACTCAATATCCCACTAATAAAAAAGTATAAACCCAATATTTATATAAATTAATGCAACTTAAAATACAAATTTCAACAATTTCATAACTAATGAATTATCTTATCAAAAATACAAATAAAAACATTATTAAACATATAGAATCAAACAAACTACCACAAATTCCATACTAATTAACACCTAATTAATATTTTCAACATCAATATGTTTTACAATGATAATAAAAACAACACTACAAACTGTATTTTTCCTTCGATATTCCTGTTGATGTTATTTTTGACATCCCGATATTCTTCACACAATATTTTTATATCACAATATTTTTTCCAATACTTTGTCCGAACACCATAATGCAGCCATGGTGTTATAGCAAAGATAGAGAGAACATTTAGTAAATGCTATGATGTTGTAGCAAGCAGGAACATGGGAATGCTTAGATTTCACCAAAAACTAGAGCTAAACACCAAACATAACTTTGTAATCAACACACTAAAGAGTCAAGAAATGCAAAGAACAGACTGGATGCTACAGTGGGCATCAGCAAATGTTTCATAGCTGCAGGCTAGAGTGCAAAGAAGATTCACATCCTTCACATGACATTTAGTACTATACAAAAAAAAGAAACATTACACATTTTGTCCTCAAAGTAAGAAGGATCTTCCTCACACGGTTAGTGCAAGGATGTACTTGACCTACGATGACATACAGCCCTTATACTTTGCATTCAGTGGAGGGTGATAAGAGATGCAGGGCCCCCATATTGACAGGTGAGCTCAATGAAATATGTGCTTCTTCTCATGGAGCAGATATCATCTGAGTGTGCAGTATCAAAGAATGCAGTGACATTGTGAGCCTGTTATGGTGGCAGTGGCACGGGGCAGCGTCAGTGTGCACTGTCAATGTCTGAAGCGTTATTACTCAGTGTCATTGTGCTGTGAAAGCTGTCAGTATATGCTGTGGTGTCAAGTTGTGCAGTGCCAGGATGTTCAGTTTGAGGGTTGGCACAGCCAGTGTGAAATGTGTTGATTATGAAGTGGATCAGGCATGAATGTGTGCAATGAATTAGGATTTACTTTACAGCACTTATGTGGCGAAAAACTCAATATTGGAGAGTTTCCTTTCAAGTAGGATGGCCATGTGCCAAGTGCAACTGCCACCTCCGTCTTGCAGAAAAACACAATTCAATGGAATATGTAGAACCAAAGGAAAACTGCATTCTGTTCTGTTCTTTAGAGCCCCTTATATGCATTTTTTCAACAGCAGTAGTTGTATCCTGAATGTCAGCTTAAGTCCAATTATTATTATTATTTGAATTTGTAATGTGCACAGCTACCACAAAAAGTTTCCCGTTGCACTGAGAAAAGAGGGGTTCTTATAGGCAACAGGTTAGAAGAGCCAAGTTTTCAGACCCCTGAAAAAACCTAGAAAAGACGTACATCTTTTCGGGTACTCAGGGAGGGAATTCTTGATTTATAAGCCTAAGTATGCGAAGGAACACCCTCTCATGCGAGTCAGGCCGAACCTAGGCACATTGAACAGGGTGCGATACCTTGATCTCAAAGATCAAGAAGGCTGATAGAATGACACCAGATCCTGAATATAACGTGGTCCTATTCCTGCCTTGGCTGTGAATATATAGCATAAAGCTTCAAACTTGACGCATTTAGGAATCGTAAGCCAGTGTAACTCGCGAAGAAGATTGTAGAAAGAGGACTCTTTTGGGAGACAGTTTAGTAGCCTCGCAGCTGTGTTTTGCTCTAGTTGCAAAGTGAAAGAGCTGCCGCAAGCGCAGTTTTCCGCAGATCACTGCCTTATGACCACAACAGACGAAAGGCATTCGCTGAGAGAGATGGAACAAACGATTTGAACGATACATGCGAGCCACGTGCAAAGACAAAACAAATGAACAAAACAAGGATCTGTTTTTAAATCACATGGGCAATGAGGTTGAGGACCTGCTCGTAACATTCTGGCCAGAAGAAATTGCAACATATAAAGGTCTAATAAAATGTCTCACTGACAAATTTGACCCCCAGAGGAAAGTAGACTTAGAAAGATACATGTTCAACACAACATGCCAACTGGCAGAAGAGTATCTTAATGACTTTGCGACCAGATTGAGCAATCTCGTTACATAATGCAAATTTTATAAATTCGACAACAAGGCAGCGATACGATTATGCATTATGGAAGGCTGTCAGTCAGTTGCTTTTCGCACCAGAATACTCAAAGAACCATATACATTGGAGAAGATCCTGACAATGGCTTGCGCAGAAGATAGGGCAACAGCACATGCCAGACAAATGGAAAATGGGAGAGCACGAATGATGGAGCAAGCTAATCGCATGGCTGGGGATGTCAGAAGACATTACAAAACACCGCCACCATAGAAGAAGAAACAAGAAAGAACCTGCTATTGCTGTGAACTTGAATTCCCACATGCTGGTGCCTGCCTGCCATGGGTCACAAGTGCCGGAAATGGAACCGGGAAACTCACTTTTTGAATGTCTGCAAAACAAAGCGCGGGCCACCAGCAAAACAATGAGCAGCTACTCAAGACACATGGACACACAGAACTAAAGCCTGTAAGTGGACTCAGAGGGAGCAAATGCACACAAGGTCACAGAACAGCTATACCTTTTGTCAGATGTCCCAAAACATCCAACTTATGGACAAGCAGCAGATAAGCAAAACAGTGACGGTTGACATTGGAGTAGTAAACCACATCACAAGCTTTGTGCTCAACAGTGGAGCTCATGTGCATTTCAGAATATGAGAAGGTGAGACACAAGCTTCAGCTGTCTCTGTCCACAATCGATGTGTTCACATGGGGCTCAAGGAAACCAGTGGTAAACATAGGGAAGTTTGTGGAGACATTAACATGAAAAGAAAGGCCATTAAAGGAAGACATGCATGTCCTATGAGGAGACTGTGTCTACTAAGCAGTGTTACTGCTCAGGTGATGGACCTCTTAGCAATGACATATCAAATATCAGGAATTTTACCTAAACCTCAAATGTGAATTCAGACAATAAATGCTGACTGGAAGATAAACACAACTTTATTAGTTTATCCTGACATTGATTTATGTCATTTACTTTTGTTTTTTTGTCTATACAGAACAAAGATCGTTATCAACTTCATGTATTGCCATATATTTTGACAAAATGAAAAACAAATCAATAATATTTACAGTGAAAAGCACAGTAGTGAACATGTAATTATACATACAACAACAATGTGCTCGTGATTATGCTAAAACATGGAACAATTAATCAAGGACTTCGAAAGAATCACAATGGTCAGTACAAAACATGAGGTGTAAAGAGCTTATCAAAATAACACCCCAATTCCTGAAACAATATAAATCTATTCAAATCAGGAAGAAATGCCAATTCCTGCACAAATAACACTGGCATTAAATGTCATTAGGGGGAGAAATGCCGACGCGTTTCGAATCCCGCTAACTGATTCACAGGATTCTCATCAGGGCAGTGTGAGTCGGGTCCATGGGAACTATTTACAAAAAGGAAAAAGAAGGGGTTGTTTTAACAAAAGGGGTCCTCAATCCAAAAGGATGTTTAAAATATTCGCATCAGCGAGATGCGGCATACCTTGTATGATTCTTGCCCAGGGATGCGCTTGCTTTGTAGTATTGTGTATGCCGTGGGTATCAACTGCAATAGAGTGGACACTGGATCAGACATGATTCCCGAAAGGAGCAGATTATTGCTTGCATAGGTTAGTGTGCGGGAAAAGAAAAAGCTTTACCTTCACTCTTCGTGCTCCGGCGGCGTATCTGCCGTTGTCCGGATGAATTATTTGATTTCCGACCGTATCACATCTCTGAAAAATCATTATTTATCATGAATAAGAGTTTTGTCTGTCGGCCAGACTGTTGAGGCTGATATACAGGAAAAACTAAGACTTACTCGTGTAAGGACCGGCAAGGCGCGGAAAATGATGTCGCTCCGGTTTCGGAGGGTTTCTTTCTGTGGGAATCAAAAAAGCAGGGGAGAATCACTCGGCTGATCTAGTTTTTCAAAAATGGGTGAAAGTAGCCCTGTTCTAATTCAGAGGCTTACCGTTAAACTTCACGGTTGTCACCACTCATCGATTTCACTGCATCACGGCACCCGAGGATTGTAGGTGTCCGCGGAGGTGCCGGCTGGTTTAAGGAGTGTATCATGTGGTTCTCGTGTGGCCAATCAAGACCTTCGTGGCCACAAGTTCATTGAAGTGTCTTCTGGGATTTGTAGGCTGTGAACAGGCCTGTGGTTCTCACGCCCTATTGATTTCACTTAGACAGTTAAGGCCTTTATTGACACTATCAAATTTCAAAATGAGGTATGCCTCCTTTCGCAATAACATAGTAGCCACGTTAGGCTGATGTTTGGAATCAATCCAGACCAATGTTGTCCATTTAAAATCATTTTCACTGTGATTATTGTTCACAAAATGTTCAACCATTGGTGCGGACAGAACTTTTTTCTTTATTCACGAACGGTGTTGGGTGATTCTTACATTGATTGATTGACTTGTCTTACCAATGTTCACTCTACTGCATGGACAGACCACAGCAAAGACCACATTTTTGGTCTTGCAATTAGTAAATGCATCGTGTTTCCATTTAACCCCATCATGGATAGAAACATTGCCTTCCAGTGTTGATGAACAAGACACGCGATTGCCACATTTATGGTGCCCACATATAGGTTTCAAAGTCCACTGTGCTATGAGGTCACTATTTTGTTTGGGAATATAGCTGTCTGCTTTTATTAGCTGTTGCCCTATGCTGGTAATTTTCCGCATGGCGAAAATTGGTTTTTGTAGGGGGTGCTCTAGCGTTTCCAATAAATGCCAGTTTTTTAAGATGATACGTTTGAATTGATTTGTGTGTTGACTGAAAGTTGTTACGCACACCAACTTGTCTAGTTCGCTTTTTTCTTTTACCTGGAGGAGAGTCTCTCTCGGGGTAATTGGCACTAGATTTTTGTTGCAAGATAAGGTTTAAGACTTTCTTTGCGGGTGCCGAAGTGACGTCAAGTCAGGAAATCACTGGACTTAGAGTTAAATCGAGGTTCACTCCCACACAAAACATTCCGAAACAAATCATTGCCTTTGAGCAAGCGGTCTTATCATCTCTTAACAAACTAGAAAAGACCAAACGTTTTGTTAAAAACAACATCAGCAAAGGTCAAACTAAAGCCATTTGTGATCTCAAATCAGACACATCGATTTTAATAAAACAGGCTGACAAGGGCGGGGCTGTAGTACTATGGCCCCGGTCCATGTACCTTGCTGAAGGTCAATCACACGTGACCAATCGAGAGTGGTATAGGCCTTCCAAAGAGCACCCCGTGTACGCAATTCAAAACAAAATTGCAAGAATTTCTAAGACAGGACTGGATGAAGGCTATTTAGGTCCTAAAGAGTTTGAATATCTCAACAAGAAATCGCCAAGAACGCCAGTTCTTTATTTCCTGCCAAAAATACACAAAAATGAAAAGGCACCGCCAGGCAGACCCATTGTGTCGGGGTGCGACTCCGTGTTAAGCATGGGCGAATTTTGCGAATCTCGCGTTCGCGAATTTTGCGGATTTGCGAACTCGCAATCCGCAAAATCCGCGAATTCTCGCAAATTTGCGGATTTTTTTTTGTGTGTTCGCGCGGGTTTCTGCCAGTTTGCGAGGGTTTTGTACAATTTCGCAAACGCGAACTTACCTGTCGGGTCGCAAGTTTTGCGAACTTGTTGTTTCTACGTGTCCAGCCTGTTTGGGACACTCTTCTTCATCACTGCCACTCTCTGTCACCACTGCCACTCTCTGACTACTCATGCCACCCTCTGGCCCACCCATGCCACCCTCTGTTTCATCACAGCACCCTCTGGTTGTCCAGTGTACATTATTGTGGCAAAGCAAAGCACACCTTCCCTGCCTCAAGTGACCTGAATTAATTTGGGGCTGATTAATGTGTCACAGAATATTTTTTTAGCTGGCACCTGCTTCCTTAGTGCTTCCTGATTAGTAAAATTTTGCACTTGCTAAGTGCTTTCATTGTTGCAAAATTAGTTACAACACCTGCCCTGCCCCAACTGACAATAATGAATTAGGGGCTGATTAATGTGTCACTGGATTTGAACTTCCAGCCTGGCTCCTGCTTGTCTGCCTTAGCTGTAATTCAGGACCTTTGTGTAACTATTCTGAGGGTCAGAGCAGGGTCACATAATAGTTGCAAGTAGGCAACTGAACTCTGGAGGGGCCCCTCAGGAAGCACTACAGGAAATGGCTACTAATGATGAGCTTGAACTTTTGAACCTGGTAAGTAGTTTCAGTTTTGCTAAGATCGTATTTCTGCAATTTAGCGCTTATTCGCGGGGCGCGAAGTTGAACTGGGAAGCCGCGAACTCACGCGAACAGTGCGAGCAAGCCATAAAATCCGCTGCTTGCGGATTTGCGGATTTTGCGGGAAATTCGCGAATCTCGCGGATTGCGAATTTACCGAAAATCCGCAAAATCCGCGAGCGTAACGGATTTTCGGCCATGCTTACTCCGTGTTAGAGCCGGTTTCCAAATACATTGATTTCTTCCTAAAACCCTTTATACTACAGGTGAAATCAAACCGCAGGGACACGATGGATTTTATTACCAAAACTGAGGGGCTTACATTTGACAAACAAACTCAATTGATGGTGACACTTGACGTCGCCTCACTCTATACCCAAATCCCTCAAGATGAGGCACTTGAGGTGATAGAATTATATCTTGAACAGCGGGACGGGCCCCACAGGGTACCCACTTCATTTATTGTATCATTGGCTGAAATCACTTTACGGAGTAATTACTTCAAGTTCGAAAGCGATTTCTTTATTCAAATCAAAGGGACGGCCATGGGCTGCCCTTATGCGCCAGAGCTGGCAGTGTTGTACATGGCACAATATGAGGTAAGATTTATATACAATGGCAACCCTTTCTCAGGTCATATAAATCAATGGCTGAGATATATAGACAACGTCTGGCTCCTGTGGCAGGGGAGCCAGACTGAACTCGAACAGTTCCATGTATGGCTAAACTCTCGGCATCAAGACATTAAATTTATGCTGGAATCCAGTAACCACAAAATGACCTTCCTTGACGTCACAGTAGGCACTAGTGAAGCAAAGCTGACAACCACTTTACATAAAAAAAGAAACTGACAGAAATACCATTCTCCATTATACAAGCTCACATCCACAATGCTTGAAAGAGAACTTGCCTTACAGGCAACTACTAAGGATAAGACGAAATTGCACAAATGTGTCAGATTTCGAGTCACATGCAACAACATTCTGCAGTGAAATGGCGAAACGGGGTTACCCGAAAAAGTTACTAAAATATTCAAAAAATAGGGCCAGATTTACCCCGAGAGAGACTCTCCTCCAGGTAAAAGAAAAAAGCGAACTAGACAAGTTGGTGTGCGTAACAACTTTCAGTCAACACACAAATCAATTCAAACGTATCATCTTAAAAAACTGGCATTTATTGGAAACGCTAGAGCACCCCCTACAAAAACCAATTTTCGCCATGCGGAAAATTACCAGCATAGGGCAACAGCTAATAAAAGCAGACAGCTATATTCCCAAACAAAAAAGTGACCTCATAGCACAGTGGAATTTGAAACCTATATGTGGGCACCATAAATGTGGCAATTGCGTGTCTTGTTCATCAACACTGGAAGGCAATGTTTTTATCCATGATGGGGTTAAATGGAAACACGATGCATTTACTAATTGCAAGACCAAAAATGTGGTCTATGCTGTGGTCTGTCCGTGCAGTAGAGTGTACATTGGTAAGACAAGTCAATCAATCAATGTAAGAATCACCCAACACCGTTCGCGAATAAAGAAAAAAGTTCTGTCCGCACCAATGGTTGAACATTTTGTGAACAATAATCACAGTGAAAATGATTTTAAATGGACAACATTGGTCTGGATTGATTCCAAACATCAGCCTAACGTGGATACTATGTTATTGCGAAAGGAGGCATACCTCATTTTGAAATTTGATAGTGTCAATAAAGGCCTTAACTGTCTAAGTGAAATCAATAGGGCGTGAGAACCACAGGCCTGTTCACAGCCTACAAATCCCAGAAGACACTTCAATGAACTTGTGGCCACGAAGGTCTTGATTGGCCACACGAGAATCACATGATACACTCCTTAAACCAGCCGGCACCTCCGCGGACACCTACAATCCTCGGGTGCCGTGATGCAGTGAAATCGATGAGTGGTGACAACCGTGAAGTTTAACGGTAAGCCTCTGAATTAGAACAGGGCCACTTTCACCCATTTTTGAAAAACTAGATCAGCCGAGTGATTCTCCCCCGCTTTTTTGATTCCCACAGAAAGAAACCCTCCGAAACCGGAGCGACATCATTTTCCGCGCCTTGCCGGTCCTTACACGAGTAAGTCTTAGTTTTTCCTGTATATCAGCCTCAACAGTCTCGCGGACAGACAAAACTCTTATTCATGATAAATAATGATTTTTCAGAGATGTGATACGGTCGGAAATCAAATAATTCATCCGGACAACGGCAGATACGCCGCCGGAGCACGAAGAGTGAAGGTAAAGCTTTTTCTTTTCCCGCACACTAACCTATGCGAGCAATAATCTGCTCCTTTCGGGAATCATGTCTGAACCAGTGTCCACTCTATTACAGTTGATACCCACGGCATATACCATACTACAAAGCAAGCGCATCCTTGGGCAAGAATCATACAAGGTATGCCGCATCTCGCTGATGCGAATATTTTAAACATTCTTTTGGATTGAGGACCCCTTTTGTTAAAACAACCCCTTCTTTTTCCTTTTTGTAAATAGTTCCCATGGACCTGACTCACACCGCCCTGATGAGAATCCTGTGAATCAGTTAGCGGGATTCGAAACGCGTCGGCATTTCTCCCCCTAATGACATTTAATGCCAGTGTTATTTGTGCAGGAATTGGCATTTCTTCCTGATTTGAATAGATTTATATTGTTTCAGGAATTGGGGTGTTATTTTGATAAGCTCTTTACACCTCATGTTTTGTACTGACCATTGTGATTCTTTCGAAGTCCTTGATTAATTGTTCCAGGTTTTAGCATAATCACGAGCACATTGTTGTTGTATGTATAATTACATGTTCACTATTGTGCTTTTCACTGTAAATATTATTGATTTGTTTTTCATTTTGTCAAAATATATGGCAATACATGAAGTTGATAACGATCTTTGTTCTGCATAGACAAAAAAACAATCTGATGATTGAGTAAAAAGTAAATGACATAAATCAATGTCAGGATAAACTAATAAAGTTGTGTTTATCCTTCAGTCAGCATTTATTGTCTGAATCCACATTTGAGGTTTAGGTAAAATTCCCAATTTTACATTATATTGTGGCCCGACCTACCCTCTTTCCCACTGGGCCCAACCACCCCTTTTCTTTCAATATCAAATATCAGAGCATCATCCATGCCACAACATTCTGAGCGAACACTCTGCAATACAACAAGGACTAGGGAAGCTCATAGACACACAAATATAACTGAACATCAACGTAGCAGTCAAGCTAGTGGCTCAGCACCACAGGAGAGTGCATGTACAACTACAACCACAAGTGTAAGAACTAAAGAACCTACTGGCGCAAGACATCATAGAGCCGGCAGATGGACCAATTCCATGGGTATCTCCAATAGTGGCGTTGCCCAAGAAGAACACCTCAAAAATGTGCATCTGCGTCGACATGTGCATCCCAAACACAGCAATTGGAAGAGAAAGACATTGAGGCCCTCATCTGAATGACATGATCAGCTATCTCACTGGAGCATGCATATTTTCAAAGCTAGGTCTATGCAAAGGATACCATCTACTTCTCCTTCATCCGCAACAATGCTACATCACAACGTTCTCCACTCACATGGGTCTTTTTTGCATCAAGAGACTCAGCTTTGGAATATCATCTGCATCGGAAATATTCCAAGAGATCGTGAGGCAGATGATAAGGCCCCTAAAGTACAGCTTAAAATACAGTGATGACATCCTAGTATTTGGCCGCTCAGATGAGGAGCACAACAAGGCCCTATGAGAAGTCTGCAACCAGCTGGAACTCGCCGTCCTGACCCTGAACAAGAACAATTGTGAGCTGGGGAAGAGAGAACTAGTGTTCTTTGGGCACATCTTCACAAAAAAAAGGAATGAGACCAGATCCCAGCAAAGTAGAAACACTGTGGAAAACAAGGCCTCCGACTGATGCAGCAGAAGTGAGGTAATTCCTTGAGCTGGCTAGCAGGGCCAGTCATTTCTCTGGACCACAGAATGTGACAGGGCGCTTAAAACTGTTAGGCATGCAGTCACAGCAGTGGAACACCTTGCCTATTTCAACCATTTGCTATGCACCTAGCTCACTATTGGCGCCAGCTTGGTGGGCGAATAAGCTATTCTCACACACCACATGCCAGGAAGAGACTAGCCCACACAGATTGTCGCACATGTAAACAAGAGCTTATCAGCCATAGAAAGGGCAAACTCGCAACCAGACAAGGAAATTCTAGCAGTGTTGTGGCAGTGGGAGCACTACCACATGTTCATATGTGGGAAGCCATTTAGTATTGTGACAGACCACCAGGCACTGGTGATGATATATGGAAACCCCAATGCATAAATTCCACCACGCATCGAAAGGTGGGGGATATGCCTCATGGACCACGATTTCAAAATAGTGCACAAACCAGTAAAGGAACACATCCTTGCTGATTACATGTCAAGGCATCCCCTACTACTGGCACAAGAGATCCCGTCCATGACAGAGGAGTACCTCAAATTTGTGTTGCAACAAAACACCCCCACTCCAATAACAATTGAGGAACTGGAGCAAGAGGCAATTGGTGATGCCACGCTACAAGAAGTCAAAACAACAACATGGCAACAGAGGTGAAGACATGTAAATATCAGCAGTCCAATGTGCGAAGGAGTAAGAAGGGAGGAAATGCTAGCATTCAAGCAGATGCAGGAGCAAATGTCGGAAATGGAAAGAGGTGTTCCATTTCAAGGAACAAGGATAGTAATTCCAAAAACGCTATGATGGCAGACTGTGAGTCTGGCCCAAGACTCCCACCGGGGCATAGTGGAAAACAAAAGATGGCAGGGAAAAAGTATGATTCCCAGGTCTTGATCGCCTGGTGGAAGATACAATAATGAGCTGTCACCTATGCCAGATAACGAGAAGGCCAGCAAAGCCAGACAACTGCACATGTCCAATCTCCCTGGGACGGTGTGGACGACACTGGCATTTGACTACTATGGGCTGCTGGAAACTGGAGGCTACTTGCTAATAGTCATTGATGAATACTCAAGGTTCCCTATAGTTCGACAAGTGTCATCAACAACAGCAACAGCCACTCTGCCAATACTGGATGACATATTTGCAGCGTGGTGTGCCCCACAAACAATGAAGACAGACAATGGGCCACCATTCTCGTGAGAAGAGTTTTGGAGATTCATGGCGTACCTGGGAATACATCACAGGAAAATAATGCCTCTGTGGCCACAAGCAAATGGCATGGTGGAAAGATTCATGGGAAACATCAAGAAGGCCGTCCAACGTGCTAAACAGGCGCAGATCTCAGTGGGTCAAACACTGTGCCAAGTACTGCGAGACTACCGCAACACCCCACACAGTTCCACGGGGAGATGCCCAGCAGAACTGGTGTTGGGGACAACAAGCAAAACGAGATTGCCTCAGCTGGAGGCAAAAGCCCCTTCCCCCCGAAAACAGCAACATTGAAGAAATAGATCAAGAGGCAAGGAGGAAAATGAAGCAGTACGCAGACACACGGTGTTGTGCTACTGCATCTGAGCTGAACCAGGGGGATTTAGTGATGGTGCGTCAATGGCAGACAAGGAAGTTGGACAGCCCTTTCTCGAGTGAACCGCTAACAATAACAAATGTGAAAGGGCCCATGATAACGGCGGCAGCAGGTCCCTACTGTATCACCAGAAATAGCTCACACTTCAAGGAATTCAGGACATCAGGCGATGCAGAAGGAGAGGCAGCACCAAGGAACAACAAAATAACAGGGAAAGAGGAACACAAGGACAGCATAGAAAGGATATCACACTGCAGTGAGGGGCCGTATAGAGCTGGAGCTACATGAGAGACACTGAAAGAAGGAACAGAAAGGTTGTGGCCCAAGAAAGTGAGCAGAAAGCCAAAACAGCTCATTGAGGAACTATAGCGACGGGACAGCAAGCTGCCACCATCAGAGACAAAGCAGACAATGAAAACAGTTGCTGTCAGGAGGATGAGTGTGTGTCAGTAGTGACAGTGTTTTTCCAGGCCTCGTTTCCTGGGCCCAATCTGTGTTTCTTTTTCACTTCGTTTCATTGTCTATTGTCTTTCTGGTATTGTTGTCTCTATCTCCAGTCATCTTTTGCTTTTCTTTTCCACAAAAGGCGTAGATGTTGGAGTGCTGTGCAGAGGGGTACTAGGAGCCTGCACAGGTCGAAGGAAGGAGTAGCCACCAGACACTACTTCCGGTGAGTAAGGGGTGATGGAGCAGTACGTGTGAGGAGTGGGGAGGAGAGCAGAGGTGTCTGCGTGCACTGCAACAAGAGACATACATATAAATAACCAGTTCACCCTACTGGTGCTTGTGTGGAGTTCTTGCAGTTCAGGGGTGAAGCGGCGGGACACGACACAACATTTAGGCCTTTTCTAAGCTGCATAAATAACAAACCGTCAGTGCTTAATTTGTGCCGGTCTGTGCTGGTGCTCGATCCTGGCACTTATTTATGAAGTCGACCACATGGTGGCACTTCCTTTATATTTTGTAGCACAGCTCATCAACAGATTGTTCGATATTCTTTAAAATATTATACAAACCAGCAGGTCCTGGCCATCTTTACAGTTTGAGGTGACCTGAAATAGTCCAAAATGTCACACTTGTATTATGTATAGTTAGTATTTGGCAGTGCTGGCAGGGACAGTGAGTAGTGACAAACATGGTGGCCTCCTGCGAAATACCTTGTGCGCAGGCACTTGTATGTTTACAAATTAAGCTGTTCAACTGGTAATAATACCCAATTTACAGTATTCATAGGAAGCGCCTTAGAAAGATAGAAGGCTGGGTGTGTCTTGCTAGGATTAGAGCTGATGGCCTCTAAAAGGATGTATGTCGTTACAACGCATACTTTTACAACGCATACCTTTACAACGTATTTTTTACACCGCAACATCCATTACAACGCATTCCATTACAACGCATGCAATTACAACGAATTCTTTTAAACTACCTTTACAACGCATTCCACTACAACGCATACTACATTTACAATGCATGCCATTACAACGCATACTATTACATTGCATGTATGGTAAGTATTGGATAGTGTAGGGGTAAAAATTACTATTCTAACTCCAGGGGGGGTGCAACAGTAGGGTAAGTGTTTGATAGTGTAGGGGTAAAAATTACTATTCTAACTCCAGGGGGTGCAACAGTAGGGTGAGTATTGGATAGTGTAGGGGTAAAAATTACTATTCTAACTCCAGGGGGTGCCACAGCAGGGTAAGTGTTGGATAGTGTAGGTATGCGTTGTAATGGGATGCGTTGTAATGACTGCGGTGTAGTGGTATGCGTTTTAGTGAAATGTGTTGTAATGGTTGCGTTGTAATGGCATGCGTTGTAATTGATGTTGCGTTGTAAAAGTTTTGTTGTAAAGTTAGTGCATTGTAAAAGTTGCGTTGTAAGTGTTGTTTCCCCTCTAGAATACCTCCTTTGTTTGTAGTGAACGTTCAGCTCACTGAGCCATCCACCCGGCAGCTACGCAAGAAATTGTAGCTTTTAACGTTCCATATTTCTCAAGGAGCCCTGATTTGGAAATAAATCAATACAATCTTGTTGCTTCTATCCCAGACAACACTACTTTTATTTCCCTACTGCCAATTTCCCACATCCCATCGCACAAGGCCTGCTAATGCACGTGCACAGTTTATTTCTGGTCTCAGCTGCAGTGCTTAACAAACTTGCCCAAGCACACTTATCCCTTTAGATGAACTGTTTATTATTCAATTAAGCTCATATAATTGCACTGTATAAAATGCTTCGATGTTTGAACGTGCTTTCTCGAGTATTTACTAAATTCCTCACAGGTCCCTATTGAGAGGCTCTGTTTTTCTTTAAAAGTGAGAATGCTATGCGATCTGTCAGGGGAAAGTTCCCACCTTGTATTTCTTCTTTCAGGTGCTGTTACATAGGAGGCGATTTAATTTCCCCTTATTTCAGGAGGGAAGTGACACATCTGGCAATATTCTGCAGATCAGCGTTTCTACAAAGAAACTCCGAATTAAATCGTGAAGCTGGAGGTTGTAGATGCATTAAAACAATGAAAGGGGACCTGTGTTATTCTCTCACACAACACCGCAAATAATGCTCTTTTGAGAGTAGATTCAGGATAAAGAAATTACAAACACTTTTGCAGACAGTATACTTGTTTATGTATTTAGCATGTCTGCTAGTGAAAGAACAAGGGCTGCAGAGTTTATTTACGTTGTATAATGTTGAGAAATATATTGACTATATTTGCTTTAATGTAATTTACGTTGTGACATTTTATACACTGTTGTTAGCTTCAAATGCCTGCAAAAAGCAGAGGATCAGATATCTATACGAGACTTATGATCTAAAGAAAAACAGATTCCTGGGGGTAGTGTTACAGAAACTTTGCACTTGTGTCAAGAGGGCAAATCTTATTGCATAATTTTAGCTTCTTGTACAGCAGGGATTGGCAGAAAGTGCATTTGCACAAGGGTAAACGTGGCACAAACCTATTTCACGTTCATTTTGGTGTGCCTACAAAACAACAAACGGAGAAAATAATGAATTTACACTTTTTTAAAATGTGAAAGATGGACTATGTTTGGGTAAAATCAGGTTACGCACAAAAAGCAAAAACAGAGAAAAGTTAATCTCCTCTCTCTGCTTTTTCTTTAAAAAAAAGTGCGGCCTGTGGATTGGGGGTCCTTTGTTAAAATTTCTATAACACATATGACATGATTTCTAATGAGGGCTGAGTGTAATTGTTTCCACGCGAGAGTAGCTTGCAAAACCTGAGTATTACCTCTTTCTATCTTTTAAGTCTTAACCGTCCTAACAATAGGAGGACTTGTAAAGCAGTGTCATGTGTTTGACCATTACAGCTTGGCAGACGCCAAAGAATCTTTCACCCATCTTGACACAAAACTGCTACATAAACACGTTCAGTGATTCCACGACACTATCAACCCACAGAAGAAGAGAGTATCATATAGTGACAAGAAGGAAAGAAAGAAAAAACACGAAACAACACAAATACAAGATTGTGCAGCAGGAGAGTGAAGAATGTTTAACCTCCAATAGTGGTGCAACTGAAGTGATAGTAAAGAGGAAGACAGTACAACCCATGTTCCAGAAAATACATTATTGTCCATCAGTACAACTGATCAGATGGCCACCTGATCAGATGGCGGATTCTTCCCATAGTGAATCAGCCTGAAGAAGGACTATCTAT
Source organism: Lissotriton vulgaris (assembly GCF_964263255.1). NCBI lineage: Eukaryota > Metazoa > Chordata > Amphibia > Caudata > Salamandridae > Lissotriton > Lissotriton vulgaris. The sequence goes on from NW_028255144.1 coordinate 137,130, forward strand.
ACCCTGAAGCTGATGTCCAAGAGGGCAACCTTGGAGGCGTACTGAGGGGCCTTTTGGAGGCCGTTGCAGCTCACTGTCCGTGCTGAGCAAAATGGTGATCCTACTACAGTCTTTTACTACTTCGTAAACCTCCCTGTTTGGATACTGGGAGAGTGGTTTCACTCCCTGGATGCCTTGCTCAGGGAGCTAATTTGGGATGATCAGCGCGCCTGGGTATCACTGTGCACGCTACAGAGACCTACATCCATGGATGGATTGGGTGGCCCAGATTATAAACTGTACTATGTCACCGAGCAATTGCAGGGGATCGCTGTAAGAATCGGGGGTCTCTGGTTGGCACAGGTATGCACTTATGACAAACAGGGACCCTCTCCTCTAGCCAGGGTAAGAGAACTACTCCTTTAGAAATAACCCTTGCTCACCCTCTAGGTAGTGTGGCGCAAGCAGTCAAGGCTAATCTTCAGGGCGATAGTTAGTTAAGCATTTATGATCACATACAGGAAACCCACTGACCCACCACAAACGGACACCAGTCGTAGGATTGTATCAAAAATATGTAGACTTTATGTAAAAATATATGCAGAATTATCACAAGACCATATAACGTTTAGCGAATGAAGGCCACCAGATTTAAATAGGCAATTGTTCTTAAGTGTTCTTGGTTTAGCAAGGTATGATGACAGGGAAAACAAATGTTGCGGACCCTGAATCCGATGCGAACTTGGGATAGAGTTCCAATGTACCTTGCGATGAGTGTCCGAGGCGTTTCAGGTGTGACTACTGGTGAGGGCGGACCCTGGACGAGGCCAACGGTTCTCCAAAGGATCTACCGGCTCGGAGACCCCTCGAGGGGCGAGGCGGGTGAGCGGGACGGTGTGGAGGGTTGTGGCGATCCGGGATCTGGTGCAGCTCACGGGGCGAGGCGCCGTTCAGGCCTGCGGGGCGTACTACTTCTTAGCACACCAGTTCGTACCTGTCGATCTGTGTGGGGCATCACGTTCTCGGGCAGACGGGTGCAGCACCGGGCCTCCGGTACCACAGTACAGAAGGCCTTCTTGAGGTGCGGCACGGCCTTGGTATGCAGGAGGGCAAAGCGAGACAGTCGGGTATGTTACGACATACGGACAGTCCAAGGCTATCAGATGCGCTCCGTGCAGATTCCGGCGAGAGAAGATGAGAGGCGCACAGCGTGCTGCGTAGCAGGCGAGGTGACAGGAGAGCGGGCGGCCCGGCATGGAAGCGGAGAGAGCCTCAAGCTTGAGCAGGGCTCTCTGCGGCGGGGCGACCAGGCTCCGAGCTGTCACGACCTTGGAGGGCGAAGGCACCCGAGTCACAACTCTGGCAAGGGAATAAGAACTAAAGGGCCAACAGCAAACGGGCACAGGCAGAATAGAACCCAATGGTCCTGGGGTTCCGTTCAGGAGGCAAGCTCGTGATCAAGCCCTTGGAGATAGTTTCAGGCACAAGTCTTCAAAGTCCTATCCGGTCTTTTCCTCTCCATCCTCAGCAAGGCACCACTGCAGGATTCCTTCTCCACAGCTTCTCTTGGTCCTTCTAGTCGGGCAGAGGTTTGTCGTGGTCAAAACTGGATCTAATTTCTTAGGAGCAGGGCTCCTACCTTTATACTCGGTTTCTTTTGTCTTGGCAGGCCAGGGGGCCTGAGCCTGGTTCAACCCGGTTTTGGAGTACTCTGTTGACAGGACGGTGCCGTCTTCTTTCAGGGTGCAGGGCAGGGACATCAGACGCTCCGCAGGAGGTGGAGCCAGCATTGTGGTGGTGGAGCACAACCCTATTCAGAGTCAAGGACTACTCCGCCCACCCATCCTGGTGTAAGCACTCTATTCACCACCTGGTCACCCCAACTGTCCCCGGGAATTCCCCAGCCTTGTCACTCACACAAACCCAGACAGCAGATACACATCCTTGCAGAGGCGGGCTGAAATAGTCAGGCGAGCAAATGCTATCTTTCTAAAAGTAGCAGTTGCAAACACAGGATATTAAAATAAACCTTTCTAAAGGAAGTATTTTATTATTCTGAGTTCAGGCATACCAAACTCGACATGCCACCGTGTTCCCTGAGCCGGCCGGGACTATAGCGTGTAATAGTTCCAGCCGTTCACCTTGGCCTAAGAGAACAGGCAGCCCTTCAATAGTGAAGAACAAAGAAGGGCGGTACTTCACTACTAGGACATGCCACACACATCAGGGCTTGTCCTACCTTACGCTTACAATGCACCCTGCCCGTGGGCCTACCATAGGGGTGACTGATATGAAGGTTAGGGAAGGTTTAGGGACTGGCAAGTGTGGGCACTTGCACAGTAAGCGTGACAGTACCAGACTGTATGCAGGGTCTGCAATGGCAGACCCGAGACATCTTTTACGAGGCCTCTTCGGTGGGTGGCGCAACCAGCGCTGCAGGCCCACTAGCGGCATTTGTATCTACAAGCCCCGGCACTCCCGGTGCACGTTACTGGGGACTGACAGTAAACCAAATAAGCCAATCATGGAAATCAATTACGGATACACTTTATATAGGGAGCACTTGCACTGCGGCACAGGTTGGCCATGGCACAGTGCCTGAGCATCGAACACCAGCAAAAACATCTGAGGCACATCAGCAAAAAGTGGAAGGGAGACTCACGCCAAGATGCCAGGTCTAATACGTGTCCCCTCCAGCTGAAAGGTGAGGAGAACTACCTTTCCGCAGGGAGTTCCTCATCACTAAGGCAGAAAAACCTGGACAGACCGTCAGCATTGGCGTGGTCTATGCCAGGGCGGTGTTCCACCGTAAAGTCCATAGCCTGTAGGGAGATGGACCACCTCAACAGTTTCGGGTTCTCACCCCTGATCTGCATCAACCATCTGAGGGGCATGTGGTCTGTCTGAACTCAGAAGTGAGACACAAACAAGTAGGGTCCTAGCTTCTTCAAGGCCCAGACCACAGCAAAAGCTTCTCTCTCAACCGCAATCCACCTACGCTCCCTTGGAAGTAACCTCCGACTGATGAAGGCTACAGGGTGGTCCCAGCCCTCCTCAGTCATTTGTGAAATAACAGCCCCTACCCCATGCTTTCAAGCGTCTGTTTGCACTAGGAACTCTTAGGAGAAATCAGGAGCCAGGAGCACGGGCCGCTTTCAGGGTGTCGAATGCTTCCTGACAGGCATCAGTCCAGATCACTTTCCGGGGCTACTTCTTCAAAGTCAGCTCTGTCAAGGGGGCAACAATGCTGCCATACCCCTTGACAAACCTCCTGTAGTACCCGTTGAGTCAGAGGAAGGACCTCAGCTCCGTTTGGGTTTTGGGGGGTTCCCAATTCAGGATGGTCTCAATCTTGGGTTGAAGGGGCGCCACCTGGCCGCTCCTAACTTGGTGTCCCAAGTACACCACGGAACCCTGCCCGATCTGACATTTGCTTGCCTTGATCGTGAGGCCTGCCTGGCGCAGTGCCAACAACACTTTCCATAGGTGTTACAAGTGTTCTTCCCATGTGCCGCTGAACACCGCGATGTGGTCCAGGTAGGCGGCCCTGAACGTGACCAGTCCAACCAACACCCGGTTGACCAACCTCTGGAAGGTGGCAGGGGCATTCTTCATCCCAAATGGCATAACCCAGAACTGGAAATGCCCATCTGGGGTTGAGAACGCCGACCTCTCTTTGGCCCCAACAGTTAAGGTGATCTGCCAGTACCCAGCCGTTAAGTCAAATGTGCTGAGATACCGAGCAGCCCCCAACCGATTGATGAGCTCATCAGCTCTGGAGATGGGGTGCGCATCGGTCTTCGTGACCGAATTGAGTCCTCAATAGTCTACACAGAACCCGAGTTCGGGTGTGGCTCCTGGCATTGCAGCCTTCGGGACCAATACCACTGGGCTGGCCCAAGGACTGCTGGAGGACTCAATCACCCCGAGAGCAAACATCTTCGAGACTTCCTCCTTGATGCAGGCTCTTACCCTGTCAGTCACGCGGTAAGCCTTGTGCTTCACCGGCAAGCTGTCTCCCGTGTCCACATCATGGACGCACCAATCTGTGACACCGGGAACCAGGGAGAACAGATCAGGAAACTGCCCCAGCAGTAGGCGTGGGCGGAAAATCCGTTCCGCTCGCGGATTTTGCGGATTTTCGGGAAATCCGCAATCCGCGAGATTTGCGAATTTCCCGCAAAATCCGCAAATCCGCGAGCAGCGGATTTTGCTCGCACTGCTCGCACTGTTCGCGTGAGTTCGCGCCCCGCGAATAAGTGCAAAATTGCAGAAATACGATCTTAGCAAAACTGAAAGTAACTACTTACCAGGTTCAAAAGTTCAGGCTCATCATTAGTAGCCATTTCCTGGAGTGCTTCCTGAGGGGCCCCTCCAGAGTTCAGTTGCCAGTTGAAACTATTATGTGACCCTGCTCTGAACCTCAGAATAGTTACACATATGCCACAAAGGTCCTGAATTACAGCTAAGGGAGACAAGCAGGAGCCAGGCTGGAAGTTAAAATCCATTAATCAGCCCCTAATTCATTATTGTCAGTTGGGGCAGGGCAGGTGTTGTAACTAATTTTGCAACAATGAAAGCACTTAGCAAGTGCAAAAGATCACTAATCAGGGCGCACTAAGGAAGCAGGTGCCAGCTAAAAAAATATTCTGTGACACATGAATCAGCCCCAAATTAATTCAGGTCACTTGAGGCAGGGAAGGTGTGCTTTGCTTTGCCGAAAATAATGTACACTGGACAACCAGAGGGTGTGGTGATGAAACAGAGGGTGGCATGGGTGGGCCAGAGGGTGGCATGAGTAGTCAGAGAGTGGCAGTGGTGACAGAGAGTGGCAGTGATGAAGAAGAGTGTCCCAAACAGGCTGGACACGTAGAAACAACAAGTTCGCGAAACTTGCGACCCGACAGGTAAGTTCGCAATTTGCGAAAGTGTACAAAACCCTCGCGAACTGGCAGAAACACGGGCGAACACAAAAAAAAAAAAAATCCGCAAATTCGCGGGAATTCGCGGATTTTGCGGATTGCGAATCCGCAAATCCGCAAAATTCGCGAACGCGAGATCCGCAAAATTCGCTCATGCTTACCCAGCAGCTGGCGGCAGTCACTCTGTTGTTCAGGGGTCAGGGAGGGTGAGACGTTAACTCCATCCACTGACCCATCTTTCTCAGAGGCTACCAAGAGGTCCGGAAGAGGTTCGGTCTCCTCCTCGATTCCGTCATCGGTTGCCAAGAGCATGCCCACTTTGGACCTCTCCAAGTGGGGCTTAAGGCAGTTAACATGTAGGACCCTCAAAGGGTTCCTGGGAGTTTGCAAGTTCACCAGGTGGTGACAGGACTCTTGCGCTCCACAACCTCAAATGGACCTGTCCACTTATCCTGAAGTGCACAAGGCTCCACTGGGGCCAAGACCCACACCTTTTGTCCAGGTTGAAGCTCTACCAGAGTGGCATTCTGGTCGTACCACTGCTTCATCTCTTCCTGGCTGGCTTCCAGATTTGCCTCAGCAAGTTGTCTGAATTGCCTGGTCTGGTTTCGGAAGGCCAGCATGTAACTGTATACATTCTGGGGAGGTTTCCTGGGAGATTGCTCCCAGCCTTCCCTAACCAGACTCAGAGGTCCTCGGACTGGGTGACCGTACAAAAGCTCGAAGGGACTGAACCCGAGCGACTTCTGTGGCACCTCTCGGTACGCAAAGAGTAGGCATGTTAAGAGGACGTCCCACTTATGCCTCATTGGTCCTTCTAGGCCCATGATCATGCCTTTCATGGTTCGGTTGAATCTCTCAACCAACCCGTTTCCTTGGGGGTGGTAAGGGGTGGTGAACTTGTAGGTTACACCACACTCTTGCCAAAGGGACTTCATATATTTCGATATGAAATTGGTGCCCCAGTCAGACACCACCTCTAGAGGGAATCCCACTTGTGAGAAAATTCCCATCAGCGCTCGTCCCACCACGGGGGCTGTTACTATCCTCAGAGGGATGGCTTCCGGGTACAGGGTGGCATGGTCCACCAAGACCAGGATGAACCTGTTGCCCATGGCTGTCTTGGGGTCCAGAGGCCCCACAATGTAAATTCCCACTCGCTGGAATGGGGTACTGATGACGGGCAATGGTTGGAGGGGAGCCTTGTTTTTCCCTTGACACTTACCACTTGCCTGGCAAGTTTGGCAAGTCCTACAGTGCGCATCTCAACTTCTGTGCATTTGGGGCCAATAGAAGTGGGTAACAAGCCTGTCATAGGTCTTGTCCATCCCCAAATGTCCTGCTAACGGTGCATCGTGAGCCAGCCCCAGTAGGAAGGCTCTGAACTTCTGGGGTACCACCAGCACACGGGCTGACCCAGGTTCAGCAGCCTTAGGCGCTGAATACAGGAGATCGTTCTCCCAGTGGATCAAGTGTTTACCGGACTGAATACCATTGGCCTGGTCTGCAGCCTGCTGCCGCATACCCGCAAGAGAAGGGCACTCTCTCTGCTCCTTGCAGAATTCCTCCCTGGAGGGACATCCTTCTTGCTGCCAATGGGTCAGCTCAGGCAGGTCTCCCAGTTCGGCAATCTGTTCCCCGGTAGGGTCCAGGGCATCCCCCTCGAGGTCTGCTTCCTCCTGGGCCGTGGGAACGGTGGGGGCCGGCTGTCCACGCCCCCTGCGCCTTCTCTCTAAGGCCGGTTCGTGGGCCTCTCCTTCAGGCTCCAGGACTTCTTCAACACCCCTACTGGCTGCCATGGACCTGGTAGTCACGCATGCCCAGTCAGGTAGACCCACCATCCGCAGATGAGTTGTTTTCTCCACCTTTCCCCAAGGGGAGTTCTCCAAATCGTTCCCTAGCAGACAATCTACAGGCATGGAGGTCCTTACAATGACTTGCAGAGTACCTGAGACCCCCCCACTCAAAGGGAACCTGAGCCATCGGACACTGGCTCTCAGAATTGTCAGCATTGACAACCCTACAGTAGGCGTGTGGTACCACCTGCTCCTGAGACATCAAGTGCTGCCGGACGGCAGTCACACTGGCTCCTATGTCTCGAAGAGCTTCCACCTTCTTACAGTTGATGGTCACTTCCTGCCCATATTTTTTAGTGTTACTGGGGAGGTAGTTTTCAGGGATCATCTCACTGTCTCCTAGCGAGACTAGGGTCATCTGTACGGGATCCCCACCCTCTGGGACTGTTAGTTCTCCCCCAAAATTAACGCTAGGTATTTGCCGGGGGGAGCACCAGTGGGTGCGGGTTTTCCATATAAGCGACACTTAGGATCAGTGGCAATGTGACCCTGTGCACCTATAACAGGCGATGGGCCCTCTTTGAACAGGTTTACCTGTCGGGCCCTGTTTTGCTTCGGGGTGGAGGAGGCTGAGAACCTTTCCCTTGGTTCCCTTGGGAATTACTTTTGGGGCCTTTTTGGAACCCTTTCTGTTTTCCCCTGTCCCCCCCACTCTTCTGCTGTTGACCCTGCCCACCTTTGGCTGAGTCTCCCACTGGACCCTTGTGGACCCTGGTGCTGAGCCAGTGGTCCGCTTCCTTAGCAAGCTTCCTCGGGTTGGACAGCTTGCTATCGATCAGGTGCTGGCGTAGCTCAGGAAAACTATTAGCGGACAAGTGCCCCCATGCTACTAAATCAAGCAGCCCTTGAAAATCATCCACTTTGCTACCCTTCACCCAACCATCCAGCGCTCTGCAGAAAAAGGTCACATACTCCACATACGTACTTCCAGGAATCTTAGTACAACCCCTAAACGTCTGTCAGTACATCTCCGGAGTTAACCCAAACCTGGTCATTAAGGCATCTTTCATGTGGGGGTAGGAATTATACACTTCGGAAGGGAGATCTAGCAGAGTGTCCCGCCCCTCGGTCAGGAACCGCCCCCACAACCCCGCACCCCAATCCTTCTCAGGGATCCAGTGGAAGGACATGGCTACCTCGTAAGCCCGAAACCACTGCCCTATGTCATCCCCCTTAAAGTATTCCTTTACCACATCTTTCGGTACGTAGACCCTTGACTCTACCTGAACTGGAGTTGTGCTGCCACCAGGAGCTGTGTCCAAACTTTTTGCTTTCAGCTCCAATTCTTTGAGACGTATCTCATGCTCTAGCTGGAGTCTCTTCTCCTCCATCGCCATCTGTCCGGTTAATCTTGCCATCTCAACTTCATGCGCTCTGGTCGCGGCCCTGTCCGCCAACTCCTCTGGTGACAGGCCTCCGTGCACCTCGACAAGGCTATCTGGTGGATCCACCACCAGCTGATTCTCTGGATCTCTCGATTCTTTCCAGGCGCTCAGTGGCTTGATGATTTGGGCTTTGTTTTTGCACCCTGTTTGGGTGACTCTGAACGTCTGGCAGAAATTTTTCAGCTGCTCCACTTTGTAATTTTCAAGCCCTTCCCAGTCGACGTCATCTAGTCCAGAGATGACAGAAGGTGCTCTCACGGGGAGTGAACCAGGCATGGTTTGACGATACGAGATCTCTCGGCAAGATAATAAATCTGTGGCTTCGTGATAGGTCTGCTCTCACTACATGGTGATCAGTAATTTACTGTACATAAATCATAAATGCAAATTCGGAATCCCACAGCTGCCACCAATGTTAGAATTGGGGGTCTCTGGTTGGCACAGGTATGCACTTGTGACAAACAGGGACCCTCTCCTCTAGTCAGGGTAAGAGAACTACTCCTTTAGAAATAACCCTTGCTCACCCTCTAGGTAGTGTGGCGTGAGCAGACAAGGCTAATCTTCAGGGCGATAGTTAGTTAAGCATTTATGATCACATACAGGAAACCCACTGACCCACCACAAACGGACACCAGTCGTAGGATTCTATCAAAAATACGTAGACTTTATGTAAAAATATATGCAGAATTATCACAAGACCATATAACGTTTAGCCAATGAAGGCCACCAGATTTAAATAGGCAATTGTTATTAAGTGTTCTTGGTATAGCATATAGGGAAAACAAACGTTGCGGACCCTGGATCTGATGCGAACTCGGGATAGAGTTCCAATGTACCTTACGATGAGTGTCTGAGGCGTTTCAGGCGCGGCTACTGGTGAGGGCGGACCCTGGACGAGGCCAGCGGTTCTCCAAAGGATCTATTCAGCTCGGAGCCCCCTCGAGGTGCGAGGCGGGTGAGCGGGACGTGTGGAGGGTTGTGGCGATCCGGGATCTGGTGCAGCTCACGGGGTGAGGCGCCGTTCAGACCTGCGGGGCGTACTACTTCTTAGCACACCAGTTCGTACCTGTGGATCTGTGTGGGGCGTCGCGTTCTCGGGAAGACAGGTGCAGCAGCAGGCCTCCGGTACCACAGTACGGAAGGCCTTCTTGAGGTGCGGCACGGCCTTGGTATGCAGGAGGGCAAAGCGAGACAGTCGGGTACGTTACGACGTACGGAGTACGGACCGTCCGAGGCTATCAGATGCGCTCCGTGCAGATTCCGGTGAGAGAAGATGAGAGGCGCACAGCGTGTTCCGTAGCAGGCGAGGTGACAGGAGAGCGGGCGGCCCGGCACTGAAGCGGAGAGCGACTCAAGCTTGAGCGGGGCTCTCTGCTGCGGGGCGACCAGGCTCTGAGCTGTCACGAGCTTGGAGGGCGAAGGCACCCGAGTCACAACTCTGGAGAGGGAATAAGAACTAAAGGCCCAACAGCAAGCGGGCACAGGCAGAATAGAACCCAATGGTCCTGGGGTTCCGTTCAGGGGGCAAGCTCATGATCAAGCCCTTGGAGATAGTTTCAAGCACAAGTCTTCAAAGTCCTATCTGGTCTTTTCCTCTCCGTCTTCAGCAAGGCACCACTGCAGGATTCCTTCTCCTCAGCTTCTCTTGGTCCTTCTAGTCGGGCAGAGGTTCGTTGTGATCAAAACTGGATCTAATTTCTCAGGAGCAGGGCTCCTACCTTTATACTTGGTTTCTTTTGTCTTGGCAGGCCAGGGGGCCTGAGCCTGGTTCAACCCGGTTTTGGAGTACTCTGTTGACAGGACGCTGCCGTCTTCTTCCAGGGTGCAGGGCAGGGACAGCAGACGCTCCGCAGGAGGTGGAGCCAGCATTGTGGTGGTGGAGCACAACCCTATTCAGAGTCAAGGACTACTCCGCCCACCCATCCTGGTGTAAGCACTCTATTCACCACCTGGTCACCCCGACTGTCCCCGGGAATTCCCCAGCCCTGTCACTCATACAAACCCAGACAGCAGATACACATCCTGGCAGAGGCGGGCTGAAATAGTCAGGCGAGCAAATGCTATCTTTCTAAAAGTAGCAGTTGCAAACACAGGATATTAAAAAAACTTTGCTAAAGGAAGTATTTTATTATTCTGAGTTCAGGCATACCAAACTCGACATGCCACCATGTTCCCTGAGCCGGCCGGGACTATAGCGTGTAATAGTTCAAGCCGCTCACCTTGGCCTAAGAGAACAGGCAGCCCTTCAATAGTGAAGAACGAAGAAGGGCGGTACTTCACTACTAGGACATGCCACACACATCAGGGCTTGTCCTACCTTACGCTTACAATGCACCCTGCCCGTGGGCCTACCATAGTGGTGACTGATATGAAGGTTAGGGAAGGTTTAGGGACTGGCAAGTGTGGGCACTTGCACAGTAAGCGTGACAGTATCAGACTGTACGCAGGGTCTGCAATGGCAGACCCGAGACATCTTTTACGAGGCCTATTCGGTGGGTGGCGCAACCAGCGCTGCAGGCCCACTAGCGGCATTTGTATCTACAAGCCCCGGCACTCCCGGTGCACGTTACTGGGGACTGACAGTAAACCAAATAAGCCAATCATGGAAATCAATTACGGATACACTTTATATAGGGAGCACTTGCACTGCAGCTCGGGTTGGCCGTGGCGCAGTGCCCTGAGCTTCGAACACCAGCAAAAACATCTGAGGCACATCAGCAAAAAGTGGAAGGGAGACTCGCGCCAAGGTGCCAGGTCTAACAATCGCCTACTGACTGGTGGGGCTAAACTTGCTAGAGGTGAGGAAATTTGGAGCCCCGAGCACAGAGGGAGTGCTTTTGGCTCCACTACTGGGAGTTAAGTTCAATCATACACAACAAACAATGGGAGGAGGGTCTGAGGGCAGATTTAACGACCGGCCAAGTACATGCCCCAAACACAATATTATAACAACAATTTGTACCTGGGAGTCAAAGAGGGTAAGTCAATCAACATGGATCACAAAACCAATACTACGCAGATAACACCCGTGAGAACACCGTGCATGCTAGTTTATGCAGGCCAAGTCAAGGCTCAAGAGCATATGGAGAAATTTGTTCCCATCAGAAGCCACACTGTACCGCCCTCTTTCTCATCATTTGGGTTCTCCTTACCCAGGAGACAAAACGGCCGGTCTGATATTACTGTGACCGATAGATGTGACAAGTGGGTAGTATGTATTATTCAAAAATTAAGGTGGCTACTGAAAAAAGCAGTGTGTAGTGATAAGAGTGAAATGGTGAGGGGTTGTAATAAAATTAGGTGAATCGGGTAGAAAAACAAATTTTATTAGTATCTCCCAATCCCTAAGGGTAAAAAGCAAGTGCAAGTGCGGGTTTGAAATAATAACCGTACTTGATGGTGGTCAACATGTTTCTGTATCGTTAGAACAAATTTTCAAATGCATTCTTCAGGACCTTGTTATGTAAAACTACTGCTTTAAGTGAATAGTAATAAAATGATATCACATGAGAGTCCCAGGTTGTGTACTCAACCGTATACTGTTACCTCATGGTATCGCACGGTATTGGATCCAAACAGAAAGACAAACAAACAAGAAAAAACAAAAGAACATGAATGTATCATATTCACGTGGTTTTGTCAATTAAAACCACAGTGTGATGGTGCCACATTCACACATACCAGAAAGTGAATTTCTCAGGGTACAAAGAAACTGTTCCAGTAAAGAGGCCTTTAAGATCCACTCGAAAAATTTGGAACTGCAACTGAGTGAGAAAAACTATCCAAAGAAAATCATTTGTCAGTCCAAAAAGAGGGCATCTAACAATAACAGAGAGTCTCTACTTGAGATATATCCTCCCAAAGAAAAGACCAACCGAATAGCCTTTGTTAACACATTCAACAGCAGATCAAACCAAGTGCAAAGGATCATAAAAAAACATTGGTCGATTTTGAAAACTGGAGGTGATGACATCCCTTTACCAATCTTTGCCTTTAAAAGAGGACAAAATCTCAAGGATCAGTTAGTCCATACACGCCCACGGAACAAAGAATCAAGACAAGTGGGCACACTGTGGGACTTGCCACCTGTCGTAGGTCACCATCCCTGTGGGGCGTGTACTGTATGTCCCCAGACTTGTAAATCCACCAGTGTTGATATAGGGACAAACAGACCATGGACACAAACTAGATTCACAAACTGCAACAGCAGTAACCTTATTTATCTGATAACATGCCTGTGCCCACTCCGATACGTTGGCATGACAACTAGAAAAATAAGGACACGAATACAAGAGCACAGTACGATGCCGAAAACAGGCTACTCGCCTAACTGCACACTTTTTGGAAAAAGGGCATGGCCCTGACGATTTCTGTTGGACAGTCCTGGAACAACCACAGATTCCGGATTTCTGCACTGACATCAGTCGCTTTCTGTTCAAAATTGAACAGAAATGGGTTTATCGACTGAACAGTGATAAGGAGGGTCTCAATGAGCCGATACCCTGGATGTCCCTCTAAATCACCATCTCATACTGTCGAGCATTTATAGCCTTAGTCTCTCTCAGCATAACACACACTGAGAATCATTCAATCTCATTCCTGTAACTTTGCTATTGCAAACATCTAATAGGCTTGGGATTTTTTAGACGTTCTAAATGCACTCCAGATTAATGAGTGCTACTAACATACAGTAATGGTCTATTTACCTTGCATAACCACTTCTAGGATAACAATGTGCCTTCTTTTAATACAATTAAATCCAAAGCGTTTTGGTAAAGACTAGCTTATTGTCACGATTTCCAAAAAAACGCAATACGATGCCTCTCGGACTACATGTCCCAGCATGCCCTGAATCACGTGACCGCATTTGATCACGTGACTCTATCAACCGAGAGCGAACGCATAAACAGTTCTACACTACAATCATCGGTGCCCCCCAGACAGTTCGGATGACTGTCAGGAGACACCGACGGTCAGGTAAGCTGGCTGCATAGCACCCGCACGCTAGCACGCTGCATGCCTGACGAATTTCGTCAATACCAACGCATAAAACACGCAGCGTAGGCTTTTGATATAGTCTTAGATACCTTTAAACTCCGAACTGAACACTTTACTAAGCCTGGCTCCATGTATTTGTGCACGTGTTAAGTGGACTGTTCTCCACATTACTGAACATCGGTGATACAATTTACATCGAGTTTTAAATTGAGCCACTAGTCTGATTGCTGGGGTTCGGTATAGGCGGGGTCACCCACAACGAATCCACGTATTACTCGATGGAGTAACTAAGCCATCTTTGTTTTTCCCTCCGTGTAAACTTTTTTTATAAATAACTCATTTCTAGAGTGGTGCTCCTCATACCTGAGACGCAGCCAGGTGGGGTGAAGCTTCTCAACCATCACGTATGGGTGAGTGTCTATATTGGAATTCACTTTCTGGTATGTGTGAATGTGGCACCATCACACTGTGGTTTTAATTGACAAAAACCACGTGAATATGATACATTCATGTTCTTTTGTTTTTTCTTGTTTGTTTGTCTTTCTGTTTGGATCCAATACCGTGCGATACCATGCGGTAACAGTATACGGTTGAGTACACAACCTGGGACTCTCAGGTGATATAATTTTATTACTATTCACTTAAAGCAGTAGTTTTACATAACAAGATCCTGAAGAATGCATTTGAAAATTTGTTCTAACGATGCAGAAACATGTTGACCACCATCAAGTACGGTTATTATTTCAAACCCGCACTTGCACTTGCTTTTTAACCTTAGGGATTGGGAGATACTAATGAAATTTGTTTTTCTACCCGATTCACCTAATTTTATTACAACCCCTCACCATTTCACTCTTATCACTACACACTGCTTTTTTCAGTAGCCACCTTAATTTTTGAATAATACATACTACCCATTTGTCACATATATCGGTCACGGTAATATCAGACCGGCCGTTTTGTCTCCTGGGTAAGGAGAACCCAAATGATGAGAAAGAGGGCGGTACAGTGTGGCTTCTGATGGGAACAAATTTCTCCATATGCTCTTGAGCCTTGACTTGGCCTGCATAAACTAGCATGCACGGTGTTCTCACGGGTGTTATCTGCGTAGTATTGGTTTTGTGATCCATGTTGATTGACTTACCCTCTTTGACTCCCAGGTACAATTTGTTGTTATAGTTAAGTTCAATCCCCTTCCCAAACCGTGTTTGCTCTGTATTGCCGCTCACTGGTGGGGGGTGGGGTGCGTAGCGGTTGATGGCTGCCATTCTGTACACCCATGCAATGCCATGGGTGGGCCTGCTGACCGTCATGTGGGGGCTACTTCACCACCATGGCATCGTGGACGGGGCTGGGAGTGGTGACATTGGGGGACTTACTCAGAGGGCTTCTTCCCCACACTAGAAGAGGTGATGGCCTAGGACAGTTTACCTGGTGCTCAATTCCTAACCTATAGGGAGCTGAAGGGAGCTATAAGACATCTCCTGGGCAATTTGGAGCAGAAACCCCCAGTCCATGACCTCCTGCAGAGCTTACTCACCTTTGGCAAAGGGCCGGCACCTGATCTCCTGGTTATACAAAACTGCACCAGCCATGAGGGTGGATGACCTGCTAGCTTTGAAGGCCAGGTGGGAGGACTGTATTGGTAGGTCCTTTACTGAAAAGGAGTGGGCCCTGATCCTGGAGCGCACCTACACCTTCACACGCAACTCGCGATTTAGGTACATCCAACTCAACTACATGCACTGTACATACCTCATACCCAATAAACTGAATGTCATTTTACATACCCCTGATCTGAGCTGCCCCACACGTGCCCTGCACAATGCAGGCTTCCTACACAGGGTGAGGTGCCCCCCAATACTAAATTGCTTCTGGTTCCAAGTCACAGAAGACCTGGAGAGTGCGCTAGTTTTCCGCCAGCTCCACCTGGTAGAAATCTGCCTTCTTGGGTTATATGTCCGGAAACCCAAAAAAAAAGTTGCTAATAGGCCTGGCTTTGGGGATAGCCTGTGGGGATTTTGCCCACCACTGGAAACTGCCTCACAGCTCCCTCCATAGTTCTTGGATAATAGAAGTGAAGAAATAGACTGAGGCAGAAGGCACGCCACTAGGCTCTGAAGAATACAGTGGGTACATAGAAGATCTATTGCAGACTTATAAATAGAGATGGTCACTAGTTTCCTGGGATATGCCTCCTAACCCCTGAAGTGCAAACACAAGTCCCTCATACCCTATGCAGGTATTGTGCTAGCCCCGAAGAGCTGAAATTCACCCAGATTCACAATGCCTGAGTCTCGGCTATGGGGACTGCCGGGCTGGGATGCCTCGGGAGAGTACCTGCCTTGCTCTCTCCAGCTCACATGACTTCAGACCTCTGGGAATGCTTCAATGGTTGTTAATAAATGGTACAATAGATACAAGTGGGCAGAATTCCTCTGTTTATCATAAGTTATTATCAATGGCGTAACCTACGCCCGCAGCCCCTGCAGTGCCTGGGGGGGGCGAGATCGAGGGGGCCCCTCAGCACAATACCCTGGTCTGTGTCCAGAGGGGGGCCCCTCCATGTACCTTGTAGGGGGCGGTCCTCAAGTTTCTTTACGCCACAGATTATTATGCCAATTTACCCAATGTTTTTCTGGTAGGGACTGACAGCGCCACATTCTTCTACCTGTGTTAGATGTGGTCACAGATAAATATCTGCAGTGCATAACAAGCACTAGACGGTTAAGCAGAAGAAAAATGTCAAGACTAGAACATGATGCGATGTACGGATGTGTACATTTAATGTTTGAGCGATCATCTAATATGCCTATGCTTTGGAAGCTATAGTGTGTACATGTATGCCTACGTTTATGTCTTTCACCAATCAAGAAAATTGTTAAAGAAAAATTTGTTAAAAAGCTGAAGGAGTACAAGACTGAAAACAATGTTACCACACCATCCCATCTCGAAGATCAGATAGACCACTCATATCTTCACGTCACGAGGACGCAAAGAAAACCTATGAGTGTAACTAATCTGTAGTCTAGAAACAACATGGTCAACCATGTGCCATGGGCAGACAGCCAATATGAAACTTGAAAAAAGTGGCAGCCTTGTCTTTCCACTGCACAATACTTCTTTTTTAACAGCTAACAGATGGATGAATGAAAGGGTGGATCGATGAATGATGGATGGAAGGATGGAAGGATGAAAGGGTGGATGGATGATGGATAGATTGGTGAAGGATGTATGGATGGAAGAATGAAAGGGTGGACGGATGAAGGATGGATGGATGAAAGGGTGGATGGATGAATGATGGATGGATGGATATGTAAAACGATGGGTGAATGAATGAAGGGTGAATGGATGGATGAAAGGGATTTTGGATGTATGGATGAAAGGATGAAAGGGTGGATGGATGAAGGATAGATTGGGGAAGGATAGATTGGGGAAGGATAGATGTATGGATGGAAGAATGAAGGGTGGACGGATGAAGGATGGATGGATGGATGAAAGGGTGGATGGATGAATGATGGATGGATGTGTAAAAAGATGGGTGGATGAATGATGGGTGAATGGATGGATGAAAGGGTGGATGGATAAATGATGGATGTATGGATGGAAGGATGAAAGGGTGGATGGATGAAGGATGGATGTATGGATGGGAGGATGAAAGGGTGGATGGATGAAGGATGGATGTATGTATGGATGGGAGGATGAAAGGGTGGACGGATGAAGGATGGATGTATGGATGGATGGGAGGATAAAAGGGTGGATGGATGTATGGATGGATAAAAGGTTGCATGGATGAATGATGCATGGATGGATGTGTGAAAAGGTGGGGGGATGAATGATGGGTGGATGGATGAAAGGGTGGGTGGATGGATGGGAGGATGAAAGGGTGGATGGATGAAGGATGGATGTATGGATGGGAGGATGAAAGGGTGGATGGATGTATGAATGGATAAAAGGTTGCATGGATGAATGATGGATGGATGTGCGAAAAGGTGGGTGGATGAATGATGGCTGGATGGAAGGAAGGGTGGATGGGTAAAGGATGGGTGAATGGATGGATGATGGATGTATGGATGGATGGATGGATGTGTGAAAAGGTGGGTGGATGAATAATAAGTGGATGGATGAATGAAAGGGTGGATGGATGAATGATGGATGTATGGATGAAAGGGTGGATGGATGAAGGATAGATTGGTGAAGGATAGATGTATGGATGGAAGAATGAAAGGGTGGACGGATGAAGGATGGATGGATGAAAGGGTGGATGGATGAATGATGGATGGATGAATGTGTAAAAAGATGGGTGGATGAATGATGGGTGAATGGATGGATGAAAGGGTGGATGGATGAATGATAGATTGGTGAAGGATAGATGTATGGATGGAAGGATGAAAGGGTGGACGGATGAAGGATGTATGGATGGATGTGTGAAAAGGTGGGGGGATGAATGATGGGTAGATGGATGGATGAAAGGGTGGGTGGATGGATGGATGAAAGGGTGGATGGATGAAGGATGGATGTATGGATGGGAGGATGAAAGGGTAGATGGATGAAGGATGGATGGATGGGAAGATTAAAGGGTGGATGGATGTATAAATGGATAAAAGGTTGCATGGATGAATGATGGATGGATGTGTGAAAAGGTGGATGAATGATGGGTGGATGGAAGGAAGGGTGGATGGATGTATGGATGGAAGGATGAAAGGGTGGATGGATGGATGTGTGAAAGTGTGGGTGGATGAATGATGGAGGGATGTGATGAGGTCTAACAGGCGCATTTATGGTCGTCAAAAGTTGATGATGAGGAGTACCAGTTTCTAGATACTTTTGTCGGAAGGGGGTCCTTACGCCTAAAAAGGTTTTACAAGGGGGTCTCGGCATCAAAAAGTTTGAAGACCTCTGCTGTAACCCCTAAGGTGCTGTCACCTCACTCATCAGTGCCTTCCCAGGTCATCAAAACTCTGAGAGCAAGCCACAACCCCACTGTAATTCAAAATAACCAAGTCAAACACCTACAGCAGACCTGTGCTTTTCTGTCATGAAAAGTGTGTG
Organism: Lissotriton vulgaris; assembly: GCF_964263255.1. Lineage (NCBI taxonomy): Eukaryota > Metazoa > Chordata > Amphibia > Caudata > Salamandridae > Lissotriton > Lissotriton vulgaris. The sequence continues at coordinate 155,322 of NW_028255144.1, forward strand.
GTTTTGGGTGAAGCAAAAGTGTAGTTGTGCAGTTATGTTTTGGGTGGCGTTAGGGGCAGGGACAACTCAATACTATTTTGCCTTGGTGCTACATAATTTTGCATTATACCATTGACCCAGCACACACTAAGTTGCAAGCTCTGAAAACAGCCATCTTAATAGAAAATGATATGAGGAGGAACTAAATAAAAATCATAGGTGCTATACCTAGCCTTCCTGGCAAGCACACACAGCCGCCTAGCGTGGGTTGCCAGCACCCGGGACAAGGCAAGTATTGCGCCCACTAACCCGTGGACCGTTTGCACTTCCTCAATTACATGTCGAAATCGGAGAAAGCTACTAGTATGAATTTTTCTTCTTCTTTTAAAATGTTATGCCCCAAAGGAATTTTGTGCCCGGGCCAACTGCCCCTGTGGCCCTCCCACGCTACACCACTGGTTCCACGCTCATGACAAACATAGACCATGAATAACGATGCATCCATTAATTCCATTCTAGTGAACACTATTGGTATCAACTGGATTAAATATACGGAGATGATGCAATTCCATAGTATGTGCAAAGATAGCACCAATGCCCTAACAGGGGGCATTAACCCAAAGGATGGCAAGGCAATGCAAAGAAATAAGCACATATAATAATAATACATGGATTTATATACCGTGGATAATCCCCCATGAGGGTCTCTAGGCGTTGTCCATAGGCACGGTGAGACTAAGGGCCAGATGTAGGTCACCAATTACCGGCCGGTAACGGCCGATTTCGGCCGTTACCGACCGGTATTTGGGATTTGGCGTGTAGGGGGCATTTTTTTTACAGAATCGGTATATTTACCGATTCGGTAAATTTACAGAATCGGTAAAATACCGAATCAGTAAATTTACCGATTCTGTAAATCAAGATGTAGGTGGCACTGTAATCAGTGCCACAGTCCCTTACCGAATCGTTATTTACCATGGAATACTATTCCATGGTAAATAACGATTTCCAGTGTACATGCACATCTATGCATGTACACCTGTGCCATGTGACACACAGACATGCCCTTAGGGCATGTCTGTGTGCCACATGGCACACAAGCCAGAAACAGGGGTGAAACAGGGTGTCAAAGTGACACCCTGTCACCCTTGCAAATTCGGTAATTTTACCGATTCTGTAATTACGGAATCGGTATTTGCCATTGATTCCTATGGGCTTCAAGGCCCATAGGAATAAATGGCAAATACCGAATACCGATTCTGTAATTACAGAATTGGTAATTACAGAATCTTACAGATTTGGTAATTGTAAAATAAATATTACCTACATCTGCCTCCTTCCTATTTACCTACTCTTAAATACCGAATCGGTAAAATTCGGTATTTAGGAGTAGGTAAATCGGAATTACCTACATCTAGCCCTAAATGATTTGCCCAGAAACACAGGATGTTGAGCCGACGCCGAGACTCGAAACCTGGATCCCCAGTTCCGAAGTCGGCAGTTCATAGATTTGCTTATTACTAATATCAGCTATACAATGATACAGATGAATAAACCCAAAGCACCCTGATTGCTCACAGGTGACACCACGCTCCACATAATCACAATTCTATATGATTAGGCTAGAAAACATACCAATCCAATGCGGCAAGTATTGTGCAATTCAACCAGCACACACCAAAATGGCACCTAGAGGAGTATTTTTGAATGTTCTGTCATCTGCATTCAGGATCAAAGACATAGGTCGGATATGGCACAGTTCCCTTAAAGGGAGTACGAGAAAGAACAGAAGTGTGGCTAACTAGTTCTTGGCTTTAGGAACAATGTGGTGAAACGACCACCCACCGTGGAAAAGCTAGTAAAATTATACAAAATGTAAGAACAAATTAAGCTAAGTATCACAAGTGCAGAAATGTGGAAAAGCAAGTGTAATTGGTGATCAAAATACCAGCTGTGGCTTGTCTCTGATAACCACTGCCAATTCCCATCAAGAGAAAGCATAATTTTCCTCACACAACTCGAAAAGAAGTTGGATTGTGGCTAAAAGAACATGGAACAAAAGCAGCATTTCGTTAACACCAAAATCAAATTACATCTCATGATTGCCGGTTAAAACATTCGTCCTATTAGGACCAAAAAATTAATCAAACAATAAATTACCAGAACTACAACAAGCGGTCATTTGTGTTGATCACTCATGGTTTTCCTAAGGAAACGAATAGTTGAAATAAAAAAAAGTTATTAAAAATAGGCATAGGTTACGCAGTTGTGAATTAAAAATAGGCATAGGTGTCAATGTGTTAACCTGTAATAAATGTCACAATGGCTGATCTACAAAAGTAATATACCGTTACATCCATCAGACTCTACTGGTCTGACCATAAACACACTCTACCAAGAGCCATCACCAAGCAGCAGATTATGGGTTTTCATTGCATCAATTCATATGGTAAAATGTTATGAATATAAAGTTGGTGTGATGGAAAACTATGCATTTTTTTTTTAAATGTGCCCAAGAAGGTAAGCTTAGGATTGGCCATAATATCATATACGCAGGGCGTTTTGCAAAATGTGTTCATTCTTGCATACTGAATCACATTTGGAAGCCAAAAATGGAGATAAATTCCAAAGGTAAGAGGAGGAGCTTTGCGCGCAACCAAGATGGTCGAGTGAGCACAGGGCTCCCGAGACTCTCGCCACCTCCCGCATATATCCTGCATCTTATCCTGATTACGATGACGGGTCATTGAAGACGCAACCCAGCTGATATAATAGCTGTTTTCAGAAATCTATTTTGACCCCAGGAACTGAAATTATGAGACTTTGAACTTTTCTGGCCTGCTTTATGGAACTGCCTGGGACTCGAGTCACTGTGGTGCCCAGGTGGTAGTTGAACAACAATGGCCTGCGAGATCCGGCTCAACCCCCCTGAGTCAACTTTCGGTTTCGTTCCTGATTTTTCCAACTCAGCCTATCTCCGCTCCACTCTGGTTGTCCATGATCCAGACCCCGCATCTACACCTGGTGCCGGTGGCCAAGAGTTCTAGGTCGTATGATCTCCTGCCGAGACTCATACTCGGACTTCCCTGCGGCTGAATCGTGAGGAGTCATTTTTACCAGGTCTCAAAGGCCCCTCCGGGGTGCAACATCTAACATGGCGGGCAAACCTGACGGCGAGAAGCGGAAGACCAAAACCACTCTCCATGGGGGCACCATCCAATCGAACATTATGGATCGCTATACTCATCCTAAAGGGTCTCCCGGTGGTGCGAGTAGGTCTCTGGAAGAGGCGGGTGATGGCTCTGCTGCAGTGGATGATTTGACCCTACGTGATGTCATGGGCACCATTGCTAGCATGAAGACCTCCATTGGCCAACAGTATGAGGCATTGGCACTAAAGCTCAACACTGTGGCGATCAATGTCACCTTGATCAGGGCGGACTTGTCAAAGACCAACGAAAAGGTCAAATCTCTAGATTTGAAGACCTCCAGCCTTACGACCGATGTGTCTGATTTGCAAACGGAGGTTTGCAATTTACGGTCCTCCAACGATTTCTTTGCCCGCTGGCTGGAGGATTTTGAAAGTCGGGCAAGACGCAACAACGTGCGTATCATTGGGGTCCCTGAAGAGTCGGTCGAGTTGACCACAGATCTCCTCGTGGAAGACCTCATATTGAATCACCTTGCCCCCAAAGGCCTGAGCAACTTTTTCGCGGTGGAATGTGCGCACAGAGTGCCGGGTGGGAAGCCAAAGCCGGGTGCCCCTCCACGGCCTATAATCGCCAGAATTTTTAACTATAGAGACAGAGACGCTATCCTGCAGGCATCACGGGTGGGTGGCCCTACTAAGTTTGAAAACGATTCAGTGAGCTTCTACCCTGATTTCACCCAGGCCGTTCAGAAACAAAGGATGGGGTTCCAGGGGGTGAAGCGGCGACTGAGAGACATGGGTATGAAATACGCGATGCTTTTTCCTTCTCGGCTACGTGTTGAACACAACGATCGGACGTTCTTCTTCGACCGCCCTGAGAGTGTGAATGACTGACTTGATACACTGCCTACACAGCGTGATCGCTCGGAACATTCTGGAGGTGCTGAGGGTGGCCCGTTGGAACAAGAATGAGGAGTGGTTACCAGTTCCCGGACAGTGCACAGGACTGGCAGCTGTGGTTTGGTGACTTTTTTACTTGCACTACTTATGGTGTAGTACCCACAGGTGGCGAGGGGGATGGGACTCTCCCTCCTCTGGGTTTTCTTCTTGTAGATTAGTTTAATGTTAGGGCGACAGGAACACTGCAAGTTGGGGTGGCCTTTGAGTTTAACGCAGGGGTGCAGGGTGGGGGGATGTGTTCCGGGGATTAGTTGGGGGGTGGAGGGGGGGGGGGGTGTTTGGGTGTGTTCCATTTTGTTTCAAGGCAACGCATTTTTCTGCATCTTGATCTGGGTGTTGTGTTCGCTATGTGGTGGATTCTGCCCTTACTTTTGGGATGGGGGGTAGGGGGTTGAAGATATTGTGTTGGAATGTTAACGGGCTGGGAGATAGGATAAAACGAGGAGTAGTATTACAGTTACTGAGACGCCTCTCCCCGATGTAGTTTTACTGCAGGAGACGCATTTGATCGGCAACACCTGCCATGCCATGAATCGACGAGGCTATTGTCTAATTGCACACTCTGGATTTACCACTGGATCTAGGGGGGCAGGTATCCTAGTTAGGAGTTCCCTCCCCCTGGAGTTAGAGGATACAATTCTGGACAACAGGGGACGCTATGCCGCCATCACTGGTAGGTGGGAGGGGAAGACTATCTCACTGCTTTCTGTGTATGTCCCACCTGGTCTGCAGACTATGACCTTTGCTGATCTGGGGAGAGTAGTGTTGGGGCTCCCCGAGGGCATTCTGGTCATGGGCGGAGATTTCAATTCTGTCGTCTCCGGTAGAGTGGACCGTAGCCCCCCCCAGGGACCTCACGAGATCCCAGTCTTGGTTGAGTGGCTTCTTGGAGACACTGGGTCTGGTAGATTGTTGGAGGCTGCTGCATCCGGGACAATCACATTACACCTTTCACTCTGGTGCACACAGTAGTCTTGCTAGGCTTGACTATGTCTTGATGCCGGCTGCACAGGCCTCTTCGGTAAGGGAAGTCAGACACTTGGCCAGGGGTATATCGGACCACTCCCCACTGTGGCTTCTGATGGACATGAAGATTGGTTCTGAGGGTCGAGTGGCTCCGATCAATCCTTGGCATCTCCGTGACCCTAAAACCCGGGCTGAATTAGTTAAGTCTTTAGACCATTATTTTGCTGAAAATGTGGGTTCAGTGTCCTCTTCTGTTTTGCTGTGGGAGGCTTTCAAGACGGTTATCCGTGGTCAGGTACTATTGTTAATTGCTGGCGCAAATAAAAGCAAAAATGAGGCCGTGGTCCGTCTGGAAGCCGAAATAGCCGAGCTGGAGGGGGAATTGGAGATGGGTATCACCCATGATAAAGTAAATGTCCTCAATCTCACACAACTTGACTACAGGGCCCTGGTAACTGACGCTGCTAGAACCATGTGTAGAGAGCAACAGGGGCGACTGTACGATGTTGGAGACTGATCAAGCGGGCCAAAGGAAATTCAGTCTCATATATACAACTCTACACCACGATACTCACCATTATTCATAAATCTATCACTAGGCCCATAGATGACTGAGACATGAATTGACCAACTGAATCATATGACCTAATTAATCAAACACTTTCATAAACATTTAATTAAGTCAAAATCAAAGGCAATGGATTAACTTATGGTAACTCAAGCTAAACAAACAAGACCAGCTTGCCATTTCAAAATCTATTTTATTAACTTTATTTATCGAGCAAAGAGCATTTTAAGAATTTAATTCTTTATTAGCATTTTATTAAGCAGCATTATTTAATTAGAAAGGCACATTAGACTGTCAGTTTAAATGAAATCAGCATGAGAAATGCTTAAACATTTAAGAACTCATTCCCTAAACCCTATTTCCCTAACTTGTCTAAAGTAACCTAAAGGGAAAAACATAAGTTCGAAAAGATTTTACGTGAGTCAAAAATCCGTCAGCATCTCTGGAGCACAGGAACGAGCCAACAGAGCTCTTTCCAAGGGGCCAATTTGTATACCTTTTCTCTATCTAAGACTAACTAAAAGAATACAAAAAGAAGCCCAACTCGGAACGTGATTGGTCGAGAATTGTCAGTCCATGAAGTCATTCGCCTTTTACATTGCAAAAACCATATTCCTTAAGAGCGGCATTGTCCTTTGTCTACGTGTGTCACAAGCTCTTCCGAGGCTCGCAACATTTAAGAAACAGTTTGTTGCTTCCTCTGCTCAAGCTTTTCCACCGCTATGTCCTGTCCTTGGCATTGAAAGTTATACAATGATTATCTCAACATTCAGCACAGCTCAGCTTCCGCGAGTTTGTTTTTATAAGAATTATGAAGAATATGTTTTCTTTCATTCTTTGCTGTGCAAGGCCCATCTCGACAGGACTTCGGACATCCATTTTAGAAATAGGCCACAGGCCTCTTTTAGCAAGACTCTAGTATGCAAGGAAACACAAGACATCAATTAATTTGAGTAATGATAATTATTCTGTTACCCACCCCCATTACTAATGATAACCCATTAGTCTAAGTTACCTAGCTTTATGCACAAGAGACAAACAAAACACTGTCACATAAAAGACACGACATAAATAAAAGCACATTTAAGAATATTTTGCATGCTATTAATAAAAACAGCTGCAGTTAATGTTTGACAAAACAAAAGACAAAGTTAATCTATTATTTAAAACGTAGTGACAAATGTGACAAGAGCACATATTATTAGTCCCACATGTTCATGAAGGTGCATATTATTCAAGGTTGAATCAATACATAAACATGCAACACTCGTTAATATAATATAAATTATGGGAGTTTAAACAAAATCTAAACTTATTTCTAAAGTTCACTTCATCAACTCCCTCATCTGGTGATTTCTAAATCACCAAACAAAACCCCAAATTTACCCCCAAAAAAATTTACTTTTTAGAAATGTCATATTACGATCTCTCTCTGTGTTAGTAAATCTAAACTCCTGTTTCATCAGTTTGTCTGGAGCTCTCATATTGAGCCCTGCGAAATTCTTCCATGTCTATCTCCTTCTCCTGAGCTTTTCTGAGTTTATAAATCCTCCTCTTTTCCCTCACATGCTTCATTCTCTTGTGAATCATGCAACTGATTTTTAACAAAAGTGTCACTATAACAATGATTATTATGGATAAAGCACTTTGCCAATGATTGAACTGCCAATTTCAGCAAACCATTCCCTGATTGCCCCAAATCTTTTAGCCAAACGTTCTGAGAAATTGTCACTTTCCATGGGTTCTATTTCTGAGTGAAATTCAGTGATATCCTTTATTAGCAATTCTATATTCTGACTTTTATCTGAGATATACGTGCAGCAATGCTGAATGTGCAAAATCCCACAGACTCCTCCCTCTTTTGCTAGGAGAATGTCTAAAGCAAGCCTGTTCTGCATAGCCATGCTTCTGGTGGCAATGAGCTCAGTATTGACCAATTGAAAAACACTTGCTGTATCAGTGGAAAATCTGTCAACAATTGTGGAAACCTTTCTGATTTTGATTGCATTCAGAGTTATTCCCACCATAGGAATTATTGCACCAAATATATTTCCCTTAATCTCAATAAAGCTTTCTCTTGTGTACCTATTCAGGTGTTTGACAATTTCAAAAGAACCTTCCCCATTTCTGTCCACATGGAACATTTTAGGAAAGACTAGACCAAGGTAACATGTGCCATACCAATGGTCCGGGAGACTGAAATATACCTTGTTCCCACAAACAAAATAAATTCCAGGGAAAATTGGGTCTTTTCCACCTTTAAATCCCCAATCCCCTACAATACGATAAGTTTCCTCACATTGACTTGCACCGACAAAATAATTGTCGTAAAGCGTGTTGTCTCTTCTAAGGCAGAATTTCCCACTAACTGGATCATCTATGTGAATAGCAGCATATCTATTTTCACCATTAAGCTTCTCATCCTCGAGCTGCCAAAACTTGGATTTAGTCTGTTTCAGCATCTCATTTCTTTTGGAAATCGCCCTCCTTTCCTCAACCAACTTGAGAAAAGATCTTTCTTCATCTCTCATTTTGCAGGTTAAATTATTTTTGTAAGCATACTCATAGGTGAGTTCATTAGTTACCAGAAAGAATTCCTTCATCTGTTTGGCAGGTCTGACTTTGTTAAGACTATGTACAACCTTCAAGTTAGCAAATATTTCATCAAAGTCTGAGTAATAGTACTCTAAACGACCTGTCTGATAGAACAAGCTAGCTATAACACTGCATGTTATTCCATAAGTAAGAGGAAGCATATTATACTTGACCCCTTCAGAAACCGAAGTAGGAAGCTTAACGCACACATAACAATCTTTTACATCCATGACTCTAACATACTCTGTCAAGGGTCTTGAAAAGTAATTAGTGGAAAAATCACCAACAGATCTGTCCTGGTGAATCTCTGGTTTATGCTCAATAATCCTGTTAGTTTTGCCTGCAACATCATGAGCAGCTTGTTTAGATTCAGCTTTGCTCGTCATGTTTACTTTATAATCCTCTTTGTCTATGCCAAGAGGAAAGATGACTGCTAAGATTAACCAAACTAAAATAATTAGAATCACACAAATGGAAGACATTTTACAACATCTCCTGAGGATAGCACACCTTGAATTGTCAGTATTAGGCATTTTTTTCTCTTTTTTTTTACTTAAAACAAAAATTTTAAATTAGTAGTAGTAATTAAAATAATACCTCCCCTTTTTAATTTTTTTTTAGTAACCCTTAAACAGCTTTTCTTCAACCTTGCGTACATACAAGTGTTTCCAGCTAACACAATTTCTTCGACCTTGTGTCACCTAACACAATTTCATCAGCCTTATGCCAAAAATAAACTCCAACTCAAAGAAAACTAAAGCTAATCATTGTCACTATTTTCTTCCAAATCTTCCTGACTGCTACTACTGACCTCAACTACTGGTGGGATAAGTATGTAGGCCCACTCTGGAGAGTTGTACTTCGGATTTGGCTTCAATGGTCTTTTGCTCTTTCTGCTAATTACTTCAATTTTCTTTCCTGCTTTTTCTTTTTTGTCAATTTCACTTTTCTGACTAGATATCTCATTAATCTGCTCTTTTGATCTGTTCACCAACTTGAATTTCAAGCCTTCTTTTGGCCAGACATCACCTTTTCTCAAGAGTTTCTTCTTAGGCTCGATTTCATTATATTCAGCTTTCCAAGCCCATTTTCTGAATTTTCCTATTTCAGACTCTTCATCATTTTCATCTGAGTCAGTTTCAGAGATTTCAATACTGTATCTAGGAACTTCTTTACTCAGCAGCTTCACTCCGTTAGGAACAACATCTCTGTAGCTGGTACTTGGCAATTCGTCCTCCTCTTCTGGAATTACTTCTAACCTCCCAGTTCCAGAATCTCCGTTCCTGCTTTCAGAGCTTCCAACCTGCTTTTCAATACTCTCCTGATCTTGAATCTCTTCTGACACAGTTTCTTTTTCAGTTCTTTTTTCTAGAACATATTCATCATTTTCTGAATCAACAACGACAATTTCTAGATCTTTTTCATTTGATGGTTGATCCGCATCAGAATTTTCCAGATGTTGACTTTCCTGTCGATCTTCAGAGTCTGGATCTTCAGGTTCTCCTTCTGAGTCTGAATCAGTTGTAGTGTCGTCACTATCCTCATCGGGGTTATCAGGAGGTGGTACGCGAAAGGTATGACTTGCATGCACCCACCTCTTCAGACCCTTACATTTAACAGCATTTGTTGTGACTAGTATCACATGTCTTGCTTTTTGCCACCTGGGTACTAAACAGTTTCTCCTCCGATGAACCTTGTTCTGACCCAGTCTCCTGGCAATAGATCATGAGCCTGCTCCTTTTCTTTTGAAATCACATCTGTTCCCACCTGATGGAATACAGAAGTTACCACATCAGACAACTGCTTACAATAATCCATATTCGCACTATCATTTATTGTTAACAATTTTCCAATTGGAATAAAAGCCTGTCTCATTACTCTTCCCATGAGAATATCATGAGGGCTAAGACCTGTTCTTTTATCTGGTGTGCTTCTCAAAGACATCAAAACAAGTGGAAGTACATCTGTCCACTTTATTCCTGTAGCTAGGCACATTTTTGAAATTCTGTTTTTTATTGTACCATTAATCTGTTCTACAACACCTGATGCTTCTGGTCTGTAAGCACAGTGCAACTTCTGCTTTATGACGAAGGCTTCACAAATTAATTTAAGCAGTCTGTTTTCAAAGTGTGTGCCACGATCACTTTCAATGGTCACTGGAAATCCGTACCTAGGTATGATCTCCCTTAAAAGCAATTTTGCCACAGTAACTGAGTCATTGTGACAAGTTGGGAACACTTCCACCCATCTTGAAAACAGACAGACAATAACAAGGACATATCTCAAATTGTTATGTGGTGGCATGTCAATGAAATCCATTTGCAACCTGGTAAAAGGACCACCCTCCCGTCCTATGGTTCCCATGCTTACAACTGTTTTTCTGTTTGGATTGATTTGTTGGCAGATCAAACAACGCTGGCAAAGTGACTCCGCAATAATCCTAAATTTTGGATTATACCAAGTTTCCCTGAACAGTCGAATCATTGTGTCTCTTCCTAAATGACCTGGACCATGGTACATCCGTGCCATGTCAGCAATCATGCAATTGGGCATAACAGGTCTGCCATCTTTGTAAACCCAAATTTCATCTTCCTCTCGCTGTCTGCAACCTTCTTTGAGCTATGTGTTTTTTTCCTCATCATTTGCCTCATCTTGTAAGTCTTTTACTCCCTGCCATGTTTCTACTACAGATATTAGCATGAGAGAGTTCATGATATGATCATTATCCTTTTCCCGATTAAGTGAAAGATTGTTTTTCGCACAGTAACGTGCAGTTTCATCAGCAAAGGCATTTCCTTTAGTTATATAGTCTGCTCCCTTTTTGTGCACTCCACATTTGACAACAGCAATCTTTTCTGGTAACTGAATGCCGTTGATCAATATTTTGATCAATTTTGCATTCCTGATCGGAGTTCCCGCAGAGGTCAAATAACCTCTTTGAGACCAGAGCTGGCCATAGACATGAACTACGCCATATCCATACTGACTATCAGTCACTATGGTAACTTTTTTCCTTTTTGCCTTTTCACATGCACAAATTAAACCAAATAATTCTGCCACTTGTGCCGAACGAATTCCTTCAAGAGTTGAACCCTCTATTATTTCTGAAACTGTGCAAACTGAATATGCTGCTCTTAGAATGCCTTTGTCTGTTCTTATGAAATAGAAATGTTTGCCTATGCCTCCAAACTACTTCGAGTGCACACTCATTCACGTGCAAGTAAACCACAATTTGTTAGTTTACAAAAAACACTTTATGTTTTCAATTTTTTAAATTTTTTGCACAGTTTACAAAAGAAAAATTCACAAAAGACAGAGCTCAGACCACTATCGACCTCATGTCTTAGCCATATGTAATTTCAAAACACTTAATACAAATGTGCGAAAAACAAATAAATGGTGAACAATTCAAACAACAGTGACTTTTTAACGTAAAGAACAGTATCATAAATACATGGACCACAAAACCTTATACATTTGTGAAACAAGAACTTTTTCAAACAGTTAGAAAACACGGGGAGACAATACAACACAACGTTTTCAACAGTTGGACTCCCAAATCCCAAAAAGAAGGGGGATGCCGACGCGTTTCGAATCCTGATTAGCGACTTGCAGGATTCTCGTCAGGCGCAGGCCAACAAGCCTAGACGACATTTTCCACACAAACAGAACTGACTGTGGGCAGGATTCATACAAGGTATGAACTGTATGGTTATCGCACTGTCCTGAGAGTAGTGGCTAGAGGACCCGCTAGATAGTAAGTCATTTTGTTTTGTTTCTTATTTTAAACAGTTCCCATGGACTAGATTCAGACTGCCCTGACGAGAATCCTGCAAGTCGCTAATCAGGATTCGAAACGCGTCGGCATCCCCCTTCTTTTTGGGTTTTTGTTTGGCCAGTTGGCCAATGTCAGTTGTTGCGGAAATGGGCAATACTCCTGTAATTTAATTGATTAACTCCTGTTCAGGTCGTGGGAGTCCAACTGTTGAAAACGTTGTGTTGTATTGTCTCCCCGTGTTTTCTAACTGTTTGAAAAAGTTCTTGTTTCACAAATGTATAAGGTTTTGTGGTCCATGTATTTATGATACTGTTCTTTACGTTAAAAAGTCACTGTTGTTTGAATTGTTCACCATTTATTTGTTTTTCGCACATTTGTATTAAGTGTTTTGAAATTACATATAGCTAAGACATGAGGTCGATAGTGGTCTGAGCTCTGTCTTTTGTGAATTTTTCTTTTGTAAACTGTGCAAAAAATTGAAAAAATTGAAAACATAAAGAGTTTTTTGTAAACTAACAAATTGTGGTTTACTTGCACGTGAATGAGTGTGCACTCGAAGTAGTTTGGAGGCATAGGCAAACATTTCTATTTCATATTGTGTGGCCCTGCCTACCCTCCTTCCCCCTGGGCCCAGCCACCTTTGTGCTTTTGACTATTTGTGCGGGCAATAGCCCGAGTGGCTCGGGAACGACACTTAGAAAGTGTCCTCGGACTTTTGGTAGCATTTATTGCGGTGCAAGAGTGTCCACTCTTGCCGATTATGGCAGACAAAGACACGCTGTCCTTCACGGAAAGCCATATTGACCAACTAATAGCGTCCTCGCCATTCTCTACGATCACTTTGAGCGCCTCAGCAAAACAACAAAACGAGGCGGACAAACTGACTAGGCTTCAAAAGAAGCATATCCGAACGGAACTTCACGGCCACTTTCTACTAAGGCACTTAAAAGCGGGCACCATCCCTTGGGGCCTCCAGGTTAAGAACATCCCTGTTATTTTTATTGAGGACACCGAATACAAGAAAGGGTTCAGCCAAATTAATACCAAATGCAGCAGGGATTTAATGGTACATACCATTGAAACTGCTCAGCGCATTTGCAGTCAGGAAGAGAAGGAGATAGAAGACTTGATCAAACAAATCAACGACAACCAGACCACGTCTGAAGCCAAGGCACTCCTTGACAAAATTGAAAAGGAAATTGCCACTTTCAAGGACTATTCCTTGAATACGAAAGCAGCACAGTTTGAAAAAGATTCTAAATCTTTCCAGTTGGAGCGGGTGTATCCCTTTTTAAAAGAAGATTTTTACACCTCTGGGGAGTCACGAGGGGCCCTTAATTCATTTCAAGGTAGATCTAAAAACAGGTTTTTGACCTTCTCAGACACCACTTCTTCTGACTCTTCCCCTGACTCAAGACAGTCGAATTTCAACAAACGAGGCGCCACTCGAGGGTCGGCTCCTTTTTTGTCCAGGGGCGGCCAATCGCGTCCTCGTTTCAAGCAACCGTGGCAAATGCGAACATGCAACAAAAACTACAACAACAATTAAATGTGTCCACTATAGTGAATCTTTCAAACAAGGATCTTTCTAGGGATGAAAAAATGCTTCTTAATATTGGCCTCAAATTCGTTCCAACTAAACGAACGGATTTTACTAAACTAAAATTGGAGGCACTTGACTTTTGCCGCAAGATAAGGTTAAAAACCTACTTCGCGGGAGCCGAAATGACGTCCATACAGGAAACCACTGGTCTTAGAGTTAAATCACGTTTCACTCCAACTCTAAATATTCCAAAACAGGTCATAGCTTTTGAGCAAGCTGTACTGTCTTCCCTCACTAAACTCGAGCGGAAAACAAGTTTCACTAAGAACAATATCAGCAAGGGTATACAAAAAGCAATTGGTGATCTGAAATCTGACACTTCAATAGTGATTAAACAAGCCGATAAGGGTGGTGCAGTGGTCCTTTGGCCACGACCCATGTACCTTGCTGAAGGCCAAAAACATGTTAACAACAGGAAATGGTACAGACCCTCAAAAGAAGACCCTGTCCATGCAATCCAGGACAAAATATCTTGAATTACCAAGGAGGGTTTGGACATAGGTTTTCTAGGACCTAAAGAGTATGAATTTTTAAATAAAAAAATGCCTCGATCTCCGATTCTCTACTTCTTACCGAAGATCCATAAAAACGAAAAGGTACCCCCGGGCAGACCCATAGTCTCGGGATGCGATTCGGTGCTTGAACCATTATCTAAGTATATTGATTTCTTTTTTAAACCATGCATTTCAAAAGTCCGATCGCATCTCAGTGACACAACAGCCTTCATCAAACAGATTGAGGGACATGCATTCAATGATCAGACAGAGTTGATGGTGACACTTGATGTTGCCTCGCTCTACACACAAATACCGCAGGATGAAGCTCTAGAGGTCATTGAACTTTATTTAGATCAAAGGGAGAGACCCCATCGGGTACCTACCAACTTCATTGTGGCACTAGCTGAGATCACTCTTCGCAGTAACTATTTTAAGTTCGAGAACAGCTTCTTCATTCAAATCAAAGGGACAGCCATGGGTTGTCCCTATGCACCGGAGTTGGCCGTGCTGTACATGGCACAATATGAGGAGCGATTTGTCCTAAATGCCAACCCTTTCTCAAGACATATCATCCAGTGGCTAAGATACATCGATGACGTCTGGCTCCTGTGGCAGGGGAGCCAGGCGGCCCTCGAGCAGTTCCATCTGTGGTTAAACTCTAGGCACCCAGACATCCAATTCACTCTTAACTACAGTCCAAAAGAAATGACTTTCCTGGACGTCACGGTAGGCTCCTGTGAGGGCAGGTTTACAACCTCCTTGCATAAGAAGGAAACCGATCGGAATACCATTCTGCATTATACCAGTTCGCATCCTCAATCATTAAAAAACAATTTGCCCTACGGGCAATTGTTGAGGATCAGGCGAAATTGTACTAACCTTTGTGATTTTGACTCCCAGGCAATGAGATTTTGCAGCGAGATGGCAGAGAGAGGATACCCAAAGAAACTTTTAAAACATTCCAAAAACAGGGCCAAATTCACTCCTAGAGAGACATTATTTGAGAAGAAAGAAAAGAAAGATCTGGAACAATTGGTTTGTGTAACAACATTTGGGCAACATACGAATCAATTTAAGAACATAATTCGAAATAATTGGCATCTCCTTGAGACTTTGGAGCACCCCCTCTCTAAACCCATCTTCGCTATGCGCAAGAACAGAAGCATAGGGCAACACCTAATCAAAGCAGATTGTCATATCACAGCACCAAAAAGCGACCTTGTCACACAGTGGAAATTGAAGCCAATATGCGGACATCACAAATGTGGCAATTGTGTTTCATGTTCGAGCACCATTGAAGGTGACACTTTTGAAAATAATGGCATTAGATGGAAGCATGACTGCTTCACTAATTGCAAGACTCGAAATGTCGTCTACGCGGTGGTTTGCCCGTGCAACAGAGTATACATAGGCAAAACAAATCAGCCTATCAATGCCCGGATCACTCAGCATCGCTCCCGGCTTAAGAAAAAAGTCCTGACTGCCCCCATGGTGGAACATTTTATCAATAACGGCCATTCTGAGAATGACTTCAAATGGACCACGTTGGCATGGATCGACCACAAACATTTCCAAGATGTCGACACAATGCTGTTGCGCAAGGAGGCGTACTTAATTCTAAAATTTGACAGCGTTAATAAAGGTCTGAACAGTCTCAGCGAAATAAATAGGGCGTAAAATTTCCCGGGCCCGGTGGGTGACACTACATGTCCCACAATGCACCTCATTGGTTGTCAGAAACCTTCATTTGTTTCCTTAACACTACAGGTCCCATCATACATCATCATATGGCCGCCTGTCTGATTGGCTCTTTACTAACCACGAGGTTTTGTTTTAAGACCAGCGACACCCAAGGACACTGACAACCCTTGGTCTGTTGTGGTGGAGCCAGTATACTGTTCGGCAGCTTTCCAAAACATATTGCGGTAAGCATGGAAGCGGCCACTCTTTTAACTGTTACCAATGCAACTTACCAAACAATCACGCGGTAACAAACCCCCCCTATCCTCACCCCTTACAGATAATCACTCAACTGCCCTCCGTGCGGAGATGATCGGAACCCTCACGGACACTTAACAATCTGCTTTTTTTTGGGGCGGAGAAACGCGGCTGTGCAATCGGAACCCCTACTATGGCCACCGCGGTTTGGTGTCTAAGTAAGTCTTTAATTTTATCTACTGATACTCACACGCGACCGGCGTGGCCCTGAGTGAGCAAGGCATTAAGTCGCTTTCTGTCACTTCTTTTCAGAAAATTAGAAGAACTTCACCCCATGTGGCGAAGACGTGGCTAAGCTTCCAGGAATAACGCAGGTAAATGAGGAACAATGGCTCCCATGCAAAATTTTCCCCCCTTCTGTACTTTTTAAATTCTAAGCCATCCCATTACTCTGTTGCAGCGCAGGCCAACAAGCCTAGACGACATTTTCCACACAAACAGAACTGACTGTGGGCAGGATTCATACAAGGTATGAACTGTATGGTTATCGCACTGTCCTGAGAGTAGTGGCTAGAGGACCCGCTAGATAGTAAATCATTTTGTTTTGTTTCTTATTTTAAACAGTTCCCATGGACTAGATTCAGACTGCCCTGACGAGAATCCTGCAAGTCGCTAATCAGGATTCGAAACGCGTCGGCATCCCCCTTCTTTTTGGGTTTTTGTTTGGCCAGTTGGCCAATGTCAGTTGTTGCGGAAATGGGCAATACTCCTGTAATTTAATTGATTAACTCCTGTTCAGGTCGTGGGAGTCCAACTGTTGAAAACGTTGTGTTGTATTGTCTCCCCGTGTTTTCTAACTGTTTGAAAAAGTTCTTGTTTCACAAATGTATAAGATTTTGTGGTCCATGTATTTATGATACTGTTCTTTACGTTAAAAAGTCACTGTTGTTTGAATTGTTCACCATTTATTTGTTTTTCGCACATTTGTATTAAGTGTTTTGAAATTACATATGGCTAAGACATGAGGTCGATAGTGGTCTGAGCTCTGTCTTTTGTGAATTTTTCTTTTGTAAACTGTGCAAAAAATTGAAAAAATTGAAAACATAAAGTGTTTTTTGTAAACTAACAAATTGTGGTTTAGTTGCACGTGAATGACTGTGCACTGGAAGTATGTTGGAGGGATAGGCAAACATTTCTATTTCATATTGTGTGGCCCTGCCTACCCTCCTTCCCCCTGGGCCCAGCCACCTTTGTGCTTTTGACTATTTGTCTGTTCTTAGACAGGAGCCATCAACAAAGTAAATAATGTCTGACTCTGGTAAAGGCACATCTTTAATGTCTTCTCTGGGTTTAGTACAGTATTCCAAAACATCCAAACACTCATGATAAATGTCATCAGTTTCATTGTCAAATTCAGAAACCATACTATCTGGTAAAAGTGTAGCAGGATTGAGATTAACACATCTCACAATGGATACATTATCTGATCCCAGACTAACTTTTTCATATTTGGTCAATCTGTTACTCGACAGGTTCTGTGTTTTACTTCTGGTAAGAAGTGTTTCAAATGAATGAGGTACATATACTTTTACAGGAAACCCCATTATGATTCCTTCACTTTGCTCAAGGCTTACACTTGTTGCAGCCACTGCTTTTAAGCAACCTGGCAATGCTTTTGCAACAGTATCAAGAACAGCCGAGAAATATGCTATTGGTTTTCTCTTTTTTCCATGTTTCTGAATAAGAACTGATAATGCACAACCTTCCCTTTCACTGCAGTACAGCTCAAATTCTTTGTCATAATCAGGCATCCCCAATGCTGGTGCTTCACACAGACTTCTTTTTAGCTTTTCAAAAGCCTCTAATTCTGTTTTTGTTAAAACAAACAGATCTTTTATGTCTGCCTTTGTCAGCCTCTGCAGTGGTTTCGCAATTACTGAAAACCCACAAATCCATTGGCGACAATAACCAACCATTCCTAGAAACATCCTGATCTGCCTTTGTGTAGTTGGTGGTTGTATCGCTCGAATCATTTTTATTCTCTCAATTGTCACTTGTCTGATTCCTTTTGCAATTCTGTGACCAAGGTATTTAACCTCTTGTTTGCAAAACTGTAGTTTCGCAGGTGACACTATCCCTGTGGTGGGTGCAAAGTCTGTTGCCTGACCAAAAAGAGCAAGAAATTAACTTTCAACAATGGGACCACCTGGGAACAACGAAGCTACAGTAATTGCAATAGTTCCAATGTCGTATATCTAATCACCTGCCCATGTAACCTGGAATATGTGGGTATGACGAGCAGGGCGATAAAGATCAGGATAGGGGAACACAAAAGCACCATAAAATGCAAGAAATCGAATACAAAACTAACGAACCATTTCCTGGAAAGTAATCATAAACCAGAAGACATTACTTGGACCGTCATTGAGCAGGTCGACAATGAGAATCACCTCCTAGAGAAAGAACAGAGGTGGGTCTTTCGTTTCAAATCCAATAAGAACAGCCTGATCGACGAGATTCCTTGGAGTCAGCTATAAAAAATGTACCTCTTGGGCTACTACCGGTATTAAACTGGGAAGTAATAACAACCAATGCCATCACCTCTACCGTGGCCTAGTATAGGATCGCATTCCACCTCATACTACCACATTGACCGCTTGCCGAAGTCAACCAATTTACCCTAGAAATGCACGGACTTATATGTATTATTATTACACTAACCACGCATTTTGGGATATTATCCGACATTCATCTGTAAATAATACCTTTTTCATTAGAGCATAGGAAGAGAAAACAGACTTCCCGATTTTTTGAAATATTTGTTCCGCTGATGCCGGCCATCTTTAGGTTACGCTCTAGTGGTTACTGGCACCATCTCACCAAGATGACAATGCAGTTTGAGTAGGTATAATGGATGCCGAACACAGCACACCAGAGATCCTCGAAGCAGCACGGGGGTAGGAATGAGGCATTGCTCTTATGCGGTCAACGTAGGCAATAGACTCTGACCATGAGTCTCTAAAAACTTGGTACATGGGATGACAAGGCATCATGGATCAAACCCGTAATTGACAATAGGGTGCGGTTTTGTTTTTACAGTTTACCGCGTTGAATACCCTTCGACTGCAAGCTCATGAGGCTTGGAACATCTTTTGGAATAGTATGTATAACATCTTACTACGGCCTAAACCTATTTTTTTTATATATTGTTTTTAACCTTAGGGCTCTCAACCTCTCTCCCAGAACGGGCTGTTTGTTTGTATGTATCGAGTCACTGTTGTGTTTTTGAAGATATAACGTTACCCTAAACCAGTAGGGTGATTTAAGATACGTTTGGTCCATTAACCATTCGAACGAGTCAATTTCTACTCGTCCACATGTTCATGAAGCGCATTATATATGCTTCACTAGCGAAACACCGCTCATCATGAATGTGGCGCTTCCTAATGTTTGTGCTATACGAGACCGATGTGAAACAACATATTTATGTTTTGTTTTCCTTCTCTTTTTCTCCCGCTTCCTTTACAGAGACCGCAATAGGTCAATATTTTTTGACAATACTGATAATTTTACCACGCTTCACTAGGGCCAGCTCATGCCCTGAAGCTCAAATAGGCAGCCTATTTTTGCTGCTTGTTTGTATGAATTTAGGCTTGCTATTTTAGAACCGAGCATTGTGTAGTAGGGACCATTAGATGGTCCTGATGAGTAAGCAGTAGGGGACTGCTTATGAAACATGTTGACCTGGCAGCAAGCTATTGCTCTACCTCAAAACCCCCTTCTTAACGTTCCCAGCCAGAGAAGCGAATAAAATATATTTTTTCTACTAGCCAGGGAATTTTTAACCTTTTTATTCTTCTTTCCACTCACGTATTAGGTCCCTACACTTCACTGACACCTCCTGCACTGACACATAGCCTTCTGTCACAAAAACTGAGTGCTCCCACGTAGCTCGTAGGTCGCAGCACGCCCCGCCCCGCTAGAGGGACGGGAAGACCCCCATGATGAAGCATGACACTAAAGGACTTTTTATTGTGTGAGGGGTATTCAAAAAAGCACATAGTGCTCTCATCTTTCCAGATCAAAGAGAGAGCCTAGCATCTCACTAGACACAGTAAATACAAAATCAAAAAACAATCCCTACCCCCATTGATAGAATCTCTTTGTTTATTCAATTTTGCCAGGAGGGTGATTCTATCAGTACCTCTACGCTTCCTCTATTGTTTTGGAGTTACTGGCAGCGTGCAGCTGTGGAAGTCCACTGGAAAGCCTTTCTCTTAACCACCCAGTGATTCTGCGACCAACGGCACCCCACTGGGAGTCCAAAGAGCCCTATACTTTTAAATAGAAATGGCCGATCTAGGCCTTACATTCACCGAGGATGAGATCTCCAACCTAATGTCGACTCTGGGGACATTTGAAGGCCTGAGCACCACAGGCCCTTCATCGATAAAAAACAATGACTGGAATGAAATGGAAGAACTAAGGAGAACCCAGATAAAAACTGCCCTCCATGGTTTACTAATGTCGGAATACCTGAAAGTCAACACTGCTCCATCAGGCCTTATAGTTCGCAATGAACCATTCATATTTCTTGACGATAAAACCTTCAAAATTGACTGGTCACAAATCTCATGGCGATGCACTCGAGATTGGATTGTACTGATCATAAAAACTGCCAGTAGACTAGCAACTAAACTCAAGGTTGAGATTCAAACAATTGAGATACGACTAAAAAACTATGAATCTCCGGCAACGCTCAAAAAATACTTAGACGAACTGAACAAAACACTGAATGATTTTGAAACAACCCTAAAAAAAAAAAAATATGAAAAACTAAAAAAAGATACAAGCCGGTGGACCAAGGAAAGAGTCTACCCATACATCAAAGATGACTATAAATCTTCACGCGGCAACACCACTGATGACGAATCATCCGACACTGGATCTAACAGTTCGAACTCAAGCCATAGCAAAAGCCCAAGATACCAGGGTACAAGAAGGAACCTTCGACGACCCACTTACCGTGGAACAAGGGGATGGAACAATTATCCACCTCACTTCATGTACCCCCAACAACAACAATACGGCCCACCACCTTTTCAACATCCACAAGGTCCATTCCCTCCCTGGGAATACCAACAGCAAGGCTATGGTTATTTTGACCAATCGGCGTCTTTTTTAGGGGTGCGCCAAGGACGAACCAAGGGGAGGAACAGGAGGGGCACCAATGTACACTGGAACACCGAAGAGGAAGAAACTCTGAGAGTATCAACAAGGAGCATGACAGGTGCATCAAAGAACCAGATGTAGGTCTGGTGGTAAACCTCACTACCATTGAACTACCTGAGCCTCAAAAAAGAGTATTAGAGAAAGGCTTAGGGTATGTACCTACAGCAAATATGGATAAATTCCACCTGTGAAAAGAGGTCCAGGAATTTATGAGACGTCTGAAGCTCCAGGTCTTTTTCAAAGACAAGAAAGACGACATGGTACAGGGAGATACAGGACTAAAACCGAAATCCAGGTTTACCCCTTTGGATAATACACTTCCCATTGAACTTCTGACGTTCGAAAAAGCGGTAATGAAACCTGCTGAACCCTCCGGGACGCCCCATTGTTTCAGGAATTGGGTCGGTCTTGGAACCACTCTTGAGATTTGCCGACGCATTTCTCAGACCTATGGTCCAAAAGACATCAACATACCTAAGAGATACGAAAGACGTCTTGAACCTACTGGAAGAACTACTGTTCAACCCCAACAGCCAGCTCCTTATTAGCTGTGTTTGTCGAAAGTCTTTATACTAGCCTGCCACACAATGAAACCCTAGAAATCATCGAGGAAGTACTCTTTGAGGACTACTGGGAATACCAAACTCCCCGCAATGTGGTGATGGAATGCTGTTCACTAGCACTAAAAGAGAACTTTTTTTAACACAATGGCACCCTATACCTGCAAAAATGGGGAGCACATTTGCTCCGAGCATAGCTGGACTCTATGTGCATCACCTAGAGGTGACCAAGATACTGAATCTGAGCAATCTCTTCAGGATCAACATCAAAATGTGGAAAAGATACATCGATGATATCCTCATCATCTGGGATGGAGATGAAAGGACTTCGGAACAATTCCTTACCTGGCAGTACATACAGGACAAATTCCTAAGATTCACGAGCACCACTTCTAACAGCAACCTGGTCTTTCTAGATCTGAACATTTTCCCCAAAAATGGCAGACTAATGAGCACCACACAATTCAAAAGCACTTCCAAAAACTGCTTGCTACTGTACAAAAGCTTCCATCTGAAACATCTACGGGACAATTTACCGTATGGCCAGTTCCTCCGCCTCCGCAGAAACTGTACAGAAATCGGAAATTTCAAAATTCAGGCAAAAGACCTACGGAAGAAATTGGAAGCCCGTGAATATCCCACGAAAATCATCGATCAGGCATACAAGAGGGCTAGAAATAACTGTCGGGATTCTCTGCTCGAGGACAAAGTACCAAAAGAAGAAGAACAAAGACCCATTTGTGTTACCACCTATAACACAAGCTCACACCAAGTGACAAAGATCATTACGAAACATTGGAAGATTCTAAATAGCGGTGGTCTCCAGATACCAAAACCGATCTTCTCACATAAGAAAGCACAAAGTATAAGAGATCTCTTGGTACATACAAGACCAAAAACAGACAACAACAACTCGAACAGAAACCCAAAATTTGTACACAGTCACTATCCCTGTGGTGGGTGCAAAGTCTGTTGCCTGACCAAAAAGAGCAAGAAATTAACTTTCAACAATGGGACCACCTGGGAACAACGAAGCTTCAGTAATTGCAATAGTTCCAATGTCGTATATCTAATCACCTGCCCACCTGGAATATGTGGGTATGACGAGCAGGGCGATAAAGATCAGGATAGGGTAACACAAAAGCACCATAAAATGCAAGAAATCAAGTACAAAACTAACGAACCATTTCCTGGAAAGTAATCATAAACCAGAAGACATTACTTGGACCGTAATTGAGCAGGTCGACAATGAGAATCACCTCCTAGAGAAAGAACAGAGGTGGGTCTTTCGTATCAAATCCTATAAGAACGGCCTGAACGACGAGATTACTTGGAGTTATAAAACATGTACCTCTTGGGCTACTACCTGTATTAAACTGGGAAGTAATAACAACCAAAGCCATCACCTCTACCGTGGCCGAATATAGGATCGCATTCCACCTCATACTACCCCATTGACAGCTTGCCGAAGTCAACCAATTTACCCTAGAAATGCACGGACTTATATGTATTATTATTACACTAACCACGCATTTTGGGATATTATCCGGCATCCATCTGTAAATAATACCTTTTTCATTAGAGCATAGGAAGATTAAACAGAGTTCCCATTTTTTTGAGATATTTGTTCCGCTGATGGCGGCCATCTTTAGGTTACGCTCTAGTGGTTACTGGCACCATCTCACCAAGATGACAATGCAGTTTGAGTAGGTATAAAGGATGCCGAACACAGCACACCAGAGATCCTCGGAGCAGCATGGGGGTAGGAATAAGGCATTGCTCTTATGCGGTCAACTTAAGTAATAGACTCTGACCATGAGTCTCTAAAAACTTGGTACATGGGATGACAAGGCATCATGGATCAAACCTGTAATTGACAACAGGATGCGGTTTTGTTTTTACAGTTTACCGCGTTGAATACCCTTCGACTGCAAGCTCATGAGGCTTGGAACATCTGTTGGAATAGTATGTATAACATCTTACTACAGCCTAAACCTATTTTTTTAATATATTGTTTTTAACCTTAGGGCTCCCATCCTCTCTCCCAGAACGGGCTGTTTGTTTGTATGTATCAAGTCACTCTTGTGTTTTTGAAGATATAACGTTACCCTAAACCAGTAGGGTGATTTAAGATATGTTTGGTCCATTAACATTCGAACGAGTCAATTTCTACTCGTCCACTTGTTCATGAAGCGCATTATATATGCTTCACTAGCGAAACGCCGCTCATCATGAATGTGGCCCTTCCTAATGTTTGTGCTATACGAGACTGATGTGAAACGACATATTTATGTTTTGTTTTCCTTTCCTTTTTCTCCCGCTTCCTTTACAGAGACCGCAATAGGTCAATATTTTTTGACAATACTGGTAATTTTACCACGCTTCACTAGGGCCAGCTCATGCCCTGAAGCTCAAATAGGCAGCCTATTTTTGCTGCTTGTTTGTAGGACTTTAGGCTTACTATTTTAGAACCGAGCATTGCGTAGTAGGGATCATTAGATGGTCCTGATGAGTAAGCAGTAGGGGACTGCTTATGAAACATGTCGAGCTGGTAGCAAGCTATTGCTCTACCTCAAAACCCCCTTCTTAACGTTCCCAGCCAGAGAAGCGAATAAAATATATTTTTTCTACTAGCCAGGGAATTTTTAACCTTTTTATTCTTCTTTCTACTCACGTATTAGGTCTCTACACTTCACTGACACCTCCTGCACTGACACATAGCCTTCTGTCACAAAAACTGAGTGCTCCCACGTAGCTCGTAGATCGCAGCACTCCCCGCCCCGCTAGAGGGACGGGAAGACCCCCATGATGAAGCATGACACTAAAGGACTTTTTATTGTGTGAGGGGTATTCAAAAAAGCACATAGTGCTCTCATCTTTCCAGATCTAAGAGAGAGCCTAGTATCTCACTAGACACAGTAAATACAAAATCAGAAAACAATCACCTCCCCATCGATAGAATCTCTACGTTTATTCAATTTTGCCAGGAGGGTGATTCTATCAGTACCTCTATGCTTCCTCTATTGTTTTGGAGACACTTTATGTCCCTCATCTGCTAATCGGTTCAAAAGTGTAATGGTGTCTGTTACACAATTTTCTCTTGTTTTTCCTGCGACAAGGAGGTCATCTATATACTGAACCAGCGTTGACTCTCCAGGCAATTTTAAATCTTCCAGGGATTTCTTTAACAACTAATTAAAGATAGATGGACTCTCAGTATACCCTTGAGGAATACGACACCATGCTAATATGCGATCCTGGAACCTGAACGCAAACATTTGTTGGCTATCTGGATGCAGTGGAACTGTAAAGAAGGCATTACATAGGTCATTGACTGTATACCATTCTGCATCATGCGGAATCTGATATAGAATTTCCGCTGGGTTTGGTACAACTGGACAGCAAGGAACAACTATTTTATTAACCTTTCTCAGGTCCTGAACTATCCTGTAAGTTCCGTTTGGCTTTTTGATTCCCATAATCGGTGAATTACATGGGCTGCTTTCAATTTCTCTCAAAACACCTTGCTTAGTGAATTTTTCAATCACAGGAATGACACCCTCAATAGTTTCAGGTTTCATTTTGTACTGGGGAATATTTGGAAAATCTATTCTTCGCCTCACAGTAATTTTTACTGGGTCCACATGTTTAATTAAACCCATTTCATCACCAGTTAAATCCCAAATTTTCGGATTAACTGCCTCTTTCAATTCTTCAGGTAAATTGTTTTTATCAAAAGCAGGGAACATTTTATTTTCTTTGTCAACCATTAGCATTGTCAATTTATACAGACCATCTTCTTCTAAAGTCTGAAGCTCAATACCATCCGGTGAGCAGTATATTTTGCAGTTCATCTTGCACAACAAATCGCTACCTAATAGATTAACGGGACTGCTGTTACAGACAACAAATCTGTGTTTGTCTTTGTAATTTCCAATTTCTACATCAACTGGTTTTGTCAAATCTGTTTTTATTTGTTGATTAGCTACGCCAACCACCTGGATGGTCTCACCCGAGAGAGGAAGATTTTCAATTTCCACTGATCTAACGGTAGAACGGGTAGCACCAGTGTCCACAAGAAAAGTGATATTTTTATCATTCACTTTACAATTTACAAATGGACCTGCCTGATCTACCTCAAGATTGGCTCCAAGTACACACTCTTCTTCCTCTCTCAGGCACCATCATGAGTAATCCTCCGAATCACTGCTCTCCTTTTCTTTCAGCCAAAATTGTTGAGAGACATTTGACACATTTACTTTTTGTGATCTGTTTACCTGTTCAGCTCCGTAGAAACCCGTCTCTGGACTGTATCTCTGTGAAATCATGCAATTAGGCAAGGATGTTTGTGGAATTTAACTCTGCTGATTCAATTGGCTTTGCTGATTCACTAACTGTCGCTGTAGCTGTTGCTGCTGACGTATTTCATTTAACTGTCACTGTAGCTGTTGCTGCTGATTTAGCTCACTCTGCATCTGTGGATTTAATGATTAATTTTTTTTATTTCTGGGCAGATTTTTACACTCACGCTTCCAGTGTTCTATTTCACCGCAATTAAAGCATGGTAGCTTTTGTTTTAGCTCTTCAATGTTTATATTAAATTTAGGTTTATTCACAAAGTTTCCTTTGAACTTTCCTGGATTCTGCTGAAAATTTTTATTTTCTACGGTTGCTATCTGCTGTTCAGCTACCTTTACTTGTGCCCACATTGCCTTTTCCTTAAGTTTCTTTTGTTTTGCATCTATCTCATCACTGCAGTATTTTGCCTTTCTCAGGATATCATCAACTGAAAGTGATTGCCAGCCGACAATTCCGTTTCTAATCATTTCTCCAATTTCAGGTTTCAGGCCATAAACAAATCTATAAATGAAGTGGCTCATGTCACTTTCACTTAATTTTTCATAGCCACTGTATTGTTTAAATACCAGGAGTAATCTTTCATAAAAGGAATGAACTGATTCTTTTGGTTCTTGGTTTGTCCTGTCTATTTTAACCCAATCTACTTCTTTTGCAGGAATTTTGTTTTTCAGCCAGACAATTACTTTGTTAAAGAAATCCATGACTTCGTCTGAAGGAGCACCTGTTATTCTATGTCGAGGTGGTTCCTCTTTGGGCCAACCAACAGAAGTTTTACATTCTGTCCAAAGATCCGATGGGACAACAACATCAAAGAAACCATCAAGATCAATCCACAGAACTTTCGAAACCTTTATAAATCTGTCAACCTGACGATACCATTCCACTGGTTTTTCTCTCAGCCGATGAAAATCATTTGTAAAGAGCAGAATGTCCTGTCTTGTCCATGGAACATGAACATAACCTCCCCACCAGCTATTTCCCTCATATGAAATTAATTAAAAACATCTCCTCTTTCTCTCTTTTCTTCTTCTCTTTTCCTTGTCCATTTAACTCTCCATTTGCTTAATTCACCTAATCTTTTTAGAAACACAATTAGTTCTTTCACATGGGTTATCCTGCCTGTGGTATTTAGATTCTCAATATCCTTCTCAGAAAAATCCACTCTGTAATGTTTTTGCAATTGTTGTTGTTGTTGTATAGCTTTATTTCGAAATATTTCATTTCATAAAAGCATTACAGTAAAAATCAAAGTGAGCATAAAAACAGTTATACATCAAAACTGACAAAATCTCAAAAAGGGTACTAAAAATATACGACCTAGTAGATAACAACCTTTCTAAAAACATTTATGCAAGTATAAAATTATCAATTTCTGATAGGAATAGTGGTGAAGGGACACATACAAAAAGCAGTCAGGCCACTGGAATGAAGATTGGTATCCTTACTGGAGGATCTTTCTCCTCGCGGTTCTTATCCTCCAAGCCCACCCCAGAAATTTTGCCAGGCCACAAGCAAACAGTGGATGAGGGTCAGATCTTAACAACTGTAAGGCCTCCAAATGTGACCGAGTGCCCAGCCTCGCGCAGAGCGGTTTCAACCATCTGCGACGGGGAGCAGCATAGGCTGGGCATTTGCAATTGTTTTTGACGACTCAAATCTATTTCTAATTCAGTAGCCACTTCTTCTAATTGTTTATATTTATTTTTAGTTTTCCACTGAATGCTCTTGCAAATAAATAACAGTTCATCATCCTGATATTGCTTCAAACAGTCAGTACCAATTGTGCCAATAATTAATTCTTCTAAATCTGCTTTTAATTTTGCAACATCAAGTTGTTTAGACTCAGGAACTTGTGGAGGAATCTGTGTTAAATCTGTTTTATTTGTGGTCTTTTCTAAAGATCCAGAATCAGAATCTGCAGCTGATGGTGTGACACCATTTGATAAATTTTGATTTAAAGTTAAATTTGGCAGTGTTTTATCTCGGTGAATTTCTGTTAATTCAGAATAAAAAATTTCAGCCACTTTTTGAATTTCTGCATTTAATGGATTTGTTAAGACTGAATGTCTGTTTTCACCTTGCTCAAAAACTGGTACAACAGGACCAATTGTAACTGGCACTGTTACTGCTTCCATGCCTTTTGTTAATTGCTGAATGTATTCTCCCTTCGCTTTTAAATATTCTGAAATGTTTGGTATATTTTCAGGTAGCTCTGCCTTTTTATCATTTTTCGGGAAATTATTTCTTGAATCTGAAATCTCTGGATAATTTCTGCTTTCTCTTGAAGTATTTGATTTACTTCTTGATCTTGCCCTTTCAGGTAATCTCAAGAATCTGGGTGAATTTTCATCAATCTCTCTAGGAGGTGCACTAGGAGAAATTCCTGAAAAACTTCTCAGGGTAGACTGTGAACATCTTGGCTGATAAGGTGGTGGATTAATAAAAATTTCTTCTAAAACTGCATCATCTAACTCTTCATCAAGATGACCTTTTTTCCGGGAATTCTTTTGACCTGATGTTTCAACAACCATTTCTCTAACCGGGTACAACCCATCATGCATGTCCCCTTTTCTCCAACAACGCACTCTATCCTGGTGGGTTTCCCTATTTATATCTAATTTTGGACCTCTTGATGTTCCCCAATTTTCTCGTTCGAGTTCCATCATTTCAATTTCCCATTCAACTAAAGCTTCAAATTAAGTGGGTTAGGCCTTGGCGAAAGAGACATCATTTTATCTCTGAAGTTTCTTAAAACTTTAATATTAAATGATCCATCTTCTGGCCATGCTAAAACACCATCATCTTTGGTATATTGCATCCAATTTTCAAACCAGAGAACCGTATGATAACCATATTCTCCTTCTATATATGCTGCGGGTGTTTTGTACTTATGAAGTCATTTTCCACCACGCGCTTCAATTTTCTTGTCAGGATTGAATACATTTTTAATTTTCTGAAACCATGAAGGCTTCTTTTCTTCTTTATACCAATAACTCATGTATTAAAAGGATTCTGTTTAATTTAGAAAAGATCGTAAGTATTTCCTTGTTGTTCCGCTACTCTAGCCAATCCGTGCGCGAAACTCACCAACAAACCAATCAGGTTAAGCCACGTCACTACCTTGCTCAACCAATGAGAATCCTGTTTCAGAAAGGACCTATCAGCTTACAGCTCGTTTCGGTCATGTGAACCAATCAGTGCGCTTGCTGTGACGTATGTTAACCAATCGCAGCGCGAACCCTGTGACGTATACTGCCGCTGCAGTGAAGCTGCGCGTGTCAGTGTCACTCCGTAAACTCACCCCTCCTTTACAAAATATTTTCACAGCGCCATTTTAAACAATCCTTCTCAATGAATTTCAGTTAATAACTACGGAAAAACAAACCATTTGTCTGTTGCACTAAACAAAGTGATAGTTTTACCAGACATTCAAGATTTCACTCTCGTGAAATAGACAACGCTATTTTCACAAAAACAGTTTTACGCATTCATACAGGAAAACCTACTCATGTATACATGAAATCTTTGGCAGGACTCCAACCAACTAATAGAAATCCACAAATGCCAGTAAGAATAGACGACGCCACCTTACCCTTCACACAAGCTCAGACAAATCCTACTACTCTTTTCACAACGAGTTTTAAAACGGGCTCTTACTCCCTATACTCAGAGCTACAATTTCATAGGCAAACCTCACTATTCATACAACCTGTCATACCTAAAAATCCCTAAACTTGTGTTGTACGTCCACAACACTTAGTGATATTTCAGTACCACTAACTTGAAAACGGAACAAATGAACTGTGTAACTTCACCTGTCACATTACTCTACCAGCACACAGGATTTTTTCTCACTGCTGGAAAAAAACCTTTCGACAACATATAACAACTAGACAAACTTAACATGTGTTAAACATGTATCCTATGTAATTACCATGTAACATGTCAGTTACCATAGTAACCGAACTCTGCTACCAGAGATTTGATCCAGCGGGCCACAGGAAATTCAGTCTCATATGTACAACTCTACACCACGATACTCACCATTATTCATAAATCTATCACTAGGCCCATAGATGACTGAGACATGAATTAACCAACTGAATCATATGACCTAATAAATCAAACACTTTCATAAACATTTAATTAAGTCAAAATCATAGGCAATGGATTAACTTATGGTAACTCAAACAAAACAAACAAGACCAGCTTGTCATTTCAAAATCTATTTTATTAACTTTATTTATCGAGCAAAGAGCATTTTAAGAATTTAATTCTTTATTAGCATTTTATTAAGCAGCATTATTTAATTGGAAAAGCACATTAGACTGTCAGTTTAAATCAAATCAGCATGAGAAATGCTTAAACATTTAAGAACTCATTCCCTAAACCCTATTTCCCTAACTTGTCTAAAGTAACCTAAAGGGAAAAACATAAGTTCGAAAAGATCTTACATGAGTCAAAAGTCCGACAGCATCTCTGGAGCACAGGAACGAGCCAACAGAGCTATTTCCAAGGGGCCAATTTTTATACCTTTACTCTATCTAAGACTAACTAAAAGAAGACCAACTCGGAACGTGATTGGTCGAGAAATGTCAGTCCATGAAGTCATTCGCCTTTCACATTGCAAAAACCATATTCCTTAAGAGCGGCATTGTCCTTTGTCTACGTGTGTCACAAGCTCTTCCGAGGCTCGCAACATTTAAGAAACAGTTTGTTGCTTCCTCTGCTCAAGCTTTTCCGGCGCTATGTCCTGTCCTTGGCATTGAAAGTTATACAATGATTATCTCAACATTAAGCACAGCTCAGGTTCCACGAGATTGTTTTTCAAAGGATTATGAAGAAAATATTTTCTTTCATTCTTTGCTGTGCAAGGCCCATCTCAACAGGACTTCGGACATCCATTTTAGAAATAGGCCACAGGCCTCTTTTAGCAAGACTCTAGTATGCAAGGAAACACAAGACATCAATTAATTTGAGTGATGATCATTATTCTGTTACCCACCCCCATTACTAATGTTAACCCAATAGTCTATGTTACCTAGCTTTATGGCCAAGAGACAAACAAAACACTGTCACATAAAAGACACAACATAAATAAAAGAATATTTCGCATGCTATTATTAAAAACAGCTGCAGTTAACGTTTGACAAAACAAAAGACAAAGTTAATATATTAATTAAAACGTAGTGACAAATGCGACAAGAGCACATATTATTAGTCCCACATGTTCATGAAGGTGCACATTATTCTAGGTTGAATTAATACAAAAACATGCAACACTCGTTAATATATTATAAATTATGGGAGTTTAAACCTGCGAACAAAATCTAAACTTATTTCTAAAGTTCGCTTCATCAAGACAAAGCTGGGAAATTGATTGCTTGGTTAGATAGAAAGGAGAGGGCGAGTCGTGTGGTTCCCGTGATTGAGAGTGCGAATGGTGTGCGTGTTACTGACCTGGTTGAGATTGTGGAGTGTTTTGCTGACCATTTTCGAAATTTATATTCCCCAGTCTCTGACAGACCAGAGGAAGACTCGCATCTGCTGTTAAGAGACATCGTGTTGCCTCGCCTATCGGATCCTGACAGTGATCTGATGGACGCAGCATTTTCTGATGATGAGGTAGCAACCGCTATTCGCTCCGTCCGCTTGGGAAAAGCTATGGGCCCAAATGGTCTTCCCGTCGAGCTTTACAAGCTGCGACCTGACAAAATGGCGCCTTATCTTCGTCAAATGTTTATGGAATCGCAAGACGTCGGTTCTTTTCCCTATGATCAGCGACTGGCTACCATTGTGGGGATTCACAAGAATGGGAAACCGCAGGGTCGTTGCACATCCTATAGGCCTATATCGCTCCTGAATGCAGAACCCAAGATCCTTGCAAAATTGTTGGCAAACCGATTGATAAAGGTGATCAGTGATCTGATTCATCTGGATCAGTCTGGTTTCATTCCGCATCGCAATACCGCATTAAACCTGCGGCGTCTCCATGGCGTCCTGGCGAAAGCGGCGTCGCTGCGTGACCCGGCCATCTTGGTTTCCTTGGACGCCACAATGGCCTTTGATACGGTGGAATGGCCATATCTTTGGGCTGCTCTTGCAAAGTTTGGTTTCGGCCCTGGTTTCATCGCCTGGGTAAAACTCCTGTATGAGGAACCACTGGCTCAGATTGTTGAATATGGTCGGGTCTCTAAGTCCTTTGTCCTGGGGAGGGTCACACGACAGGGGTACCCATTGTCCCCACTGCTTTTTGCCCTCGCCTTGGAACCTCTGGCAGCTTGGCTGCGTTGGGAACCATCGCTCAAGGGTATTCGGTGGACCCCTGATTTTGAGGATTGAATTTCACTTTATGCAGACGATATTCTGCTGTATCTCACGTCGCCTCAGAAGTCGTTGACAGTACTGTTTGTTGTGCTGAGCTCGTTCGGGAAGAACTCTGGCCTCGTGATTAACTGGGCTAAGTCCTGTGTTTATGTCATCTCTGGGGACACTCCCCCTTTACCACACATCTGCCCCATACAGGTAACACAGACAGGTTTTAAATATTTGGGGGTCTTTATTTCAGTGGACCCCGCGGTCCGTTACGAGCGTAATTTGCTTCCCCCGCTCCAGCGGTTGAAGTCTGACGTTGCGGCTTGGTGTGGTCTGCCATTGTCCCCCCTCGGACGCGCAGCCCTTTTCAAAATGATGTCTTTACCACGGTTTTTGTACGCGCTTCAAAATACGTTTTATATCATTCCGGCAGGTTACTTCCGGGAGGTGGAGAGTTTGCAGAGGCGGTTGATATGGGGCGGACGTCCGCGTATCGCCCTTGCCAGACTGACACTTCCCTGGTATGACGGCGGTATTGCACTTCCGGATATCAAGCGCTACTATTGGGCCTCCCAGCTGGGAGAGATTAATCATGCAATGTATGGTCCCACATTAAACCCTGCGTTTGAGATGGATAAGTGGCAGCTGCCGGGTGGAGATTACAATAGGGCGCTTTACTCCAAGTCTGTCAGAGGGAACCTCACAGGACCCACTAAAATTGCAGTGCGAGTGTGGCAGAGTGCGAATGCGGCAATGGGGTGGTCGGACCGATTGACTCGGGCGACTCCGCTCTATGTGACTGAAAGATTGGGTAGCTTGTGGAAGACGAAAGGTTTCGAGAAGTGGGATATGATCGGTATTTGTAAGGTTGGAGATCTCTGGAATAAAGATAGGATTAAGACCTTTGAGGAGTTGAAGGTAGAATACGAACTTAGTGACAAGGAGTTCTTCCGATATATGCAGATCCACCACGCACTGAGCTCGGTTTTTCCAGCCGGTGTCGCAATCCCGGAATCATCCCCTCTCGAAGATCGGGTGCTAGACGGATATGTCCCATACAGCACTATTTCTTTGATATATAAGAAATTGATCAACAACCGTACAGATTTGCTGGTGCATCTCCGTGAGGTATGGACTAGTGATGCGCTAGAGCTGGACGATGAGGACTGGCAAGCTGCGATATCCTCTCCCAAGGAGGTCGCGATTCCAGCCCGTCTCCGGCTAGTGCAACTCAAGATCATGCATCGGATTTACATCACTGGCCCTCGCCTGATTCGTATGGGTTACTCTGTGTATGGGTTATGTAAGCGTGGATGCGGCTTAACTGGCACTTTCCTTCACATAATTTGGGAATGCCCGGAGGTGGTAGGGTTTTGGAGTCGTGTGCATGCAGTAATGGAGGAAGTTACAGGAGTTCCGCTGTTGCCCGAAGCCAGGCGCTGTTTGCTGAATGTTTGGGAACCGACTGATTATGATGTTGCGCAGACTCAGTGGGCGACCCTTGGGAATATGATAGCCAAGAGAGATATAGCGCAATTGTGGGGATCCCAGAGGGCACCCACTATCTCTGCATGGAAGGAGAATATGGACTGGTGCATGTTTCGGGAGAAAACGGCGTATGTGGCTCGCGGCAGACCGAGGAAGTGGGGTAAAATTTGGAGCCAATGGAACTCGTACCGGGGTGACGTGTGCACTCCTCCCCTCACTTACACTCTGAATATGACTCCTTCCCCCTAACCTGACATTCCAAGTGTTGTTTAGTCCTAAGGAAATGTGATTCTGTTTCCCCCCTGCTCCCCCCCTTTTTCTCTGGTCATTGACGATTTGTTTTGAATTGTAACACACTTTTTCCCCCCTTAGAGCATGTGTCCAGCAGTATTGACTTTTATTGCCTTGTATGTTCATGTTTATTTTATTGTTAATAAAAAGAGTTTAAAAAAAATCCAAAGATAATAACACATTTTCTACTCTTCTGTATTCCCACACGTCTCCCAATAAAAATTGAACCCCGCTTAAGTGGGGGGTGGGGACAATTGCCTGCAACAGCAAAGGCCACAAAAGGCAACATTGAGGGATTAAGACTTTTCCTTGGGATGTAAATCTTTCTGTGGGTGTCGGCCACTGTGGTATTTGTGCCCATGGTTGGTTGTCACCCAGAAAAACCTATCAACCCAAGACATTTCTGAAAACTAGACACCCAGGGAAGTCCAAATTGGAGGGGCTTACATAGATCTCACCACATTTTCTTACTATGAATGCCTTGCAAGCATCACATTTTGACTTAAACAACCCATTTTCCTCATCTTTCTAAGACAGAAATTTACATTATCTGCAGTAATCTACAAAACGAATACCACCCAGCATTCCTACACTTCTTCAAATAAAAATGGTACTCTCCTTGTGTGGGTGGGCCTAATGTACTGGAAAGGAACTTGTCAAGACTTAGACCATGTAAATTCAAAGTAGAATCCATGTGCTGTTCACATGGTTACAGTTTTGGTCTATTCCTATCTGGTCTTAGGCCCACGCAATCATGTGGTGTACCATTGTTCTCAAAAGATGTGGGAATTGAGGATGTAAAAGCTTAAGGTTTCTGTCAAATTAAAATTGGGAGAATTGCTTTTTGACCCATACTTTGGCATTTGCAGGTCATTTTCTGTAAGAAAATGTGTTGGAACCATGCAAGCTACACCACCCTGTATTAACCTGGGTTTCTAGTTTTAAGCAATGCCTAGAGTTGGCTGGGCTCCATGGGTGCCAGCTGACCTCATCATTGGCAACAGCAGCAACACATGGAATGACTCCTGGTGGCAATCAGACCTAGGACCCACACCCACTCCTTCCGACCATGCCAGAAACCTTGGAATCATCATTGACAACAAGCTCACCATCAAATCACAGATCAACAGTCTCCTCCACCTGCTTCCTCACTCTGTGCATGCTACGTAAGATCTTCAAGTAGCTACCCTTACACAGAAGACGCACCATGACACAGGCCCTCATCATCAGCCCACTGGACTACGACAACTCCCTCTACATAGGGATCGCCGCACACCTCCTACTGAAACTTCAGGCAATACAGAACGCTGCAGTCAAACTCATCTTCAGCCTTCCCTGACAAATTCACATCACACCCCACCTCAGGCAACTCAACTAGCTCTGCATACAGAAGAGATGCCAATTCAAGCTGCTGATCCACACACACAAGGCTCATACACAACCAAGGGCCCGCCTACTATAACCACTGCCTAAACTTCCACCAACCGCCGAGAAGATTTCACTCTGCCTCCCTCTCACTGACCCACACTCCCCACATCTACCAAAGCAGAAGTGGAGGACGCTTCTTATCCCACAACTTCGGACCATCACCTTGTTGCAGGGTGACTTAAGCCCTGAAAAAATGAAAAGACACAGACTTCTCTTTAGCAATGTAAAGGTAGCTCTACACTGTTGCAACAGGGAGATCGACCATTCCTCACACACACAGGCAGTTGGTCTCAATTTGATACATCACAAACAACGTATTTTATGCACAGTTAAACAATGAGGGTTTCAAAAGTTCAGAAGTGAACAATTTAATTAGTTACAGATTTAAATATGCCAATCATAAGAAACGTGAATTCACCTGGGACCCTTGACTTTAGCCTAATTCAATACATATCTTTTATTGCAATTTCTAACAATGCTAACAAACTTAGCCAGTCTTTAGTCGAGAGTGCATGTATATGTGGTAAATAAAATTTTAGTAGAGTGTGTGCTTTTATCATTGTGCACCTAAGACCTCTGTGTGTTCTAAGCTAATTGGATTTCCACCATCCATTGTCTGATCATGTTACAATCTGTTAGGAAGCACGAGGTCGATGAGCCCATGTTCTAAAGCTATACATTCTTTCATGCATACTAAACAAGTGTTGTTCTTTTACTGAAACCCTTTCAAGTTACTTCTTCCATTGTGTCCTCAAGTGAATTATTCGCCTTCCTCTCATCAGCAGAAGATTTGGGCATACACTGTTCTTTAACCACCTACAGCTGTGTGCTTTCTGCTGGTGTCTGTTGTTGCGCTATGTTTTTGTTTTTCACATTTTCTACTGTGTGTTCATATTTTATATTTCCTACAACATTCCCACCTCTAGATGATATTTCAACTACAGGATCTGAACCTTGGTCTACACTTGGCACTAGGTGATGTAAGTTGCCTGATCCAGTGGCACGAGAAATTAGGGAACACACAGAACCAGACTCATTAGTATTTTTTGAGCCTCTGTCGTACATGTGTTAATACCATATATTATCTGACAAGTGAGCTTGAGCAATACGAGTCACAATGTTATCATTAGAGAGTTCTCTTCGTACATGAAAAACGTTAGAACTAAAGGGTACGTTGCCATTGAAGAGCAGAAAAGATAAGATCAAGAGACAAAAGAGAAACATAAAAACTAAAATACATATCTTTTGTGCCGTCGTTTTAAAAAATTGTCCAAAAGCAGAGGTGGAGGAGGGTATTTTTACGATGACTAACTTCTATCCCCCTCTTGTTCCATTTACTTTGTCTATGATGCTTTGTGAGATGTTGGATCTAGACTAATATTGGAGAGGTGAAACAAGGGCTGCCTACCACCCACCTTGAGCACAGTGGGAGTTGTCATGGTCACAGTATATGGACACTGGAACCGTTTGTCCCTCCATTTTTGAACAAAGTTCCTGATATATATCTGTTTACCAATGTGCACAACTGAGAGGTCGACGTCAGCGGTGGCGTGCTTCTCCTTCTCTTTAGTTACCTGTTTAGAGATGAACATTGCCACTTTCATTAGGTCAAAAAAGTACATATGCATCCCATCATTCAGGATCTCTGCAGAGCTCTCTACCTGTATATTGCTTTTAGTGGCAGGGACTTGGGTATTCATGGATATCCCTGTCACTTTCTGATAGGGTGTCAAGTAATGGTCAGAAATAGGTGTATTCCTAAGGGAAAAGAGTGCTAATGGTAGGCAATACAACCACTTCTTGTGTAATGTACCACATGGCATAACTTACTTATCTTACTCTTCAAGCGGCCGTTCAGGCACTCAACAATACCATTACTTTGGGAATGTACACAGAGGATAACTTATGTTTTATCCATTACTGTTTTGTGATATACATAAATATTGTATTGACAAAATTAGTGCCATTGTCGGATCTTATCCCTTCTGGAATTCCCCATTGTAGAATTACTTCATGAATTAGAAATGTAGCTGCTGATTTAGCATCACAATGACACATGGTCCTGCTTCAATTCATCCAGAAAAAGGGCAGACCACAACTATGAGGTACCTGTAGTTACTGCACCTATCAATCATATCCACAAAGTTCATATGAAGGGATTTAAAGGGACCTTGTGGTTGTGGAATGGTAACATTTATGACTTTCAATCTAGGGTTTGGGGAACATTGCTGACAGACAATTCAGATATGAAGATACAACATAAGTGTGTCATGCAAATTGGGAGCATTTGCATAGACAAGTATTGCCTTGAAGTATGGGCTGGTAAATTCAACTGATCAAGAGCTATCGTAATTAATGCTTGTGGCATCACAAGTTTATCTATAGATAGTCGTCCATACATTAGATCATTCCCTGACTGGGTGCATCCTCTATCCTCCCCTGTTTTTAATTTGGAGGAGCAGCTTCCTGCATAATGAGATGTGTCATAGTCTGTGGTAGGATTGGATTCAGACTCAGGTGGTGAAACAGTCTGAGCCACCAGAACAGGGACATTGTGAACCTGATGGCACTGGTGTGGGCATGCATCTAGCTGCATATTCAGCTGCCCAATCTGCTACTGCATTAGCCACTGCCTGTAGTAATTCAAGTGCCTCTATTAGGGCCTCTACGAGGTTCCTATGCATAACAGGACTTCCATCTGACTTAAAGAAACCTTTCCTGCTCCATCTCATAATGCTGGAATGCACAGTGGACGTCACATAAGCTGATTCTGAATAGATTGTAATGACTGTTCCTGCTGCTTGCTTAAGAGCTGCTATTAATGCTATTAGTTCTGCTGCTTGCGCTGAATAATGCACTAGTAATGTCAACTGCTCTACTATATGGAGTGTTTCAGAAGAATCATGCTATTGTGCTCTGACTGCTACTGCATCTTTGTGACTATTTCCTGTATCCTAGTCAATAGTAGAAGAACTGTAAACAAAATAGTCAATGCCTCCTGGTGTAGGGTCCTCTGTTGCTTGAGTAGATTAATTGGGAATATAGGTTGCACAGTCATGCACATCATCCACAGAGTCTAATGTTAGATGTGCAAAGAATGTTGCAGGATTCACCATATGACACTTCACAACCTTCAAAGGTGGAACAACAGTATTAACTCATTTCCTGACACTCACTTGAATAATAGCAAATATCATAGCCATAACGACGGGGGTGCTTTTCTGCACTGCAAAGGCTGTTGTGGCGTGAGCCTGCCTACAGAGATAATATCCTTTTATCACTGAATCCAGCAGTCCACTATAATAAACAATGGGTTTATGTCCTAAGGGATATTTTTGTGTAAGAACAGCTGTCTGCACCTGACCATTGTAATGGAAGAATAAATAAAATTCCTTGGTGTAGTCAGGAGGTCCCAAAACTGGAGAATTTGTTATTTCAGATTTTTATTTTTGAAAAGTCTCCCTCATCTATGCTGTCCATTTTATCTTGTCATTTCTGTCACTCGTTTGTTTGATAGAAGCTAACAAAGGCTCTATTAGCGTGCTATAATTAAAATCCAATTGTCTCACATAATTACTGAGGCCAACAAACGTCTGCATTCCTTTGGCAGTTTCTGTCTCTGTCATTTGGGGAATGGATACTGCTTTTTCAGGGGTTACAAGTCGATCAGAACCTGACAACAATTGCCATAAATAATGAACCTATTCCTGACATTAGAGAATTTTCTCCCTCCCTACCTGGTATCCTCTCTGAGCAAGAGTGGCTAGAAGAGAAATAGTGTCTTTTCTGCACTGCTGCTCAGTAGGACTACAAATCAGTATGTCGACATATTGCAACAAGCTTCTGGCACACTGGAAATTTGGCAAGTCATACTTTATCATTTTGTTGAAAACGCACAATGATTTACAATCCCTTTGGGGAAAATTAGAGTACAAATACGGTGTCCCACTATAGAAGAACACTGTCAAATAATGGCTGTCTGGATGGAGAGGGATGCTAAAGAACGCATTCTTCAGATCAATAACAGAAAAATATGTAGGATCCCAATGAATATTTGTCAGAATGATAGAAAGGCCAGGGACAGTTGGAAATTCTGGTACCACTACATCAGTCAGTGGGCGCAGGTCTTAAATCACATGCTAAGTATTACCCTTAGATTTCTTGACCAGGTAAATTGGGATGTTACAAGGAAAGACTCTAGGGTAAATTACTCCTTGTACTAGCAACGCCTGTATAGTAGAGACAATGCCCTCATCTGCTTCTCTAGAAAGAGGATACTGCCTCATTCTGGGTGAGATAGCACCTTCCTTTAATCGAATTTGGAATGGTGTAGCAGTACGAATCAGGCCTACATCATGAGGACCCTTAGTACATAAGGTGTCTGGTACTTTAGGCTAGAGCAAAAAAATCAAGATGGGGACGAATGAACCACTTGTCCTCTATTCCCAGGGTCTATGATAACGTGGGAGGGGCCATAGTTGTAAAAAACCCACATATGCGAACACAGGCGTCAGGCTGTATATCTTGGTTCTCCGCCATTCAGTGGCGCAACAGCATTATCATTGGGTCTTTTCCTTAGTATGTTATGCTGACCTCCACATGGAGGAAGACCAACTGGTGTGACAGTAGAGGCCAGAAATTAAAAAAAGAGGACATGTTGGTTCTCAGGTGAGTGTGAAATAAAATTCTAGGTACGGATACAATTTATCTCCCTATTAACTATAAAGGTGCTGAACTACCACTTTCACACACTTAGGAGCCACAAAAGGCTCTTAAACGATTGGTCCTGACGAAAGCCTCTAGAGATACCAGGAGGCTGAAACATGTTGACCGTATTCACCATTGCGTAAGGCTAGTAACTAGGCCTGAAGACGCACGTTTCTGTTTTTAATTTCCTATTCCATTGATCTATAAAATAAAACACAAGAGACTTGGCATAAGGAATTTTATTTCACACTCACCTGAGCACCAACATGCCCTCTTTTTTATTTCTGGCCACTACTGTCACACCAGTTGGTCTTCCTCCATGTGGAGGTCAGCATAACATACTAAGGAAAAGACCCAATGATAATGCTGTTGCGGCACTGAATGGCGGAGAACCAAGATATACCGCCTGACGCCTGTGTTCGCATATGAGGGTTTTTCACAACTATGGCCCCTCCCACATTATCATAGACCCTGGGAATACAGGACAAGTGGTTCATTCTCCCCCATCTCAATATCAGCAAGCCATGCTCTCATTTGATCTCCAGTAGATGCATCTCCTTTTACTGCCATGATTCTGGAAGGTGGAACTCCAGAGGCAGAAAAAATCATGGTACCGTCAGATTCAAAATGAATAGACATATTCAATTTGGCCATCAGATCTCTTCCTAAGAAATTAGCTGGGGCAGCTGGAGAAAACAGTAAACAGTCATCAATGTACCTCCCTCCTAATTCCATCTCCACTGGCTTATTAAAAGGAACCCTTATCACTTCCCTAGAGAATCCTTGTGTGTCCATTGATCTGTTAGAATTCAAAAGGTCTCCCTTTCTTATGCAGGATCTAGCTGCTCCTGTATCTATGATGAATGCATACCTTTATTCATTGATAGCTACAGTCACAGTGGGTTCCTCTTCTGGCTTTTACATCACTGAGAATAGTGGACACAGAAGTTGTCTTTGGGCACCGTCATTATGTATATGCTCCCACAGCACTCATCTGGAAAGGTTTTCCTTCCCTCACAACTACACATCCTTGTCCACTTTGAGGTGGGATCATCATTGGGGGTGTTTGGTAGTTTTGCTGAGGAGGCGCGTGTTGCGCTTGAGGCATTATAGGTAGCTGAGTATTCTGTAATGGGGTCTGAAGCACATATATTATTTGCGGATTTGGCTGTGTCTCCTGTCTGACTGTAAACTCCTACTTTTTCAGTTTGCTCATCCCATCTTTTAGTCCTGCAGTCTCAAGTAAAATGTTCATACCTCTGACAATAATAACATACCTGATCCAACCTATGAGGACCTGTCCTACCTCTTCCTAGTCCTCCTCGTCCTTCGCTTCTACTTCCCTGCATCCTTACATTATCCTGCTGCTGTGGGTACTATTATTGGGTGGTCCCTTGGACCAATCCCACAGACATTGCAGTCATCTGAGTAGCAACTGCCACTACAGTTCCTTCCACTGCTCCTTTCTTTGCCAACTTCTGCTGCACTAACTTGGCTGCTGCTTTCTTTGTCACCTCCTGTTTGTTCTTTTCTTTCCCTTGCTTTTTCTTGCAAAAACTGATTATGTGCACTTGTATTCTATCCAGGGCTTGGCTTCTAATGCCACTATTTTATCTAAGCTATCCTGTACATCAGAGGGCAACCCTTTGTTCTCTATGTAATAAAATAATATGGCATTTCCTCCTATTACCTCCCATCCCTGACCTACTTCTTGGGTCCATATTTCTTTCATTCTATTAAGGAATTGAGTGGTATCCTCATTTGGCTGCATTGACTGAGCCATTGGGGACCCAATATCTAGCCTCTCTGGAACATTTTTCTCAGCTGATCCCAAACTACTGTTCTAACCAAATTAAATGAAAATCCATCAAATCGTGTCTCAGTGAGGGTAACATTTCTCACTCCAGCCTTCTGAAATACAGTGTCTGTTTCATTTCTTATAAGAGA
Source organism: Lissotriton vulgaris (assembly GCF_964263255.1). Classification (NCBI taxonomy): domain Eukaryota; kingdom Metazoa; phylum Chordata; class Amphibia; order Caudata; family Salamandridae; genus Lissotriton; species Lissotriton vulgaris. The sequence continues at coordinate 197,684 of NW_028255144.1, forward strand.
ACTAAGCAGACTCTTTATGTCTACTACTGCTAAGGTGAAACCTGCAGTTTGTTTTTCAAAAGCTCTAATCCATTTTCCTGCTCCCTCTGTAAGCAGCGGCAACACCTTTCTAAGATTTTCTTTGTCCATTTGTGGCCAAGGAACATAATAGAAGGCCCCAAGTCCCTTGCATATTAGGGGCACGTGATATAAGGGAGTGGTAGAACGCTGGGGATTATGCTGTCTAGCATATTTCCGCCATACACACAAACATTCCCACATTGAGGGATAATCCCAGTCTGGATCTCCCTCACCATGAAGAATGCAGTCGTTAGCATTCATAATATAGCATGGATCAAATGACACTGCTTGTGAAGCTAGTCCAATCTACTAAATTATCTACATATGGCACAACATTGTACTAGCTATTCTCTCCTTCAGCAACTATCTCACAGATTTCTTTGGTCTATTAAGGGGAGGGGAGATTGGAGGTGTACCCAATAGACACCAGGGAATAGTGTCCAAAAGAAATGGTGTGGAGCATCTGCCCATCTTGGCATCGAGTTCTACTCCTGGACACCAGATAGTCTTTCTGGCACCTGATGAGGCAGATTGGGAAGATTCTCTCTCATTCCTAGCCTATATATCAAATTTACTCCTCTAACTTGACAATGGGATGGCTGTAGTAGTAATGCTCTGGACAGGGCCAGCCTCCACCAAAGTCTTTTTTTTAACACTAAAGCCTGGTGTCTAGTGCGATTTCTTTCCCCTGAGGGCAGATTGGGACTAAACCCACAGTCTAACTCATGGGGTGGGGGCAGAAACTTTATTTGAGGTTTGGCGTTGGCGGTACAACAAGATGCCAAAACGATTCAGCCCCCACTCCAGTTGTTTTCGTTAACATCAAACCTTGGTGTGTAGTATGCTTTCCAGTGTCCAGCCCCACCTCCTCATACTCAGGGATGACAGATTTGGGGTAAATCCACCAATCTGGCCGAATATGTGGTAGAAAGTTTGTTTGACTCTATGTGGTTTAGGGGTGGGGGTGCCTGATACTCTCTTTTTAAATACATCTGTCCCTGGTGTCTAGTGGGCTTTCTACCCTCCTCCCCCAAAGAGGGCAGATTGGTGGTAAAACCCCCAAACTGACCCCAGGAAGATCAGAAAGTCTGGTTGGGCATAAGAGGTGAAGGGTCCAACCTTAAGTAAGGATGGGCTGGCTCCTAACTCATTCTTTCTTTCAGTCATGAAACCCTGGGCTCTAGTGGCCTTTCTGTCCCTTCCGGAGTGTGCAGGGGGCAAAAAGACTGTTGAGATAATTGGTATGTCCAGGAGGCTCCTCCCCATTTGAAAACTTCTTAGTGATTCCAATAGGTGGATCACTACGTGTTCTTTTTAAGAAGGTGGGAAAGCGTGCTTTTTTAAAGTTTTATGCTTGGTCCATGTAGGAAGGGGGAGTCTCTAGTTGGCGCAGTGCAGCACTGGCGACAAGCAGGGACTCTCTCTTCCTCGTCAGGGCTGAGGGTTACCTTCAAGACAACCTCTGCTTACCCTCTAGGTAGTGTGGCTTAAGCAGTCTTAGGCTAATCTCTGGGGCACATAGGGTTATTTATTTATTTATTTATTTATTTATTTATTTATTTATTTATTTAGGCGATTTGTTAAGCGCTCAATTACCCGTGGGTGTCTCGGCGCTGAGAGAGAGAACTGGTCCATGAGGAGTTATTGCGTGAACAGCCAAGATTTTATCTGCTTGCGGAAAGAGAGAAAAGATGTGGAGGTTTTGATGTAATGTGGAAGACTGTTCCATAGTTTAGAAGTGGTAACAATGAAGGATCTGTCTCCCCAGGAGACTTTCTTAGTCCTGGGAACCTGCATGAGTCCAGCGGTTGAGGATCTTAGGGATCTGGCAGGTTTGTAAGGACAGAAGGAATCTTTCAAATACGCTGGACCTTGACCATGAATTGCTTTATAGGCAATACAGAGGGCCTTGAACTTAGTTCTCTTCTTTACAGGCAGCCAGTGAAGCTCTCGGAGTGTCCCAGAAATGGAGGCATACTTAGGACATCCCGTAATCAATCTGGCCGCCGCATTTTGCACCAGTTGTAATTTCTTTAGAACACCTTCTTGAGCATTGACTAGGAGACCATTACAATAGTCAATGCGGGCCATGATGAGTGCGCTGATCAACGTTTTTGTCATATTCGTGGGAAGATAAGGTAGGAGTTTTTTTATCATTCTCAAGGTATAGAATGAGGAGGATACTACCGCGTTGACGTGGTGCATGAAGGTAAGTTTGGTGTCCAGTATAACTCCGAGATTTCTTGCCTTGGTCACAGGGGAAGGGGGGGGGGGTCCCAGGGCATCAGGCCACCATGTGGGAGACCAAGCAGGGGAGAGATTGCCAAACAGCATCACCTCTGTTTTATCGGAGTTTAATTTCAGGCAGTTTCTTGCCATCCAATTACTTATTGCCAGCATTCCCAGATTAAAGTTGGCGGCCACTTCATCTCCGTTTTTGTTTATGGCTAGGACAATCTGGGTGTCGTCGGCGTAGGATGTAACTGCCAGGTGATGGATTTTTATGGTCCTCGCTAAGTCTGACACATAGATGTTGAATAATGTGGGACTTAGCGAGGACCCCTGGGGAACACCACAAGGAAGAGTGAAGGGAGGTGAGTTGAAGTTGCCGAAGGCAACGGATTGAACTCGATCGGTGAGGAATGAGGCTATGAGTTCTTTTGCTGCACCCGTGATGCCTGCCGTTTCGACACGGTCGATCAAAGTGGAGTGATCGACCGTGTCGAAGGCCGCAGACAGGTCCAGCAGAATGAGCACTGCTGATCCTCCACTATCCAGAGACTTCCTGATTTCCTCTGTGGCTTTAATAAGCGCAGTTTCCGTCCCGTGTCCCTTCCGGAAGCCAAATTGTGTTTCGTCCAGGCAGTTGTTTTGATCTATAAAATCTGAAATTTGTGTATTCATTATTTTTTCCACAATTTTGGCAGGGAGTGGGAGGCAGGCGATAGGACGATAATTGGCAACTATCGTCGGATCAAGTGAGCTTTTTTTGATAAGAGGTTTGACAATGGCTTTTTTCCAGATGGAAGGAAAAGTAGTGGACAGGAACATTGTATTAAAAATATCGGTGAGTTTAGGGCTTATAATTTCGGGGAAATTTTTGAGAATGGCGGGGGGACATGGGTCTTCCGGAGATCCGGAATTCGTGGTGCGTAAGAGATGAGACACCAATTCAGAGGAGATCTGAGAAAATTCCTGGAAGGAACTGGGAGGGTTTGTTCGAGGGGGGTTGGTAGAGTTCATGTCCGACGGAGTTTGGTCATTAGAGGCGGAGTGAGGGTGTCCAGTACCATTGGCATGCGCTTTAAATTGGGAGAAGATGTCTGTGACTTTTTTTTGGAAATGGTTTGCCAGAGAGTTACATAATTCTTGGGTATATGTAATAGGGGTGGATGCTGTTTGTCCAGAGAGACGCGTCACTACCTGGAAGAGTTGTTTGGTTGAGTCTTGAGCAAGATTAATTTGACTGCTATAGTACTTACTTTTCTCCTTGATGATTAGTTGTTTGTAGTTAAGCAGCATGATTTTATAGAGGGCTTTTTGCTCTGGGTCGTAGTCACGTCTCCATTTGCGTTCTTGGCGCCTACAGTGTTGTCTTTCCAGTCTAAGAGTATCATTGAACCAGGGTGAGGACTTGATGTTTCTGTTGGAGGATTGTTTCTTAAGTGGGACTGTTTGATCGACAGTGTTTCGGATCCAAGTGGTATAGTTAATGGCAGCTAGTTCAGGGTCAGCCTCAGTGGGTGGTAGGGAGGTCAATAGTGAGGATTGGGAAGCAGGAATGTCGATGCTTTTCCAGGCTCTGAATTTATTTAAGGGTGGGGAGGTGTGGAGTCGGGGGGGAGAAGGTTGTAGTGTAAAATCAAAAAGAATAGCAGAATGGTCCGTCCAGGTAAAGGGAAGGAGATCCTTTATTGCTAGGGATTTCTCGCTAGAGAATAGACCGTCGAGGAGATGGCCCGCAGTATGCGAGGAGCCAGTGACCAATTGTGGGAGTCCTATAGTATTTAGTTCAGATAACAGAGCAGTGGTATCAGGATTATCCAATAGCTCAAGATGGAAGTTAAAATCACCTAAAAAGGTGTACTGACTTTCACCTGCCAGTGGTTCAAGAAGCATGGGTAAACTAGCGAGGAAAGGACTGCGAGGTCCAGGAGGGCGGTAGATAAGTGTACCTTTGAAAGGGGGCGCATTTGGGATAGAGATAGAGAAAGACAAAGCTTCACAGCAAGAGGTGGGGATAGTTTCTGTTCGTACTGTTAGGTTTCCACGGTATATGATGGCTAGTCCGCCTCCTTTTTTAGGAGGAGGTCTGTCCAGTCTAACATTAGAGTATCCTTCAGGGGTAGCAGTAGCGAAATCTGGTCCGCAGGAGAGATCGCCCCATGTTTCGGTAATGAAGAGGAGGTCGATGTTGTGGCTCTCAATGAAATTGGAGATTTCATATTTGTGCTTAGGGAGGGAGCGCACATTTATCAGAGCGGCTATGCATGATTTAGGTAGTGCCTTTTTGTTTGTGATCGTTGTTGGTGAGGGGCGGTAGTTATTAATGATAAAGGAGCATTTTGGGCAGATGTAAGGAAGGTGGCGTGGTTGTTTTGCTAGATTAATGCGCTGGCATTGATGCGCGGTGGAGTTTAGCGAATGAAGGTAGTCGGAGTTGTACATAATGGTAGTTGCAGGGTTGGTAATGGTGGAACGAGTAGGGGGGGTGGCCCTGGGCCCGGTCCAGGCGCGGACGGGCGCAGACGGGCTTGCCTTAGGCGCGCCTTCGGCGCGCAAACTGCGCTCCCGCTGCGCTCGTCCGCTGCGCTTCCTCCAGTGACACATTAAATAGTGTAGGAGAGGTGGGGGGGGGGCGTGGCCAGAAAAGGGGGCGTGGCCTCGCTGCACGCCGTCAATGGCGTTTTGACTGAGGGAGGGAGGCGCTGCTCCTAATCAGCAGGCTCCCCGAACGTGAAGCAGTGGGTCAAGGTAGGCTAAAATCACAGGATTAAACAACACTGAAATGATTAAAAAGATTATTAAAAGCAGTATCAATCACAAAGTGCAGCTCCCGGCTTTCCGCCTCAGGAGTGGGAATCTCTGGTTATTCACTCGTATTCCGTGCTTTTAAACTCGGCGGAGGGGGCGTGGCCAGAAAAGGGGGCGTGGCCTCGCTGCACGCCGTCAATGGCGTTTTGACTGAGGGAGGGAGGCGCTGCTCCTAATCAGCAGGCTCCCCGAACGTGAAGCAGTGGGTCAAGGTAGGCTAAAATCACAGGATTAAACAACACTGAAATGATTAAAAAGATTATTAAAAGCAGTATCAATCACAAAGTGCATCTCCCGGCTTTCCGCCTCAGGAGTGGGAATCTCTGGTTATTCACTCGTATTCAGTGCTTTTAAACTCGGCGGAGGGGGCGTGGCCAGAAAAGGGGGCGTGGCCTCGCTGCACGCCGTCAATGGCGTTTTGACTGAGGGAGGGAGGCGCTGCTCCTAATCAGCAGGCTCCCCGAACGTGAAGCAGTGGGTCAAGGTAGGCTAAAATCACAGGATTAAACAACACTGAAATGATTAAAAAGATTATTAAAAGCAGTATCAATCACAAAGTGCAGCTCCCGGCTTTCCGCCTCAGGAGTGGGAATCTCTTAAACATTTGCAATATTACACCATCACAACCAACCCACCACACAATGACACCAAACTGTATTTGTAAAAATATATATTCTTTATATAATTTCAAGCAGGCTTGTAAATACAGTCTTCAAACTTTCAATAGCGGTTCCAGTTTACTTTAGGTTCGGTTGCCACAGTTCTTTCTTAGCAATAAGCAATCTTTTGGGCCTTCTGCCCAGGTTCAGCAAGGTTCAGTGTTTTATAGCGCCTCAACGCGCTGTCTGTGGTCTCTGGTCGCCTCCTCGGGGAAAATCGGGCCCGGCCTGCCAAAGCTCACGCTTCCCGCGTGGGCTGCGAAAGGCACGGCCGGGTCTGTGTTGGCAATGAGCCCCCCTTCGGGGCTCGAATCGAGGAGAGGGGGCCGCGGGCCACGGGGAGCGTCAGGCGGGGCCTCGGGGGCCAGGAGCAGTGCGAGCCTCTGTCTCCGGGGCGGCTCGCGCTGGAACGCAGACAGCCGCTGCGAGGCTCCCGGGGCGCCCGAGGTCACAGAGGCGCGGTGCGAGCTCGGATTGCAGGACGCTCGCACCGCGAGGGCAAAAACACAGTACCTTCACTTCTGAAGCGGACGGCTTCAAGGGGAGCTGTCCCACGCCGCGTTGCTTCCCGGGCGGGCGGCGGTGCTCGATGGGGACACAGGCTCTCTCCCAAAAAGATTCACTTCTTTCTCCGAAGGGGAAAGGCTGCAGCAGGCGGGCTGTGGGGGGTGCACAGATCAGGCGAGGCCCGGCAGCGAGTCACTTCCAAGCTGCGGGGGCCAAGGGGTCTCAGCGCCCGAGTTACAAGGGGCACAATCTCGGCAGTGCCGGTCTTTACGGGGCAGCCTGTACCTCGGGGGCACACAGGCGGCGATGCTCGGACCGGGCGGGTCCTCCCTTTCCTTTGCTAGGGCGGCTCAGCGCGGACAGTCACGGCGCTCAGACCAGCGTGGAGCTGGTCTTCACTTTGGAGCTGGCACACGATCAGGCCACAGTCACGGTGGTCGGGGGAGGGACACAGCTGCACAACTTGTTAGAGAGCGTGGCGGAGGGCACAGCGCTCTCAAATCTCCTTCATTCGGCGCTGTAGAGACACACAGCATACGCCAGGAGCAACTTCCTTCAGAGGGGTAGCGCCCACTGTTCCTGGGGCGCTGGTCAGGGGGCAAGTTCCCAGGCAAGCCCTTGGAGATCTTTCAGCAGAGTTTGGCACAAAGTTTAAAAAGCAAAGTTCTCTTGTAGTCTCTTCTTTTCCTCTCCTTCTGCAGCAAGGCACCAGACACAGGCCAGAGACAGCACTCCTCCTTGTCCTTCCAGGTCCTTCTCTTCGGGCAGAGTTTCTCCTGTAGCGCAAACAGGATCTAATTTACAAGGAGCAGGGCTCCTACTTTTATACCCAGTTTCTTTTGTTCTTACAGGCCAGGGGGGTCTTTGCATAACTGTTCTCAGCCCCTGAGCACTTGTGGTGGGTACTTCTGCTTCTGCATTCAGTTTGAGGGCAGGCACATCAGTCGCTCCCCAGGGGGGCGGAGCCGGCATTGTGAAGACAGGGGCAGCTTGAGCACTTTGTTGACAAGCTTCGGTCCTTCCTGGGCCAGGTGCAGGCTGAGTCATCAGTCGCTCCCCAGGAGGGCGGAGCCAGCATTGTGGAGGCAGAGCACAGCCTGATGCATCATTCAGGGAAACTCCCACCTCCCACTAAGGTGTCATCCTGCTATTCACCACCTGTCAACTCCCAGCCCTGTCACTCACACAACTCAGACAGTCAGATACACACAAAAGCAGAGGCGGGCTGAAATGGTTAGACAAGCAAATGCTAGCTTTCTAAAAGTAGCATTTGCAAACCCAGGATATTAAAATAAACTTTACTAAAAGAAGTATTTTATTATTCTGAGTTCAGGCATACTAAACATGACTCTCTACCATGTTCCCTGAGCCTGCTGGGATTATAGAGTGTAATAATTCCAGCAGCCCATTCTGGCCTAAAGGGAGCAGGTAGCCTTACAATAGTGAAAAACGAATCTGGCAGTAATTCACTATTAGAACATGCCACACACATCAGGGCATGTCCTACCTTACACTTACAATGCACCCTGCCCTAGGGCCTACCATAGGGGTGACTAATATGAAGTTAAGGGAAGGTTTAGAGGCTGGCAAGTGGGTGCACATGCCCAGCCAGCATGACAGTACCAGACTGCACACAGGTTCTGCAATGGCAGACCCTAGACACATTTTAAGGCTGCTTCTGTGGGTGGCGCAACCAGCGCTGCAGGCCCACTAGCAGTATTGGCATTTACAAGCCCTGGCACTCCTGGTGCATTTTACTAGGGACTAACAGTAAATCCAATCAACCAATCATGGACATCAATCACATGTACACTTTTCATAGGGAGAGCATATGCACTTTAGCACTGGTCAGCAGTGGTAAAGTGCACAGAGTCATTAAACCAAACAAAATAGGTCAGAGAGAGTATTGGAGGAAGACAAAAAGTTTAGGGATGACCCTGCCAAGAGGCCCAGGTCCAACAGTCCATAAGGGGGAAAGCGTGCTTTTTTAAAGTTTTTATGCTTGGTCCATAAGTTCTTGCATTGAAGTGGCCCAGGCTACCTGCAAAATATGCTACAGCCTTACATCCCCACCCATAATCTCAGATCCAGTAAGCAAGGAGCAACTGTTAATATACCCCCTGGAGTATTCGTACAACCAAGTATGGGTGTCGCTCTTTTCTTTCTTGGCTCCCCAACATTGGAATCAGTTACCACTATAAGTTCCTGTCCCAATTTAGTTTCATTCAAAAACCGTTAAAAATCATGGCTTTTTAATACTTACGTTTTAATCAGTTTCTGACCTGTGTGTTGCTCGAGCGTCGAGAGACCCCTTCGAGGGAGATTCATGCTCTTAATACATGTAAATAAAATAACATAACATCTCTAGTAGTTCGAGGATCACACTCCTGTGGCAATCCTCAAGGAGAGATCCCCAAAGGAAAGAATCTTTCCTTTCCAATGCCATTAAGATCGGTGATCAGGGAGCTGAGCTTTGTGCCGGAGAACCAAATACACCAAATGGTGTCACCACATCATGCACTCCGATCGTCATTTACAAAACTTATAAAAAGGTGTTCCCTAGTGTCATGCCCCCCCAAATAGGACAGGAGCCAGGAGTGGTATTCGACGCTTCTTTATTCCTCTCTGTCCTGCTCCTAACTAACTTCCCATTCCCGGTTTCCTGCTCCTCCCTTTCCTGCTCCTCCCACGAGTATGTCCCCAAACACTAGACTGCTGTACAAGACATGACATCTCCCCCTTTCTTAACAAAATAGTCATCTTCGACATGTTCGCAGTTTCTTGACTGTCCACACAGGTCTGCGGGGTCCGCAGGGGTCATAGACATATTGCCGTTCCAGGCTTAGACTCAGTCAGCTTCTCAGGCGCTGGCAAGGTATGGCCTATTGGGGGCACTGCTTTGTTCGAGCTGCTGTCGGCTGCCTCGACAAGAATGTCCTTGACTGCGGGAGTGTGGCTTTGAAAGTACGAGGTATTGCGTGTGATCTCCTGGTTCTCAGATTCGTTGCGGGTTTCAATGGTCTTCCGGGTTATACACTCATTTACAGATTCTGACACGATCGTGGCTGCTTTGTGTGAGATGACAGTTGGTGGCTCAGTTCGATAGCGGCAATCTCTCTTTCTTGGTAGTTCTCGTTCGACTGACGCTCGATCTCCTTCAGGAGTGGACGGTGTTCTGGTAATCTTCCGAGCATCTGTACGAGATCTTACTTCCTTCTGTCTCTTCCAGTCGGGGGCAGCACTGTCCTCTTGTTCCGAGTCGTGCATACCAGTCAGCAGGGCACTGTCTGACATGGTTTACCCGGTTTGGTCTCGGGACTCATTTGTAATACCAGTCAGCAAGGCACTGTCTGACATGGGTGACCCGGTTTGGTCTCGGGACTCATTTGTTGACCCTGTTTGTCTCTCCCACTCCCACTCGCATTTGGGACTGGTGGACTCTTTGATCATCCGGGCATGTGTATGTTTCTTTCTTATCCACCCATTTTGCCCTCCTTGTTGAGTGGCAGGGTAGTTCTTTCTCACCCGATGGGTGCTGTCCCGTACCTCTGGTTTCCTTCTGCCAGCACGTTGAGTCAGCCTCGCGGACCCCTTCAGGGGTGCCGGTATGTTCTTTCCGTCTTGAGATATCTGTGACTTACATGACGTGTTGTATTGCGGGGTGATCAAACGTTTTGATTCATTGATGTGAGATATGTTTCTCTGGACAGGGAGAATGTTCTCCGGTTTTATTGTATATTTTGGTGATTGGTGCCATGAGTGTTGTAAAGACCTTGACTCGGTTGATCGAGATGACCGTACAGACACGTTTTCTGAATTGGAGGAGCCTTTTGCTGGTTTCCTCTGAGAACGTTTCTTTGAGAGTGTTTTGACTGATACATTTCTTGAGCTGGTGGTCTGTGAAGACATGCTCCTGGAGTCAGAGTCATCTGTAAGATATATTTGTGAGTGTAAATTTTGAGGTGTCTTTTGTGTTGTTGCTGTGAATGGGTTATCTGCTAGCCACGCATTTATTCCTTTGGTTTGGTCGTGGAGCATTTGGTCACCGTCTCTCTCACATGACATTGACTGTCTGTCTCCGGTTTTCTCATTGTCGTGGGTGTCTTTAGTGCACACGCCTGTCCCTTTCCGGTGCCTGAGTGGCTTACCACGCCTCATGTGATTTGTTTCTTCTTCTCGTTTGTTATGTGTACTAACGGCAGTGACACTTGTGTGACGTGTCTTCCTGCTTGGTGCTTCTTTAGGAGTGTCTATAGCATTTGATGAGCAGTGGGTTGCTCGAGTGTGCTCGTATGCTGGTGTCCAGAGTTGGCGTGACTTGTCCACTCGTTTGTATTTGGTCCTTTCCACATATCCATTGAGCAGACTGTCATCTGTCTCTTTTGTGTGGTCTGTCCCACTTGAGGCTTCATCCGAATCGCTTGTGGTGTCTGTTGAATGATTCAATGAAGACGTATCAGTGAGACTGTCGTAACCATCCTTCACCACCTTTCGTCTGGTTAACTCAGGGTGTTTCACGTCACTTGGTTTCTTCCGTTGTCTTGTCTCTATTCTGCCTTCGCCCTCCCTCTTTCTGGGTTTGTTTGTTTCTTGGGCTTTCTCCAGAGACATGATAGGCGTCTCCATTCTTTTATCTTCATGACTTGCATTCAAGTGCAGTTCTTTTGCCGATTGTCTTGCTTTAACCCGCTCTCCAACGTCAGCTCTCCTGATGATTTCTTTTAGCGAGAACTGCCCTTGAAGGATCTTGCGTTTTGTTTCAGGTTTTGAGCAGCCTTCAATCACCCGGAGTCAAACTGCTTCCTCGTCTGTAAATGTATTGAAGTGGCAGTGGTGCACTAGGTTTTGTAGCCTAGTTATGAAGTTTGGTAATGATTCTCCAGCTTCCTGCCGGGCCGCGTTGAAAGCGATGCGTTCACGGTCCACGTCGTCCTTTGTGTTGAAATGAGCGCGTAGCGTCTCTTTGAGTTTCCCATATGTCCCTGTGTCTTTTGTCGAAAATGTTCTGATTAGGCGTCGGCCTTCGTGACCTATAAGCTGAAGTAGCAACAGTAGACGTCTTCCATCCCTTCGCACGCCGGTCGTTTCAAGAAAGTCATCAATGATTTCAGCCACCTGTTCCATTGGGGACTCAAACTCTGATTGTTGGTTTGCGCCACTGGGGGTGGTATTTCAATGCAGGGTTTGTATGTGTGTGTTTCTTCTCTCACCGACATGATGGTGAAATGGACAACAATGTCACGGGACTGTCTTCTTTGCTGACCCCCCCTTTCCGCCGATAGTCTTTGTTTGGTCGCTTCCTTTGGTTTGATAAGATTCGCTGCGCTCGGGTGACTCTTGTATGTAGTCTGACCCTGGCGCGACCATCTCGGTATGCTGTAGTGAGTTAGTCACTGGACTCCTGAAGTCAAATGGCCACTATTCAGCTGCACCATGCGTGATTCGTCGCTCTGCGAGTTTCCGCTTTCGCTTCACGCTGTAGTGAGTTAGTCTCGGGACTCCTGAAGTCAAATGGCCACCATTCAGCTGCACCATGCGTGATTCGTCGCTCTGCACGTTTCCGCTTTCGCTTCTTCTACCTTTAATTATTTGTCTTCACGTGGTTCTGAAGTTTACTTTGATACTTGCCTTTGCTCGTGCTTGTTCCGTTCAGGATCCTCATTTGCTTTTGTTTGTTGTACTTCGAGGTTTTGTATTGGCTTGTGCTTGTTGGGTGTCTAGTCACTTTCATTCCTTTCACCACTTGATGTTTGTACTTGTGTTTATTTTTTCCTTTACCTTTTGCGTTTACTTGAGTTCATCGATTTTTTTGCTCTCTTGCAGTTGCTCGTGTCTGTTCACTTTATTGTTGCTTTTGCTCGTGCTTATTTTCTTATTTTGTCTCTTGCCTTTGCACGTGCTTGTTTATTGCATTTGTCAGTGTTTGTTTATTCTGTGCGCCAATGCTTGTTTCTGATGTCTGTTGAGTGTTCAGTTCCAAAACTCTGCTTGCCTGACTTAAAAATGGCTGCTTAAGCTTTTGAGCAGGGGTGTCTCTATAGGCTGCCTGACTTACAGATGGCCGCCGACACTGAAGTCTCAGTTCACACGAGACTTTCTTTTCATTCATTCCGATAGTGCTGATTCATCCAGGACTCACCGACCGCTGGTCGCCGAGGCAGCAACTCTTCTCCAGGTCCCTTCACCTTTGCAGCGCTGCAGCATCCAGGTGAGGTCGGGGTGGGCTCCCACCTTACTTTCCTCGGTCGCGCGCTCACTCGGCGACTGCACGCCAAGTCTCACGCATCGGGGGTGAGCTCCCGATTTTGGGCGCCAAACAGCGCTCGGCTTCAGGCGGCTCTAGCGCTCAACAGCGCTTGCTAGTCGGTCTTCACACGATCACCTGATCGTGGAGTTGGCTCACTCGCCAGGACTTCAAATCATATTCATGGGGCAGCATTCAGGCGCGACATGTAGCGCGTTTCGCTTTCACGCTTCTAGCACTTGGCGCTGACACAGGCTGCAGGCTCTCTGATCTCGGGCCGTTCACAGACGGCAGGGGTTTTGGGCAGATGTGGGTTTCATCATGATCCCACCCTCGTCGCCATTGTCATGCCCCCGCCAAATAGGACAGGAGCCAGGAGTGGTATTCGACGCTTCTTTATTCCTCTCTGTCCTGCTCCTAACTAACTAGAACCACTAGAAAGTACCTATTGTAGCATTTCAGGCCAGGGTAGTTGTTGGGAGTGGGTTACGGGTCAACCTAGGAACAGCATAGATGCAACCTGTTGAATGGCTCAGCTTTCAAAAACCACCAGGTATCTTAACCCCTTCGACGCTTATGACGAGCTGGGCTTGTCATGGCGTAGCCTCCTCGCACGCTGATGACGAGCCCAGCTTGTCACGCAAAGTGCGATTTTGAAAAACCCAGCGTGCGAGCGGAATTCCGCTAGCGCGCATGCTTAAGAGGCTAAGGAGCTCTCCAAGGAGAAGAGGAGTTGTACACCACAAAAAGACATACAGCTAGATTCATCAAAGTGAAATCGGCTCGCAAAGGGCCAGATTCTGAGAATCTGGCCCTTTGAGAGCGCAATTTTTGCATTTGGGATTCATCATCCCAAATGCAAAAATCGCAATTATAGAATTCGCAAATTTGCAAGGAATTGCATTTAAGGAATCTCTATTTGAGATTCCTTAAATGCAATTCATGAAACATTAAAAAATTGTGAATTCGCAATTTTGGGCCGCTATTTACCGCAAAGTCAAACCTCGTGGTAAATAGCGGAAACTTAGAAAAATGCACGTGAGTGCATTTTTCTAAGTTGTATGTTACACACACACATGTCCTTGGGACATGTGTGTGCGCAACACCAGAATCCAATATCATTTCAGGGGTGCAACAGGGTGTCCTTAGGACACCCCTGCACCCTTGAAATCGCAAACTCAACATGAGAATCGCTAATAGCGATTTGCACATTGATATGTCCTCCCATTCATTCCTATGGGCCTTTAGGCCCATAGGAATGAATGGGGAGTTATTCCTTATTTGCGATTAGCAATTAGCTAATCGCAAATAAGGAAGCTGTAGAAATCGCAATAATTATTGCGATTACTACATGAATCCCGTTTTGCGAGTCTGTAATAGCGATTCCTTAATAATCGCTATTACAGACTCGCAAAACATGCCGATGATGAATCTATATGATAGCTTTTGTTAAAAGTGCAATAGTTGGGTGACTGCATATTTTGCCGCAGCTGTCCTAATAAAGATAATTACATAATGCAACATCTTGTGCTGCAACAATAGGGATGTTAGGAGTAGGGCCCTATTGCTTAACAGACGGTATTAGCAGTGTTAAGTTATATTTTCAGAAAACGAGTTATAAGAAGAGGGGGGTTGTGTTACAAATGGTGAATTCAAAAGGCAGACACAGCAAAATATTAAATAGTAGTTACTTTTGACAAAGAGTGTTTTTTTCACATCTTTAAGAAAGCCCAGAAGTGTACTTGTCTTTATTTTGTAAATAGAAATGCCAAAATACAACAATATGGTATCATGACAGCAAAGTAAAAAAATGAACACGAAAAGGAGGCTACGTTATGCCCCATCACAAAAACCTAGGGGAACGCAAATCAGACTATGTTACCACCCACAAAATGTTATGGCCTTGAAGGACAGCCCACAAAGTGATTACAAACCATCAAAAACAGATGAAAGCAGATGAAAAGGGTCTGGCCAACTACTCCTTCTCTGTACTAGTATTTCTTTTCAAAATATTTTATTGAAAATAACTTTTTTACATGTACAAAAAAAAGAATGATTGATGACACTCTGTGGCCAGACCTAAAAACACCAGGTCTAAAGAATCTTTGAAATCCACCCAAAAATGGTTGGGTGGAACTCAGTGGATGATGCAGCATTCAAAGAACCTCATGTGTCTTAAGAGTTTATGTAGCCAACCTATGGAAGGTACCTTTGAAGCGACTCACAGGAAGACGGCGTTTCCCTTAATGAGACCCAGAACTAAGAGTCCTTGGACCACTAAGGGGTGGAATAGGCACTGCCAGCTAAAGAGGTGCTTTCAAAAACGCCTAGATATTTGAGGTCATGCTCTGTCCAAGCTTCACCTGGATGCATGTAAAGCCCATCACCTGGGAGGAAGGGTTGAGTAGGGAGTCGGGAGGAGGAATTAGGTGATGCTGAGGGTGGAGTCATGTGTAAGACAGGTCTCGGTCATGAAGCCATAGTACATGATCAGGCCATGCTGATTTCAGTCCTGCTCTGTGGAGGAAAACAAACAAAGTGACAAGGAAAGGTAAACCAGTTAAATCAAGCATGCACTACAGACAGGCTAACTATAGGCAGAATCCTTTATTTAAAGCATTTTCAGCTCTATACGTTCAACTGGGGGACAGCTGATCTCACCTGAGCATGTGAAGAGCTCATTTTGTCCTCTCTTCTGTGCTGAGCCAGTGATATTGATGTGTGAATATAGTACTCAGGCAAATTTCCAGGTAAACACTAGCACATGAACAATGGCATTTGCCAAACGGAAAAGGAGTGATCAAAACAAGTTTTTGCACATTTGATGCATTTTAATTAGTCAATATAAAAAGATTTCAATTATAAAAAAAATCAAGTACACTCATATACATATATGATAAAATATTTCAGCATTATAGCATATGCATAAGTTCAGACGTTTATCATATAGTGATAAAATTAAAAGATGGTTTCCTGTATACGCGTTTCGACACAGGTGTGTCTTCCTCAGGACTGTACCATCGTATTTCTGTAAAACATATTAAAAATATTTACAAATCTGTGTATTACAGTGCAAAAACCGTTTGTATATCCAATTATGTTTTTATATATACAAGGCTAGTGTTACATAATTTACATATTTGATAATACCGCTATCAACTGATATTGTGAGTTTGCCACAGAAAAAGAGAAAAGAAAACATCATTTGTACATATATACATCTATATACACTTCGACAGACATCTTTATACATAATTACAAACTATTTATGAGCACCTAATGTTACCCACTATAGATGTTATCCTTCTACTGAGCAATATGTTGTGTTTGTTAGAACAAAGTTTATCAACAGCCACACTTATAGTAGAGGATGACGAGAATAGTATAGGTGAAAAAAACAGGGAAAGAAAACTCTAGAGTGTTTATACATAATTTTAAGTTATTATGCTTGGTATTAGAGCGATATGTCCCTTTATATATCACAATAAAGGATTAGTTAAGGTTTTTACTGAGATTGCTTGAAACCACATAAGGTGGTCTGCAGCATATTAATAGCATGTAGATTCAATGTCAGCTTACCTAGATGGTCTAGAAATAACCGCTAACGTCATATATTGATGATTGAGAACAGCGAGTTAAAATTCCTGAAAGATGGATAGGTTATATTACACTCTACATAAAAGGATACAGAAGCTTATATCATTACAGTGTTACACCTCAAAATATGGGTATGCCTATTCTTTGGTTATTTTTTGCTATTATGTTGGACATTATTTTACATAATTATAAGTCGGGCAGGTAATGTTACACTCTACATAAAGGGATTCAGAGAATTCTATCATTCCAGCATTTCACCTCACAGACTACATGGTATGTCTATTCTGTGGCTATTTACTACTATTACATCTCATGTTAGGTTTTATTTTGAGGTAAGACAAATAGCACATTGGATCACAGATTACTCGTGGACAGATCCCCCAAGTACTTGATAAAGATCTAGCATGTATCTCACAGGTTTTTATTTTGCTAGAGTTTCTTACCAAATGGGGAAAAAAAACGAAGCTGTAATGATATTTTCTAGGAACCGCTGATGGGAGGAATCGTCCTTACTGAGAGATTTAGTTCTAAACATTGAAAGGGATGAATGGTGTGTATTAGGTTTTATCCGTTATATCTGCATTTTTTTAAACTGTTAATTCACTTCTTAGCCTATGTAGTATTAACACAAAATGTAGCCTTCTTACCATAATTTTTAAAAAGCCAGTGGATTATTAGTCGTATTCCAATGGATAGGCAGTGGCGTCGCAGATAGTCTCATCTAATATTCTAGATGTCAAAGAAAACGCGTACGCATTAAATAACAATATCAGGTAAACCGAATGTTGTGTCCATTAGGTGCGATACATGGAGGACGCTTTATGAAAGAACCTATGCAAGTTAATAATGAATACGTACGCGTTTTCTTTGACATCTAGAATATCTAGAATATATATATTTTGTGTTAATACTACATAGGCTAAGAAGTGAATTAACAGTTTAAAAAAATGCAGATATAACGGATAAAACCTAATACACACCATTCATCCCTTTCAATGTTTAGAACTAAATCTCTCAGTAAGGACGATTCCTCCCATCAGCGGTTCCTAGAAAATATCATTACAGCTTCGTTTTTTTTCCCATTTGGTAAGAAACTCTAGCAAAATAAAAACCTGTGAGATACATGCTAGATCTTTATCAAGTACTTGGGGGATCTGTCCACGAGTAATCTGTGATCCAATGTGCTATTTGTCTTACCTCAAAATAAAACCTAACATGAGATGTAATAGTAGTAAATAGCCACAGAATAGACATACCATGTAGTCTGTGAGGTGAAATGCTGGAATGATAGAATTCTCTGAATCCCTTTATGTAGAGTGTAACATTACCTGCCCGACTTATAATTATGTAAAATAATGTCCAACATAATAGCAAAAAATAACCAAAGAATAGGCATACCCATATTTTGAGGTATAACACTGTAATGATATAAGCTTCTGTATCCTTTTAGGTAGAGTGTAATATAACCTATCCATCTTTCAGGAATTTTAACTCACTGTTCTCAATCATCAATATATGACGTTAGCGGTTATTTCTAGACCATCTAGGTAAGCTGACATTGAATCTACATGCTATTAATATGCTGCAGACCACCTTATGTGGTTTCAAGCAATCTCAGTAAAAACCTTAACTAATCCTTTATTGTGATATATAAAGGGACATATCGCTCTAATACCAAGCATAATAACTTAAAATTATGTATAAACACTCTAGAGTTTTCTTTCCCTGTTTTTTCCACCTATACTATTCTCGTCATCCTCTACTATAAGTGTGGCTGTTGATAAACTGTGTTCTAACAAACACAACATATTGCTCAGTAGAAGGATAACATCTATAGTGAGTAACATTAGGTGCTCATAAATAGTTTGTAATTATGTATAAAGATGTCTGTCGAAGTGTATATAGATGTATATATGTACAAATGATGTTTTCTTTTCTCTTTTTCTGTGGCAAACTCACAATATCAGTTGATAGCGGTATTATCAAATATGTAAATTATGTAACACTAGCCTTGTATATATAAAAACATAATTGGATATACAAACGGTTTTTGCACTTTAATACACAGATTTGTAAATATTTTTAATATGTTTTACAGAAATACGGTGGTAAAGTCCTGAGGAAGACACACCTGTGTCGAAACGCGTAGACAGGAAACCATCTTTTAATTTTATCACTATATGATAAACGTCTGAACTTATGCATATGCTATAATGCTGAAATATTTTATCATATATGTATATGAGTGTACTTGATTTTTTTTATAATTGAAATCTTTTTATATTGACTAATTAAAATGCATCAAATGTGCAAAAACTTGTTTTGATCACTCCTTTTCCGTTTGGCAAATGCCATTGTTCATGTGCTAGTGTTTACCTGGAAATTTGCCTGAGTACTATATTCACACATTTATGTTTTGCCCTGACTCAGGAAATTGATCCATATCAGGGGGTCCTTGTTTGTTTCACAAAAAAAGAGCCAGTGATATTGGCCATCGAGAGAGGAGTAGGCAAGGACAAGGTTAAGGAAAGGGTTTTAAATGCCTTGGTCATGTGACCAAAGTACATGCTCAGGTTTCTCTGGTTTCAGCCCTGCTTTGTGGTAAAAGACAAGCAAAGGAGAAAGCAAAGCTGGCATGAGGCAAGCAATGGTGGAAGCTGCAAAATCCCAACTCTCCAAGTATTCAGGAAGGAATCACGAATCCAATTTTAATGCTTACATTTTAAAATAGAATGTGCATTAAATAGCAAGTACAGTGGTCACCTTGGATATTTGAAGCAATGGGTCTAGAAAAAATGAACTTCTTTCAAAGCAGAGTGGTTGCTTTTCTGCCCTGTTCCTTGATGCTCTCTAAAAATTAATCTTTTTGCTCAGTGAATTTAGGGAAAGAGATTTCCTACTGTTTTGCAAAAGGTTTGAGGGGGAAATATCTCATCTCTCTCATGAAGATTTCCCTCTAGTGTGACAAGTTTCATACCTTTGAAGTGACAAATCATGTAACCGTTAATTGTTATAAAAAATCACATTTAACCTTTCGTAATCCTCCTCAGTATTATTTTAGTCAATTGGAGTTTAGGTCTAAAATGAATCAGAATTTACTTATCAGGAGACACTCATTACAGATCTTGGATAATTTGACCCATACAGCAGAACAGAATGTATTGAAGTAAACAAAAACATATTAAAATGGGGGCATCCAGTGAATGCATTTTATTTGTCATTGAAACAAAATGAATCTCCAATAAGTGCCCTCACTTTTCGGCGAATATAAGAACTGGGGCACATGTAATTAGTGATTTGCCCAGTATCACACATGTTGGTCAACTTGGGAAACTGGGATTTGAGTTCCAGTCTCCTGATTCGCAAATATGAAACTTGGACTAAACAATATCTACTAACTATTGGTGTGATACAGTAAAAGAGAAGGGAATGATGGACTGAGTAGAAATGTAGTATTTTATCACATACACTTCCTTGGACTCCTTTAAATCCACAAGTTGACATCTCAAATGTCTCCCTAATAACCAGGTTTACATTGTACAGTTCTCATGGATTGTCCTTCTTTAGGTCCCTCTGCTGAAAACTATATTGATGAAAGGACCAGTAAGTGGCTAGTGAGTTGGTTTCTTTCTTCTTGACCACATAACATGATGTAGTGAAGTGGGTAAGGAAAAAGCGAGGATGAGGAAGAGTAGCAGCATCAATGTGCCTTCACAGGCCACTCAGCACCAACCGCATGAGTCTGCCTGCTGTGTGGCATGTGGCTCCTCCAGTGCCACATCAGATCTTCAACACATCAGTTGAGGTACAAATGAAAGGACCTCATGCTCTCAACATCTCCTGGCGGAAGCGTAAAGCTTCAGCACCCCTGTGTTGCCAATGTGGCAATACGCTCAGAAGTCCACCTATCAAGCAGCCCCTAACATCAGGGAGGATGTTACCCCTTTAGGTAAGAGAGGAGCCTATTAAGGGTAATAAAGCTGTGCAGATAAATATCGCCCATGGCTCATCACCTTGTAGTGCAGCAAATGAGGCTGTACATGGTATTCAGGATATAACTGTACATTTGGCCATTTAAAGAGGTGCCTAGACATATGGTGGTTGCGTCTCAACATTTGTTGTTATGCCTGGGTATTTGTGGCTGTTTATTGGCACGTTATGTATTGTAATTGGGCATTTGACACTGTTATTTTAATGTTAATGACATTTATACAGCCCAGCTGTTACCCATAGGTTTCCTGGTGCTAGCTACATCTCCTGTGGCAAAAGATGGAAGAAGTTTATTGGGCAAAGAGCCACGTCTTTAGGCTTTTCCTGAAAGCTAGGAGGTTTGCGATATTTCTTACGTGAAACGGCACTGTGACTGGGCATTTGATGTTGTCCCTGGGATATAATGGCTAAACCTGAATATATGGTGCTGGTGTCTTGACTCAGGAGGCTGAAATTTGACATTTAAGGCTGTAATTGAGCATATCAGGTTGTATTTCAAAATATGGTCACTGTACCTGGGTTTGTGGTGGCTGCTTCTTTGAAATATCATGGCTTCACCTTTGCAATATCATGTCAGCACCATAGCTTATGTATGGCTGGTATCTACAATAATCTTGTATCAGCATAAGTAACTCAATGCTATTTAGATAATTGTGCACTTATTGTTGGTTTTTAATTTAATATTGTAATTTCCCATAATGCCCTTATGGTTATAGATCAATCGATATCTCTTGCAATGATTTTATCACAGCCAAAGTTCATGTGATTAGACTTCCTATGATGTCATCAGTGTCAAGTGAATCAAAATGAGTGTGACCAATGGACCATTGGTGACATCCCTAAGGCACTCAATGTGATATATTGTTCACAACAGTTCATCAAGACAATCTTTGCTGTTTATCCATATGTCTCTTTTATTTATATTCCATCTTTGATATTGTTTTCATATCCATATGACGAAAAGTTTCCAAATTAACTTTCAAAGTTCGCAAATGCAATATGTATGTTCCGCTCCAATGCATTTCGGGCCATCGCCCTTCATCGGGGAGCATCTACAATAAAACGATATATGGGTGTAATCCTTATTCTAAATCAAAAAAATAATACTGATGTGTGTACTTATTAGCCTGTGTATTACAGTGCCTGAAATTATTGCTATCACCGAAAATGTGCTCAAGAGTGATAAGTTTACTGCTGGTATGTGATCTGGAAAGGAGAACCGAATCTGTGCTAAATTAAACTCTGGTGCGTTAAACGATGTGCTGTCAAAGACATGCTGGTGTGGTGGAGTCTCATAACGTTTAAGCGCAGTAAAAAACCGTGTGGGTGGGTTCAGTGCCTCTAATCTGGCGTTACCATGCGGGGCTTAACGGGGTAACTGCGCGCGCAAAGCGGTGCTCCTAATTCAAAAGTACTTACAATTTGTGAGGTTACGAAATGTTCCGGACGCCGAAGACGGCTTGGGTTACCGGTTAGATTCCAGGCGTGTAGATATGAACGCCGGAGTGTATGAGTGTCATGTGACCTACGTGGGTAGAGCTAGAAAGTGGACTGTGTGTCGGACAATGAAGCTAGATGACAGACTACACTGTTAGTCGCTACATACGAAAAAATATATGTTGTAATAATAAATCAAATGGATTAGTCACAAGGTAAAAGGCTACCTGTGGAAGAAACAACAGTAGAATGAAAAAACAAAGTGAGATATAAAGTTACATTTAACCCAGAATAAGGTCATGAGTACATTCACGAGCTGAGTTCAGAACAGAACAGGTGGCAGGATGTTGCCATGGATATTGTCTTATAAATAACATGCAAATTCCACACGTTCATTTAAGCCAGCAGGCTTGATCGAATTCAATTTGTAAATCCAGTGGTTTTCCTGTTGTAACAGCATCCTATTATTGTCTCTACCTTCTTTTTTTGGGATAATTTCCAAAGCCATGAATCTCAATTGGGATATGTTGTGGTTCATTTCCAAAAAATGTGCTGCAACTGATGATTTTAAATTGTTGGTGCGAATATTAGATTTATGTTCATTCAATCTGGTCTTCAGTTTGCGTTCAGTCTTACCGATGTAAACTTTTCCGCACGGACATTTGAGAAGGTATATCTGGTTGTTTGAGTCACACGTTGCTGTCACTTTTAATTTGATGTTGTATCCTTTCATGGGGTGGGTTATCATATTTCCCGGTATGATACTATGACAATTGTTGCAATTGTTGCATGGTCTTGTTCCTTTTGCAGTAGATGTAGGTTCTGTGGATTGTTTCAAGATTTCGCCCAAATTTTTACTCCTAGTATGGGCGAATATTGGTCTATTTTTGAACATCTCTTTAAAGTCTGGTTCTAATACTAACATTGGCCAATGTTTAAGTATTATATTCTTGTACTCAGTGCTTACATTAGAGTATTTAGAAACTATGACCATGCGGTCACTATTCTGTTTCTTGGTTGTTTGTTGTAGTAATGTTTGTCGATTCAATTTCTCCACTTCTTTTGTCGCTTGCTCTAGCAGTTCCTCTGGATATTTTCTGTCTCTGAACCGCTCTTTCATTTCCTCCATTCTTGTTTTGGTCAAATTCGGGTCTGAAGTAATACGTTTGACTCTCATTAATTGTGATTTCGGTAGATGTTTCTTCAGTGAAGACTGATGAAAGCTGCTATAGTGTAACATGTTGTTACGGTCTGTGGGTTTGCGGAAGATGTCCGTGTTTATTTTGTTGTTGTGTAAGGTAACTTGAACATCCAAATATGTGATGGTTTTGGGGTCTATTGTCCAGGTAAACTGTATTCGTGGGTTAGCTGCATTCAGGGTTAATAATGCCTGTTCCAAGTTCTGTTGTGTGTCATTCCAGAGGATGAATAGGTCATCAATATACCTACCATACATTCTGAGATTATCCTTCCATTTTGGGTTTGTCCAGATGTGAGACTGTTCGAATTCTCCCATAAAGATATTCGCGTAGACTGGGGCAGCGCTGTTTCCCATGCTGGTGCCCACTAGTTGCAGAAACCAATTGTCTTTATACGCAAAATAACTGTGATACAAAGTAAACATAACTAGCTCCATTAGAAATATTTTCATTGGTTCGTCTACTTCGAGTTTCAAGATAGCCTTTTCCATGGCTTCTATGCCTTCTTGATGTGGAATGGTCGTGTACAATGAATTAACATCAGCGGTGCATAACCACAGTTCTTCATTTGGGTCTATGGTAATTGACTCCATCACATATTTGGATGTTCAAGTTACCTTACACAACAACAAAATAAACACGGACATCTTCCGCAAACCCACAGACCGTAACAACATGTTACACTATAGCAGCTTTCATCAGTCTTCACTGAAGAAACATCTACCGAAATCACAATTAATGAGAGTCAAACGTATTACTTCAGACCCGAATTTGACCAAAACAAGAATGGAGGAAATGAAAGAGCGGTTCAGAGACAGAAAATATCCAGAGGAACTGCTAGAGCAAGCGACAAAAGAAGTGGAGAAATTGAATCGACAAACATTACTACAACAAACAACCAAGAAACAGAATAGTGACCGCATGGTCATAGTTTCTAAATACTCTAATGTAAGCACTGAGTACAAGAATATAATACTTAAACATTGGCCAATGTTAGTATTAGAACCAGACTTTAAAGAGATGTTCAAAAATAGACCAATATTCGCCCATACTAGGAGTAAAAATTTGGGCGAAATCTTGAAACAACCCACAGAACCTACATCTACTGCAAAAGGAACAAGACCATGCAACAATTGCAACAATTGTCATAGTATCATACCGGGAAATATGATAACCCACCCCATGAAAGGATACAACATCAAATTAAAAGTGACAGCAACGTGTGACTCAAACAACCAGATATACCTTCTCAAATGTCCGTGCGGAAAAGTTTACATTGGTAAGACTGAACGCAAACTGAAGACCAGATTGGATGAACATAAATCTAATATTCGCACCAACAATTTAAAATCATCAGTTGCAGCACATTTTTTGGAAATGAACCACAACATATCCCAATTGAGATTCATGGCTTTGGAAATTATCCAAAAAAAAAGAAGGTAGAGACAATAATAGGATGCGGTTACAACGGGAAAACCACTGGATTTACAAATTGAATTCGATCAAGCCTGCTGGCTTAAATGAACGTGTGGAATTTGCATGTTATTTATAAGACAATAGCCATGGCAACATCCTGCCACCTGTTCTGTTCTGAACTCAGCTCGTGAATGTACTCATGACCTTATTCTGGGTTAAATGTAACTTTATATCTCACTTTGTTTTTTCATTCTACTGTTTTTTCTTCCACAGGTAGCCTTTCACCTTGTGACTAATCCATTTGATTTATTATTACAACATATATTTTTTCGTATGTAGCGACTAACAGTGTAGTCTGTCATCTAGCTTCATTGTCCGACACACAGTCCACTTTCTAGCTCTACCCACGTAGGTCACATGACACTCATACACTCCGGCGTTCATATCTACACGCCTGGAATCTAACCGGTAACCCAAGCCGTCTTCGGCGTCCGGAACATTTCGTAACCTCACAAATTGTAAGTACTTTTGAATTAGGAGCACCGCTTTGCGCGCGCAGTTACCCCGTTAAGCCCCGCATGGTAACGCCAGATTAGAGACACTGAACCCACCCACACGTTTTTTACCGCACAACCGCGCTTAAACGTTATGAGACTCCACCACACCAGCATGTCTTTGACAGCACATCGTTTAACGCACCAGGGTTTAATTTAGCACAGATTCGGTTCTCCTTTCCAGATCACATACCAGCAGTAAACTTATCACTCTTGAGCACATTTTCGGTGATAGCAATAATTTCAGGCACTGTAATACACAGGCTAATAAGTACACACATCAGTATTATTTTTTTGATTTAGAATAAGGATAACACCCATATATCGTTTTATTGTAGATGCTCCCCGATGAAGGGCGATGGCCCGAAATGCATTGGAGCGGAACATACATATTGCATTTGTGAACTTTGAAAGTTAATTTGGAAACTTTTCGTCATATGGATATGAAAACAATATCAAAGATGGAATATAAATAAAAGAGACACATGGTTAAACAGCAAAGATTGTCTTGATGAACTGTTGTGAACAATATATCACATTGAGTGCCTTAGGGATGTCACCAATGGTCCATTGGTCACACTCATTTTGATTTATCTATACTCGCCCCGAGTGATGGGCGACACCTGAGAGCACCTAGAAAACTTTCACCTTTTTCAAAAACCTTATTAAAAAGCTGTGCCCGGCTCAACACATTTTCAGATCAGTGTCAAGTGGACATCTCGTGTCACTTCTACTAAGCTGGCATTTTGGTGAATTGACTTCCACGACCCTCCAGTAACCCTATGTTGGGAGCCAACACTCTCTAGGAAAAGAGAAAGTGTCATACATGTGTCAAACTGAAAGTCAGTACTCTTATAGTGCACCCCATGAAGGTAAATGTGATTGATTTATGATCTTTTCAGAATGGAATGTAAAGGTAGGTGTTTCTGATGTCATAAAAGACAAGGATGATCCCATTCAGCACTGCCAGATAATGTGTTAAAAATACATTATCTAGAAAGGTCTGTTGCTCATCAAGACACGGCACTTCTTCAGATCTATTATTTGATGGTTCTATTTAAGTTTGTTGTTTGTCTGGTTCTCTGTTGAGATGAGTTGAGTGTATACAAGAACTAATGGCTGTTTTGACATTGATTTCAGACCTAAATGAACATATATGAGCTCAAAACCAGTGGCAACTGCTGCCCCTATCTTAAGCAAAACGGCTGCACTTCAATGTGGCAGATGATGAAGCTGCACCACATTGGGCAGTATATGTTCCACAGGTGCCAATGTGAGGTTAATTAAATTTTGAAATGCCACTAAGGTCATGAGTTTGGCATGCGGGAGAGTGTGTGGCCTTAGGTCTGTGGATAATTTGTTCATTGTCAATGCAGTCATACTTTTCTTGCTTTCAAGATTTGGAGTGGAAAAATTAGGCAATACAGCAAACTCCCAAAAGCCCTAAAAGATGCATGAGTCACTCTCCCATCCTCCCACAATTCCGCCTCTGTCTAATGCACTTACTGCCTTTATAGAACGGACAATGCATATTAGGGCAATAACCACAATGGACAGGGCCCTTATGACGGACCTACATAAAAAGGTGTTTCAGAAAACAAAAAATGGAAAACTGGTTGCAGAAGGAAAATTCCTGTTGAAGCATGAAGCAAAGTACTCCTACATATTAAGACGTCCATCAGTGACATTAGGTTTCACTTCATAAATTTGAATATGGTACATCGTATGCACATTACACCCATCACATCACGTAAAATTGACCCAAATAAGACCAACCAATGTTCCAAGTGCTAAGTCCCTGAAGCACCATTCTGATACTTAACCTTGTCGTCCCCAAAGTCACAGTGCACTGTTAGCCAATATTGGATCAATACGCATAAAATGCAAACCTTGAAATCCGGCTGTCATTGCAGACAATTGTGTTGGGCATTTCCCCCTTCGAGACTAAGAATAAGAAGTGGAGGGAAGCTGATCAATTTACCCAGCTACTGCCCATAAAGAGGATAGGGATAAACTAGTTGAGTAGAGTGGATTTTAAGACTAGAGAAAAAAATGTCAAGGTCTAGTGCTGGAGGAAGAAATACACGTTAGTTAGATCAGATGGGATAATAAACTGGCAAAGGATTTGCTGGATTGACATTCTTACATTCAGGATTTATTTTACACTCGAGACCTCCTTAGACATGCCACCAGTTAAAGATTACAGCAAGCCTTCATCGGCTCTGCCGCTTGCCGCTCCTGCACTTGGTGGTTGCTTATCGTAGGCCTATTCAGGTCCCCTGTATCTTGATATAACGTGGTGCTCCTGAGGAGATTTCAGCTCTATTATGGGCTGTTTTCTGCCATTTGTTACCTGTGCGTTGGCAGGAAGGTGTTGAAGGCTACTAATGACCATTCGATTCTCTGCACAATTTCTTATCTGGGCCATTATTTAATTGCATATTCCAGGCCTTGTTCCTGTTACTCTCCGCGATCTTCAATTGATTACTGCACATTTTTTAAGATACACATCTATACTCATATTTAGCAGGCTTTTTCTCTAGCATAACTTGTTGTGTCCTGATGATGATCTCCCTAACCTGTTAGGGATTGAAACGTCGTCGACTTGAGTACCTTGACTTGACTTGTTATTTTTAATATGGGCAAAGGTGTGATGTTATTGTGGCTTACTCATTGTTTGTACTTTAGCCACATGGTGTTCAATGCCTGAGTTCTGACATTTCAATGTACTTCTTCTTTTGTTATATATTGTCCCAGTTCTATGTTTCTTTTATTTTTTGATTCACTGCATTTATAACATTCAATTGGGAATTCAAAACATAGAGGTCATTGTATTTATGTGAATTATTACCTTTTATGCCTTCTTGTAAGGGGCCACTGTTCCTGGAGAAATTACTAGTTGAAACGTTGACACCTACCCGAGTTCCTGGAGTCCTTCTTGATCTTGGCAGCTGCTGAGACATTGTTGTATTTAGCGACCGCACCAAAGATTTGCGAATTCCTGATGGTACAATATAAGATGTGCTATCAATCCGGGTTCTTCCAGTGGGATCTGCCTGTCATATCAACTAATGACTCTTTGGCTTAGCTCTGAAAGAATTCTTGTTCTTCCTGTCCTATGATGACTTTTCTTTGTGAGTTCCATAAGCTGGGGAAAACATTTTGTGGCCCAAGAACGATAGTTGATTCATCAGGGCATAAATATATATATGTAAATATAGGTATGTGTGTGTTCACACACATCCACACACACCCACCCACACACACACACACACACACACACACACACACACCCACACACGCACACACACACACACACACACACATATATATATACACACTCCCAAAAATGTGTAGTAAAGGTCCACCATTTAATGCAACAATTTGTATTCAAAAGGTTATTTTCCATAGACACAATAAATTCTGTTAAAAACTATAGGAGTGGCTACAAGAAACTTTGGATATTCGTAATACAACTAAACACAACACAACAGAACAAAAAAATAAGCACCTTGGAGAAATACAGAGATAAAGGAGATAAAACAACAAATTAGAAAGCTGCAATGTGCCTGGCTCAAAACAAACACCGATCAAGACAAACTTTGCCTAAAGAAAATGAACAGATTATACAAGTCAGCTATCAAAAAAGCTAAGAAAAGGTACTATTCAAACAGAATTCAAAATGCTAAATGTGCAAATAAAGAAGTCTATAAAATTCTCAATTAATTTAGTAAACCAAATTTCCTGGAAGGAACTCATCCTGTTACTCAAGATTTCACAGACAAACTGGCAAATCATTATACAGACAAAGCAGACATGTTGGGCTCATATTTAAAACAAAGACACAGCACCACCACCAACCATTTTTCAAAGCAACAATCCAAGAATATTCTAACACAGCCTCTCCGTTCCTTCCAACAAATTTCACACAATGAATTTATGGACCTACTCAAAGCAAGCAGGCCTGCTGCAGCTCTTCTGACATGTGTCCACTGCAAACCTTCAAGACATTTCTTCTAATAACTTCTGCTGCCACACCACTAAGAAGAATCATCAATAATTTCTTAACTACCGGAACATTTGCAGAAGAACTCAAAAAGACATACATACACCCATTACTGAAGAAAACAAAGTTGTACCCGCTGAACCCTGACATCTACAAACTGATTACAAATGGACCTGAACATAAGTGAAGCCACTTTTATTGTTGATTGAAAACTACTGGATATATAAGGAACTTTGCAGTGCCAGCCCCCAGTAACAAAACCGCTCCCCCCCCTTTCCAGCCTCCCAGGGAAACACCTGATGCCCGGTCCGGCCAGTCCTGCCTTGCTATCACCCTTCAATGGTGCCCCTCATCTTCACTTAGACCGTCTCTCATGTGTATTTAATTTCTCTTATAGTGTTACTCATCCCAATTATGTAGGGCAGGGTGTCGGAGTGCGTTACATCACACACATTATATAGAGACAATGACTCATATTAACGTGAAAGTCAATGTATAGGAAATGCTACTTAAGATAATGGGTGCTACAAGGGGTAATCATTCTTTTATCTGTTATTCAGTTTTCACCATTCATTCTGTCCTTCCATCGATGTGCCCATTTATATCCAAACATATTCAACCATTTACAAACCTATCCACCATATATCCTTCCATCCATCATTACACTCATCCATCCCTCCATCCACCCTTTCAGCCATCCATCCATTGTTCATCTATCCACCCTTTCACCCCATCCATCCATACAGTCATCCATCCACTCTTCACCCATCCACCTATTCACTCATCCATCCAACCATTTACCCTTTCACCCATCCAGCCATTCATTCATTCAATTACTCATCCATCCACCCAGTCACTTATCCTTCCACCCATTCACCCTTTCAGTCATTCATCCTCCCTTTCTCTCTCCATCCCCCTTTCACTTATCCATCCATCATCCACCCATCCATCTACTCATCCATTCATTTATTCCATCCATTGATCCTATTACTCATCCATCCTTTCACTCATCCATCCATCCGTTCTCGCATCCATCCACCCTTTCATTTCTTCACTCATCTATTCATCCTTTTGTCCATCTACCCCTTTCAGTCATCCATCCATACATTCACCATTTCACTTATCAATTCAATCCATCCATCCTTTTACTCATCTATCCACCCATCCACTCGCCCATCATCTAAGCTTTCACTCATCCATCCATCCTTTCATACACCCATCCACCCTTTTACCCATCCATCTACCCTTCCACCCATACATCCATCTATTTACCTTTTCCCTCAACCATACTTCCACTCATCCATTCATCCTTTCTTTTATCTATCTATTCACCCTTTCATTCATCCATTCATCCTTTCAGTCATCCATCCAGCCATTCACACATTCCTTCACTTATTTACTCACCCACCTTTTCACATTATGAGCTGAGCCTTTGTCTACAGAGTTGCAGACAGAAGAGGCCCATCAAGAACTTCACCTTGCTGTAGTTCCTAAAGCAAGGGGTGGGGTGGGGTGGGGTGGGGGAAAGTTCACTAGGCACCTGCACATAGGCAGTCTGAAAACGTAGAAGTCATGAGTCACACATGATGCACAGTGCCAGGATGTGAGGTGACTGTGACATGGTGTTGTTTCCAGGGCTTGAAGAGGTGTAAAAAAAACTGGGGGGTCTCTTCAAAGGGTGCGTTCGATGTAATTAAAGGCGTAGCTCAAAACCCCTAGGCTAAAAATCAGCACTAGCTTAGTGTTCCGCCCGACTAGTATTACGTTGTTTCTGTCATTGCATCCAGATATATAATACAGCAAGTATCATTACACCAACAAAAACCAGGACTATTGGCTTTGTCAATGGTTGTTAGTTGTTTAAAATAAAAAAAGCAGCAACCATGGCTTTGTTGGATATATTATTGAAAATACTTCAGTTAAAAAATTATGAGACAGTGAAAGAACGATAACCCGTTCTTTTTAACTTATTTTACAGTCTTCTTTATATAAACTTTTCTTACGTTGCTAAAGTTGCAGCATTAGCGTTTTGCCTTTTATTTTACAGAACGCCCTGCTGTACACTGAGGCATGAGGAGGCCACCACATGATTTACCAGCCCAGACTGCCTCATTGACATTCTGTATGTGGCAATCATCAGCCCCATACAGGTCCAAATTACGGACTGTCCGTGAAATTTACGGACGGTTGGTCACCCTAATGACAGGTGCGGCCGGTACAGGTAAGAGCTGGACGGTGAGGCAGGGTTGGGGGGGGGGGGGGGGGGGGGGTGGTTCGACAGGCGACCACGAGGGAAAATTAAATAAATAATGAATGTTCTCTCGTCAGCGTCTGTCGAAGTCGTCCCCCCCCCCCCCCCCCAAACACACACAAACACACACACACTTCCCACCACCGCTCCTACCCGCACGGGCCGCTGCTGGTTGCTGACCCTTTCCAAAGGTTCACCGGTCATCTTTAAATAGCGGTATTCGGGGTTTCTTTTAAGACCTTACTAAAGAGGTGAAAATGTTTGCAAGAATGCATTAATACGCTTTAAAATGGCAAAATAGGGGAGAAATGTTGCCACCAAATGTTTTGCATTGTGTTGTATCTTTTGCCTGTGGTCCTCCACTGTCTGTACCGCATAATTAAAAATTTGCAAACATTCGTGACAAGAATTTTCAATTCTATTAAGGACTAGGAGGCGAGGATTATGCTTAGTCTCATTTCTTTACTGACACATAGCAGCCAATCACATTACAGTAAAGAAAAAACAGAAACAGGGCAACCATAGAGTACCCCACAGTATATAAACAGTCTCAGAGGTAACCACTTCCTCTTTCTTTGTCCAAAATCCAGTATGAAGAACCAATGAACATCGGAAAAAAACCAAGGAGAACATCATCCAATAGGTCCAAAATCCGAACGAGGCGGTGGAGGAACTTCCAGAAGCCACAGAAACAGGAGCAGGCCAACGAGGAGCAGAAACTCGCAGCATAACGCCCACAAGGGCGGAGACGGAGGAGCCTCACTTGGGGTCAGAGCCTGAAAAGAGACACAAAGCCGTAATACACATCCTGTGTAATCATGAGCAAATAAGGGTGGGTAGAAAAAATCATTGCATTCATCACATATCAGTAGGCAATAACTATGAAACAGTGCATAGTAATAATACAATCTATATATGCATAGAAAAACGGGTGGGATAATCCTCGCCTCCTAGTCCTTAATAGAATTGAAAATTCTTGTCACGAATGTTTGCAAATTTTTAATTCTATGTCAGGACAGGAGGCTCCGATTATGCTTGTTCAAAGCTGAGCCACCACTACAGAAGCCACACTATCGATGGGTTTAAAATAAAAGGTCTTAAACACAGAAGCAGATGACCAATCTGCAGCCTTCATGATATCAAACAGAGTAACACCCATGGAATAGGCTTTAGACGCCATCGCTCCCCTTGCAGAATGTGCACCAAACACAGAAACATCAATTCCAGCCTCAGACATAAGCCCCCGCACCCAGCGCGCCAAGGTAGCTGGAGAAACAGGGCGAAAAGGTTTTTGTAATGCAATAAAGAGCGGACCTTGCATGTCTGAGCGCAAAGAAGCGGTACTCACCTCATAATCTTTCAGGCACTGAACCACACAAAGATTGGGGTGAGAAGGAAAAGAAGGATAAGAAATAGAAGGCGTATTAGATTTGGTACGTCTGGAGAGACTAAAGGAAACTCCTTCAGGAGTAAAACTGCGACCCGCCAGGTCCAAAGCGTGTACGTCCGACACGCGCTTACAGGAGACCAAACATAACAACATGGTTAACTTTGCAGATAGTTGTTTGCGAGATAAGGAGGCATTAGGAGGCCAAGCCTCCAAAAATCTGAGTACAACCGAAACATCCCACAAGGTAACATACTTAGGGGTGGGAGGTTTCGCGAAACGCACACCTTTAAGCAACCTGGAAATAAAAGGGTGTTCACCCGCTGGTTTCCCATCTATGTGGGCATGACCTGCCGAAATCGCCGACCGAAAACCGTTGATAGTCGAATAAGCCAGACCAGAGGTGGCTAAGGAGGCCAAGAAATTAACGATCATGCTGATATCTGCTGAAACGGGATCAACTTGGTGTTGTGAACACCAATCACACCAACGCTTCCAAGACCCCTTATACCGTTTGTGAGTATTGGGAGCCCATGCTTCACTAAGGAGTTTGGAAGCGTCGCTTGAAAGGCCTGGGAGCGACCAGCGATCCCCGAGATCCTCCACGCGAGAAGCGGGAGGGAGCCTGAGAGGATCAGGGGATGAGGATCCCCGAGGGGGTCTAACAGGAGATTCCACAAAGGGGGAAGGAGAAACGGTGGAGCCGAACACATTTCTAGAAGGACCGGAAACCACGCTTGAGCCCTCCAGAGAGGGGCAATCAGAATCAGATCCGTCTGAAATCGTTTGGAGTAGGCCAATACCCTGGGAATCATCAGAAATGGAGGGAAGGCATAACAGAGGGTCGATGGCCACTGCTGGAGAAAGGCATCCGTGGCCAGAGCCTGAGGGTCCGGCCTCCAACTGTAAAAATGCGGAAGTTGCGCATTGAGGCGAGAGGCAAAGAGATCTAGTTGGCAAGGACCCCACCGCCGATGGAGAGCACGGAAGACCCGAGGATGCAGCCTCCAATCGCTGTAATCCCGGAGATGTCTGGAGTGCCAGTCCGCTATCTGATTGTGGCATCCCGGAAGGTACTCCGCAATAACAGTGATCTTCCTCTGCAGACAAAAGTGCCAAAAATCTTTGGCAATCTCTGCCAGGATTCTGGACCTGGTCCCGCCTAGTTTGTTGACATAGCGGACTGCTGATACATTGTCCATCCGGAGAAGGACACAACAACTGGTTTGCAGAGGGGAAAAACATTTGATCGCAAAAGAACCCGCTAGAAGCTCCAGACAGTTGATATGCAGCGTCAATTCCTGAGGGGACCAACGACCCCCCGTCGAGACCGAGCCGCAACGGGCTCCCCAGCCCCACCGACTGGCATCGGACTCTATCACTAGATCCGGAGACACACCGAAGAGGGCTCGGCCGTTCCAGGCCTCCATGTGGTCCAACCACCACTGCATCTCCCACCGGACCTCCTCCGTAAGAGGAATCTGATCTGAATATCCGAGGCCTTTTCGGAGATGAAGAATTTTCAGGCGCTGCATTGCCCTGTAATGCAGGGGACCCGGAAAAATCGCCTGGATGGAAGATGCCAGCAGACCGACTACACGTGCCAACGACCTCAACGACACAGTCGGTCTGGAAATAACAGATGTCAACTCTCTCTTGATATAACGCATCTTTTGGTTGGGCAAGAGAAGCTGACAAGTTACCGAGTCGATCTGAAAACCCAGGAAATCTATCTGCTGGGAAGGAACCAAAACCGATTTCTGAACATTGATCAGAAACCCCAGAGATTGTAAAAGAGTGATGGACAATTCCAGATGTTGAATAAGTTTGAGCGGACACTCCGCCAGAAGAAGAATATCGTCCAGGTAAATAATCAACCGGACACCCAGAGACCGAAGGTGTTCCACAACTGGTCGCAACAGTTTCGTGAAGCACCATGGTGCCGACGAAAGACCGAACGGGAGAACCTGATACTCGTACCAGACTCCCTGCCAGAGAAACTGGAGAAAACGGCGATGTGGTTTGTAAATCGGAACCGAGAGATATGCATCTTTGAGGTCCAGCCGGACCATCCAATCCTTCTCTCGAAGGAGATCTCTCAAGAGATGGATTCCCTCCATCTTGAAATGTCGGTATACGACTCCCCCGTTGAACTCTTTCAGGTTGAGAACAAGGCGAGCACCGCCCCCCTTTTTCTCGACCAGAAAGACAGAGCTGGCAAACCCCTTTGGATGACGGGTGGTTGGAATCACCGCCCCTTTCTTGAGAAGAGAGTCTATCTCCTCTGATAGACAAACCTGATCCTGAAGAGAAAAATGCAGACAAGGAGGGGGACAAGTCTGATGTATTGGGTGATAGAATTCTATTCTGAACCCCTGAACAGTTTGTAGCACCCAAGCATCGGCGGAGAGCATGCGCCAATTCTGCAGAAAAAACTGAATGCGACCCCCCAACATCACATTGCATGCAGGAATCAGTCTCACCTGTAGAGTGGGAATCCTGGTATTGTCCCTGATGACCACCGGGACGTCCTTTGCCGTACTGGCCCTTTCCTTTTCTGGAAGGATAAAAGTTGGCTCTCGAAGAATAGCCTGCGTCGTAGGAACCTCTGTGTTGAGAGGAATTGCCTCTCTGGGACTGACTGGCAGAACCACGGCCGAACGAGCGTCCCCTACCTCGTCCGGCCTTTCCAAAAACCGGACGCATGGCTCGCCGCAAGGAGGCCTGCGCCTTGTCGATGCCGCTGAAGGTTGACACAAAGCGCGTAAGCTCCTTAAGAAAAGGCTGGCCAAACAGGAGGCCGTCCGCCTCAGGGCCCGATTCAGAAGAGGCCAATTCAGAAAGTCTAGGATCAAGCTTTAGTAAGATGGACCTGCGACGTTCCGCAGATATCGCACAATTCGCATTACCCAGCTGGCAAATCGCCCTTTGCGCCCATTCAATCATTTCCTTAGGGTTCACAAGGGCAGAAGCTTCCTGGGCCCTGTAGCCGAGGTCTAAAATTTTTGTGAGAGGCCCAAGGACGTCCAACATCTTATCCTGACAGGACCGCCAAGATCTATCCAGGCCCTTCTTAGGGTCCTTGGCATACTTTTTCAAATAGGTGACCATCATGGGGTCAACTTCAGGGGTCTCAGATAAATGAGCAGACAAATCTGGCCTCGGGCATTCCGAGCGCAGCCTGGCACGAACCGAAGCCTCAAAAGGCTGACGGATATGTGCCTCGATGTAGGCAGCTACAGCCGGAGAAGGCCCCCATGAAGAAGAGTTGGGGTGAACAATGTCGGCGGGCTCGAAATTGAGCACCGGAGGACGCTCGGGAGCGTCCACAAAATGCTCCTTACAGACCCGTTTTTTAGGGGGAGGAGAAACATGGTCCGAAGATGCAGAGGACAACACATTGTCTGAATCAGCCTCATGAAGACCGGCAGCTGAGGGAGGCGCAGCCGCCAAAGTTTTTGCCAGACGCTGAAAGTCAGCTTTGTGAGGGTTAACCGGCGACTTCGCCGTCTTCTTGGAAGCAGGCAGCCAGCCCTGCTGTTGAGCATAGAGACTCAGATGACGTTTCAAAGGGTTAATAGCACGTACTAGTGCTTTGTTAACTGACTGTTGAACACCCTTATCCAATTGTTCAACTAAGTCCTGTTCCAAGGAGCCTTCCTCCTCATCAGCATAGTAGTAGTCGTCTTCCACGTCATCAAAATATTCAGCCATTCTACACAATGGTAGAGGTAAAAGCCCACAAGACGACTAAAATATGGAGTGTTGGAAACACCAGTCAAGGGGGAGTGTAGAACCCCACAGCAGGCTTAAACGCAGGAAAAAAACCTGCCTTGGTAGCAATTGAAAGTGGAGGGAGCCAAAGCCTGCACTAAACAACACTCTAGGCAGAGCCTATGCCAATAAGAATACTACCAAAGTCCTAAAAGACCTCAGCGTCGGACGGGGTTAAATTGCACTGACAGGCCGTGGGCAAACGTCAACAAACGCCGTCGTTAAACCAGCTGAAGAGAAAACAGCCGGAAATGGGACAGCGCGCATGCGCGACTGTCACCTGCCAGTGAAAAACCGTCAAAGAGCGCTCGCGCTCACAACAACGGAACCCCTGCTCCCGCTCCACAAGCAGCGCGCGAGCAGCTAGGAAGCGCTCGGCGACGAAACGGAGGTGAGACACACGCTCCGGTAACCAACAAAGCGCACGCTGAAAGCGGCGAAAAAACGCGACTAATCAGCAACGGAGTCAAGCCCCAGACGCGCGATACACAGTGCAAGAGTCAAAGCACAAAGCGGTAATATCCACAATTAAGTAATGAAATATAAAGTAAGAAAAATGCACTTAACTGGCTGCGGAGCAGCAAAGAAAGAGGAAGTGGTTACCTCTGAGACTGTTTATATACTGTGGGGTACTCTATGGTTGCCCTGTTTCTGTTTTTTCTTTACTGTAATGTGATTGGCTGCTATGTGTCAGTAAAGAAATGAGACTAAGCATAATCGGAGCCTCCTGTCCTGACATAGAATTCAAGATGCCATGCCTAGCTACCAATGCCGTTGTCCCATCTTTTAGAGGTAGCAAATACGAGGAACTGAGTTTGCCTTTCCAGGTAATTGTTCCCTTGAACAGCTGCTAACCAATTACACAGTGATTATTCTGTTTAGGTAAAGTTTTCCCCATTGGAGACGTTTGTGGTCCGTACACAAACACAGCCCATACATCAATCAACAGTGCCGTTACTGTATCAGGAAACTTCCGGAAATGGCTTCAGAGGCTGATTCAGAGCGTTAAAAGAAACCCGGAAAAAACACAACACCGTACGTAAACACTGCAAGAACCTGCCAGCCATTGTATTCTTGACTTTAGTGCTGTGTTTACACGTGGAAATAAGGGAACACACATTTAAGTCATTCACAAACTGTTAGGTCGGTTAATTTGAAACGTGCCCGGACTTGCAGGGTAAACACTGAAAACGGGCAAGCTTTCAGAAATCCATTTTCATTAAAGCACTGAAGAGATTCGAGTAATTTTTCTCCCCTTCAGACGATTCGAGTCAGGATATCGGATCTCCTCACAATTCTCATTCAAGAGCCCGCTGACAAAAATGGAGAATTAGAATTCTTCAACTGCAAACATTCATACAGCCATATTCATCAACATGAATTGCGCTCGCAAATGGCCATATTCTGAGAATCTGGCCGTTTGCGAGTGCGATTTTTGCATTTGGGATTCATCATCCCAAATGCAAAAATCGCTATTACCGCAATCGCATATTTGCGAGGAATTGGATTTAAGGAATCTCTAATAGAGATTCCTTAAATCCAATTCATCAACCAATTGGAGATTGCGAATTCGCAATATTTGGTCGCAATTTACCACCAAGTCTGGCTTGGTGGTAAATTGCGAAAAAAGAGTAAAAAGCACTTTAGTGCATTTTTTTCTTTTGCATGTTACACACACACATGTCCTCTGGACATGTGTGTGCGCAACACCTGTTCAAATGTGCATTTGAGGGGTGCTACAGGGTGTCCTTTGGACACCCCTAGCACCCTTCAAATCGCAATCTTATTTGCGATTAGCAAATTGCTCATCGCAAATAAGGAATACTCCCCATTCATTCCTATTGGCCTTTTGGCCCATAGGAATGAATGGGGAGTTTTTCCTTATTTGCAGAATTTATAAGTGAAAAGTTACTACTACTAACTTTTTTCATACATTGGCAGCTCACTATCATAAAGTACATAGAAAAATAATAAAATGTAATAATTATTTACAATTTAAATAATTAAGTTAAAAATGAAAAATGTTTTAATGTACAAAATGTAAATAAACTTAAAGTAATTATTATTAACCTAGAATTTAAAAACAATCTGAACATTCACTCAACAATTTAAATGTTAAATAAATAAATAAATGCAATATATTACTTTAATGTATAAATATTATCAAATGTAATTTATAAAAACACCACCACTATCATTTTTCGATTTTAATTATTATTTTATAAATATTATTTAAACAAATTAGATTAATTGTAATTTTACACTGCCTATATAACATTTAACACTTAAAAAAATATATATATATGTGTACATTAAAAAAATTGAAAACATTTATTTTATTTGACATTTTCTGTTGGGTGTCCTTTTAAGTCCATGCCTCCATTGACTTCTTCTGGAAGTGTGCTGCAGTACCTGTGAATGCCCATGTGTGCTGCTGGACTAACTTTAAGGGTATTCTGGGGTAAATTTCAGTTTTGTGTCCTTTTTGGCTGTCGTAACTTCAGAAGTGCAGTTTGTGACTAGCAATCGTTTGACTCTTTTAGGGACTGGCGATTGTATTTCCATATTCCTCCCTAACCGTTCCTTACCCCTTCTCACGGCCATCCTTGCCCCTCCCTTACCACTTCCCATTTAAGCAGTAAGTATTTTCCATTTTCCGGACGCTCCACCAGGTTCTTCCCCTTATGTGTGCAGAGCCCACTACAACTGGGGGAGTGATCTCCACAAAGAAAAGACAAGAGATGCAGAGGTCTCCATATGTAAGTTTACGAACAGCATTTTGCAGTACTTTTAGTAGTACTTTTGTGGTGCTGCTAAGCGTACTGTAAAGTGCAATCTGTGAACAGATTCAGATAGATCTAAAACATAAAATTAAATATATAGTGTGGAGCA
The DNA here is from genome assembly GCF_964263255.1 of Lissotriton vulgaris. Lineage (NCBI taxonomy): Eukaryota > Metazoa > Chordata > Amphibia > Caudata > Salamandridae > Lissotriton > Lissotriton vulgaris. The sequence continues at coordinate 236,691 of NW_028255144.1, forward strand.
CAAAATAAAAAAGCACACTAACAACTTTGTTAGTTTAGTGCTGCCTAGCCCTAGGTTCACACATCATATTGTAAAGGTGGGCAATAATTAATGCAAATTAAAGATATACCCCCACATGCATCAAAGAATTTTGGAATCGCAAACGGTGCGATTCCTTAAAATCGTCCGTTTGCGATTCCAAAATAGCTTTTTGGAATGCATCATTATATTTTAGAATTTGCATCATTTTTGCGATTTCTAAAATTGCATTTGCTTTTAAGAAATCGCAAATATGCGATTTCTTAAAAGCAATGCATGAATATTTTTCAAATTGCGAATTCGCAATTAGGGGGTTAAATTTACTGAGTGGTTGAACCACTCGGTAAATTTGGAAAAAGGTGTAAAAATGCTTCAAAATGCTTTTTTTAAGCAGTCATGTTAAGGACACACATGTCCTTAGGACATGTGTGTGTATAACATGATGCGAAAAAAACATTTCAGGGGTCCAGGGGGGGGGTCCTTTGGACCCCCCCCTGCACCCATGAAATGCATTAACAAATTTCGATTTTCAAAATTAAAATCCCAATTTGTTAAAGCCTTCCCATTGATCCATATGGGCCTTTTGGCCCATAGGAAACAATGGGAAGTGCGAATTCGTACTTTGGAATTCACATAATATTTGAGAATCGGTAAAAAATGCGATTTTTACCGATTCTCAAATAATTTGCAAAAATGTACATGCATCCCATTTTGCATTTCCTAATTTGCGATTCCCTAAAAATCGCAAATTAGGAAGTGCAAAATGAAACAATGATGCATGTGGGGGATAGATACTAGCATGCTTTGACGATACTTACATTCATGTACCTTGTCCCACTTGCACTTAGATCTGTGCACAGCTTAGCTTATTGTTGTAGCCAGAACTGTAATGCTAATGGAAACCATAATAATGTTACTGCATTAGGACATTCAGTGCACCTTGCCCAAATGTATCCCACATTTTAGCTCATCCATCTTCCTTTCTAGAGTTAGCCTTTTGATTGTTGGAAAGAGGCATTCAAATATGCCACAGCCTAGTAGGATTAGTATCTACTGTTGGCTCTGGCGTGTGAAATTGAATGATTAGATTTGTAATTGGTTGTGCTGCCATCAGTGGCAGCCGCCACAAACAAAGGGTGGTGAGGAAGATGGAAGGAGTGCTGGGGGGAGAGGTGGGGGATTTGCGTGGGAGGGGGTGAGAGCGGTGTTAAAAATAGTATATTTAATATTTTTTAAATGTACCTTTAGCCGCCAGCCGCCTCCAGCATTGTGTTGCGCCGCCTCCAGCATTGTGTTGCGCCGCCTCTCCACTTCCTGGTCCCAGCAGCCCCTTGGACAGACTCCCATCCAATACCCATGCTGAAGAGCAGCGCAGGGATTGGCCTGAGTGGGCTAGAAAAATGCTTGCTCAGGCCAGGGAGTCTGTGAGGGTTTCTCCAGCTCAGCTGTTCAATTTAGCCGTACTGGAGAAACCTAAGTGCACATGTGTGTTTTAGTTGGCCTAGGACGGCTGGCCAAACACACATGAGCACTTAGGGAGTGCACGCAGCACTACTCCTACCCCCTCCCATGCCTAGGCCCTGCCCCTCCCTACAGCGCTGGCTCAGAGCCGGCAAATGCTAAATAAAACGACTCAAGAACATCATTTTATTTTTCATTTGCTGGCTCTTAGCCAGACAGTGCGACAATGCTCCTCCGTCATTTCAGAGGAGCCGCTGCTGGCTGCCATAATACTCTTCCGGGTTGAACTTTTAAGGCATCACTGTATTCTTTTACCTGTTACCACCATTTGTTGGTTTCATTGGAATGCCACAGGTGGAAAAAAAATGCCACCTTCACAATAATCTTTCAGATCAGGAGGTGCATTGCCTGACAACAGCTAAGTTAATTCTCTGAGGCTGTCAGCTTTCACGTGTACAAGTACAGTAACATATTGCCTGCTGCCCTTTGTGCTTAGGAAAATAACCATTTGAGAGGAAGAGGGTAAGTAAAAATAGTTTGAAATATTACTTGATACTTTTTCAGAATGTGGTACACTGAAAAAAGCAAATACAACTTAAAACTGGCAAAAACATTCCGAAGTGTAAGAGGTAATGCTTAATTCAAAGAAAACGGAAACACAGGACCGTCTTAACAGCATTATAAGCCACCGGGCAAGGCAGTGCACTAGACCCTGCCTACACAACCCCTCACAGCATAAAAATATTTAACGGAAAATTAGTATTACATTTTGGTTTGCATGGGTCCTCTATGCACATGGGGCCCCCCGGCAACTGTCCAGCGTGCCCAAGCATTAAGACGTTACACAAAGTAGGGTGAAACCAAACAGAAGTCACTGGGACCTGGGTATGTAGTAGTACACAGAGAGGGGTCCGAGAACAGGAGGACAGGTAACTATCAATAGCTTTAGCACATGAATCAAGAGAAATACGTTAGCTTTAGAGTACAATATTATTTAATCACAAAGTACTCAAAATCATATTTAGGTACATTACATGAGCATATCAATTGACAAATAATAGTGCCCAATGACAAGGAAAGGGGCGGGGGGGAAGTGGAGTGGTAGGAAGTAGTGCAAGGTAGGGAACGTGATGCAGGTCAAACATACTTATTTAGAAGCAAAACAAAAACAAAATCTAAAACTGGCTTCAAATGGGAGCCAGACATTTGTACATCAAATGATGGTGAAATTTTGAGCAACCAAACTTCTGGAGTCATCAGTACAATTCATGCTAGGGGTAAAAGCTGGTACGTGGGATGGTTGTCTACGTTTCGACGTAGGGTAAGTGGTCCCTTACAAGTGGGTCTTCATCAGGACAGGAAAGGGTGATGGGCAAGCGTCCTAGAGCAGGGGCATACAAGCACTCAGTTAGGGTGGCCCACATGGGATCCGAAAGAGACTGGGCCGGTGGAGAACAGAGGATATATAGTGAGTAAAATTAACATACAGTGCCCAAGGCATGCACCTTGGGTTTAAAATGGAACAAGCGCAATAGTCGCTAGGCTACAGGGTGTATAACCTTCCAACATAGTAATGGAGCGGTAGGCGAGGTTGAATGAACTCAAAGTAATCTCGGGGACTGCCCTGGAAGTCATGTTATAAAAGTCGGGCTGTACACATAGACGCCAATCAAGAGGATCACAGCACTAAATGCAAGGTGAGGGAACTAGCACAAGAAAATAAGTATAACGTAAGTATAACGTAAAGAGACTTACACAGAAATAAATCATGGGTAGGAAACATCACTGTAAAAATAAAATGAATACATAGTCAGATCTGTTTGACAGCCAACTAAATAGATAAATGAATCAGGCTGCCATGGAGCGGTTGAGAGTACCGCGGTCTTCTGAAAAGGAAAGAACAGGGGGACCACGTGTTACCTTAAGGACAGGGTAAAGGGGTAGCGGGGTAAATACTGGCTACCAGAGGTTATCAATGCAGGATATAATTCAACACAGCGTACCTGCAAACGGGAATGAATCCAGCGGAGGAGACCAGGGCTAGCAGCTTACAAGCTAGGGACCCGGTTACTCAGGCAATGTTTGTAGTGCCGTATCGGGATCACGTGCACGTTGACGCGCTGTGCGTCTCCAAGCGAAATGGTAGAAAGACTAGGCCCGGGACCGAGAGCCATGGTCACCATGGTTACTCGGGAGAACGGGACAAACAATCTATGTGGATGAGGTCCGAAGGCAATGTGAGAGCGAATATCAACTTTAAAAATAGGGAAAGTGATCTTAATAAAGGAAGTTACAATGGGATGGCAGATGGGTATTGGAACAGAGGGGCTCAGCTGCACCACCAAGGCGCATACCTGCCAGACATGGCGGTAAAGGCGCCTGTGGACAGGAGTATACTTAGACACCCTCATGGTCACAAGGGTCTCAAGGTAGACATTAGCAATGCCAATGCTGACAAATCAAGGTGTTAATTTGCGGCCCAGAACGCGTACCTACCACGCGGGGTGGTAAAGCACTGGTAGGTCAGAATAGATGCATAAATATATACCAATCACAACATGAAACAAAAATGTATGGGGTGCTTACCTACCTCACAGGGTGGTAAAAACGCTCAAGCAGTCTGAATGGGTTGAGGAAGGAAAGAATTGTAGGCAGGAAAAGGCCTGGCCCACCCATGCGTACTACTCAAAACATGAAGGTAAAGGCGTGTTGGTTTAGAAGGAGAGAAGAAATTGGAGTAAGAGTTCAGATGAAGGTAAAGTGTGTGAGGCCAAACATGTACTCGTGGTCTTTATAATGTCGCAAGTTGTACGAAACTGCTGTCCAACTCATTCAGCCCGCTGCGGACAGAATCAAAGAATGTTATCCATTTCAACTCGTGGGTGTTCAGTACTGGGCAAATGTTCCCACCCCTGGGCCAAGGGACACACTCGTTCCAGGACAATCCATTTGAAATTCTCAGGTAGATGTCCGGCTTGCTTAAAATGCTCCACCAGCGGTGCACCAATTACTTCACATCTAATGCAGCTGCAGTGTTGCAAAATCCTCATTTTTATCTTTTGTTGAGTTTGTCCAACGTAAATCAAATCACAGGGACAGATAATGCAATATATGACATCTGACGTGTTTCAATTGGAGGGAGCTTTGAGGGGAATCCGGTGTTGTTTGAATTGAAATTCCTTGGTTTGGATACATTTAGCGCAGGCCTTTCAGCTGCCACACCTATGGTGGCCAAGGACAGGGGGTAGGTTCCAAAGGGACATTATCGTTGTTGCTGCTGGTGGGTCCAGGAATGACGGAATATGTGATCCCTGATGTTTTTGGCCTTTTTAAAGGAGTGCATGGGGGGGTTTCTAGACCCAGGTCATTAGATATTAGATTCCAGTATTTGTTGGTGGTTTTCTTTATATCATTACGCTTAGTTGAGAATGTGGTTACACAAATGAGTCTCTGTTCCTCAGTTTCACCGGGATCCATTGGTTGCAATAGTGATTCACGAGGGCTGAACCAAGCCCGTTTTCTTGCCTTTTTAACAAGTCTTCTGGGGTATCCGCGCCCCACGAGGCAATCCGATAAATCTTCGGATTCATTCATGTAGTGTTCCTCCAGAGAGCAGTTCCTCTGGATGTGCAGAAGCTGCCCAAATGGCAGGTTATCCCTCAGTCCTATGGTGTGGTGGCTGGAGTATTGTAGAAAGGAATTCTGTTCAGCCGGTTTTCTGTACAATGTGGTGCACAGGACATCGCCGTCTACATAGATGGATAAATCCAGAAAGTTGATAGTATGGGCCTTCGATTGCACCGTGAATTGGATATCACAAGATCTCATGTTAAGCCATCTATGAAAGGCTGTTAACTGTGATTGGTCACTAGTCCAAATCAACAGGATGTCGTTGATGTAACGCATCCATAGCCCTATGTTGGGCCGAAAGGGGTTGGAATCGCTTAAGATGAAACTGCTCTCAAATGCTGCCGTGAAGGTAATAGCCAAATCCGGGGCAAAAGTAGCCCCCATGGCTACTCCCTTGGTTTGTAAACAAAAACAGTTCTGAAAGATTAAAAAATTCCTCATCATGGCGATTTTGAGAAGGGAGATGATGAAGGTAGTGGGGACAGGAACAGGTGCCTCACGTTGGTCCAAGACTGTGGCGATGACGTCCAGTGCTGCCTCCTGTGGAATGCTAGTATATAGTGAAACAATGTCACAGGTGACTAGTAGTTGTTCCATAGGGTTAAAAGAATGCCCATCAATGATGTTAATAGTCTGGGTAGTGTCACGTAGAGAGGTTTCAGTCCCTTCTGCGATGGGCTTCAGGAAGAAATCAATATATCTACAGAGGGGCTCAAGTATGGAACCACACACAGACACTATGGGGCGCCCAGGCGGGTTGGTCATGTCCTTGTGACTTTTAGGCAAGGTGTAGATGGTAGGTAAGCAGGGACTCTTTTGGTTGAGGTATTGATACTCAAGTTCGGACAGGAAACCTTGATCCAGGCCATCTTGGGTAACTCGTTGTATTTCGGCTGCCAGATTTTTGAAGGATCTCCAGGTAGTTTGCTGTAGCTGACCCCATTGTTTAATTGTTTCAGGATCTCCTCCTTGTAATTCGAGACGTCCTGTACCACAATGGCACCGCCTTTGTCTGCCAGCTTGATGATTACCTCTTTGTTGTCTTTCAAGGCTATTAGTGCCGTCTTTTCAGTCCTACTGATGATAAATTTGGTGTACTTTTCTCACCCAAGATCTTCTGCACATCACGTAGTACCACACTCTCGTAGGGTAAAATGTTACTTGTCGTTGCGTGTGCGGGCGGGACAAAAGTAGAAGGGGTTCTGAGGCCGGTGTAGGATTTCCGAGTTTGGGATGTTGAGTTCCTGAAAAAATACTGAAGTCTGATCTTACAAATAAATCTATGGAGTTCGGTTTTAATGGGGAATTGGTTTGGGCTGGGCTGTAGGTACATACAAAAGGCCTCTGCTGTGTAGCCAGATCTCTTCCTCTTTAAGATTATATCCAGAGATATTGACCACTGGGGTAGGTGTGTCTCTTGCCACCTGTAATTCTTGCTGCGGGTTGATCTCTCTCTGTGTTCCTCCGGTGTGAACCGGACCTGTTTCTGGGCTCGACCTCTCCCTCCATCCCATTCCATGTTGTTTGCTTGCTGTCCCCTGGAGGGACCCCTGGACCAAATGTTTCCACTGCCCCTTGGTGGTTTCCATGTTCCTTGCCCTAAAAAAGGGTGCTGAGGAGGGTAGTTGAATTCTTGGTAGCTGTATGTTGTACTGGGACCAGCTTGTTCAGTGTTGCCCTCAGAGCTGTCAGAAGAGTCAGAGAGTGTTGTGTAGTTCCGTCTGCCCCTGAAACCACCACGGCCTCGGGTGGTGAAACAGCCCTGATATTCTTGGCGGTAATAATCCTCCTGGAGGTAGGGATAGGTTTTCTTTTTATCGAAGAAATGGACGTCACGGGCCAGTTTCTCAAGTTTCTTAGTCTGTGTCGTGGTCTCGAATTCATAAGAGTAGCGTCCAACTTTGTCAGAGCCTCCTTGGTGTTGGTCAAAGTGGAGTCACCTGCGGTCTCGGCCTTCAGAGCCGCAATCTGGTTGTGAGGATCTGGACCTGTTCGGCAGCAGTCTCTACTCCCAGCACCATCCAGTGCCGGGAACAGTTGTTGGCGACAAAACTGAAGCCTTCCCTAAATTTGGGAACATCCACAAAAATAGATGTGATTTGATCTACGTCGGATAAACTCAACAGTAGATAAAAATGAGGATTTTGCAACACTGCAGCCGCTTTAGATGTGAAGTAATTGGTGCACCGCTGGTGGAGCATTTCAAGCAAGCTGGACATCTACCTAAGAATTTCAAATGGATTGTCCTGGAACGAGTGCCCCGTGACCCCAGGGGTGGGAACATTGGCCCAGTACTGAACACCCGCGAGTTGAAATGGATAACATTCTTTGATTCTGTCCGCAGGGGGCTGAATTAATTGAGGTATAGACAATGGTAACCAAAGAAATATTACCTGTTTGGGAAAGTATGTTTAATATGATTTACAGGGGGGAGGTGCAGGTCCCAGAATCCTGGAGGGAGGCCTCTATAGTCCTGATTTTAAAACCTGCTAAGGACCCTATAAAGGCAGAATCGTATCTGCCGATATCCCTCCTTAATGCAGATTATAATCAGCATCTTAGCAGGGAGGCTGTCTAGAGTTGTATCTCAGCTGATACTTGAAGACCAAAAAGGGTTTATTCCTGGGAGACAAATGGATGAATTGACCCAGCAATTAATTGGATGTATTTAGAAAAAAAATCGCTTTGTATGCGGACGATCTTATTATCTACACAGCAGATCCTGCCATCACAATCCCAAGAGTAGAACGATTAGCAGAAGAATACGGGCCTATTCAGGATACCTAGTAAATAAGGAAAAAATGGGACTATGTGCTGGAATATTCCACATTGGAGTTGGAGTATCCAGAGAGAGATTAGGTATTTGGGAATTAGTATTGTCAATACATTACAGGATATACCGCAACATAATCTAGAGAGGGTTGCTAAGAATATTGAGGAAGTTCTAATTAGGTGGAAAAAAGTCTCCCACTAACGTTATAGGGAAGGGTTAATCTTGTTTAAATGGTGTTATTGCCGAAGCTTACATTTATTTTTAATTGTATACCTCTTACTTTCCTGAGAGGTCTGATAGACAAAATACAGGGTAAATTAGGCAGTTTTGTGTGGGCAGATAGAAGAGCATGCATGTCTTGGAAGAAATTGCGGCGCAATTTGGCTATAGAGGGCTGGCACTACCAGACCAAATTATATTGCATGGCATTCCAGTTTAAGAACTGTACAGTGTTATTAAGTACACCGGGGCACAGTGTGTGGGGTGGGCTGCTAGAGGTGATGGTTAAAGAGTGGAGCGCAGAAGGTTTTAGTATAAATTGGGGGCAAAGAAATGTTTTTTTTAGTAAAATTGAAGACGATAAAGTCAGCACTAATTATGGGGGTCAGAATAAGGAGCGCACTAGGAATTGGATACTATTCGGGGGGGGGCACCAATCTGGGATTCACCGGGCAAGCCGGAATGTTTGCAAGATCAATTAATTATCCCACTTAGGAGGGCAGGAATACAGTTTTGGCGGGACCTTATGATGATGAAAGAGGTCGTGCTATGGGAAATATTGTTGGCAAAGACAGGTTGAATCCCTCTCAAGATTTAAGTATCTGCTGTTACTGTCCTGGGGGTAGGCGAATAGGAACGAGACTGAAGGATTTTGGAGTTTAAAACCCCAATGAAGAAGGAAGTAAGTGATTGCTATCAAACCTTGGTGTCTTTTGAAGACAAAAAAAACAAAGCACCCTATGAGATTTGGGATGGTGCGATGCAGATGTCGGAGCCACAGAAACTGTGGCAACTTTCCTTTAAGTTGCTTTATAAAGTAGTTAAACCATCGAACTTAAAAAGAAATCGTTTTTTTACGGTCAACAGGCTCTATTGGACACCATATAAATTGGCAAAGTTTGTAACAGATGTCGCCCCAAGATGTCATAGATGTGGTGTGCTTTGTGCCCATGACAGACATATGTTTTTTGAATGCCCTCTGTTAAAGGATTACTGGTACATAGTGGAAAAGGCTATAAATGAAATTCATTGTGCCAACATAAAAATAAGTTTAACAATAATAATGTTGGGAGTAGAGTAGAAGAGAAGCTGATTTTGTCCCTTACTAGGGATAAGCAGGCCCTGCTCTTTTATCTGGTTCTCCTCTCTAGGCGAGAAATTTGTAAAACATGGATAGAAGCTGTTCCACCCCTCGGGCATAGACGGGTTCCAGGCGGCAAAAAGCACTTGTAAAAAGGATACAGGTTTAAGGACTAATACACATTCTAAGATCTGGGAGGCTTTTCTGAATTGGAATGGCATAATAAAAACTTAACTGTAGGGGGGCGTGGCTAGCAGCCGATCATGGCGGCAGCATAAGGGACGAGCTCCGCAGCTGAAGCGGCCTCTTCGTCTATCCGACACATAATCCGACACAATTTTCAAGCCCTGCAGGAGGGTACCAGAGCCGGGGTCTCCCCTGGTCGAGTGGCCCAGCAGGAAGTGCGACGGTCCTGGGGGTCTGGACCGGAAGTGCCCGCAGACCGCGAAGGACGGCAAGACACGTAACTCTCGAGCAGCCAGACTGGGTGATGCATGCGGACCAAAGGAGTGTGACAGACTATAGCATTATCGCCGGTGCCCCGGCCCTCCTTGATATCGAATTGGCGGCCGTAAGCGTGAAGGATCCTGAGACGGCGAAGGGCAGCCACCATTTTCTAGGCCGAAGAAGTTATTGCGCACTTGGTGATTACTGGCACTCTTCGCCCTGCGGAACACTCCACCAGGGCTTGAGCACAATATACGAATACATCTGGTTTTGGAAGTGCGAATACGCCACTCCGGACAACCTGGAGCGGAGAGGCACGAGAAGCACGAAACCCAACGGTATGGCGGGGAAAGGTCCCAAGGGCGGCGCCACACAGACCCACATTGAAAGGTACACCTCCGACAAGCCAACTACCTCCCCAGTAACGGGGAAAGATCCGGGGAGAAAAACTGCTGCTAACCCGGGAGGAAAGAAGGCGACGCTGGACGATGTGATGCATGCTTTGGCTCAACTACAGACGACAGTGGGTTCGATCTCCACGGATGTCACCTTGCTCAGAGCCGATCTCCACAAAATGTCGGAGAAGGTTAAAGACATGGAGGTGGTTACGAGATCCCTAGTGGAGGACGTCTCCGAACTTCAACAGGCAATGGGGAAGATGGCGCAGGACAATAAAATGCTTCGAGAGAAGCTTGATGAGCAGGAAGGGCGTTCTAGGCGGAACAACATCCGTATTATTGGGGTGCCGGAGTCAGAGGGACTTAGAGCCATGGACTTGTTTGTGGAGAGCTTAATCACGGATGAACTTAAACCGAAGGGCTTGTCCACCTTTTTCTCAGTGGAAAGGGCCCATTGCGTGCCGGGAGGCCAGCCGAAGCCAGGGGTGACTCCGCGGCCCATAGTAGCCCGTTTGTTCAACTTCCGCGACCGGGACGCCATCTTGCAGGCGGCCAGGACTTCTCCTCCTATTAAACTACAGAACTCTACTATCGCCATCTTCCCCGACTATACGGCGGATTTCGCACGTAGGCGACGAACCTTCTTCGAGGTAAAAAAGGAGCTGAGGACACGAGAACTACCATACTCCATGCTCTTCTCTGCGAGGCTCAGGGTGGTAGCTGAAACCAAAACGTGGTTTTTCGACAACCCAGAGGCAGTACAGGAATGGCTGGAGGGATGGAGGCCGGGACAACACCCGCGACGAACCAACCGACCCAAGAAGGGCCGGAATACAGGTCAACACCCGGACTCCCAGGCTTCGGGAGGAGGACCAGAGAGTAGCGAATCCTTGGGAGCAGACGGCGGCCAAGAAGAGAATGAGGAACAGTGATCTTCAGACTTTTGTACTTTAATAGACATCTAGTGCTGTACACGCACTTCCCGCCATTGGACACTGGGTGATGGACCTCCGAGGGTGTGAATGAGAGACTGCCGGCAGCGGAGAGTCCCTCACCCCAACGCGCAAGTACACTGTTTTGGGGATGGGATATGCACTCTGCTCAGTTGGGGGGGGCGGGCAGTTTTGAGTACGTGCAGCAGGGGGGGAGGGAGGGGGGTGGGTAGGGGTTCAGGACTGTTTACAATTCAGGACCACTTGGTCCTGCGAGTTTTTGTTTTATGCACACACATGCTCATTGGTATGTTTCATTATTCTGGTAGCATCATGTATCTCGGGGACAGCAAGGTATCGGAATGCTGGAAGGAGTCACATCTACCCTACACTTGTCTCCGTACACCACCTCGCTCACGGCAAGAGGGCCTCATGGCTATTCACCACTTTTCTCATGGCCGGGATAGATAACCATACCACACAGGCCCCGTTGCACGTCATGTCGTGGAACGTTAGGGGCCTAGGGGACAAGATCAAGAGGGGCCTGGTGTTACAGAGCATTAAGAGACAGGGACCAGCCCTAGTTCTTTTGCAGGAGACACACTTGGTGAGGGCGGCCACACGGGCTCTAGATAGGCGAGGATATCATATGATAGTACACGCGGAGTTTACCTCAGGGTCACGTGGCACAGGTATTTTGCTGAAGAAATCCTCCCAATTCATAGTGAAATCAACGGTAGTCGATGATCAAGGCCGCTTCGCGGCAGTACATGGCCTCCGTATATACTCCGCCGGCATTGCACTCGGTAGCTCTGCCGGACCTCGGCAAATTCCTGCTAGATCTCCCTGACGGGGACTTGCTTGTAGGTGGGGACTTCAATATGACACTCACAGATACCCTCGACCGATTCCCCGCACGAACACACACAGATGGCCCCAGCAGGCTACAGACATTTTTGGATGCACAGGGTTTAGTGGATGTGTGGCGTACACTGCACCCAGGTCAACAACAATACTCCTACTACTCTGCCACCCACAATAGTCTTTCAAGGATAGACTACTTTTTCACACTGGGCAACGGTCTTCTTGCCGTTGCCGAGGCAAACATACAGCCGAGAGGAGTCTCGGACCACTCACCGATCACTCTGACAGTCGCCAGCACAGGTACCAAACGAAAAAGGGTATATCTGATTTTTCCAGGGTATCTTAAAGTCCCACAGATAAGTAAGGACCTGAAGAAACTAACCCAGCTCTACTTTGAGGAGAATCGGTCCTCGGTGGACTCCTCCTCCACATTGTGGGAAGCCTACAAAACCATATATTTAGGACGTGGCACACGGCAGGGTTGTCCACTCTCGCCCCTCCTTTTTGCTCTGGTTCTGGAACCGCTGGCGGTTACTATCCGTACCACGCAGCTCCTGAGGGGGATCCAATGGGACCCGCATTGGGAAGACAGAGTGTCCCTTTACGCGGACGACATGTTAATATACCTTACTGACCTAGAGAACAGCCTTCCCAACCTCCTAGCTCTCTGTAATTCACATGGGCGAGTATCAGGATATACCATCAACTGGGCAAAATCGATAATTTTTGAGCTCAAGGGGCCACTCCCGCCACTTCCAGACTCCTGTCCGCTGGAGATAGCTCCCTCTTCCTTTAAATATCTGGGAATCCATATTACTCGCGACGAGGCGGAGTTTGCGTGGCTCAATTTGCAGCCTCCCTTGCTCCGACTCCGTAACGATGTGCAGCACTGGAAAGAACTCCCACTGACATTGCTGGGCAGGGCAGCGTTATTTAAAATGATGGCCCTGTCGCGCTTTTTGTACATTCTTGAGAATGCCCCACGCTTGATACCGGACAGCTTCCTCCAAAAAATAACGGCACAGATCACGGGTCTGCTCTGGGGGAACCGACCAGCCCGGATCTCACACACAAAGCTGAATAGGAGCTGGTACGATGGAGACATTGCACTGCCCAATATACGACTGTACTATTGGGCGGCCCAACTTAAGATCCTTAATCAGTGGTTGCATGCCCCGCAAGATGATCCAGCGTTCAAGGCAGACAGGGCACAACTGGGCACGAATAGTTTGCTGGCTCCACTATATCATCGAGGCATTGCGGCAAAACTCATGGGACCCACTAAACACACTGTTCACCAGTGGTACAAGGCGCAAGCGAAGCTACAATGGGATGGGACCATCACAAAACTCACACCTTTATGGGACACCAAGGCACTGGGTCATCTGCGACGCACTAAGGGCTTTACCCAATGGGATAACATCGGGATATCGACTGTGGGAGACATGTGGACTAGAGAGGGAGTGGTTTCCTTCGCAACCCTTCAGGAACAGTATGAGTTGGGGGATAACGAATTATACAGATATATACAGATCAGACATGCCCTACAGGCGGCAATCCCACCAGACACATCCCCACCAGAATCCTCCCCGCTAGAGGACCGTCTGCTCACAGACTTCCTACAGGAGGGCGCAACCTCACTGACGTACCGCAAATTAATCAATAACTTACCTGACCCACTGGAGAAGCTAAAAGACAAATGGATGACTGATGTCGGAGACCTAGACGAGTCCGACTGGAACGCAGCCATGGCGTCTCCACGTGAGGCAGGTATATCATCCAAATTCCGTCTAGTGCAGTTAAAAATTTTACATAGGATTTATTACACCCGAACGACACTACACGAACTGCAAAGGGCGGATCATCCGTATTGTCTCAGGGGCTGCGGGGCAGAGGGCACGTTTATACACACGCTGTGGGAATGCCCATGTATTGTTAGTTATTGGCAGCGGGTTCTACGTACCATCGCACAGACACTCCACACCTCACTCACACTGGACCCGCGGATGTGTCTACTGAATGTGTGGGGGCCTACTGATCTTACCTTCTACGCAAGGGTATGGACCACGATAGGACTTGTCACAGCCAAACGAGATATCGCACAGAAATGGGGGTCAGCGGACCTCCCCACACTGGCACAGTGGATCAGGAACATGGACATGCTCATGTTGACAGAAAGAGCAGTTTACAAATTACGGGATAACCCTCGCAAGTGGAATGGGGTCTGGCAACCGTGGAATTCCTATAGGGGGGATATCTGTGAGCCGCTGGTGGAAGAGGATTTTGAGGGTTCTGATGATGAGGAAGAACAATGAATGGGGGCCGAGGCAAGACGGTGGGCCACTCGCATAGAGGACATGGGGATGGTTATGTAGCAGGTGAATGTGACGGGGGGTACGGGTGGGTTCGGGGTATGGAGGATGTACGGTTGGTCCCTCACATTACAACTATGATGCTGGATACTATACCGAGTCTGACTTAATGTCATGCTGATTCATGTGTGCAGTTTCTTTTAGTTTACGTTCAATGTTACAACAAAAAACACAAAAAGCAAATTGTATTTTTACTGTACACTTATTCGCTCCGTACATCTGAACATTTTGATAACTGATGCTGTTCTACAATCAGAAGAGGTCCAGAAACATACGCATTGTTTATATTTACTTTATACTACAAGCCGGCCTCAGGGATGTAGGCATTTATGTGAATAATGATGATGATACTATTTGATTTTTGCAACAAAAATAAAAATTAAAAAAAAAAAACTTAACTGTATTAGTCCTATGATTACACCTGCATGGAACTTGCAACCAGGTTACTGGATGGGCTCGTGCGCAGGTCTATTGAGATATCGCAAAAAGCCTGGGGAGGTACAGAACAGCTGGCAGGCTGCAATTTGGATACAATGGTGGTATGAGGACAAAAAAAGAAAAAAAAGTGTACTAATTTGTTTGTATTGCTTACATTGTACTTATAGGTATAGTAGTCCTTTTCCTTAGAGACTTTGTGAACAATCCAAGCGCCTTAAACATTGCCCTTCTTTCTATAGGTACCCAGTGGAGTGAGTGTAAGATTGGAGTAATGTTCTCTTGGGCGAAGGCTGAGAGAAAATCTTGCAGCAGCCTTTTGGATGAGTTGTATTGTGTGTATTACGAATGCTGCGCCAATGTACAAGCTGTTGGCATAGTCAAGCTTGAAGACTACAAGTGTGAAGATGGCTTGTAGTTTCTGTTGGTATCCAAGGTATGGGAGGATGTAACATAGGGTTTTCAATGTGTAGAAGGCAGTCTGTTTTGTGTTGTTAAAATGCAGTGTCAAACATAGGTCTGAATCCATTGTTACCCATGCTTTTCCTTAGGCCATATGGTGTCAGGCTGCTTTTTTGTCATTGTCCGCAGGTTATAAGCTCTGTCTTTTGGGTATTTAGCATTAGATTGTTATTCATCATCTATGTGTTTTTGACCCAAAGGTAGTCCTCAAGTTTTAAATTGTATAAGTCTTTCAGACCATCATTGTTTAAATATGATTAGGGTGTTATCTACATAGTTCTAACAGGTAAAGCTGAATGATCAAATAAAGTTTGGTAAGGAGGTTAGGTAGATGTTGAATAGTAGAGGGGTTATGATGGACCCCTGTGGGCTCAAGAACATCATTTTATTTTTCATTTGCTGGCTCTTAGCCAGACAGTGCGACAATGCTCCTCCGTCATTTCAGAGGAGCCGCTGCTGGCTGCCATAATACTCTTCCGGGTTGAACTTTTAAGGCATCACTGTATTCTTTTACCTGTTACCACCATTTGTTGGTTTCATTGGAATGCCACAGGTGGAAAAAAAATGCCACCTTCACAATAATCTTTCAGATCAGGAGGTGCATTGCCTGACAACAGCTAAGTTAATTCTCTGAGGCTGTCAGCTTTCACGTGTACAAGTACAGTAACATATTGCCTGCTGCCCTTTGTGCTTAGGAAAATAACCATTTGAGAGGAAGAGGGTAAGTAAAAATAGTTTGAAATATTACTTGATACTTTTTCAGAATGTGGTACACTGAAAAAAGCAAATACAACTTAAAACTGGCAAAAACATTCCGAAGTGTAAGAGGTAATGCTTAATTCAAAGAAAACGGAAACACAGGACCGTCTTAACAGCATTATAAGCCACCGGGCAAGGCAGTGCACTAGACCCTGCCTACACAACCCCTCACAGCATAAAAATATTTAACGGAAAATTAGTATTACATTTTGGTTTGCATGGGTCCTCTATGCACATGGGGCCCCCCGGCAACTGTCCAGCGTGCCCAAGCATTAAGACGTTACACAAAGTAGGGTGAAACCAAACAGAAGTCACTGGGACCTGGGTATGTAGTAGTACACAGAGAGGGGTCCGAGAACAGGAGGACAGGTAACTATCAATAGCTTTAGCACATGAATCAAGAGAAATACGTTAGCTTTAGAGTACAATATTATTTAATCACAAAGTACTCAAAATCATATTTAGGTACATTACATGAGCATATCAATTGACAAATAATAGTGCCCAATGACAAGGAAAGGGGCGGGGGGGAAGTGGAGTGGTAGGAAGTAGTGCAAGGTAGGGAACGTGATGCAGGTCAAACATACTTATTTAGAAGCAAAACAAAAACAAAATCTAAAACTGGCTTCAAATGGGAGCCAGACATTTGTACATCAAATGATGGTGAAATTTTGAGCAACCAAACTTCTGGAGTCATCAGTACAATTCATGCTAGGGGTAAAAGCTGGTACGTGGGATGGTTGTCTACGTTTCGACGTAGGGTAAGTGGTCCCTTACAAGTGGGTCTTCATCAGGACAGGAAAGGGTGATGGGCAAGCGTCCTAGAGCAGGGGCATACAAGCACTCAGTTAGGGTGGCCCACATGGGATCCGAAAGAGACTGGGCCGGTGGAGAACAGAGGATATATAGTGAGTAAAATTAACATACAGTGCCCAAGGCATGCACCTTGGGTTTAAAATGGAACAAGCGCAATAGTCGCTAGGCTACAGGGTGTATAACCTTCCAACATAGTAATGGAGCGGTAGGCGAGGTTGAATGAACTCAAAGTAATCTCGGGGACTGCCCTGGAAGTCATGTTATAAAAGTCGGGCTGTACACATAGACGCCAATCAAGAGGATCACAGCACTAAATGCAAGGTGAGGGAACTAGCACAAGAAAATAAGTATAACGTAAGTATAACGTAAAGAGACTTACACAGAAATAAATCATGGGTAGGAAACATCACTGTAAAAATAAAATGAATACATAGTCAGATCTGTTTGACAGCCAACTAAATAGATAAATGAATCAGGCTGCCATGGAGCGGTTGAGAGTACCGCGGTCTTCTGAAAAGGAAAGAACAGGGGGACCACGTGTTACCTTAAGGACAGGGTAAAGGGGTAGCGGGGTAAATACTGGCTACCAGAGGTTATCAATGCAGGATATAATTCAACACAGCGTACCTGCAAACGGGAATGAATCCAGCGGAGGAGACCAGGGCTAGCAGCTTACAAGCTAGGGACCCGGTTACTCAGGCAATGTTTGTAGTGCCGTATCGGGATCACGTGCACGTTGACGCGCTGTGCGTCTCCAAGCGAAATGGTAGAAAGACTAGGCCCGGGACCGAGAGCCATGGTCACCATGGTTACTCGGGAGAACGGGACAAACAATCTATGTGGATGAGGTCCGAAGGCAATGTGAGAGCGAATATCAACTTTAAAAATAGGGAAAGTGATCTTAATAAAGGAAGTTACAATGGGATGGCAGATGGGTATTGGAACAGAGGGGCTCAGCTGCACCACCAAGGCGCATACCTGCCAGACATGGCGGTAAAGGCGCCTGTGGACAGGAGTATACTTAGACACCCTCATGGTCACAAGGGTCTCAAGGTAGACATTAGCAATGCCAATGCTGACAAATCAAGGTGTTAATTTGCGGCCCAGAACGCGTACCTACCACGCGGGGTGGTAAAGCACTGGTAGGTCAGAATAGATGCATAAATATATACCAATCACAACATGAAACAAAAATGTATGGGGTGCTTACCTACCTCACAGGGTGGTAAAAACGCTCAAGCAGTCTGAATGGGTTGAGGAAGGAAAGAATTGTAGGCAGGAAAAGGCCTGGCCCACCCATGCGTACTACTCAAAACATGAAGGTAAAGGCGTGTTGGTTTAGAAGGAGAGAAGAAATTGGAGTAAGAGTTCAGATGAAGGTAAAGTGTGTGAGGCCAAACATGTACTCGTGGTCTTTATAATGTCGCAAGTTGTACGAAACTGCTGTCCAACTCATTCAGCCCGCTGCGGACAGAATCAAAGAATGTTATCCATTTCAACTCGTGGGTGTTCAGTACTGGGCAAATGTTCCCACCCCTGGGCCAAGGGACACACTCGTTCCAGGACAATCCATTTGAAATTCTCAGGTAGATGTCCGGCTTGCTTAAAATGCTCCACCAGCGGTGCACCAATTACTTCACATCTAATGCAGCTGCAGTGTTGCAAAATCCTCATTTTTATCTTTTGTTGAGTTTGTCCAACGTAAATCAAATCACAGGGACAGATAATGCAATATATGACATCTGACGTGTTTCAATTGGAGGGAGCTTTGAGGGGAATCCGGTGTTGTTTGAATTGAAATTCCTTGGTTTGGATACATTTAGCGCAGGCCTTTCAGCTGCCACACCTATGGTGGCCAAGGACAGGGGGTAGGTTCCAAAGGGACATTATCGTTGTTGCTGCTGGTGGGTCCAGGAATGACGGAATACGTGATCCCTGATGTTTTTGGCCTTTTTAAAGGAGTGCATGGGGGGGTTTCTAGACCCAGGTCATTAGATATTAGATTCCAGTATTTGTTGGTGGTTTTCTTTATATCATTATGCTTAGTTGAGAATGTGGTTACACAAATGAGTCTCTGTTCCTCAGTTTCACCGGGATCCATTGGTTGCAATAGTGATTCACGAGGGCTGAACCAAGCCCGTTTTCTTGCCTTTTTAACAAGTCTTCTGGGGTATCCGCGCCCCACGAGGCAATCCGATAAATCTTCGGATTCATTCATGTAGTGTTCCTCCAGAGAGCAGTTCCTCTGGATGTGCAGAAGCTGCCCAAATGGCAGGTTATCCCTCAGTCCTATGGTGTGGTGGCTGGAGTATTGTAGAAAGGAATTCTGTTCAGCCGGTTTTCTGTACAATGTGGTGCACAGGACATCGCCGTCTACATAGATGGATAAATCCAGAAAGTTGATAGTATGGGCCTTCGATTGCACCGTGAATTGGATATCACAAGATCTCATGTTAAGCCATCTATGAAAGGCTGTTAACTGTGATTGGTCACTAGTCCAAATCAACAGGATGTCGTTGATGTAACGCATCCATAGCCCTATGTTGGGCCGAAAGGGGTTGGAATCGCTTAAGATGAAACTGCTCTCAAATGCTGCCGTGAAGTTAATAGCCAAATCCGGGGCAAAAGTAGCCCCCATGGCTACTCCCTTGGTTTGTAAACAAAAACAGTTCTGAAAGATTAAAAAATTCCTCATCATGGCGATTTTGAGAAGGGAGATGATGAAGGTAGTGGGGACAGGAACAGGTGCCTCACGTTGGTCCAAGACTGTGGCGATGACGTCCAGTGCTGCCTCCTGTGGAATGCTAGTATATAGTGAAACAATGTCACAGGTGACTAGTAGTTGTTCCATAGGGTTAAAAGAATGCCCATCAATGATGTTAATAGTCTGGGTAGTGTCACGTAGAGAGGTTTCAGTCCCTTCTGCGATGGGCTTCAGGAAGAAATCAATATATCTACAGAGGGGCTCAAGTATGGAACCACACACAGACACTATGGGGCGCCCAGGCGGGTTGGTCATGTCCTTGTGACTTTTAGGCAAGGTGTAGATGGTAGGTAAGCAGGGACTCTTTTGGTTGAGGTATTGATACTCAAGTTCGGACAGGAAACCTTGATCCAGGCCATCTTGGGTAACTCGTTGTATTTCGGCTGCCAGATTTTTGAAGGATCTCCAGGTAGTTTGCTGTAGCTGACCCCATTGTTTAATTGTTTCAGGATCTCCTCCTTGTAATTCGAGACGTCCTGTACCACAATGGCACCGCCTTTGTCTGCCAGCTTGATGATTACCTCTTTGTTGTCTTTCAAGGCTATTAGTGCCGTCTTTTCAGTCCTACTGATGATAAATTTGGTGTACTTTTCTCACCCAAGATCTTCTGCACATCACGTAGTACCACACTCTCGTAGGGTAAAATGTTACTTGTCGTTGCGTGTGCGGGCGGGACAAAAGTAGAAGGGGTTCTGAGGCCGGTGTAGGATTTCCGAGTTTGGGATGTTGAGTTCCTGAAAAAATACTGAAGTCTGATCTTACAAATAAATCTATGGAGTTCGGTTTTAATGGGGAATTGGTTTGGGCTGGGCTGTAGGTACATACAAAAGGCCTCTGCTGTGTAGCCAGATCTCTTCCTCTTTAAGATTATATCCAGAGATATTGACCACTGGGGTAGGTGTGTCTCTTGCCACCTGTAATTCTTGCTGCGGGTTGATCTCTCTCTGTGTTCCTCCGGTGTGAACCGGACCTGTTTCTGGGCTCGACCTCTCCCTCCATCCCATTCCATGTTGTTTGCTTGCTGTCCCCTGGAGGGACCCCTGGACCAAATGTTTCCACTGCCCCTTGGTGGTTTCCATGTTCCTTGCCCTAAAAAAGGGTGCTGAGGAGGGTAGTTGAATTCTTGGTAGCTGTATGTTGTACTGGGACCAGCTTGTTCAGTGTTGCCCTCAGAGCTGTCAGAAGAGTCAGAGAGTGTTGTGTAGTTCCGTCTGCCCCTGAAACCACCACGGCCTCGGGTGGTGAAACAGCCCTGATATTCTTGGCGGTAATAATCCTCCTGGAGGTAGGGATAGGTTTTCTTTTTATCGAAGAAATGGACGTCACGGGCCAGTTTCTCAAGTTTCTTAGTCTGTGTCGTGGTCTCGAATTCATAAGAGTAGCGTCCAACTTTGTCAGAGCCTCCTTGGTGTTGGTCAAAGTGGAGTCACCTGCGGTCTCGGCCTTCAGAGCCGCAATCTGGTTGTGAGGATCTGGACCTGTTCGGCAGCAGTCTCTACTCCCAGCACCATCCAGTGCCGGGAACAGTTGTTGGCGACAAAACTGAAGCCTTCCCTAAATTTGGGAACATCCACAAAAATAGATGTGATTTGATCTACGTCGGATAAACTCAACAGTAGATGAAAATGAGGATTTTGCAACACTGCAGCCGCTTTAGATGTGAAGTAATTGGTGCACCGCTGGTGGAGCATTTCAAGCAAGCTGGACATCTACCTAAGAATTTCAAATGGATTGTCCTGGAACGAGTGCCCCGTGACCCCAGGGGTGGGAACATTGGCCCAGTACTGAACACCCGCGAGTTGAAATGGATAACATTCTTTGATTCTGTCCGCAGGGGGCTGAATTAATTGAGGTATAGACAATGGTAACCAAAGAAATATTACCTGTTTGGGAAAGTATGTTTAATATGATTTACAGGGGGGAGGTGCAGGTCCCAGAATCCTGGAGGGAGGCCTCTATAGTCCTGATTTTAAAACCTGCTAAGGACCCTATAAAGGCAGAATCGTATCTGCCGATATCCCTCCTTAATGCAGATTATAATCAGCATCTTAGCAGGGAGGCTGTCTAGAGTTGTATCTCAGCTGATACTTGAAGACCAAAAAGGGTTTATTCCTGGGAGACAAATGGATGAATTGACCCAGCAATTAATTGGATGTATTTAGAAAAAAAATCGCTTTGTATGCGGACGATCTTATTATCTACACAGCAGATCCTGCCATCACAATCCCAAGAGTAGAACGATTAGCAGAAGAATACAGGCCTATTCAGGATACCTAGTAAATAAGGAAAAAATGGGACTATGTGCTGGAATATTCCACATTGGAGTTGGAGTATCCAGAGAGAGATTAGGTATTTGGGAATTAGTATTGTCAATACATTACAGGATATACCGCAACATAATCTAGAGAGGGTTGCTAAGAATATTGAGGAAGTTCTAATTAGGTGGAAAAAAGTCTCCCACTAACGTTATAGGGAAGGGTTAATCTTGTTTAAATGGTGTTATTGCCGAAGCTTACATTTATTTTTAATTGTATACCTCTTACTTTCCTGAGAGGTCTGATAGACAAAATACAGGGTAAATTAGGCAGTTTTGTGTGGGCAGATAGAAGAGCATGCATGTCTTGGAAGAAATTGCGGCGCAATTTGGCTATAGAGGGCTGGCACTACCAGACCAAATTATATTGCATGGCATTCCAGTTTAAGAACTGTACAGTGTTATTAAGTACACCGGGGCACAGTGTGTGGGGTGGGCTGCTAGAGGTGATGGTTAAAGAGTGGAGCGCAGAAGGTTTTAGTATAAATTGGGGGCAAAGAAATGTTTTTTTTAGTAAAATTGAAGACGATAAAGTCAGCACTAATTATGGGGGTCAGAATAAGGAGCGCACTAGGAATTGGATACTATTCGGGGGGGGCACCAATCTGGGATTCACCGGGCAAGCCGGAATGTTTGCAAGATCAATTAATTATCCCACTTAGGAGGGCAGGAATACAGTTTTGGCGGGACCTTATGATGATGAAAGAGGTCGTGCTATGGGAAATATTGTTGGCAAAGACAGGTTGAATCCCTCTCAAGATTTAAGTATCTGCTGTTACTGTCCTGGGGGTAGGCGAATAGGAACGAGACTGAAGGATTTTGGAGTTTAAAACCCCAATGAAGAAGGAAGTAAGTGATTGCTATCAAACCTTGGTGTCTTTTGAAGACAAAAAAAACAAAGCACCCTATGAGATTTGGGATGGTGCGATGCAGATGTCGGAGCCACAGAAACTGTGGCAACTTTCCTTTAAGTTGCTTTATAAAGTAGTTAAACCTTCGAACTTAAAAAGAAATCGTTTTTTTACGGTCAACAGGCTCTACTGGACACCATATAAATTGGCAAAGTTTGTAACAGATGTCGCCCCAAGATGTCATAGATGTGGTGTGCTTTGTGCCCATGACAGACATATGTTTTTTGAATGCCCTCTGTTAAAGGATTACTGGTACATAGTGGAAAAGGCTATAAATGAAATTCATTGTGCCAACATAAAAATAAGTTTAACAATAATAATGTTGGGAGTAGAGTAGAAGAGAAGCTGATTTTGTCCCTTACTAGGGATAAGCAGGCCCTGCTCTTTTATCTGGTTCTCCTCTCTAGGCGAGAAATTTGTAAAACATGGATAGAAGCTGTTCCACCCCTCGGGCATAGACGGGTTCCAGGCGGCAAAAAGCACTTGTAAAAAGGATACAGGTTTAAGGACTAATACACATTCTAAGATCTGGGAGGCTTTTCTGAATTGGAATGGCATAATAAAAACTTAACTGTAGGGGGGCGTGGCTAGCAGCCGATCATGGCGGCAGCATAAGGGACGAGCTCCGCAGCTGAAGCGGCCTCTTCGTCTATCCGACACATAATCCGACACAATTTTCAAGCCCTGCAGGAGGGTACCAGAGCCGGGGTCTCCCCTGGTCGAGTGGCCCAGCAGGAAGTGCGACGGTCCTGGGGGTCTGGACCGGAAGTGCCCGCAGACCGCGAAGGACGGCAAGACACGTAACTCTCGAGCAGCCAGACTGGGTGATGCATGCGGACCAAAGGAGTGTGACAGACTATAGCATTATCGCCGGTGCCCCGGCCCTCCTTGATATCGAATTGGCGGCCGTAAGCGTGAAGGATCCTGAGACGGCGAAGGGCAGCCACCATTTTCTAGGCCGAAGAAGTTATTGCGCACTTGGTGATTACTGGCACTCTTCGCCCTGCGGAACACTCCACCAGGGCTTGAGCACAATATACGAATACATCTGGTTTTGGAAGTGCGAATACGCCACTCCGGACAACCTGGAGCGGAGAGGCACGAGAAGCACGAAACCCAACGGTATGGCGGGGAAAGGTCCCAAGGGCGGCGCCACACAGACCCACATTGAAAGGTACACCTCCGACAAGCCAACTACCTCCCCAGTAACGGGGAAAGATCCGGGGAGAAAAACTGCTGCTAACCCGGGAGGAAAGAAGGCGACGCTGGACGATGTGATGCATGCTTTGGCTCAACTACAGACGACAGTGGGTTCGATCTCCACGGATGTCACCTTGCTCAGAGCCGATCTCCACAAAATGTCGGAGAAGGTTAAAGACATGGAGGTGGTTACGAGATCCCTAGTGGAGGACGTCTCCGAACTTCAACAGGCAATGGGGAAGATGGCGCAGGACAATAAAATGCTTCGAGAGAAGCTTGATGAGCAGGAAGGGCGTTCTAGGCGGAACAACATCCGTATTATTGGGGTGCCGGAGTCAGAGGGACTTAGAGCCATGGACTTGTTTGTGGAGAGCTTAATCACGGATGAACTTAAACCGAAGGGCTTGTCCACCTTTTTCTCAGTGGAAAGGGCCCATTGCGTGCCGGGAGGCCAGCCGAAGCCAGGGGTGACTCCGCGGCCCATAGTAGCCCGTTTGTTCAACTTCCGCGACCGGGACGCCATCTTGCAGGCGGCCAGGACTTCTCCTCCTATTAAACTACAGAACTCTACTATCGCCATCTTCCCCGACTATACGGCGGAGTTCGCACGTAGGCGACGAACCTTCTTCGAGGTAAAAAAGGAGCTGAGGACACGAGAACTACCATACTCCATGCTCTTCTCTGCGAGGCTCAGGGTGGTAGCTGAAACCAAAACGTGGTTTTTCGACAACCCAGAGGCAGTACAGGAATGGCTGGAGGGATGGAGGCCGGGACAACACCCGCGACGAACCAACCGACCCAAGAAGGGCCGGAATACAGGTCAACACCCGGACTCCCAGGCTTCGGGAGGAGGACCAGAGAGTAGCGAATCCTTGGGAGCAGACGGCGGCCAAGAAGAGAATGAGGAACAGTGATCTTCAGACTTTTGTACTTTAATAGACATCTAGTGCTGTACACGCACTTCCCGCCATTGGACACTGGGTGATGGACCTCCGAGGGTGTGAATGAGAGACTGCCGGCAGCGGAGAGTCCCTCACCCCAACGCGCAAGTACACTGTTTTGGGGATGGGATATGCACTCTGCTCAGTTGGGGGGGGCGGGCAGTTTTGAGTACGTGCAGCAGGGGGGGAGGGAGGGGGGTGGGTAGGGGTTCAGGACTGTTTACAATTCAGGACCACTTGGTCCTGCGAGTTTTTGTTTTATGCACACACATGCTCATTGGTATGTTTCATTATTCTGGTAGCATCATGTATCTCGGGGACAGCAAGGTATCGGAATGCTGGAAGGAGTCACATCTACCCTACACTTGTCTCCGTACACCACCTCGCTCACGGCAAGAGGGCCTCATGGCTATTCACCACTTTTCTCATGGCCGGGATAGATAACCATACCACACAGGCCCCGTTGCACGTCATGTCGTGGAACGTTAGGGGCCTAGGGGACAAGATCAAGAGGGGCCTGGTGTTACAGAGCATTAAGAGACAGGGACCAGCCCTAGTTCTTTTGCAGGAGACACACTTGGTGAGGGCGGCCACACGGGCTCTAGATAGGCGAGGATATCATATGATAGTACACGCGGAGTTTACCTCAGGGTCACGTGGCACAGGTATTTTGCTGAAGAAATCCTCCCAATTCATAGTGAAATCAACGGTAGTCGATGATCAAGGCCGCTTCGCGGCAGTACATGGCCTCCGTATATACTCCGCCGGCATTGCACTCGGTAGCTCTGCCGGACCTCGGCAAATTCCTGCTAGATCTCCCTGACGGGGACTTGCTTGTAGGTGGGGACTTCAATATGACACTCACAGATACCCTCGACCGATTCCCCGCACGAACACACACAGATGGCCCCAGCAGGCTACAGACATTTTTGGATGCACAGGGTTTAGTGGATGTGTGGCGTACACTGCACCCAGGTCAACAACAATACTCCTACTACTCTGCCACCCACAATAGTCTTTCAAGGATAGACTACTTTTTCACACTGGGCAACGGTCTTCTTGCCGTTGCCGAGGCAAACATACAGCCGAGAGGAGTCTCGGACCACTCACCGATCACTCTGACAGTCGCCAGCACAGGTACCAAACGAAAAAGGGTATATCTGATTTTTCCAGGGTATCTTAAAGTCCCACAGATAAGTAAGGACCTGAAGAAACTAACCCAGCTCTACTTTGAGGAGAATCGGTCCTCGGTGGACTCCTCCTCCACATTGTGGGAAGCCTACAAAACCATATATTTAGGACGTGGCACACGGCAGGGTTGTCCACTCTCGCCCCTCCTTTTTGCTCTGGTTCTGGAACCGCTGGCGGTTACTATCCGTACCACGCAGCTCCTGAGGGGGATCCAATGGGACCCGCATTGGGAAGACAGAGTGTCCCTTTACGCGGACGACATGTTAATATACCTTACTGACCTAGAGAACAGCCTTCCCAACCTGTAATTCACATGGGCGAGTATCAGGATATACCATCAACTGGGCAAAATCGATAATTTTTGAGCTCAAGGGGCCACTCCCGCCACTTCCAGACTCCTGTCCGCTGGAGATAGCTCCCTCTTCCTTTAAATATCTGGGAATCCATATTACTCGCGACGAGGCGGAGTTTGCGTGGCTCAATTTGCAGCCTCCCTTGCTCCGACTCCGTAACGATGTGCAGCACTGGAAAGAACTCCCACTGACATTGCTGGGCAGGGCAGCGTTATTTAAAATGATGGCCCTGTCGCGCTTTTTGTACATTCTTGAGAATGCCCCACGCTTGATACCGGACAGCTTCCTCCAAAAAATAACGGCACAGATCACGGGTCTGCTCTGGGGGAACCGACCAGCCCGGATCTCACACACAAAGCTGAATAGGAGCTGGTACGATGGAGACATTGCACTGCCCAATATACGACTGTACTATTGGGCGGCCCAACTTAAGATCCTTAATCAGTGGTTGCATGCCCCGCAAGATGATCCAGCGTTCAAGGCAGACAGGGCACAACTGGGCACGAATAGTTTGCTGGCTCCACTATATCATCGAGGCATTGCGGCAAAACTCATGGGACCCACTAAACACACTGTTCACCAGTGGTACAAGGCGCAAGCGAAGCTACAATGGGATGGGACCATCACAAAACTCACACCTTTATGGGACACCAAGGCACTGGGTCATCTGCGACGCACTAAGGGCTTTACCCAATGGGATAACATCGGGATATCGACTGTGGGAGACATGTGGACTAGAGAGGGAGTGGTTTCCTTCGCAACCCTTCAGGAACAGTATGAGTCGGGGGATAACGAATTATACAGATATATACAGATCAGACATGCCCTACAGGCGGCAATCCCACCAGACACATCCCCACCAGAATCCTCCCCGCTAGAGGACCGTCTGCTCACAGACTTCCTACAGGAGGGCGCAACCTCACTGACGTACCGCAAATTAATCAATAACTTACCTGACCCACTGGAGAAGCTAAAAGACAAATGGATGACTGATGTCGGAGACCTAGACGAGTCCGACTGGAACGCAGCCATGGCGTCTCCACGTGAGGCAGGTATATCA
The DNA here is from genome assembly GCF_964263255.1 of Lissotriton vulgaris. Taxonomy (NCBI): domain Eukaryota; kingdom Metazoa; phylum Chordata; class Amphibia; order Caudata; family Salamandridae; genus Lissotriton; species Lissotriton vulgaris. Next base: position 264,092 of record NW_028255144.1, read on the forward strand.
TCCAAATTCCGTCTAGTGCAGTTAAAAATTTTACATAGGATTTATTACACCCGAACGACACTACACGAACTGCAAAGGGCGGATCATCCGTATTGTCTCAGGGGCTGCGGGGCAGAGGGCACGTTTATACACACGCTGTGGGAATGCCCATGTATTGTTAGTTATTGGCAGCGGGTTCTACGTACCATCGCACAGACACTCCACACCTCACTCACACTGGACCCGCGGATGTGTCTACTGAATGTGTGGGGGCCTACTGATCTTACCTTCTACGCAAGGGTATGGACCACGATAGGACTTGTCACAGCCAAACGAGATATCGCACAGAAATGGGGGTCAGCGGACCTCCCCACACTGGCACAGTGGATCAGGAACATGGACATGCTCATGTTGACAGAAAGAGCAGTTTACAAATTACGGGATAACCCTCGCAAGTGGAATGGGGTCTGGCAACCGTGGAATTCCTATAGGGGGGATATCTGTGAGCCGCTGGTGGAAGAGGATTTTGAGGGTTCTGATGATGAGGAAGAACAATGAATGGGGGCCGAGGCAAGACGGTGGGCCACTCGCATAGAGGACATGGGGATGGTTATGTAGCAGGTGAATGTGACGGGGGGTACGGGTGGGTTCGGGGTATGGAGGATGTACGGTTGGTCCCTCACATTACAACTATGATGCTGGATACTATACCGAGTCTGACTTAATGTCATGCTGATTCATGTGTGCAGTTTCTTTTAGTTTACGTTCAATGTTACAACAAAAAACACAAAAAGCAAATTGTATTTTTACTGTACACTTATTCGCTCCGTACATCTGAACATTTTGATAACTGATGCTGTTCTACAATCAGAAGAGGTCCAGAAACATACGCATTGTTTATATTTACTTTATACTACAAGCCGGCCTCAGGGATGTAGGCATTTATGTGAATAATGATGATGATACTATTTGATTTTTGCAACAAAAATAAAAATTAAAAAAAAAAAACTTAACTGTATTAGTCCTATGATTACACCTGCATGGAACTTGCAACCAGGTTACTGGATGGGCTCGTGCGCAGGTCTATTGAGATATCGCAAAAAGCCTGGGGAGGTACAGAACAGCTGGCAGGCTGCAATTTGGATACAATGGTGGTATGAGGACAAAAAAAGAAAAAAAAGTGTACTAATTTGTTTGTATTGCTTACATTGTACTTATAGGTATAGTAGTCCTTTTCCTTAGAGACTTTGTGAACAATCCAAGCGCCTTAAACATTGCCCTTCTTTCTATAGGTACCCAGTGGAGTGAGTGTAAGATTGGAGTAATGTTCTCTTGGGCGAAGGCTGAGAGAAAATCTTGCAGCAGCCTTTTGGATGAGTTGTATTGTGTGTATTACGAATGCTGCGCCAATGTACAAGCTGTTGGCATAGTCAAGCTTGAAGACTACAAGTGTGAAGATGGCTTGTAGTTTCTGTTGGTATCCAAGGTATGGGAGGATGTAACATAGGGTTTTCAATGTGTAGAAGGCAGTCTGTTTTGTGTTGTTAAAATGCAGTGTCAAACATAGGTCTGAATCCATTGTTACCCATGCTTTTCCTTAGGCCATATGGTGTCAGGCTGCTTTTTTGTCATTGTCCGCAGGTTATAAGCTCTGTCTTTTGGGTATTTAGCATTAGATTGTTATTCATCATCTATGTGTTTTTGACCCAAAGGTAGTCCTCAAGTTTTAAATTGTATAAGTCTTTCAGACCATCATTGTTTAAATATGATTAGGGTGTTATCTACATAGTTCTAACAGGTAAAGCTGAATGATCAAATAAAGTTTGGTAAGGAGGTTAGGTAGATGTTGAATAGTAGAGGGGTTATGATGGACCCCTGTGGGACACCACAGTGTTGTGTGAGAGGAACTGATATGAAAGGTGGTATCGACACTAGTATGATGTCACAGCTGAGAGGCCAAGAATTCAATGGTTTTAGAAGGTGGTTCTGACACTATGGGCCACCCGTATTATTCACTTTTTTAGCACCTAATTGTTGAGCTTTTACTGTGGGGGAGCCTCATAAGTTGGGACTCACTCACAGTAAACTCATAATGAAAGAGACTGCATGGGGATTTTACTGGTGCCCCCCTGGCTTGACAAGGCCACTGTGCAGCAGCTGGAGTAAGGGACACCGGGCTGGTTACATGCAGACACGTGCACATGCGTGTGCACACGTGTAGGGGCTGTGCAGGGGAGATTAGTAGTATGCGCAGCCAAAGAGCAGGTGCAGATAGACTGGTGTGGCAAGACTTATGCAGAATGGGGTGGTGACATGGAATGGGCTTTATACACTGGAAGAAACATGCCAGGAAAAGTCAGTGTGTTTTACTGTTTTTCACTTCATTATTCCCCTATGGGGATGTGGAGCCCATGGGCTAGAGTAACTTTCATAAGGCCTACAGATTCCAGACATGCACTAAGGTACACTGTAACAGGTGTGAAAAGGAGTATTCTGCAGAGTCCAAAGACAAATTTGCACTGCTTTTGGGTCATCCAGAAATTTCACATTTCTCTGAGTCAGCCATAACGAGGGCCTGGCTGAGGGCTGACCTCAGTAGGATGGATAGATAACCTTTCTTCCACAAGCTAAGGCCTCCTCTCCCTGAAAAAAAGATGGGTGGGGCTACAGGCTCATCCATCAGCAGCTACCACTGGGTGCCAGGCACCAGGCTGCACCAAGGAGGGAAGGCAGCTAGGCGGGAAGGGGCTTTTTCAGAGACCATGTGGCAAGAGACCCTGGACGACGTCATTTTGAACAAACCCAGAGGCTGGGCAAGAAGGAGGGGGCAGGGGCAGTGAAGTGAAGGGTCACTCTTTGATTGGACAAACAGAGACTTCCTGCCAGCCCCCTACTCAACTTTTAAAAAGTGCTTTCACAGGAAGAGAAGCTCTCTCTGGGGGTGGTCTGATGAAGCAGAAGGTGCTGGAGCCTGGCGCAATGGGCAGGTGGACGGAAGAACTCCCTGACTGCCCCCAGGGTCTGGAACCGCGCCAGGAGAAGAGTCCAGAACCAGTGGACAGAAGCAGGGGCCTCTGCGCAGGGAGAAATGAGGTCCAGGAAGAGAGCAGGCGAAAGGCTGGTGCAGAGAGCCAGTGAAGACAGCTCCCTCCAGAGTGCAGCCTCTTGGAGACAAGGAGGGAAAAAGAGGAGCAAGAGGAGACCAAGAGCATGAAGATCGGACCCCTGAGGGCAGAGATATGCCCCCTAGAAGGTAGGCAACCCCTGAGGAGCGGCAACAAAGCGTGTGGGGCTCCGCCGCCATCCCAGAAGTTCCCCCGGGGTGGGTCAGGTCCTGGGGGCTGCCCCCACATGAAGAACAGTCGGGGAGCAACATCGCACTCCCTTTGAAAAAGGCCTCCTGTGGCATCCCAGGAGCCCACCCTGGCCCCCGCCGAAACCGGAGGCAGGGGGGGCGCCGCGCGCCACCCCCTGGGAAAAGGAGAAGAGGGGCCCAGGACCCCATCCCCGGGCCCGAAGCAAAGTTGGGGATTGCTGTCGCACTCCCCGTGAAAATGCCCCCTTTGGGGTGCCAGGAACCCACCCTGGCCAACGCTGGATGGGGGGAGCGCCGTCGCGCCTCCCCCCGCAAAGATGTTCGGGCCCAGGATCCCATCCCCCGGCCCGAGTGCTGGCAGGTGGGTGGGGAAAGCCCAAGGTCTGGTGAGGCAGAGGAGGTCTCAGCGTCTGCCCGCTGGAGTGGGCAGACCAGCAGGGGTGCACCGGCTTCCGCGGCCACACACAGAGGTGCGGGCTGAGAGGGGAGCCAGCAGGAGCAGCCGGAGGTGGTCTCCCCGGGCTGCCCTTCAGCACAGTGATGCAGGTGGGACCGGGCCTCCCTGAAAGGAAAGAAAGACAGAGTGTGGTGCGAGGGGTCAGGGTGGGACCGAGTCCCTGAAAAAGTGCTGATCGGCCCGAGGTGGGCTCCCGGAACTGGATTACTCACCAGGGGGTCAGGGTGGGACCAGACCCTCCAACGGGAGGCAATCGCGGCAGAGGACTGACAGCGCGGCTTTCCCCGGCACAGCGGGAGAGCCACTCATCAAACATACAGGAGTTCCCATAATGCCTTGCAGGCCAGGACCAGCCTTCAAGGGCAACCAGTGATTTTCTTTGATTGTGGTGGCCCCAGGAGGGCGGGGTCACCACTACACGGGCACAAAGGTGCAGGGGGAGCTGCTTTAGAAGTGCAGTCTCCCCCAGTACCAAATTGGAAGTCCTTCCCTAAGTCACATGGGGACTTGAAAAGAATAACCCCTCAAGGGCTCGGCCAGCATTTAACACCTTCTGGGCTGAAACTTTTGTTCTACAGCTGAGGGTGTATTGAGAAGTGCATCAAGGAAAGAAGGGTTGAGTTGGGGATGTCTGGAGAAGGGCATCCCCTGGAGGTGAAGAGGTGTAACTGCACCCGTAGTGCATTTACTAATGTTATTTCTTTTAGAGGGGCTGACAGTCACATGGGTAATGTAAAGTGCTTGTGTAAGGTGATGTCATAAGCAAAGTGGGGTTATGTTGTCAGACATTTCTGCTAGGGTGTCTAGCTGTATATGCGTAATCCTGTGATTTCATCTGTGATGACATTAGGGGATGTAATTACAATGCATTCTGATGAGGCACAAATGCGATGAGTACTTTTGTTCTACAGTGATGCTTAAACATATATTCTTGCTGCTGCGCTTAGGTGAAGAACCCACACTGTTAGCCCTTAAGATGTTGTGGTGCATACTTCATGGTCAGTAGGAAATGCTCAGTCAGGGTTGTGTGTCACAAAGGCAGGGTTACCTATTTTAAATGCTTGTTGGGATGAAGGGGGGCACTGGAATGGTGCCAGTGTGCAAGGCCCTCGCTCCAGGTTATGTTCAACTAACTGCATTGGGGGCAAGATGATGTGCATACATGGGAGTGGTGGTACTAGACCCCACCCCCCTTTGGGATGGGTGGAGATGTTATGCAATGTCACAAAGTGATTCCAACAGCTTATGTATATTTGTAAATTGGTGCATAGTATTGAGTAGTGTGTGTTTAATAAATGTACTCTTACTTTTATAAAGCAAAGTACAGACTGGACAATCAATTATTGAGTGTTATTTTTGCGCACCTTCAAATGGCGATTACTAGCCCACACCACCTCGGTTGAGTAAGCCTCAGACTGCTCTGCAACGCTACCCACTGAGAGTCAGGCACTACAATTGGGTGTTTGGTTCCCAGAGAAGGGGAAATGTAGTCATGTTATTTGTGCAGGCCTCACAGAGGCCACCTCATTTTCTAACAAATGGGTATTACCTTAACTCCCTTCTCACCTTTCACATATGGTATGTCAGAAAAGAATTTGGTGTGTGAAGAGACTGCACTACCGTACAGAACATTGAGTCATGTTTTTCTTCAGCCAGAAACTTTCATGAAATTTGCTATTCCTAATACATAAGTTGCTTCCACTACCCAAACTTACCAGTCATTCAGAAGAAGCAATGTCCAATCAGAAAACTCCAGATTCCAATATGGCATGGTGCTTTGATTAGCTAATGGTGCTTGGACAGTTATTACAAGTCAGGTACGACTTACATTTGACTGATGTTGCTCGAGCCTACATTGGTCTGTTGTGAAATACAGCCTGGGGAATTAATGTATCTGCGATACAGATCTTTATTTTGTTTGCAGGAACCAGATAGTACGTTATGCAATTGTACCTGCTGCAGAGGGATGCAAATAGCCTAACTAGCAGTAGTGAGAATCTGAAATGACCCAATATAGCCTGCCATATCACAAAGGACTGCTATAACAAACTAGCTTCCAAAAAGGAATTATTATTTAAATAACCCTGGCAGGGTTAACACACCAAGGATTCATCTCCTTGAACCAATTATTGTTGAAATCATATTCAGGGCATCTGAGGCTGAAAGCATTTTTTTTATAATTGACTTCTCTAAGCTTCTCTGCTCAACATCGACTAACATTTTCAGATTTTTATATATTGTAACTTAAGATCTGTGTAGTATTAAACTGCTTTTTGAAATGTAGTTGCTCCTTTTAAATTCTGCTTTATCTGTTTCTAATTTATGGCAATAACTGATACATTGCTGTTATGAGGCCCTATGTAATTAATTAACTAAATGCATAATAGTTGGTGAACATTTGGGTAGTGTTAATATTGGGAGAAGTGTGTGAACTCTGTGTGGTAGGAATTTTATGGATACTCACAAATTCTGGAATTATGCTTCACAGAAATGTAAGGAAAATCTGTTATCTAGCTAGTGTTTGGTGTTTGCAGGCAATTCAGGGTAAGATAAAGTATTGGGGTCCACGCAAGCTACACCAGCCTAGAATTCCCTAGGTACCTTGTTTTCAGAAATTTCTGGGCCTGGAAGGTTTCCTTGGTTGCCAGTCGAACCCTGGCCTAAATATCACAGCTACTCACTTCGCTAGAATTGGTAAATTTGCAAAGCAACATCTTGATCCATCCTTGTGTTTTAGGATCCTTTGGGAGCCTTTTGTTCATTGGGCAATAGCTCAGTCACAAAAGTGGGTTACAACTGTTATCAGGAGATGTGTAGGAATGCTGTGTGGTAGGACCCTTGTGGATCCCGCAGAATCCATTAGCTTGATCTGTTTTCACTTTTGTTTTGCTGTGTAACATCAGTTCACACAGTGTGCTGCGCAATACAGCAAAACACAAAATCGAACTTGGGACTACAAGGAAGCATTTCCCTTGCATGCCAAATTTGATTTTGGAAAAGAAAACACTTCTGTTGTTTATACCAGAAACATTTTATTTTCAAGTTCTATGGATGACCTGTGGAAGTCCTCCGTACTGTGAAAGTAGTGTGGTGGACGTCAAAGGGTCATTGTCTGCCCTAAACGAGTTAAAGCCCACCAAAACCTTGAAGCCTGATATCCTGACCAACATGAATTGACAACAAGTTGCAGGTATATGCTGGCCACATTGCATTCACTTTTTTGTTCCATGAACGTAGAGAGCTTCTCCAATTTCAGTGCATGCTCGTCCAAGCAATGTTACCACATGTAGGGTGCCACATTGAGGGTCCTATGCGAGTCTACTGTATGAAGCTGGCTTAGTATATGGTGCTCACTTATGTAAATATAGCACCCTGCACTATTTCAGACCACTCTTATGGTCATTTGAGTGGTCTTAGACAACCTTAGGAAGCTCTCTAAGTGGTAGTTGTGGAGAGCAGCCTTCAGGCTGATGAAAATAAAAATCCTCATACTCCTTCTCAGGGGTCTTACCAATAAGTAGTCCATCCAAAAGCAGCAAATAAATCAACAGAGAATCTGAAATATGAAAAGACATCTTTATTACAATTAATTGTGAGGCTATGTCGCCCAGTCACACCTAAAGCAACTGAATGAGGTAGTCTGCCTGAATGGTCTCCACACAGACCTTTTATACAATTTATTATGCGCTAGGCACACATTTTCTCTTTGAAGTAAATTATTGTTGGTCACTTCCAGGACGTGCACACAAAGCACTGTATGATGACAAACCCACTTTCAAGATAAGTCCAGGCCATAAACAATGTCCACATAATGCGTACATTCTCTAGCTGACAAGGCCGGATAAACCCAAAACATTAAGATCACAGCCCATGTCATAAATAGCTCGTGAAGGCAGGAACAGGAACAGATGGAAGTAAGATAGGTATGTTTGTGTGTAGTAAATCTTTACAATGTCCTGTGCTCTGATCTATAATCTTGATCAGCAAAAGGGCAGGAACTGGCTTGGCAAGGTTAGCCTCAAGCAACAGGGTCAGCTTTTCGTCAGGTCATGCAGAAGTCAGCACAAACCCATGCTAAGGTTATGTCCTTAAATACTTGTTCCCCCATGGTGAGAGCTTACTGTAAGGGCAATGCACAAAATGGCTGCTATTCACAAGATGGAACCCGAGAGTTCAAAACAGAACCTTCAAATACACAGTGAATCCATTGGTGTAACATGATGAAAACACTCATGCATATCGCATTCGTCATTTGTGGTTCGCTGATACCAAATTCATAACAGAATCATAATATTTACAACACAGGTTCAGAATTTTCAGAACCACAAGGCTTAGTCAAGAAGGAGTGTAAAGCAGCTTGTTTTACCAGTACTTAAACTTATGGTGGAGGTTAAGTGAACGAGAACCACACAGTCTAGTTATATAAATATGTATTTATTATAAACACTCACTAACACATTGCAATATCTCCTAACCAGAGATATAACCCGCAATACGCACAATACTTTGATACTAGAACAAGTAAGTAGCACAAATACACAGTGGTCTCCAGGGGAAGACCAAACCATATACTAAAATAGTGGAATGCAAACCACAACTTAAGTCAGGACTGGACCCAGAAGATGTAGAAGAGCCGGGGACCCAAGTAACCATCCATGTTAAATACCCAGGAACCCCACAGACGCAGTGTACAGAGTGGGAACACTACTGCGTGATCAATACAAGTAAATGGGTAAGTTGTGGTTCCAGTTTTAAAGAAGAATGACCCTTCCCAGCGGACCCTGAAGAAACCCCAGGGAAGATGGAAGGTTGGAGAGTCATCCCACCTGTGGATACCCCACAAAGCAGGATATCTGCACCAGGGAAGCCGGATGCACAGGTGCAAAGTGACGTTGGAAACCGCCGTACGCCACAATGGAGGCCTTCAGTTAAGATGCCACTGGCGAAGAAGGTGAAAGAGTCCCGTGGAACCCAGAGGTGGATTTGAGATGAGAGGTACCTGCAAGCAGAGGGGACAGAGTCTATGCCACTCAGGAGTGACCAGTAGGCACAGAAGACGAATGTCCGCTGATGTCGGGATGCAGAAGAGTTGACGGTGTCCTTGAAGTTGCAGCTGTGTGGACCAGGCGGCACTGTGAAAGACCAGGCACTGTTCAAGAGTTGTCCCATGTCGGATGTCAAGAGCCGGGGGGGTGTCAGTGTCCGGCAGGGGCACCAACAAGCCTTGGTAATGGCAACCAATATAGTAGTCGAAAAAGGTGCAGTGTCCGGACCAGCAAGGTCCAAGTGACTAACCACGAGCAGATAAGTCAGAGCAGGCCCCAAGCAAGCAGGGAAGCTCACTGGAGACAAAGAAGACCCTCAAGAGGACCCACGCCTGAAGGCACAGGAGTAGCAAGAGGATCTCGAGGAGCTCACCAAAGGATGATGGCCCACGGTGCAGAGGATGCGGTGCAGGTGACGTTCTTGGTTGCAGGAGATGCTTGAGGCTGGAGCTTCTTGGAGCCCGAAGATCTCTGGTGAACAGAATCAGCAAGACTTGGCAACAGCAAGTCAACGCTTTGCATAGGGTTACTGCTTCAGTGGTTCCGACGAGGGATACTGGCTTCAAACTTGCTGTGAAAACAGTCAAGGCCTTGAGGGAGTTGCAGAACCACCACCTGTATTGTTGAATCTTTCGGAGTTCATAGGAGCTCAGGAACAGCAGACCAGTCAGATTGTGAAAAAATAAAAATGTTGTACTTTGAACAGTGGATAAAGTGAGATTAAAACTAGGGGAAAATGATTTGTGCAAAACTTTATATTAAATTGTATATGTACATACGGTTGAAATTGGATTGTTAAATACATTTAGCAGTGGACACAGGTATTGAGGTAAATTTTTAATTGAAACACTTTGTTGATCCAAATGGGAAGTGCCATGCCCACACCATTAAAGAGAGGTTATCACAGAGCAGCAACTCAGTGCAGTAGAGGCAGTGCCACTGCTAGCGTCCTCAGCCAGGCCACAGGTCTCATTTAGACCCATTCCAGATGCACACAATCACCTATACTTTACCATGACGGCCTGTTTTTCTGGTCGATGTCTAATGAAAGTCTCCTATGCACAATGCCTTTCTCACAACCTCCCTATAAACTAGGGAAAACTACAGCTACACAGGTAGACTAGTGTTGGGCACCTTAGCGGTCTACTAATTGCGCAGGTCGCTTTTAAAATTTGTATTCACTCATTTTTTTTTAAACATAACTGCCCTGTTAGGATCTGAACAATTGTGATACTTGCTCCTTTTTAAAAACCATCTTGTACCTTACTTAATAGGGGAACAGCACCTCATATGCCCGTAACATCCCCGGTCCACCGCAGTCATTAGTGGGCTGTTTGTGTGGAGGGAGATATCGGCTTAACTTCCAGGGTTGACTCACTTCCTGCTAGGGACACAAAAAAACGCCATTTTAAAACAGAGCGGTGTAGTTCTTCAGCAGCTCCACAATGAGACCTCAGAATAAAAAGGGAGATATGGCGCATGCGTGTCGCTGGCGCGCCAAAGGCAAGCCCATCAGCGCCCGTCCGTGCCCGACCGGGCCATGACCCCTGTATATTTTTCCCCAATGCCCTTAAGTTACACCAATACCCAACTAAAACTAATGAATAATACTCAAAACCCACAATGCACTCAATCTATCAGACCGGAGGATAGTTTAGATAAGTGTTTATACTGTTAATACAAACCATCCACAAATACATCTATCTCAATCCCTGCAGAGAATCGCTCCCACTTCAAGTTACTACCACTCAACTGTAGATAAATCCCAAAACACTCAACCGAAATCGCCCTGCTACTAACAAAATTTGACCCTGAGGTACTTTTCTTGACAGAGACTTGGCTTACCCCAAACATTTATCCAGATATTATCAGAGCCCTGCCCACAGGCTACTCCATCCAAAGGGCAGACAGAACGACCGGCAAAGGGGGCAGGATTGCTATTATATATGAAAATGATAAGACGTGCTGCCTACTCCGTAGCACAATGGTAGACTGTGAGGATATCCGCTTCTCCATAGAATTTACCCCTTCACTCACATTATCAGGGATCCTCATTTACCGCCCCCCTGGGGCGCCTGGTCAATTCTGCACTTCTTTGCTGGAATCAGTGATCGACTTAGCCAATACAAATGCCAATTTTACACTTCCCTGTGATCTTAATCTCCATTTTGATGATCCGTCTGCAACGGCAGCCACCGAGCTTACTCAAGACTTGTTATCCTACCATCTACAACAGAAGGTCCTCCACCCCACGCATATGAAAGGTCATCTTCTAGACTCAATTTTTTCAAACCTAGACAAATTGGTTGGTGATCCTCCTATTCCTTCTGTGGTCAGACCATTTCTTAGTTCCTTTTACGTGGTCCCCTCTTTCTAGAGTCCCACAAGCTCATATCCCATGTACCCTTAACCGTCCATGGTCGAAAATCCCGCTTGAGGAGTGGTCCCAGAAACTTGGTAGGTCTGTACCTATTCCAGACCCAAACTCGGCGGTAGCATACGATCTCTTCAACTCTTGGATCGAAGATTCGCTCAACTCAGTACTACCAAAAAACCTCTCCCCGGAACTTCAGCAACTTAAAAAACAATGCAAAAAGATGGAAAGACAATGGAGGAAAGACTTCTCCCAGATTAGGAAAATGGAATATCGAACCTTGTTACGCACATATAAGGCAGAAACAAAAAAACTCTGGCCTCTTTTTTTGAGGAAAAGATCTCCCTGGCAGCCAATGATCCCAGGGAAATCTTTAAGATTGCAAAAACTATCTTAAAAGTCCCAGACCCACCCACGATTTCTGACTCCTCAGGGCGCCGATGCAACAATCTGGCGCAATTCTTCTCTGTCAAAATCCAGAACATCCTCAACCTCTTTCCTGCTAAAGACATGATCCTTTCTCATCGGTAGAAAAGACACGCTCAGCAGAGAACGCCCCCCGCCTGGAGGCTTTTATACCCCTTTACTCTGAATCCCCTTTTACCCATCCTAGCCGCTGTAAAAAGTGGATCGCCCCGCGATCCGGCACCATTTCATATTTTGAAAATGGTATCACCCTCTATCGCCCCTACAATCCTCGCCATAATCAACACCTCCCTCTCTTCTGGCTTGGTCCCCGCTGAATGTAAAAAAGCGTTGGTCAGAGCACTTATTAAAAAACCTCATTTGGATCCCACGGACTTAACCAATTACTGACCAATCTCGCTCCTTCCCGGAGTAAGTAAAATTGCAGAAAAGTATGTCAACAGTTCCCTCTCCACATTTCTTGAATCCCACAATCTGCTCCACCAATCTCAAACTGGTTTCCGTCCTTGTCAAGGAACCGAAACCGCGTTAATGGCAGTAGTAGAGAAATCAAGAAAGATTCTTCATCAAGGAGGTACTGCTGCCATCATTCTCCTTGACCTCAGCGCGGCCTTTGACACGGTGAACCATCAAGTCGGTGTGTCAGGCCGTGCTCTTAACTGGCTGCAATCCTTTCTGGAAGAAAGATCCTATCAAGTGTTCGAGGATGATGTCATCTCGGATCCTTGAAGTGTGGTGTCCCTCAGGGCTCCTCTCTGAGCCCCACCCCCTTCAATGTTTATATGTCTCCCTCAGCGGACATTGTTGCCCCCTTCGGGTTTCATATTGTATCATATGCCGATGATACGAAACTGGTCATAGCATTGAATCAATCTAATCAGTCGCTCACTGATCTCCACTCCTGCTAAGAGGAAGTGGTCAGATGGATGAGCCTTTCCCATCTGACGCTAAACAGCGACAAAACCGAGTTGATATTGCTGGGAAATCAGCGCAGTTGTAACATCAACTTGCTGTGGCCAGTTTGCATGCCCCCCCCCCCCAGTCCTTAAACCAGAAATTAAAAGTCTCAGCATATGGTTAGATCAAGACCTTTCTTTTAAAACTCAAGCTAGAAAAACCGTGGCTTCTTGATTTGGCTTGCTGAAAAAGATTCGGAAAGTACTTCCCTTGCTTCCGTTTCCGGCGAAAAAGATACTGGTCCAGGCCCCGATCCTTCCCAGGATTGATTTCGGCAATGCTCTTTATTTGGGGTCACCAAATCCAGTGGTTAAGAGGTTGCAGGTTCTTCAGAATGCTGCGGCAAGATTGTTGACTGGTACCAGCCACCGTTGCTCCACAAAACCAGCTATTCGTGCTCGGTATTGGGTACCGGTCCAAGAAAGAGTCCACTTTAAGGCTTTATGTATCGTCCATAAATCCCTAGTAGGGAATAGCCCTCCCATCATGAAAGCCCTGATTCGTCCTCATAAAGCCTTTAGAAACCTTTGTTCAGACTCACTTCACCTAGTCGTAGTTCCCAGAATCAGGAAGGCTAGGAGTGGCGGCAGGCTCTTTTCGTACAATGCTCCCAAACTGTGGAATGCCCTCCCACTGCACCTTCGTAGAGAACCGAACTATCTTGTTTTCCGGAAGCATTTAAAGACTTGGCTCTTCCTTTAATCCTGTTTTTTTTCTTGTTATTGATCAGCACTGGGACACTTCCGGGTAGCCATGCGCTTTATAAGAACCCTTTTCATTTCATTTCATTCATATAACTATGAGGAGTTAATGCTGATGCTGGAGCCTGCTTCAAGTTCAAGAAGTTTAGATTGGCGCTTTTGATTAAATGTAATTGAACTATCCATCTTTTTGTCACAGCCTTACAGTGAAATTGATTGTGTGACCTTTGCAACTTCCCCTGTAATATGACATTTAAATTCTTTTTAGTTTTTACCATTATTGCACCCCTAAAATGTTTAAAACACACTCTTCACCACTCATTTACCAAAATGGCTTTCTTTTAGCAGCGGTATCGGAAGGAGGGGTGTGGTAAAAGAATCAAGAAGACTTCTGTATATTAATTTGGGAAGTTTATTCCATAGTGGCTCGCGTAAATCACGAGCTGAGACCGGTCATACGCCGCGTGACACACAACTATCAAGGGGGGCTGCGGGTCACCCCGGGTATCATCACTGTGGGGGGTGACAAAATGGAAAAAATATGTATTTTTAAAATATTTTCTTTTTTTTACTTTTTAGTTCAGTCAACAAACGCTACAAATGTGAGTGTGTGTGTGTGTGGGGGTGGAGGGGGGGGTGACAAGAAATGTTCCGTACCGGGTACCACCTGACCTTGCTACGCCACTGTCTTTTAGCTATCTCCGGTTTTAAATTGCCTCTGGTTCTTTGGAGGTCAATGGAGAAAACACATTCCCCTGATTTTTTTTCAAAACCTCCCACTTTCCTCCACTAAAATGTTGCCATGGATGCCAGCCAGACAGCTGCAACCACACGCTCTGCCCTATGTAGCGTGCTAGCAGTGTGGGCAAGAGCTACAGCGTCCCACATAGGGGAAGTATGCACTAGGTTAACGGGAAATATAATGCTTCTATGTTTTTCCCTAAATCTGTCTCTTATCCCTTGCCACTGGTGGCGTGTCATTGCCAAATTTATTAATAAGAATGGTCCCTGTTGGGATCCAGGGTTTTTTTTATTACAAAAATGGTTCAATAGAAGTCACCGAAGTGAATAAAAACTCCTAGAACACATTCTTTTTTTTTTAATCTAGAGCAAAAAATCAGTCACGCATCTGTGGTCACCTTGCGTCATGGTAACCTTAGAGATAAGCGGCAGTAAAACTATAGGGTTTGACAGAATTCCACCTCCGCGACTATGATTTGGAGAGATTGTATCTTTTAGAACAATGTGGGAGGCTGGTGACGCGAAGTAACATGGTCCGTCAGGTTCCAGTGTGCACCCCTCACCCTCTGAGGTCGGTTGCTATGCAAGCCACGGTCACCAGGCAACCGAGAGACGCCGGCTCTAGGGAGAAAGCCAAGGTTCTCTCTCCACAGTGACGTCAACAGCGGGGCGACTGTCTGCCCCTCCGTGGCGCCTCGCCTCTTTATCCACGAGATGGTGCTACTCACCTTCTTACTGCTGCGCGGTTCCCAGAGCCGAGCCCTGGGATAGAGAAACGTAGACACACGAGACTTCCCCCGGCTGAGGCAATACTACACAAGTGTACTTAGCCTCGCGCCGCCTTCCATCCATCTCATGAACCCCCGAAGGGCATCCCGGGACAAGACGTGAGAAGGCGGTGAGTACAAGTGTACAGATAATTTTTATTAATATATTGTCGTGCAGGCTGCAGCGTTGTGCACACATCTCGCCCCAGGAGACTGTAAAGGATGACCAGGGCAGTGTGAGACCACAGCAAGCAGTGAATGCATGTAGTAGCCAGGACAGGAGACAGGATATGTCTTCGGGCAGTTAATGTGTGGTCACAATGCCTAGTCTTAATTCCACTGCTTGGAGAGCAGATGGCAGCGCGCTTGCCAGGACTTTACGATTTGTGTAGAAATGTCAATAAGCGAGTTTGTTTGAACCACGATTTGTCCCTATTTAATCGAAGAAGAAACAATGTAGAATGTAAGCACAACTTACAGCACTCCCACTTTATAAACGGACTGTGATAAGTGTTTCAATAAAATAAATAATTTAAAATAATAAAACGTTACAAATATTTTAAATCACATTTGTTTATAGCTTTTAGAAAATAGCTTGGACAATAAGAAAGCTTGAAATACCGTAGAAAATAAAAATATAGAAGTGGAAACATCAAAGTACAAGTGATCGCATTTAAATTCAAAAAGTGAATTTGAACAATCTTGGCATAGAAATCTGTGATTACATATATGGACCGTTTAATTCGGAGCGAAAAAGCGATTGGAATGCTGCTGAAACTGAAGAAACAACTATGCAGGGATAAAATGCCCAATCCATCAGCTGATGTTGTGGGGTCACGGCCCCTTGGGGCCCTTAGAAAACTTGTCAATAGTTTACATTTCTGTAGTTTCCTGCAAGGCCTGTGGTTGCATTCAGACCTAAAGGAGTGGCTGACGGCATTAAGCATTTTTGGAACTCGTACCCCAGTCATAAAAAAAACAATTCCTAAACACAGTGCTTTAAATGGGAAAAAATAAGTGCAGGCACTCATTAAATTGAGCTAGGGGCGTGGCTAGTGGGCGGGGTTAGAGGCAGAGCGAGACATGATACAAAAACACTTCTATTGAGTATTCATTTTGCCCTTTCATTTCCTGGATAGTGGTCTCAAACTTTCCATATGTGCAGATTAATAGCTAAAACCCTGAATGTGCCAAGCCATCAACAGTACTTTTACCACTTTCAGGCTAATAATCAAAGTGCGAGAGAGACTCTGGCACTTACATTGGTTGCGGGACAGAGCAAAACATGAGAAATGTATCAATCTAAACAAAATGTGTTAACTCATTTCACAAAATGAAGGCCAAATGCCAAATGTTCATATTTCCTTGTTTTGTAATATTTACAGCTTCTTAAAATAATAATTCTAATGTTCCTACTTGCTTGCATCTGGCGTAATCCTTATATTTACAAGACGCACAGACAAACAAGCATTCTTCACATTTCTTTTCAAATACATCCCGATTCTGTTCCTCTCAACACACACTATCTGTCTTCACATCTCAAACCTAGTGATCCCTCCCACACTCACCTCTCTCCCGTTGGCAGCTAATTCTGTCCCCTATTGTATCCTATCATACCATCACTCCTATTTCTTTTTTTTTTTTGTTTAAATATTTTACTCCTTCTATTTCTAACCTTCCCTCTCCACGCCTCTCTACCTCTTTCTAGAACCGTCTGGATCTCTTACATATCTTTGTCTGCGCTTGCCCCTTCTGCCTCTCTACCTATTCCTACTTTAAACTATCTGCTCCTTCCCCCTCACTCTTCACCTTCACTCACCCCCATGTTCCCTCCTCTCCCCTCGGCAGAAAACCACAGGGCCAGAGAGCTTGCAGTGGCAGACAGTGAACACTGCAGGGTCCCGAGCGTGTGCAGAGTCCAGCACTTTAGAGGTCAGGGAGAAGAACAATACTGGCCTCCCATGTGGGTGTACTTGTAAAGCGCACTGCGACTCCATGGAGTATCCTGGCGCTGAAGACCGCTGGGGAACCCGTCCTGGTTTTCCCTGTGAGATGGTCCCTTTCTGGGTATCTCCAAGGTGAAACCAGGCCTTCCCGGCATCTGTGGGGGGCCGTTGTAGAGTTGAGGCAAGCTTAATGCCCAGAGTTGCTGAGTGTGTTCCCTGGTTAGAGTAGGCACCGAGGCGAGAATTATCGAGTCCGTTTTGACCCTGGTCCACGACCCTGCCGCGTCCGGAATTGAACCCTGGTCCCGAGCCGTTCTCTGCTTATGGGTCTGCCGCCTCTAACCAGTGAGCCACATCACTCCACCATGGGGAAGTCATTTGACATCCCACCTCACCTGGGCGCCAGGGACAGTCCTGTACTGCTCCTCCAGCAGCCAGTGCACCCCATCCGTACCCTGGGGTGTTCCCCCAGTACCCCATCCTCATTTTGTACTTTTCCACCAGTACTCCTGCCCACCCCGTACTGTTCCTCCAGATCCCACTCCCGTCCTGTACTATTTTCCCAGTACTCCTCCCCTTCCTGCCCTTTTCCTCCAGGACCACCTCCCGTCTTGTACTGTCCCTCCAGTTCTCTGTGCACCCTGCTCTCCCTCTGTACTGTCCCTCCAGTACCCCTTCCCAGTCCTCTACAGTTCCTCCAGTTCAGTACACACTTCCTTGTACTCTATTGTTTCTTCAGTACTCTGGGCCCCCCACCTTCACCCATACTGATCCTCCAGTACCCTGTACCCCTCACCCTCGCTCTGTGCTATTCCCCCGAGCCCCCACCCTTGTGCGCACTGCCTCCTCGCTGCCCCCTTTCTGTCCAGGCGGCAGCCCTTGCGCCCCCTCCCAGGTCCACCCTGGACAGGCCGCTCTGGCCGGACTCGGGGCCCCCCAGGGACAGGACAAAGGTCCCCAGTGTGGTTCACACCTCCCAGCCGAGTTTTTTTTTTAATATTCAATAACCGGAAGAGGGTGAATCAGACAGCGCCCGGGGTTCACAAGCCACAGCTCGCAGCTTCCTCGCCACTCAGGTTAGCTAAAAGAGTTAAATTTGAAAGTCATGTTTGTCTTTCCTTCTCCCCTCTTCTCTGAGCCCCTTCCCCCGGGAGGCCTCGGGTATATGTGTGCCAGCTCCCCTTTACTTGAGGTAGGGCTTGGCTCCCCGCGATCCAGAACCTCCGCTCCTGCTGCTGTGGGGGTTCTTTCAGCCGTGTGACCCGCTCCAAGTCCCCTGTGGCCCCTTGATAACTCAAGTTGCAGGGCCCCCTCCGTGCGCCCAGCTGCAGGGCCTTCCTCCCTGGTGCACCCTCTGCGGCCCCACTTGAAGGGACGTGTCCCATATTTGTGCCCAGCTGCAGGGCACTCTCACCCTGGTGCCCCGTCCAAGTGCCCAGCTCGGAGACCCCTGGCCTGTTGCCCGCACTTGTCCCCAACTTTGAATCATGTTACCCCATTCTGACCCTGTTTTGGCGCAGGCCCAGGCAGAGAGGGCTTTGGTTGGCACCGGTCCCCTGCACAGCCCTGGTGCACTGAGGCGAGGCCTTCTACACCATCACAGCTCCATTGCAACTTCACACCTGACGGACAGATCAGAGCCAGTTTGGTTATTTTCGTGCCAAGCAGAGACCCCGGGATCCTTTGCTGTGGGGCTCAATGGCTGCCATGCTGTGCCTCACCCTCTGGCTCCTGGCTGGCTTGGCGGCCTGTTTCCCCCGACAGTGGCCCTTCCAAGGATGGCAGAACCAGATCTTGATGCCAGAGGATTGCCCGGCTTGCCAGGAGGCGCTCTGCCCTGCCTTGCCCCCCTCGTGCCCGGCTAGCTGGGTGAGGGACAGCTGCCGCTGCTGCTGGGAGTGCGCCAAGCTTTGCGATGCCAACCCGAGGGCTGACTGAGTCTGCGGCCTGTGCGTCGAGGGCCTGGTGTGCCGGGCACCACAGCTGCAGAGCCACGGTGCCAGGTCTCCGGAGCCCAGCTGCGTCTGCGCCACCTCACCTGGGCGCCAGGGAGCCCACCACCACATCCCCGCCCATCATAAACTCAATGTCCCAGCAGGTGGGTGGGGTGGGTTGGATTTGCAGGGGAAACAGAGAGGAGAAAGACAATCAGACCCCACTGGGAGGCCAAATGGTGAAAATGGCCCTTTGTACCAGCGTTCTTCTAAGGCACTAACAACACGACCAAGCGGCAGTCCTCCAATTGGCCGTTCAGTCCCCACCAGGCAGCCTGCCAATTGTCACAACACAATAGTACAGACTTCATGGCCAACATGCTGCCAAAAACCGTCACTCAGCTGTCCCTCGAGCACCAGTCAGTGCCCACGTTATCAGTCAGAACCTGAGTACCGGTACTCTCCTTGACAGTGGAGAAGTGTCGGTACTCGGCTGGGTAAAAATAAAAAGTGCCGGTACTCAGTACTGGCGAGTACCGGCCTATTTAAAGCACTGGGCCTAAACACCGGACTAAACCTTCCTTTGGCTTGGCAGGTGCACAAATCAGAGAGATTACCCCTATTGTGCAACCCGTCCACTGAGCGCCCTTTGGCATCTGTATGATCCCAATGCAACCATACTTGGTTCCTATGGAGTTTTAGAAACACCTTTCTTTGGCCTAGATCAATATTATCTGCTAGGTACCTGCACTTCAAAAACAAGTATTAAGAAAACTTAAGAATTGTAAATATTTTGTGTGGTTTTCCTAGCTCGACCACTGCTTGTTCTGTTAGCATCACTAAACTCTCAGTAGAAGAAACAATGTTTTCAGGGGTGCATTCCGGGATTTTGCGTAATTTTTTCAACTATAGCGTTATGTAAACTATTAAAAGTGTATCATTCACAATACCTTATTCATTGTTTATAGTGCATGCTGGTGGGGAAGCTGGGATTCTCATCCAGATTATTCTTACCAATCTCAGAATCCCAGAGCAGGCCGACTGGGCCTTTTTACCTGTCTTAACCCCTTCGATGCACATGACGGAACGGTTCGGTCATGAGCATCGGTTGAGCTGTGCTTATGACGGAACCGTTCCGTCATGACCACGCCCGTTTTCATAAGGGCTCAGCACCGAGGGGAATCTGGATAGCATGCATGGGGTTAAAAGCGTAGAGGGGAAAATTCTCCAATCTTCACTTTAAACAGTTTACCACCGAAACCAATTCTGCTCAAAGAACCACTGACTATGGACTGAAATGTAAAAGGTTTATTACATAGCCAAAAATAATTGGATGTACAGACATCTCAGCAAAAGATTCAGGAAATAAACCGGAACTAATACATACATGATCCTAGGCAGGAGTCTCAAACGACTCAAGTTGAAAAGCAAAATCAATTCAAGGATCATTAGGCAAAGAATGACAATCCCAACTTGAGTTCTGGACTGCATTTACAGAAAGGAAGAATTCGGTTAGACTGTCCCTACTCTACTCTAAGGTGACATCCCTACTTAGCATTACACCCAGACAAAATAAAGGTGTCAGCAGTGAAGACTTCCTAAGAAGTACACTGACTTTTCCTGTAAGTAGCCTCCGCTACCAAGCTCGTTCTAATATGCTCCGTTCTACCCCTTACTCTGTCTTAGGTCCACCATTCCCTTCATCTTCACTTTCCCACAACCCTCTCTCCTAGACCGCTCTCTACCCAGACTGATTAAGACTGCCACTCCACCCTCGGGTGCTGTCCCTAATACCAAACCCCAAAAACAGTTGAAACGCCTTCAGGCATGCCCCTCTGGCAGGTATTGATCCATGGAGTTTTCCAACATGGCACCTCACCATCCAGCGTCCGTTAGAGTGTCCTTGGGTCCCAGGCACCTTCTCCGCTGAATGTTACACTCCCAAATTCATTGGCACCTCTTCCGCGCTCGCTCCTACTAACCTAACTTCTAAACAATGGCTCCTTCTACCTAACGAGGCCCATGGCCTTGCACCTGCAAGCTGAAATACGTGAGAAGAAACCGTGCAACATTCAAAGTTACAATTCACATTTTGCTGAGGACAGTCTTTCCCAAGAATAAGAAATTATTTTCTTCTACTAAAGCTAACCAAGGAAAAATACAGTTAGGCCCCAACTGGCTTCAGCATAACTCAGGCCTTTGTACATTTAAATGTGTTTCTATCATAACATGAGCATTACATTTCATCGGTTAAACATTAATTCTATTTTCAATGCAAGCAACGTCTTTTCACATTAAAACCTATGTTAAATCATTCATTAATAAGCATTTTTATTCTTCACGAAGGCACTTCATTGTTAATACGACATTTCACATGTGATTTCATTTCCACGTTATGCGGACATTAATTCCTGGTTAAGTCACTACATTTATCTACGATTAATAATCACTCCACTACATATTGCACTGATCCCCGCCCTACTGTTACATTTCTAAACTATGTTAGTAAAAGTCCTCTAAATATGTGGGTGCTGACTACGTAGGAAAATGGTGCACCCCTACAAATTTTCAAATAACATGGCGCTCTCTCACTGGTGTAGTTTATATGTATTGATTTCTCGCGAATGTTAGTATAGACTATAAACTCTATTTATTTCCTTTCTATGACTTAACATCACATGAGTATTTTTGAAGCATATGCATGGAATAAGAGATTTGTATTTTTACTTAACTCAATGTTACTGATTTTATCGAACTTTAAGGATAAAAGGCTGAGTGGTCTCTCTGGAATCCGAACCTCTGACCCTAAGGTCAAACTCCGATCCATGAAATAGATGCATTAGGCCACTGAGCCACCAGATCCAACCCAAAACAGTTTAAAGATACTGGTGTCGAGTCACAACCACATGTAAGAGTACTTAAAAGAGTACTCAAGTACTCATACATGCCTTGGTGAATCGGACCCATTTTATTGTACTCGTGTATTTACACATTGTTACATATAATATTACAAAAGCTTTTAGGTTATATTGTATAGGACTATACACATCTTACTTTTTGCCCGAATTTTTTATATTTACAAACAAGATTTATTGTACCTATTATTTGAGAGTATTCAGTATGAATGCACGAGGAAGCACTTTACCTATTGTTAAATCCACCAACTGTTATCACTTGGTGAAATTGTTTGGGCTCTTTCTTAAATTGTAATGACCTCTTAACAAATCTATACTTTTTAAGTTTTTGTTGTGATTATTGGTTAATGTATGATCAATTAGAATTTTATGTTGTAGTGTTTATGTATTATATGCATTAAACATGTACATAAAGTGTTTCTGTAGAATCATTTTAAAGATAAATAAACAAGACTAAAGTCACCGCATCACAAAAAAACGAATTAGCCTGTGAAAGATGGATTGCAAAAACATATCTTGCAGAAATATAGATTGAAAAACAGACTAACACCTTGGCCCTGCATAAAGAGCTCACTGTAAATAGTTCGACATGCATCCTTTCCTATGGTTAAGCACTTTCCTGCTGCAGGTTTGAAGTCAGTGTACCTGAACTTTGGAAATAAATACAGGTCAAAATATTTGTAAGGGATATTATTCCAAGGTCGAGATTTTGACAATCTGTGTTTTTGGAAACCATGTTTTTGCCATCAGTGTTTCATATGCAACACAATATTCACCTCCCACATTTATTTTAGTGTATTACTTACCAGACTTATCTTGGGAATCTTACAAAGAAACATGGCCTTCTGATAAGAATTTGTATCCCTGCTTAGCATTTAGTACTATTTTTAAACCTGGTACATTCTTTGGAGGCAGTCTAAGTTTCAAGGTGCGATTAGGCCAAAAATAGAGAAAATGATCCATTGATTGTACTGAGTTACTACTGCAATTCAAAATTCTGATTTTGGGAGCTATACCACTCAGTGCCTCTTAATTTACGGTTTAATGGAGTATCATACAGCTCCAATATATCTCCTCATCAGTCCCTTTGAAGCTACCTGCCTTACATGCCATGTGTGTGACATCAGTGGGCACTAAAGGGTGCACTGAATGACATTATCAAAGGTTAGTTAACTGCTGGTATTCAGTTAAATATATCAAGTTAGGCTTTGCAGGTTGGAATTGACAGTGCTGCTTTATTTTTCCAATGTTATGCATTTTTGGGGGTGTAGTAGAGATTACACTGCAGTTCATCCTCTTTCTTCAGGATCTGCATATCCTATTGCTAGGCCAGTCTCCCAGCTCAGTGTATTCTTCTACAATCGACTTCGGCTCCAGATGATCAACTATCTCTAGATTCACCTTTTTCTGTCAAAGCTGCATTACCTACGCTGTCGAAAAGTGGCCTGGTGCTCTATGGAGCTTTTATAGAGGAGGCTTCCTTGTGTTGTTCTTGTCAAGATAAACCATAGCCCATTAGTGATATCTGGTAGCTGCCCCAAATATAAATCCAAACAAGAGAAACCTCAGACAGATGGATGAGTCTCTGTACTAGGCCTCTGAACCTTTGGGAAAGTCATAGCCCTCAACTTTTCATGCAACTCTGTATATGCTCTTGTTGTCCTGGTGGACTGTGTGTGTCTTATCTTGAAACAACAAAGGGGGAGATAGAGGAGAGGGGCACGAGGACTCGTCCTCCAAAGTAGTAGTAAAAAAATTTCAGAGCCACAGGTGGGCATTTTTTCCTAGAGTGAGGGAGTAGCCTTGAGGAAAGTGTGACTACCCCAGACTCATGATGCCTCAATGTGGTGTGCAGCATATCTCAAGGAACAGACCAATTAGGTACTGTATATCTTTTTATTTAACCATAATACAGTGAACTATATGATTGAGGGAGTGGTAACAACTAGTAAACTTCCTAGGTCCTGCTGAAAAGCCTTGGGGTAGGGCTTGAAACGAGTTGACCAGAGAACCCCAGGTACTTGACCCTTTAGAGTTTCTTGTTTTGCCCTTATTTTAACCATATCGACTAGAGGTGCTAAATAAACAATATTTTCCTACTACCCAGATATTTTTAATAATTTTTCCAATAACGCCCCCACTCCTATTTCTCTCATCTGAATAGGTCCTAGCACTATCAGTGCTCCCACATACTTGTCGGTCGCAGCACTCCACATTGCGCAGTGGGATGGGAAGAGTCCTATGATGAAGCAGGCCACCAAGGGTTAACCCTAGTGGGTGAGGGTTACCTAAATAAATGTCTTTCTTTTCTCTCAAATATCAGGAGGGAAGGAAGAAAGAGCATAATTCCCTTTGCACTATGCCTATCCCAATGCACTTTATTGTACCCATATACATTAAGTCACTTCCTAGTGAGTACCGCCCATGTACAAGTGTTTGAATGATACCTATGCTGAAATATACTCTAGGCTTTGCGTAGCTTCCAGGTGAACTACAGACCTGTGTATCTGAGACATGTGCTCCTACAGAACACTAAGCCAAAGCACAGAGTCAAGGTCTGAATTACTGCACCTCTGTGCATTTGAATCTTTGGTGCCCCTGGGGTATTAACCTCTCTCACTGAGTTTCTCCTCAGTGATGCCCTCACCATGGCTCGGGAAGTCTCGCAGCATGGCATTGAGCTCATGAATCATAGATTTTCTCCCCTCTGATCAGAGGGCAAGTGTCCAGCCCCAAAATACATCACTTACAGCACTCTCACCTACCACCACAGTCCAAACATCCTCTTTCTGTGCTTCTTCCTGCCCTGGGCATTACTCTACTTGAGCCCTTCGGATTGCCCACCACTCTGATAACCTTGCAATCTCTTGCACAATCAGGATATCACCATCGGCCCTCTGCCCCTTTTCCCCAGTGTTATCACTTGACTCAAGACTATATGCGGACTTGAAGTTCTCTTCAAGAACCCTCTCACTTCCATCCCAAACCCACCCCTGGAACACTGTATAATAACCATCCTCTTACCATTCAGGTTACACATAGTTCTAATATACTGTCGCACAGACATTACTGAATATCTTGATGAAAAAGACTTGATCCTGGGCTCACTGTGCCCAGTGACCACCTGTTTGTCCTCGCGAACATAACCTACGCATGAAGAACCACCAGTAAGAAACATTCTTCACTCAGCCACTCCTGAAAAATCCCTGCTTAACTGACCCCCTCTTCTCCTTTCATCGACCCATCCTTTACTACCCGTGTAACCCCATGCAACAAAGCCCTCTTCCATTTACCCATAAGAAGCCCCATCTCTACTTCTAAAGGGTTCCATGCCCAGACATGAATGCACTCCAACTAAATCAATACCTTCAGCTAGATTCACCATAACATTATTCCTTTTTCTTACCCATCTCTTAGAGCTCTTCAATGAGATACTTCAGCCAGCCATTGACTCACAATATTCTCTTGCCACCCTTTTACCCCTCTGTCCCAAGCCTCTAACACTGGATCTGATCCACCATCTTCTACATCATGATTTGGCTGCACACTCATGGCAACAAGTGGAGAAAATCGATTACCCCCTGAGGAGCCTGAAACCTACAAGAAGGCCTAAATATTTTCTTTTTGTGGAACTGGCCTTTTCACGATCACCTTACCTCGTCCACAGCATCTATCCGGAGTCTTAAATGCCACAATAAGCCACTTTATCTCATATTTCATTTGCATAATGTTAGATTTCGGGGTCTCCAGTTAGCACAGGTAGGTACTTGTGACAAATAGGGACCCTTGCCTCTAGTCAGGGTAAGGGGTACACTCCTTAAATAACCCCTGCTCATCCCCTTGGTAGCTTGGTGCGAGCAGACCGGCTTATCTCATTGGCAGTGTGTAAAGCATTTGTGTCCACATACAGTAATCAAGTGATAACACTATAGATGGACGCCACAAGTTTTATATAAAAAATAAGTATTCTTTAAATAGACTTAACACAAAACTACAAACAACAAAAATCCAGAATACTGTACTCAAAATGGTAGTTTTAGCTTAGTTCTGTTCAGTTCTTAAAATGTGACACTTTGAGTCAATGTACCTTACGATGCGTTACGCTTCCACAACAAAAGTGTTGCAGCGATGGAAATGCGGCAAAGTTTCAATGCAAAGAAATAAAGACGTGAAGATCTTCCGGATGCAGCACGCTTCTCCAATGATGCGAGAAGTCTCGATTCGATGCGTCAGCTGCAGCGACGACACCCTTGTTCCACGATGCGACGACAACAGCTTTGGCTGCGACACTCTTCTCCGACGTTGCATGAGGCTTCCGCACAATGCAACAACTACAGCGGCGACATCCAAGATGCGACAGCAGCAGCAGCGACGGCGACACGCTTCTTCGTTGCGAGACGCTTCTCTCAATGCTGTGCAATACAACAGCTACAGCGGCGACATTCACGATGCGAGGGCAGCAGCAGCGGCGGCGACACTCTTCTTCCTCTTGAGTCGCGCTTCCAGCTCCTTGCGACACGCAGTCCCAAAACAGCAGCAGGCACTTCCAAAGGACTCTGGGGAGCTGGGGGTTGAAGTCTGTTGTCCCTGAGACTTCAGCAGGAGGCAAGCTCTGTTCCAAGCCCTTGGAGATCCTTACAAGTTGATGAAAGTACACACAGTCCCTTTCTCCTCTCTTTGGCAGTTAGGCAACCACTGCAGGCCAATCCCCCAAGCAGCACTTCAGCTTAGGGATAGTCTTGCCTCAGTTTCTTCAGGTTCCTCTCCTCAGCAAAGGTTTCTTCTTGTTTGTACAAAAGTGATCTAAATTCTTGGGATCAGGGTCCCACTGCTTATACCCCAAAATCCTTTGTCCTCTGAGGGCAGAGGGGCCTTTGCCTAGTCCAAACCAGTTCTGGAGCACTCTCTTTACATGACTCCTTCTTTCCTTTCACAGTGCAGGGCAGAAACATCAGACGCCCCACAGGAGGTGGAGCCAGCATTGTGGAGGAAAGGCACAGCCCTGGAGCACTCTGTTGACATGATACCTTCTCTCCTTTCACAGTGCAGGGCAGAGACATCAGACGCACCACAGGGGGTGAAGTCAGCACTGTGGGGGGCAGGCACAGTCCTATTCAGGTCCCAGGTGCAACTCCTCCCTCCCATCTAGATGCAGATCTCTCTATTCACCACTGGGCGGACTCACCCTGTCTCCTGGAATAACCCAACCCTGACACTCAAAGTCCAGACAAGGAATACACAACCTAGCAGAGGCAGGCTTGGATAGGTAGACAAGAAAATACCTACTTTCTAAAAGTGGTATTTTCAAACACAGAATGTTAAAACCAACTTCACTAAAAGATGTATTTTATCATTCTGAGTTCAGGCATACTAAACTCGAATTTCTACCATGTTCCCTGGGTCAGTTAGGATTATAAAATGTAATAGTCTAAGTGCCCATTCTGGCCTATGGAGAATAGGTAGCCTTGCAATAGTGAAAAACGGAAATGGCTGTAATTCACTATTAGGACATGCCACACACACCAGGGCATGGCCTACCTTATGCTTACAGTGCACCCTGCCCTTGGGGCTACCATATGGGTTTCTGATATGAAGAAAATGGAAGGTTAATGGACTGGCAAGTGGGTGCACGTGCCTAGTCAACATGGCAGTACCAGACTGCTCACAGGCTCTGCAATGGCAGACCTGAGACACATTTTACAAGGCTGCTTCTGTGGGTGGCACAACCAGGGCTGCAAGCCCACTAGCAGCATTTGGATTTACAAGCCCTGGACACACTCGGTGCACTTTATCAGGGTCTGACAAGTAAACCAAATCAGCCAATCATGGAGTCACTAATCCATACATCAATTTACAATAGGGAGAGCATATGCACTTTAGCACTGATAAAGTACCCAGAGTCATAAAACAGCCTACAACAGGTCAGAAAAACAGAGGAGGAAGGCAAAAAGTCCAGGGATGACCCTGCAAAAACGGCCAAGTCAAACACATATTTACCCCCATCAGCAACACTTCAGTAGTCCAGGGTATTACAAATCCCGAAGTTGGGGACTGCAGCACTACATGTGAACGTAGAAGTGGTATTGGGAGCACGGCACCCGGCACTGAAGACTGTAGGCCAGAAAGAAGGGGCAGCAACATACAAGGAGACTGTAACACAATGTCCACAGACTAGTATAAAAGCAAAAGGCTGCTTTAATAGAACAGGCTTTCACTTACAACACCTCGGCAACAGCAATTGCAACTAAATGTTTCCCGTTATAACGACTAAGGAAAACTTCCTAATATCCCCTGATCATTAAACCTCCCTGTAACCAAAACATCCACCACATGCACACAATCGGGTCAGCTTTGTAAATTCCTGTAAACCATCCTGCAGTCAAAGTACCTTCTTATTTCTCTCCCTTTAAAAGCTCACCCATTTCCCTTAATTAACTTTCCCTTTCCAACCTCCCATTCTCTAGGCATCACTTTCCTCCCTCTACCGCCCCATTATTCCTACTGCAAACCTGTCCTACCAGCAGAAATGCATTCCGTCTACAAAATGCCCAAACCTGTTCCATCAAAGTCAAGCCAACAACCCTTGAAACTGCTCCTATTCTCGACCCACCCACTTCCTACAACTAAATTCCCCTATTACCCTTTACCTCAAAGCCCTCCCTCCTATACTCATACCCACTCCCAGAACAGTGTCCACAATTACCTCCCTCTACGCAACGTACTTAACTCTACATGGGAGGCAAGGACCAAACTTGCCCTCACCGCGCTAGCTATGCTAGGACACCTCGCTGAAAAGACTGTCCTGCCACCTTGATCCTGAGTCCATAATAAGCCCCTCCCTAAACAAAACCTCCAATACCTACCCAATGCTGTATGGAGCACACCAGTGACCTCAAAAACCTGGGTGAGGTCTGTCCTACCCCGGGCACCACAATGTGCTACCTCCTATACCACCTTTCCTGCAGTCTTCGGCTACACATGTAGTGCTACCATCCATACCCTATGAAGGATTGGGAAACACCTGCAGTCCTGCTGGTCAGACCCTCTAGTCTCAGTGCAGAAATGCAACGTTGATGTCCACTCCTTCCCTAGTTTTACAGACTGAGGTCAGAAGGATGCTTCTGACTCTGCCGGGGCCAGAATGGGAACTGAAACCAGCCCTGGCAAACTGCTCGGCCGGGCCCAGGGGGATCTGGGGAAGTGCGTCCGAGCTGTTTGCTAGGGCGGTTTCTGGTGATTTTGTTACAGGGCCAATATTGCACGCCCCCAATAACCAAAACAGCCACCCAGGTGCCCAAAACTGGCCCCCACCCTGGTGGTCCACCGGGGAAACGCCCGGTGCCCGCTACGGCCATTCCGGCAGTGGACTCTGTCTCACCCCGGCAGTGTCTGCCCATTTATGCCGAGATTTAGGGTCGGATTGGGAGAGAAAATATTCCTGGTCACCAACCTAAATGTGGCCCTGATTGACGAATCAGTTTGTAAAAACAGTATTCCTTTTGGGATGGAAACATCCCTTGAATGGTGAGATGCGTGTACCTCTGCCCTTAGTGCCCAAGCTGCAGTGATATCTGGATCGTTGATAATGATTTTTGGTCATGATCGAACACGTACCATGTGTGTGCACTATGACCTTAGTCTGTTTCATGCACTGCATTGCAGTCTGCTTAGATCACGAGGGGCGCCCAGGTACGGCTGGCAAATGTGGCACATTGAATTAAAGCGCTCTGGTGCAGGGACTCTGGGATCTTGCTAGAAAGCCCCCATAGAACTTCCAAGACTTGAACGCATTATCAGGGACTAGCTTGGAGGTCACCACACGTGAATAGGAAATAACCATCAGCTATAAACCTGGAAGAGGGACTGGAACACTGACCTAGGGAACACCAGTGGGCTTCCCTCAAGAAGGCTGCGTATATTGTTTGCAGCGTGTTGTACTGTACTTTGTGTTAGTAGATAAACAATCCTTTTTTTACATAAAAAGAAATCATTTACTGGACAGTCATTTCTTAGGGTTGCTGGGTATATTTTGAGTTATGGGTTTGTACTTGCCTTACACCTAGCTCCTCCCCGAGAAGCTTTGGTTTGCTCGACTTGTGATGCAGGCAATGTTTGTGGTAATATCAGGGAAATTAACAGTCAAAACTGGCCCACCAGACCATAACCCAGGCCTACAAATAGCCAAGTACAGCCACAGACTGACCTGACAGACCAGCCCATTGCGCCCTGCCAGATTTCTTTATAGACCAGTCTAACCCCGGTAAGATGCTTCCATACAGTCTCAGGTCACGCATACATTGCTGTTTCACCTGCAGTCTCAGGTCACCCATGCCTTGCTGTTTCACTAGCAGTTGTCTCAGGTCACACACACAACTGTGCTTCACCTGAAGTCTCGGGTCACACATGCCTTGCTGTTTCACTAGCAGTTGTCTCAGGTCACACACACAACTGTGCTTCACCTGAAGTCTCGGGTCATACATGCCTTGCTGTTTCACTAGCAGTTGTCTCAGGTCACACACCCAACTGTGCTTCACCTGAAGTCTCGGGTCACACATGCCTTGATGTTTCACTAGCAGTTCTCTCAGCTCACACATATACACGTGTAATGCTGTTTCATTAGCAGTCTCAGGTCACACATGCTGTGTTGTTTCACAAGTTGTCATCTTTGGTAATGCAAACCCACATGAAGCGCTGTTTTACTTGCAGTCTCGGGTCATCACACATCTGTTGCTGTTTCTCCTGCAGTCCCAGGCCACACACACACACATTTTTGTTTATTTATTTAATGCAATTTTATATAGCGCAAACTTTATCCGAAGGTGTCAGAGCGCTTTACATAAGAACCAGTTCCAATACATAAGGACTTAGGATTACGTGCGTTACATAAAAGATACAAGCAGAAAGAAATTGCAAATGTGCAAGTTGTAAAGTCACACAAGGAAGAGAGTCACTCAAGGAAGCGATACAAATGGATAAACTATAAGCGTCACATAGGAATGGTAGAGAGTACAATGGTCTACAGTGTATACTAGTGATTAGTTATCTCTATATACATATATATATATACAAATAGATTTGGGTGGGAGCAGGGAGGGTGGGAGGGATACAGGGGTATGGAGAAAAGGCAAATCAGAAACATTTGAGGATCGTCAAGGGGGAAGCGAGGGAGAAGGGTAGAGGCCGAGGGAACGGACAAGATGGTGGGCCATGGTCAGGAGAAAAAAAAAGTTAAAGCAAATCAAAGTCAGTAAGGGAGAGGAGGCGTGTGGGCTTGGGTCCACTGGATCAACGCCGAAGACCATCAGCCGGTCGTGGTTCCCGCGCCCCCAAACCTGGGAGAAGTTCACTGGGGTCCCCAAAGTCGATGAATAGGCAAGGCAAAATCCAGGAAGAAAGCCTGCATGCGGAGGCAGCGGCGGCAGGCAGCCAGTGGGGGCACATCAACAAAGACATCTCGCTGTCCCGGGAGGAGGGGAGAACACGCCTCACAGCCGTCCCACATCATCTGGAGCCATATCGAGGAGCGGGAGCAACATCGCAGCTAGATGGGCACAGGAGGAGGGCAGGCTCTTCAGGCGATGCTTTGGCAGCAGACGATCGTGGGTTTCTAAGTCCGTCCGGGGAGTCGTTGGCGCCGAGGTCCCTAAGGCGCCTCCATTTTGGAGTCAGGCAAGCGAGCCGCGGGGCAGAGCAGACTGGAGCGCATCTCTGAGGAGAACAGCGAGGAAGCACCAGTTTGTCACGCTGGGGCCCGGCTCACCTCTATATATAAAATGGGAGGCCAGGCCAAGGTCTTCAGGTGGCATCCTCCGCAGGGGTGGATATTGCCGATATCACGTCAGAGCAGCCGCTGGAAGTATCGGCGGCCCCAGCGGCAGACGCTGCAGATCGTCCGATTTTGGCATTTGGCTCTTACAGATAATTTAGTGGGGCTTGGAGAGCCGCGTTAGGATGTTGTGCGCTGGGTTTCCAAGGAGCTGAAGCTCCGGGCATCCATGTTGGAAAACTCAGATTCGTTATCAGCTGGCATTCTAGAATGCCAGCTGATGTCACAGGGTGAGCGCGAGGGCAGGGGCGCGCGAGGGACAACGGGAGCCTGCAGTGGACACAGTAAAAGAGGATATGATTACTGCAACTCAAAAGTGGGCTTATCTCAAAAGCGGGAGCCTACCCCGCACTTCAGAGTGTTGCCGGAGGGCACTGAGGGCCGCCGCGCTGTCCGCTGTTTCACCTGTAGTCTCAGATCAACCATATATCTGTTTTGCCTACTGTATCATGTGCAGTTCCATGTCTTATCCACACGTTTCACCTGCAGTCTCAGGCCACACATGCATTCCTGTTTCACTTGCAGTTTCGGGCAACACACACTCTTGCTGTTTCACTAACAGTCGTCCCAGGTCACACATACATGCAACTCTGTTTCAACTGCAGTCTCGAGTCATACATCGCTTGGGCTATTGCCTCCTCGCACACATCTAGCAGTACCGTCAGGTCATGCAGTGCTGCTGCCTCCACCGCAGTCTCAGGGCTCATTCGCGATCATACGCAGGGTTTTAAGTGGGCAGGTTCTCACCGGTGCTGAGGACCAGCAGTTTTTGAAAGGGGGCCTTGAAACAGGTCTCTATTAGGCTCTGTTTTGTGCCCTGGCACAGGCGGTCCGTTTTTTTCCAGACTGCAGTGACAGCAGGCACATCGATGTGGACGTGCTCACACTGCTCACTTGTAACTAGTGGAGAAGTTATGGCATGATGTCATGCTATGTGAGCCTTGTAGGGGAGGGGAAATCCTTTAAAGAGTCATTTTCTCTCTGGATTTCCCTTCTCTTTTTGAAACTCTGGAGCAGCAACATTGTGTTGTTGTCACCAGAGCTTTAAGTCGAAGCTTTTTCAATATTATATACAAGCCATAGTTGCTGCTTATTTATCTTATGCAACTAACAACCATTGCCAAAGCCAATAGTCTTGAATTGTTGTAGGTATGATGTTACTTGTTGTATCATATATCTGGATGCAATGACAGATACAAAATCAAATTTCACAGACAGATACAACAAAATACAAGTCGAGCAGCACACTATTCCAAGCACAGATTTGTCCTTTATGTGTTTCTAAAACACGCCCTTAATTACATTGGCAACGCCCCTTTGAGAGACCCCCCAGTTTTTTCATCCCACTTAAAACCCTACCCTTACCAGCTGTGGTAGCAGATCACACATGCTGTGGGCGATCCTTGTGCCCTGGTAACACTCGCTGTCAGTGACCTGGGGAGTAGCGAGAGAGATGGGCATTGTAACGACAGTAACATCATCCCAGAGCGAATGAGTGCAGGAAGTTGCAGGAGGGGGAGGGCTGCGCTGCAAACGGTGCCCCGTCGCCAAGAGGAGGGAAAGGGTTGGAAAAGAGCGGGCAGTGCCCCGGGCAGCGAGGGAGTGTGAGTGCAGAGGGCGACACAGGAGCAAGGAGTGCCTAGAGCCTGCATCACTCACTCCGAGAACGGCAGACACCATGAGCGGCAGGCAGCCCGGGGTCCGTGGCAGGCGGAGGAAGCCGGACGCGCACTCCAAGGTATAACCACCTGCCGTGGGGGCCGCGGGAGGGGCGCAGGGGAGCACTGCAGGTAGAGCTAGGGCACGCAGGGCAGCACTTGGAAGCTTGCAGGGGGGCCAACATCTCGTCAATTTAGTTCCCCCATTAATCTACTTGTGAGCGGAAGAACTTTTTAACATGAGAAAGATAACATTGTAGCTTTAATCGGCAGGATTTGTGCAAATATTTGTGCCCGCCTCATCCAGTGTGAACTGTGCGCACGATTTAGGACTGTGCACAAGTAATTGTGTCTCACGCAGAGGTGATGAGCCGGTAGGAACTGGGGCGGCGTGGAGGCTTGCTGCCGGAACGTATGGGGTTAACTACACTTTCCTCGCGGAGTGCGTTCACCGGAGAGCACGGGCTGTGATTTCCACACAAGCTCACTTGTTCTGCGTCTCAGAGCAGCAGCTCACCTTTACAAAATGAATTACCCATCTTAGTTCACCTGGAGGAAAGGCAGTTTATTGTGGTTAGCCTGAGTGACGGGACGATTTCAACTCCGTGTGCGCGAATATTCAGAAGCTACTGTATCTCTAAACGACAGGCTTCAGGACGCGCACGCGCACTAGTGAGCCAACTGAACCTCCCCGTCCCCCGTCCAAGTTGCCAGGGCGACGGCTTCCCTGTGCCTCTATCTGCTCTCTGGAAGTGGGCTGGTGACTCTTGCAGCGTCAAACTCTTTAGTTTTTTTGTGGGTTTTTTTGCAGAAGGGTACGGTACCTATGTGTGTGTGTGTGTGGTGTTGTGTTCGACACCCTAGCAGTGCATTTAGACAAAAAAAGTAAGTGGACCGGCAGTTATTAAAAGCAGCTGCTGAGTGGGGCTCTCGATTTTTGCCCCCACTCTCAAGGCGAAAAAAAATCTTAACTCAGCAGCAGTACCACCCAGGGGCGCAACTAGGTCTTAACTTCGGGGGTGGCTAACATAGCAAATAAGGGGCGTGGCTTAAGTTAATCAAGGGGGCGGAGCTAAAATGGCAGACAAGCAGGATCAGGTAATGCTCAGGCCAAGCTGAGAAAAAGAAGTGGCGATTCTGCATTACAAAACTGCACCTTGGTATTCATCATACACCGCATGGAGACGCTTTCCACAGAGGCTCAAAGCAAAGAAAACACTCTTCCAACCACACACGCATAAGGTGTAACCTGCTACTCACATGGACAAGTGCTTCAGCATCGCACATAGGGGTAGTAAGTGCTCTACAAATACAATATAATACGCCCTGCATTGTCTCTCTCTCTTGGAACACAATGACTATGTGAGGACTGTGCCTGCCCTCTGCATTAACGTATCTCAACTATTGATGAAAAGTGTCAGAATTGGTAGGACTGATCTGTCCCGTCGAAGGAGAATTCCAAACAGGCTATGGCTGAAGGATGCACTAGTTGACAGTATAGATTGGGTTCACAAAGATGGAAACACTCATGGCACAGCTTTGGGAGAGCACTGGTTATGGGAGCAGACCCAGGAAGGGAGGAACAGAGATAGAATAGGAGCCGCAGTCCCCTGAGTATTCTCACCTGCGACAGCAGTTGGTGAGTTACCTTCACTCCACGATGCTCTATCACATGTTTGTGTCACTACAGTTTTATTTTGTTCCGTATGGGGTTGGCTCTGTGGACCTGAATCTGGAGCTTGCAGCTACTTCACTTCTTTCCATGGAGGATGACAGTGTCTTCCACCTCAGCAAAGTATCCTGCCTTTCTTCTCTTAGGTTCTCTGGCTGGATTCAGGCTGCTGGGAGACTGGTCACACTATTGTTCTGAATGTTAGCAGTAAAATTCTCTGTGCTAATGTGGAGATCTTTTGGTTCACATTTCTTACCTTGTATTTGATCATATTTTCTCTAACCTACTCCAGACTTTCCCTCGGATAGATGGACCATGGCAACGCATTGATTGGCGCGTCCTTGTGGTGATCTTTTGGGGGGTCTCCCTTTTCTCTCTCCCTTATCCCTTTTTCCTCCCAAGGGTCAGTGACAGACCTCACCTCAACCGCTGTTGATATTCACCATCATAGGAGACTGAGTGAATTTGACAGCAATTATGCAGTCTCGTCCATACTGAATCTCGATCCTAACACCATGCCCATGATGTCCCAGGTGCCAAGATGCTCATGTACCATTTCTCTTAAAACAACCGTTGACATGTGAGGCCCCTGTGCCCAAAACAACATGCGCCACCTATCTTCAAGCATAGTTCTCCGTCTGGGGCCAATGTTTCCCCCAAAGCAGCTGCTGCCTTGCCTTGTTAAAACAACTGAATACAAATTAAACACACCAAAAGTGCTTAGGTGAAATCCCTGCATTCAGGCAAGGATATCACCTCGGTGGCAGCCCGTCTCAAACAAAACAAGAGGTGTGGGGCAGGGAGGGTTGTTGAAACCTTTCAGAGGCGGGCTGGCAGGGCTTGGTTCTGGGCCTCTCCGAAAGGGTAATTAAAATCACATTCTCGGATGCTAAAGCATCCTATGCTACACACAGCCTAAAAAGAAATTTAACTGGGGAAGAAAGGTTTCCATGCTTTAATTATTTTAATGCGTGTCAGTAAAGTGTCATGCGGTCATGATGTCTTAGCCTGGCAGACATGTACAGTCATCTGTAGCTGTGTACCTTCATTTTGTACTGCCGTCCCCTGGCCATTCCACCAACAGCTTCACTATTCCCATTCAGCAGAAGACGTACATTCTTTTTATAGTGCAGCTTTGAGAACACCCACTTTTTCACTACTGCTGAAGAACGTGGATTGTCTACAAACAGCACAAGTTCTGCAGATAAAAGAGTACGCTTCATGTATTCCCTTCTTTGAACCTCAGCAATTTACACAACGTTCAAGCAGGTTTCAGGCCTCCTGTTTCTGTGCGCGAGTAGCTTTTCCAGTTAAGGTTTTTCTGTAAATTCAGGCACTTATAGAAGTGTTCATCCCGTTACGAATTTAGGACTACAAGAACCAGAATGCAGAGAAAACGTTAACTGGACATTTCTAGCGCAAGGAATGGGGAAACGTGAGAATACTGCATAATTTCCTTATTCACGTAATGCCTATTGCCTATTTACTACGAGACAGCTTTCAGGACATTCACGATTCTGGGTAGTCAATTTTTTTTTCTTTCCACTGTCAAGTTAAAACCTTCACACCTCCCAGCAAATAAAGTCTCGCTTCACGCCATCAGGCTGGGTTCACAATGCACCAGAGAATACCGAATCCCAGCCAATCCCACTGTAAACAATCAGCAGAGGTGTGTGGGTGGAGGCGACTACAGGAGGCAGGCGGGAGGGGTGGGGGGGGCTAATTCTTCCAGCCGTAACCAGAGTGGATGTAAGAAGGGCTAAAAACATAACAAAAGCCTCATTTACATTTAAATGGTCTTTTACAGACCTGTGAAGTACTCGGGCGCGGCTGCAATTAAAACGTCGCCAGCCGCGAAGCTGTGTCAGCCCAGGCTGACACACACGACGGGGGGGGCTGAAGCCCGGTGAGCCCAATGGGTGTTGCGCGCCTGCAGGGGCGCAACTAGGTCTTAATTTTGGGGGGGGCTAACATGGCAGATGAAGGGGCGTGGCTAAGTTAATCAATGGGGCGGAGCTAAAATGGCAGATAATCAGGATCGGTTAATGCTCAGGTCAAGCCGAGAAAAAAATGTGGTGAAATCTGCATTTGAAACTGGACAACAATTAAAGCACACATTTTTGTTAATTTGATGCATTTATATGCACACACACACACCCACATTTCCTTAAAACCCTACAACCCTTCAACTCATACCAACCCTAAAATTGCCCCCCTGGCACCCCAAAGCCTATACCTACCCTGAACCCTAAAATTAACCCAAAACCCATACCCACACTGAACCCCAAAATTACTCCTGGCACCCTAAAACCCATTACCACCCTGAACTCTGAAATTACCCCCTGACACCCCAAAACCCATACCCACCCTGAACCCTAAAATTACCCCTGGCACCCCAAAACCCATACCCACCTGAACCCTAAAATTACCCCTGGCACCCCAAAACCCATACCCGCAGTGATCCCTAAAATTACACCCTTGCCCCCCAAACCCATACTCACCCTGAATCTTAAAATTACCACTAGCACACCAAAACACATACCCACGCTGAACCCTAAAATTAACCCCCTCACACCCTAAAACCCATACCCGCCCTGAACCCTAAAATTACACCTGGTACCCCAAAACCCATACCCATCCTGATCCCTAAAATTACCCCCCCCCTGGGACCCCTAAACCCATTACCACCCTGAACCCTAAAATCACCCCCCTGGAGCCCCAAAACCCATACCCGCCCTGAACCCTAAAATTACCCTGGCACCCCAAAACCCATACCCACCCTGAACCCTAAAATTACCCCTGGCACCCCAAAACCCATACCCGCAGTGATCCCTAAAATTACACCCTTGCCCCCCAAAACCCATACTCACCCTGAATCCTAAAATTACCCCTGGCACACCAAAACACATACCCACGCTGAACCTTAAAATTAACCCCCTCATGCCCTAAAACCCATACCAGCCCTGAACCCTAAAATTACCCCTGGCACCCCAGAAACCATACCCATGCTGAACCATAAATTACCCTCTTGCCCCCCAAAACCCATACCCACTCTGAACCTTAAAATTACCCCAGGCACCCCAAAACCCATACCCATGCTGAACCATACATTCCCCTCTGGCACCCCATAACCCATATCCACCCTGAACCCTAAAATAGCCCCCTGACATTCCAAAACCCACACCTGCCCTAAACCCTAAAATTACCCCTGGCACTATAAAACACATACCCACGCTGAACCCTAAAATTAATCCCATGGCACCCCAAAACCCACACCCACCCTGAACCTTAAAATTACCACTGGCACCCCAAAACCCATACCCATGCTGAACCATAAATCCCCCCGGCATCCCATAACTCATACCAACCCTGAACCATAATTCCCCCCTGAAACCCCATAACCCATTCCCACCCTAAACCCTAAAATTGCCCCCTGACACCCCAAACCCCACACCTGCCCTGAACCCTAAAATTACCCCTGGCACACCAAAACACATACCCACGCTGAACCCTAAAATGTTCCCTGGCACCCCA
Source organism: Lissotriton vulgaris (assembly GCF_964263255.1). Classification (NCBI taxonomy): domain Eukaryota; kingdom Metazoa; phylum Chordata; class Amphibia; order Caudata; family Salamandridae; genus Lissotriton; species Lissotriton vulgaris. Next base: position 302,340 of record NW_028255144.1, read on the forward strand.
TAACCCATACCCACCCTGAACCCTAAAATAGCCCCCTGACATCCCAAAACCCACACCTGCCCTGAACCCTAAAATTACCCCTGGCACACCAAAACACATACCCACGCTGAACCCTAAAATGTCCCCTGGCACCCCAAAACCCATACTCACCTTGAACCCTAAAATTGCCCCCTGGAACCCAAAAACCCATACCCGCTCAGAACCCTAAAATTACCCCCTGGCACCCCAATCCGTAACCCACCCTGAACCATAAAATTACTCACTGGCACCCTAAAACCCACACCCACCCTGAACTCTAAAATTACCCACTACCACCACAAAAAAAAAAATGAACACTACAAACTTACACTACATTTGCATATTTGGAGGGGACTGTCCTCTTTGACGTTTCTATGTATGTAAGTCAAGAACAACATTCAAAGTAACCTAGACATGCAGGCAGTAGGTAATGCTGTACTGAAAAATGCATTAAAGTTACTGGGACTTACATAAATAAAAAACTGCTGCCCGCTCCTCTGATACTATACTGTGGAGGCTGGCTCATCAGCAGCACTGTGTGTGTCCTGGCATCCAGCCCCTCGAAGGTCTCAGAGTAGATAGGTGGGGGTCAAATGGCTCCTGGATTCTCCTTGCCTGGGCCTCCTCTGCTTCTTCCCTGGTGCCCTTGGATGCGAAAATAGCAAGATCCATGGCCCTGTTCACCATTTATCTGGTGAGCAGCGCCTTGGATGTGAATTCCATGCCATCCAAGTACACAGACAGCAGGGGCAAAGGGATGGCCAGTGCAGGTGATGCTTTTCCTTTGTAAATTAATTCCTGCTGGCATCATAGCCCAGGGGTTGCTGTCTGCGCACTTGTATGAAATACACATCTATACAAGTGCACAGACAGCACCCCATGGGCTATGACGCCAGCAGAAATTCCTTTACAAAGGAAAAGCATCACCTTAACTGGCCAGCCCTTTCCCCCTGCTGTGAAAAGCATCACCTTAACTGGCCAGCCCTTTCCCCCTGCTGTGCACTTCACACCCCATGCTCACAAGCGATCAAGTGCTTAGGTGAAATCCCTGCCTTCAGGCAAGGATTTCACCTCGCGGCGCCACCGTAAAGGAAAACAAGAGGTGGGGGCAGGAGGTCACTCACTGAAGCAGAGGCTGGCTGGCTCGGGCTGCTGGGCCTCTCAGAAAGCATAAAAAAAATCATTCTCCGATCGGATGCTATCTTGCACCATTTCAGTGCGTGTAATCTTAGCCCGGGCAGAGGAGGCGACGGGGGGGGCTGAAGCCCGGTGAGCCCAATGGGTGTTGCGCGCCTGGTACCACCCATCACTGCTTTTGATTTAATTTCAATGAAGACTCGTTTTTTGTTATTTCATAGTCTCATCATTTCAGGACTGAAGCTTTTTCGATATTATATACAACAAATCCATGGTTGTTGTTTTTTTTTCTTATGCAACTAACTACCATTGACAAAGCAAATAGTCCTGGCTTGTTATAGGTGTACTGTTACTTGTTGCATTATATATCTGAATACAATGACAGAAGCAGCAAAATAGTTTTTAGCTTTAGTGTTTTAAAGCCACGCCCTTAATTAAATCAGCCACGCCCCTTTGAGTGACCGCCCCCCACTTAAAATCTTGGGCTTACCAAAGATATTTTAAGGGCCACTTTTTTTCCTCCATCTTAAAAATCTATTATTGGGCCATGTTCCCTTACTCTAAAATTCTTACAATATAAACTCACAAAAACAATTGGCACTTTACATAACTAGATGTTTATGTGCTATTGGGGCCCCATTCAACCCAAGGCCAATTATGAGATATGGGAGACTCCAGGCCCCATCATCACATTCTACGGGGTGACCCCATCACTTGGCATTACGTCTGACCCAAATTAGAGATGGACGAGCCAGATAATTAACAGAAGGGCCAGCACTTTAAGTGGGCCGGGCCGCAGTTCCGGTACTACTTTAAAACGGAAATTTAAACATGTCCAAATTTGGCCCTATATTAATGTCCTTAAGTCTACTGGCGAAAACACCAATCTTTATTTGAGCAATGATCGTAAAAATTGTTAAAATAATCCTTGTCAGTGATTTTGTACCTGTTTATATTTCACTTTTTTCACTTTTTTTTATCTTGCATTTCCTATGAGTGTTAGCTATTTTAAAGATAGTGTGGTTCTGTATTTTTTGCGTGTGGCATTTTACTCTTGCATATGAGCCTCCTCCGATAATGGTCCACAGTTGAGAACTCCTAGAGTTGGGGCTGAAGCAGTGCGAGTTTCTCACAGTACCTTGTCAAGGGGTCAAAAAGAAGTTCAGAGTACATGGCCATTCAATGCTTGGCCTCTCTGCAGGGCGCACAGAGGGGTGGCCATGTATTCCGATTGCAAGTATGATTCTGTGCGAAGTGTGTGAAGGAGTTGCACAGTTGTCAAAATATTGACAAGGCAAAAGTAAAACAAATGCAGTTCTTACAGGTGAGTGAGTGGGTGCGTTGAGTGTTTGGGGGTTGGTAACGTGAAGGAGATATGAGGAAGTGCATTTAGGAGAGAGAGAAAAAAGGATGCTGAAAAGGAAAGAGATGAGGTGTAGGATATGCAGATGGATGAGACGTCGAGAGAACATTGGCATACATGTCTAACTCAGAGTGAACATACCAGGAGTGATTGAGACACTCTAGAGACCACTAACCCTTCAACACGCCTTACTAATTGTTAACAAGTAGCGGTTTTTAATGGACCCCCTCTAGGGTTTACTTTGAGGTCAGGGAGAAGAGGGGAAAGAACCAATACATACAATAATCAACAGAGCTCCCTCGTGACCTTTAAATTATTCTCTCAGGGCACAATCTCTGATTCCCAGGGTAACAACATGTCACAATGTTTTTACTTTTTTTACATTATTTTTTATTTAAATTATTTAATCTTTTCATTTGATTTCTTTCTTTAGTATTACAACATTTTAAAAAGAATTATTTTCTATTTTCTCATTTGAAGAAGCATTTGTTTTCATCTAAACATTTGTTCCTAAACACAATTCTACAAATACAACATATTAATAACTCATATTCAAGGTAGAGAACACCCTATTCACAACCATTCATTCACACTCATTCCCATACACCACTTAAATTACACAAACTCACAAAACAATCTAATTTCTCTCTTTATCTGTTGTCCAACATGAACCCAGATGGGTGAGGTTTTACAAGGATTTGGCCAACGCGTTTCGGTGGAAAGAAACAGCAATGAAGACCACCTTCATCAGTACCCTCCAGATAACTCAACTGTTCTCTACAACCTGGAGTGTTAATCTGAAAGATATACATGAAATCATGTTACTCCCATACCCTGCATTTATATGAACAATTTTTATTAAGGGAGATATTGTATGGACCGACCTCACATCTCACACTCTCCTCAACATCAACACTGCACACTATTAGGTTCACCTTATATCCCTTAGATTGTGAGAAAATATTCATGACAGAGTGAAAACACATACAGCAAATCCATAAGCTATTTAACTTTTCTCCTCAAGTCCATTCTTTCAGATTTATTTATGATGGACCTTTGTACTTCCTACGGTTAAAAAATCTATATACACTTACAACAATATCTTCTTTGTGAACCTTCTGTTCTACACAGTTTCTCTTGATGATTGGAATGGGAAGTGTACCACAGTATTATTTTTTATCATATCTAGAAGGAATGGAGCAGAACTTTCAAGACTTTTGTAAAGGATTGGTTTACTAAATCATGAGTTCTAAATTTGTTTCCTGTTACCATTTTCTTCCTTTTCGCATATAGAGGCGGTATACTTCACTATTCTGCACTTTCTCTTGTTTGGCGTCACACTAATACCCTAAAAACAAATTGGGGGCCATTTTATATAGCAGTTATTTATGCATTACACTTTATTGCATCAGCCTTTTAATGATCACTCTCTATTTACCTTAAAAAATACAAGGGTCGTACTCTCTTTGTTTCACATCTGCCCAGCGTATGACCGGTGTATACTATCAAATGTTCCTCTGGGCCTGAAAGTCCCTAGAGAATACATTTTTTACATTAGTTTAAGGGCTGATTCAAATGTGCTAGTCAACCACCCTGTCTTACTTAAATGGTGCACTTAGTTCAATTACCTGTGCTTTAATTTGCTTTGCCAATTTGAGTTTCCAGAGCCACCCCGATTTGCAGTTCTACTCCTGGCTTCAGGGACACTGTTCAAAGTGAGAGGAAAACCAATATTTCTAAATGTATCAAACATGTACATACTCAACAGTACATGGCTGAAAGTATTATAGCTGCAAGATTGATCTCTGCGCCCTATCTACGTCCTCTCATTTAACCATAACCGGCGCTGCGTATGAGCTGTACAGGCTTCGATTTTCAAATTATCACCGTTTGTTATACCATACATGCATTTTGTTTCCCGCTACCTCACATACCTTTTAACAGCTTGTGTACAATTTTAAAAGTTCCACGCTAGCTCACAAACCTGAAACAGCAATTGTTAATGCACAGTCTCATTATTTCAGACTTGAAGCATTTTCAATATTAATTATTCACAAGAAAATTATTGTTACTCATTTACCCTAAAAGGGTAACCGCCACTGACAAAGCCAATATTTCTAACTGCTTTTACGTGTATGTCAGTTGTTGTGTTATATATGTGCATGCATGAACCCAAAACGCAGTGAGGAAACAAAATACTGGCCAGGTGGCACACGATCAGAATCACAGAAATGTAGTTCCTGTATTTAAGAGTGTCCCTGTGGCATATATCTGATGGACAATTGTAGTCCAGTTGAATACATGCATCCACAATCGGACCTATGAACACACCTAACTTTTAGGTTTATCTAATAACCACAAAGACCATAGAACATACTCGTATAGAAGGAGCTAAACACTTAGGTACATAAAGCAATCGTCTTGGTAATATATCCACACAATTAGACAGAACATGAACTGTGCCACAAGTTACTAGCTTGACAAGTTTATAGTTAAAACATATACATGTTTATTCTGCATAGTATAATTATATTTATACACAAAAACATTAAAAAAAACAGTACATCATAAAATTCATAAGAAGAAAATATTCACATCAAAATATTAAAATTGATCAAGAGAACAAATGTCGACGCAGCGTTTCGGTGTTGATAATAGGCACCTTCTTCAGGACTGTTTCTCTTAACTAAACAATGCTCTGGAATTACTCAGAGTCAACTTGCAAAGTTGCTTCCTCGTATGGCGTTGCGACACTGCTAAAGTACTCGTACCAATACTTCTACGTAGTACTATTCATGCAGTTCCTGTTCAAATTATCAAAGAAATCCACCCTGCCTGGGGGAGCCACCGATCTTAATTCAGGTGCTTGATAACACCTATTTCCTGTATAGTCAAGAATCGCTGTGGCAGTCAGTGATACTACACTGACTGTCGCAGAACTCCATACGCGCTGCCTGTGGAGGAGCAGGGAGATCGACGATTTTTAATTAGTTCACAGATCACCTCTAAACCGGAGGTCACCCCCGGAGTTTAAGAGTGCCGTGGAACACAGCATCACAGGCCCGGCCACAGCGATTCTTGACTATACAGGAAATAGGTGTTATCAAGCTAAAAGAGACTTTTGGTACCTTTTGAAGTGAGGCCAACAGTGAGATTTCGGATGTTTTTTTTTTGTTTTTTCCCCCTGTCCGATGATTATGCTGCCCTTGCTTTCTCTTTTTCTTCTGGCATATCCAGACATATCAGGTCGCGCCCTGATTGTTGGTACACATGCTCAGCAAAGTGGCTCCCCTATGGTCTCTGTACGAAGGTCTTGGAGGCTTTGACATCACTGATTGGCGGAGGCTACCTGAACAATAATCCCTGCTATCCAGTTTACTGAGGCAGTGTGTCACTCTCTTCAGACTTTAACGGAATGATCAGGGTAGAAAATGAGGACAAAAAATAAATAAATCATGTAAAGATATGATAAGGCTTCTTCAAAATTCAAAAAGTGCATTTATTTAGCATGCAGAGGAGTATGACCTTAGTACATCATATTATATCACTTCATCAACAAGGGTTTATTAAACATTATAGTTTTTAAACGTAAACTTGAAAACATTCCTGCCCATACCTCCCCTTTCCCTGACAACAATCGTATTAGTAACCTAAGAGACAAGTTAGTTGTCTTGCATACTCTAAAAGAGGCCTAAAGTCTTATTCTAAATTGAAAAGAAAAATGAGGCTCTGTGAGTTAAAATATTTGCCTAGGATCACACAATTTGCAAGCATGGCAGCCAAGACTTAATACTGGTGTTCTTGTTGGACACTGTGCAGTTCAGCCCATAGATGGGTAACTTTTTCTGTCTCTTGTTTTATAAAAATAATGCTTTTGTCTTCAACTCTCTGTGCATGAGTTTAGAGCATGGTGGCAGGCAGACGCCACAGGGAAGCTCTGCTTCTGATGGACTTGAGGGCACAAGGAGAGCTTGAGCTGAGCCAAAGCGAGGCATCTGACTCAAACCCAGAGCCGGACTGGCCGTAGCGGGCACCAGGCGTTTTTCAAGTGGGCCGAAAGGGTGGGGGCCGTTTTTATTACTGGGGGCCGGTTTTGCAGATTTACTTCAAAATTGGCCCCCTGTAACAAAAGCGCACCAGCAGTGTTTCCCAAACAAAACAGCAACCACGACCACCCCCCCACAGCAAGGCCCCACTGACCAATCACAATACTGCAAAGCAGTGTTGTGATTGGTAGGCACAGAGGTTCCCTTTACCAATCACAATGCCGCCACAGGATATGGGGCCTGAACACTGGACCTCTGTTGGGAACTCGAGATTGCTTTACCCTATTTCTTGAAGATAGATTAAGCCGTGGCACAGTTAAAGCTGTACCACATTTTACTTGCTGTTGAATGGGCAATCCATAGTGTTGCAGTGTGATGTGAGCATCACTGTGCTGATATTAAGATGGGCTTTGTTGGAAGGCGGTGACCCCAGGGGTCAAGAGGACTCTCCTAACCGCCTGGAACCTCCTCTCCCACAATTACTGCCGAGTCTTATCGAGGGGGAGTCCCCGCTGGGGAGGACTGATCGTACACACTGTCGACACACCACACTTATGAACGGACACCACACCGTGATTCTTTATCAAGAAAGACTTTATCAAGATTAAAAGTAGGGAGCAATATACAGCGATCGAGGGATCGCAAAGGTCTTGTAACGAGGGGTCGGGAAGCGGGACAGTCTCAGGAGGCCAGCGGGCACGCCACGCACCCTGCGCACAGTTCTCAATCCTTGAACTGGGGGGTACGGGGGGCTGGCGATGTGGCTTGCTGTCCTACTCACTTCGGGTACAAGATGATCGTGAAGGTAGCGACGAGGTCAGCAGGGCTTGGTCGGGAGTACTCCGTCGTACTCGTAAGCAGGTGGAGCCGCGACAGCGTCAGCAGGGCTCCGATGGTCAGGTCTTGTGCTTCGAGAGGGAGCCGCGACAGCGTCGGCAGGGCTCCGATGGTTCAAGTCTCTTCGAGGGGGAGCCGCGACAGCGTCAGCAGGGCTTCCGATGGTTCCGTTCCGTAGGTTCTAGGATGAGCCGTGACGACGTCAGCAGGGCTCGGTGGGTCAGAGTCTGTTCTCCTCAAAGTTAGCCGCGATCCGATCAGCAGGGCTTTCTTGTCCAAGATACAACTGCCGCTTAGATGGAAGGCAGGCTGTCTTATAGTCATCGCGCTCTTTGATGTCCGGACCCTCAGAGGCAGGAGGCCGGAGGTCCGAGGGCCAGGCGCCCGATCATCTGGGCGGTTGGTTCTTTGATGCTTTGGACCATGCGCCCAGGGAATCCCAGACGCCCATCAGGGCCTGGAGCCAGCTCACTAGGAGGCCCAATGTGCGATCGAAACCAGCCCCCAGGGATAGTTCAGAGGTGTGATGGAAACCAGTTCCTCGGAAGGGGGCCGGAGGTGTGAGGGAAGTCTTTGTTTCGGTTACTTGAGGAGTCGTTCACCCCCCGGGTAGATCTGGGCACGTCGGACGCGCAGGCTCAGCTGCAGCCAGGAGAGGCCAGGGGCTGCCGAAAGGGAAGAAGGCGGCCGGCCGGCCGGGGTGGCCACACATGGAGTCTGATGGTCACGTGCACGGGTGCAGGCAAGCGGTCTGGGGATCGTCTCAGGTCCGGGGTAGTAGTGTCATGTACAGTTCTGGGTGGACGGGAATCCGCTCCACCCGTAGATCTGGGTCTGCGGAGGTCAGCGAGGACCACGCCACGAGGCCGGGTCCAACAGGCTTGCTAAAGATTTGGCAGTGAAGGAGTGTCTTACCATTGATACAAGCTAGTTAACAACTTCAGAGTAGACTTGCTCTGCACCACACATAGATCTGGCAGGTTTTTGAGGAAATAAATACAAGACATGTCAACAAAGAAACTATCATCAGGAGTCTCTCTGAGCATGCACACTACCCTAGATAATATGAAGAGGTGCAGATTCCTTTGGATTCTCTTCTTCACCTGAACAGATTTAGTCATGTGAGGGGAAAACCCAGTTGGGTTCCTTCAATCATCCCTGAAGCGGGGGGAGGAGCTTCGCGGGCAACCAAGATGGCCGCGTAAGCTCGGAGCTCCACGGACCTTCCGATCCTCCTAATATATCCTGACTGAAATCCTGATCCACGAGGGTGGATTCTTATTGCTGATGGTCTACTGAGGCGGGGGCTGCCTTCCGCTTTCGAATCGGTGGTTCCTACGGTGAGCTACGTCGAGTTGAACTCCGTGCCGGTGGCTGTGCCATTGTCTCTCCGGTCTCCGCCACTCCGCATGATTGGACTGCGTAGTGACTGGCTGCTGTCCCTGATGGCGGAGTGCTAGTGCCTACAGTGCGCTCTTTCATCGGTCTGACCTAGCTGTCTAGCTCGGATTCTCTTCTTGGCTCGCGGGGCTCGGGCTTGGCCGGTGCAGCCCTTTGTCCTCATCGGAACCAACATGTCCGGCAGAGGGGACCCCGACAAGACATCGAACAAAGGCGTCCGCGGAAAAGCTCAGTCGCAGCAGAGCAGAATTGAGCGTTATGTCCAGCCGAAGACGCCGCCTGTCACAGGACCTTCTGCCAAGAACCTTGCATCTACGGGCTCGCCTGACGGCTCCGAGCCTACCCTGAGCGACATTATGGGGGCCATCAGCAGTTTTCGGGCTGACATGCAGCAGCAACATGAGATCTTGACCCACAAGGTGGACACTATGGTTGTTGACCTGACTCTCATTAGAGCCGACCTGGGCAAAACTAATGATCGAGTGAAGTCACTGGACATTAAGACCTCTAGCCTAACGGCCGACGTCTCGGACCTGCAAACCGAGGTCCGGAACCTGCGGATGACCGCTGACCAATTCTCCAGGAGGCTGGAGGACTTTGAGGGACGTGCCAGGCGACAGAACGTCCGCATTGTTGGTGTCCCGGAGGGGTCGGAGGAGGCGGCGACGGACCTCTTTGTGGAGGACCTGATAAAGACCCATTTGGCACCGTCTGGTCTTAGCAACTTTTTCTCTGTGGAGCGTGCCCATCGAATGCCGGGCGGCCCGCCGAAGTCAGGCATGGCGCCTAGACCCATCGTCGCACGGCTCCTCAACTTTCGTGACCGAGATGCGGTCCTGCAGGCGTCCAGACGGCATGGACCACTCCAGTACCAGAATGCTGAGATTCACTTTTACCCGGACTTTACCAGGGCTGTTCAACGGCAGCGCCAGAGTTATACGGGAGTAAAGCGCCGACTGCGAGATATGGGGTATAAGTACTCTATGATGTTCCCTGCCAAGCTCCGGGTTGAACATGAGGGCCGTGCCCTGTTCTTTGACTTTGCCGAAAATGTGAGTGAATGGTTGGACACTTTATCGCCCCGTCGGGACGCTCAAGAAGATCAAGATGGAGGTGCAGCTGGTGGCCCGGATCTATGAGACTTGGCTCTACTGTGTGACACTGGCGTTTGGTGACCCCGCATCGTGAGACTTTCGGTATTGTGTTTAAGGGACCCTGCTGACTTTCCTGTCTTTACACGGGGGTGGCGGGAGGTGTTCGTGGAGATTCCTCACTCCTCTGGGACTTTTTGTAGAGTAGTTATGGGGCGACAGGCACACTGCTGGTTGGGGGGGGCTTTTTAGTCTGATGCAGGGGTGCAGGGTGGGGGGTGCAATTATACGAGTTTCTTTGTTTGTTCGTTCTTTCTCTCTTCTTTCCTTTAGGCAATGGACCATGTTTGCTACTGTTTTTCATTTGAAGTATGGGTTGGCTGAGATTGGGTGGGGCGGGTTGTGGGACGATGGGGGGTAGGAAATTGAAAGTGATCAGTTGGAATGTTAACGGGTTGGGTGATCGAGTTAAGAGAGGGGTGGTGCTTCAACTGCTTAAGAGACATATGCCCGACGTTGTGCTCCTACAAGAGACGCATTTGATCGGAAACTCTTGCAAGGCTCTTAATCGTAAGGGCTACAAGATGGTGGCCCACTCTGGGTTCTCTTCGGGTTCCCGGGGGGCGGGTATCCTGGTGCGCACATCTCTCCCCCTTGAGATAGACGCCACTGTGATTGATGAGAGGGGGCGCTATGCCGCAGTTGCAGGGAGGTGGGAGGGGCGTTCCCTCGCGCTGCTTTCGGTTTATGTTCCCCCAGGCCTACAATCCAGTACTTTCCAGGACCTTGGTGGCGCCATTTTGTCCTTGCCTGATGGTCTATTGATAGTGGGGGTGACTTCAACTCAGTCTGCTCTGGCTCCCTGGACCGCCAACCGCCGAGAGACCTCCGCAATTCCCAATTGTGGTTGCCTTCCTTTCTAGACTCCATGGGTTTGGTGGACAGCTGGAGGCTTCTGCATCCCGCGCTCCGCCATTTCTCCTTCCTTTCGAGTGCCCATGGTAGTCTCTCTCGTATAGACTACGTTTTTACCTTAGCTGCGCATGCGTCTGCAGTATCAGAAGCCCGTTTTTTGGCGCGGGGCATCTCCGACCACTCCCCGTTGTGGGTCTCGTTTGATTTTAACATCGTCCTCTCTGACCGGCCGGTAGTGGTTAACCCCTGGTACTTCCGTAATCTCAAGACCCGTACGCTCCTTGCTAAGGCCATCGACCTATACTTCATGGAGAATGTGGGTTCGGTTGGCTCAGCCATTACCTTGTGGGAAGCATTTAAAACTGTGTTAAGGGGTGAGGCTCTTGCTCTCATTGCAGAGGCCAGGCGAGTCAGGGATGCCGCCCTCACGTGTGTTGAAGATGAGGTTTTGCGCCTCGAGTCCCGACTGGGGCCTGAGCCCGATCCCTCTCTCTTGCATGCCCTCTCCCTTAAGCAGAGGGAATATCATGATCTTGCCACAAATGCTGCCCTTACCCTTGCCAAGGAACAGCAAGGGCGTATTTACGATGTTGGAGATAAGGCTGGGAAACTGCTGGCTTGGTTGGACAGACGCGAGATGGCTAGCCGCGTCGTACCTGAGATCTTGGGCGACGACGGGGTCGCCGTCACGGACCCAAGTGCTATTGCCGAGTCTTTTGCTGATTACTTCCGGGGGGTCTACACTTCCATCTCAGACCGCTCCGAGGCTGACTCAGCTGCGTTCCTCTCAACGATTGACCTTCCCTGTCTTTCTGAAGAGGACCGTGATGATTTAGATTGGGACATATCCGCTGACGAGATCGCCACGGCGATCCGTGCACTTAGGTCGGGAAAGGCGACCGGCCCCAATGGTATTCCGGTCGAGTTATACAAAATCCGACCAGATGTGGTGTCCCCACACCTGCGGACTATGTTACTGACGGCATTGGAAGAGGGACTCCTCCCCTTGGACCAAAGGCTGGCTACCATCGTGGTCATTTACAAAGAGGGTAAACCTAGAGACGTGTGCCGTTCTTATCGTCCTATATCTCTCCTCAATGTGGAGCCTAAGATCCTAGCCAAACTGCTTGCCAATCGGTTGGTCGGAGTCATCAGTGATTTGGTACACCCAGACCAGTCGGGTTTCATTCCCCGTCGTAACACCGCCCTTAACCTGCGTCGGCTCCATGGTGTCATGGCCAGAGCTCACACCCTCGAGGAAGCGGCGGTGCTTGCTTCTCTTGACGCCACGATGGCTTTTGACTCGCTTGAGTGGGGTTACCTCTGGGCGGTTCTGGCAAAGCTTGGGTTTGGACCGGTCTTTGTGAGTTGGGTACAGCTCCTTTATGCTGGCCCGCTGGCTAATGTCACTGTCAATGGTCGCGTGTTGGCGTCCTTTGCCCTACACCGGGGGACCAGGCAGGGTTGCCCTCTGTCACCTCTCCTGTTTGCCCTGGCTCTTGAGCCGCTTGCGGCCATGCTACGTACACACCCGGACCTACATGGTATAACGTGGGCCCCGGGCTTTGAAGATAGTTTCCCTGTACGCGGATGATATTCTGCTCTATCTAACTTCCCCCTGCAAGTCGCTCATTGTGGCATGCGACGTGCTCAGGCTTTTTGGCCGCTACTCTGGCCTGGTCATCAACTGAGCCAAGTCTTCTCTTTATGTTCTGAAGGGAGACACACCGCGCCTCCCTAGAGGCTGCAATATCCAGATGGCCGGGCACGGCTTTAAGTACCTGGGAATATACATTTCCGGTAGCTCTAAGGCGCGATACGACCTCAATCTGCTCCCCCCCCTCCAACGGTTGCGGAGGGACGTGGATAGTTGGCGTAGGCTTCCGCTCTCTCTCCTCGGTTGGGCAGCATTATTCAAAATGATGTCCTTGCCTAGGTTCCTTTATGCCCTACAGAACACTCAGGACCTGGTCCCAGCCCGTTACTTTCGTGAGATTGAGAGTTTGCAACGAGCCCTTCTCTGGGATGGTCGACCTCGTGTCGCCATCCAGAAGCTCACGTTACCGTGGTATGACGGAGGCATAGCCTTACCGGATGTACGTCGATACTACTGGTCCTCTCAGCTCACTGCCATCAACCATGGTTTCTATGGCCCCGCTGATAGCCCGGGCTACGCAATGGATAGATGGCTCTTCCGCGGCAGCAACTATTATCGTGCCCTGTACTCTAAGTCCTTTGATCGGCGCCTATCGGGCCCGACCAAAGTGGCGGTTCACATCTGGCGGACGGTCACTAAGATGCAGGGATGGCAGGGCAGACTGACTAGGTTCACCCCACTGTACGATTCGGACATCTTGGGCAGATTATGGCACACCAAGGGCTTTGACAAATGGGATCTTATAGGCATCTCCAGGGTGGGCGATATGGTAATTAAAGGCAAAGTCAAGACCTTTCCTCAACTTCAGGCCGAATTCCGTTTGGGCGCTTCGGAGTTTTTCCGCTACGCCCAGCTTAGACACGCATTGCTCTCTGCCAAGCCACCGGAAGGAGAGATTCCTGAAAGCTCCCCCTTGGAGGACAGGATACTTGATGGCCATATGCCTGACAGTGCTATTTCCCTGTCCTATAAGAAATTGATTAACGTTCGAACTGATCTCCTCCTGTGCTTGCGAGGCCAATGGACGGCGGACGGCCTGGAGCTTGACGACGAGGACTGGCAGAGTGCAGTGTCCTCCCCTAAGGAGGTCGCGATATCCTCACGTCTCCGACTGGTACAATTCAAAATCCTTCACCGGGTGTATGTCACCGGTCCTCGGCTCATGCATATGGGGTTCTCGCCTGATGGTCTTTGTCGTCGAGGTTGTGGTGCTCTAGCAACCTTCTTACATATTCTTTGGGATTGGCCCGTCATTGCCCCCTACTGGGCGAGAGTGCACCGGATCATGGGGGAGGTGACTGGAGTGGTGTTGGTTGCGGAGGCGCGGAGGTGTCTCCTTAACGTCTGGGAACCGACTGACCACAACACGGCACAGACTCGTTGGGTGACATTGGGTAATATGGTTGCTAAGCGTGATATTGCTAAAAAATGGGGTGCTGCTGCAGCCCCCCTTGTGGTGCAGTGGAAAGCCAACATGGATTGGTGTATGCTCCGAGAGAAGACGGTCTATGTAGCCAGGGGGAGGCCTCAGACATGGAATAAAGTGTGGGGGGCATGGAATGCGTACAGGGGCGATGTGTGCTTGCCGCCGGAACCTGTCTCTCTGGACGAACACCTATCACCGTAACCTGTGACACCAACTGATTTATGTTGTTTATATTTCTCCTGTTTTTTTTCCTACCCCCCCCAATACATCCTACTACTCATTCTTTTATTGATTCTCCTTCTGTCCTCCCCTGGCCTTTTGCTGACTCCTTGACGTCTTTATTGCTCCATTGCCACTCTTTTGCGCCTTTTTGGCGTTTCTTTTCTTGGTTTAGTTTTCTTTCTTAAAAAACAACAAAACAACCTGCAATGTACTGATGTGAATAGCCTTGCACTTTTCTCCTCCTGATTCTATGCTGCCTTGCCTCCGGGATGTTAGGCTGAATAGCTGTGTGCTCTTTTATAATAAAGGTTTTAAAAAAAATTTTAAAAAAAAAGAAAAAAATCATCCCTGAAGCTGTCTTGCTCACCCATCTCTCGGTTGGACATGTTTGGCCAAGGATCAACAGCAGTACATTTTGTATTTGTGTCCCGCTACTGTTCACCCCAAGAGGTGACAATGAAATCGTTGTAGATATGAATAGTGGGCTTCGCCCTCCCCCCGTCACCATCATTTTGTTTAGTAGGTGTAGACTCAACATCAGGCGGTACAGGCTCTCTTATTTTATATTATGTGGTTCTTTTCCTTGGCACAGATATCCAGTGATTGGGAAAGAGCTCTGAGCTCACCATTACCCACCATTAAGCAAGAGTCTACTAAGGAGTGCAGAAGATTTTTTCTGAGTCCGATCCTGATGCTTTATTGTCTGAGTTTTTTGGGGCATTTGGGTCTGGTCAGATAATACTGCAGTTGTTTCAAACAAAATATGTTAACAGTTGGATGCAGGCGGGCAACTAGAGCCAAATTTCGGGGGGGGGGGCTGAAAAATATTTCGGGGGGGGGGGCTAATTCTTCCGAACTTAGACAGAGTGGCTGTAAGAAGGGGTAAACACACAACAAAGCCTCATTTACAACTAAAAGCCTCATTTACAACTAAATGTTAAGTACTCTGGTGCGGCTGCATTTAGATGCTCGCCAGCCCGCGAAGCTGTGTTCGCCCGGGCTGTCACACACAACGGGGGGGGGGGGGGGGCTGAAGCCCCGTGCCCCCAATGGGTGTTGCGCGCCTGGTTGGAGGGTAGATAGTTCTGGAGGCAAACCTAGTGATCCCTTGGACCGGATTCTCACTTTATGCAGTGCAGCGAGGACCTCAGGAAGATCCAGACATAATGTAGGGTTGTGAATACCATTTGTCTCCTGTTTTGTTTTTTGTCCCTTGATTGAATCCATTTTTATGACGTCCCTGACTGATTCTTGACTGACCTAATAATAGTTGAATCTCACTGACACATAGAAGGACATTATTTAATTCAAAAAGACTATTCCTAATCAAGTGATTATGTAGGGTTAATAGTCTCTGGCGCAGAAGCCATGCGCCGCCCTGTTCCTTATTTTCTCCTTTTGGAAGGTTCCCAATTGGTGTTCTACGTGATTTTGGATGCTGCTCACAAAACAATGCAACACTCTGTTGACAAACAGTTACAGAGGTAAATCTGGATGGGACTCCTTTTATCATGGGCGATTACGTCCCCATGCCAAGGCCATTACAGAGGAAATGTTTGGTGGCAGCTGATCAACAATTGCTCTTCACTCTTTTTACTTACACCAAGTGAGAATGAACACCCATGATTAGATCATTTGCACATGTTTTTTAAGCAGTTTCTATCTGCTGCAGATGATATGTTTTTTTTGTTTAATTTGGCATTTCTTTATAGGTTATTTCAACAGCAATACAAATATGCCAATATTCGAGCTCCCAGAGCATGCTTCCCATACAGTTATCATCAGAGTAAATCCTTTACAATAACAGTGAACACAGCACTCTTCACCTCCGTATGTTACCAAGTTCCCGAAGAGGCCCTGGTGATTAAGCAAATATAAAATGTTTAGTGGACCCACCCATCACCACCCATGGATGCATCCCTTCACA
Source organism: Lissotriton vulgaris (assembly GCF_964263255.1). Classification (NCBI taxonomy): domain Eukaryota; kingdom Metazoa; phylum Chordata; class Amphibia; order Caudata; family Salamandridae; genus Lissotriton; species Lissotriton vulgaris. The sequence continues at coordinate 318,380 of NW_028255144.1, forward strand.
TTGTGCATGTCAGCCTCGTTTGTGTAAGTGTCTAGATTGTGTCCTCCCAATGGAGGTCTTATGTCGTCCTTAACCTCCAAACCTTTGCCCCCAACTTCTGCAAATACATGTCCTACACTGTGAGCCCTTGCATGGCTCTCCTCTTCGGCTCCCCCCTTCACCGGGCATCCAAGAGCACCACTGCCTCGGCCCTCGCCCAGCACTACATGGTGTCAAGCCAGAGCGACATATCCAGCGCAGCCTGAGATTTCCATGCCATTGCAATCTGGCTTTTGCACAACACGAATGCTAAATCAATATATCTGTGGAGATATTTATCCCTCTTGGCTCTGGATCGAATACCCAGCAGGCAGGATTCCGGTGAGGGCGAAAGCACAGTGCAAACCAGCGTAGAGGTAATCCTCGCCTCCTCCTAGACCCCCAGCACTTCAGGGCAGTCCCACACCATATGGAAAAATCCAGTATCTATAACCCCGCATCATGGGCAACCCAGATTGGTCATAGGGAACATGCGCGATAAGCGGTGGGGTGTGAGGTAGGTTATGTGTAAATAGATAAATTGGGTGAAATTAAAGCGTGAGTTCCCAGCGACATCTTTAACCTGCTGTCCCATTTTTTGTCTGTCAATTGAAGGTGAAGGTCAAATGTCCAGTGGTCCCTGCACTTGGCAACCAGCTTCTTTCCCTGTCCCAGGAGAGCTGCGTACAGGACCGTGGTTGGCCTTTGTTGCACATAATATGCAGACTCTAGGGAGGCCCGACATGTATGACAATCCTTCTAGTATATCTAGCTCTGGCAGCAAATGGGTTAAATCCGCCTTAAGGGATACATTGTCAGCAGATCGTGAGGATTCTGCACTAATGAAACATTTGATGTGACATGCGATTTTGGTGAAAACTGTCAGTAATATGGAACCTTATTTGACCTGGAACATGACACGACACCAACGCCACCTGCTGATTTATCATGGGTTGAACTTATTTCCTCAACTAGTTCCTCTTAATCATGGTTGTTTTACGAACTCGGACTTGCCCCTCTGTTACTGTGACAACACTTCGATTACCATCACTCTGCATATTGTTATCACCTATCCAAAATATAATAATCTGCGACACAAATTTGTTACGCCCAATTTTAAAACAAGTGAAGTTTACTCAAGTTAGGACTGCTTTATTGTACTTCCATCTGCTAGATTCTCCCACAGTTTGCTTTTTTCTTGTTTGTTTTCTCACAGGGTTTTAAAATAAGTACGATTATTTCGATGATAATTTGTGTAAGAGCTTAATTGATTTGACTTTTTATGATTTTATTTTTAAAAATCGAATAAAGATTATAACGAAAAGAAAGAAAGACTCTGATGGCTTTATGTATACCTCTGTAGGCCAGCATGGTGTGGAGCGAGAGTGCAGTTTCAGACTCCGTCTGCCTCGGTCCCCATTTGGAGGTTAGCTTATGATGGACAACTCCGTAAGTCAGAAATAGCCCAGCCAGTATGCAGAAAGCTTCACAGATCCATTGGAATGGGCAGATCACACCATTCTGCATAAAAATCCCAGTCGGAGTCACCCCGCCTTTTTTCAGCAAATCACATTGTGAAGTTGGATAAAGTCCTGGAGAGCCTGCATCTGCCATAGTGGTATTAGGGGTGAATACGGGGTAGGAGCACCATGTCCCTGAACATACCTCTGACAGTTGCTCCTGGCCGCTGTAATTTGTGGTGATTCCCCAGGTATCCCGGAGCCCGGGGTCAAGAGCCATGTATACATGAGAGTCTCCAACAAGAGGCGTGTGATCTCAATTCTCTCACCACATGGGGGCGACCCGAGCCACTGCAGAGCCTGCTTTAGTTGGGTAGTGGTGAAGTATAATTCGAAGATAGATGCGCTGAGCACAGTTTGTCTAGAACTACTCTGCTCTATCCCTTGCCCCAAACCACTTCCACTAGTAAAGACTTGAGTTCAGTGAAAAAATGCAAGGAGAGCACGAGCTGAAGATGCAGAAGCCGTGGGAGAGACATCCAGAATGATAACGATCCGTGCACTGAACCAAGGGCTCTATATAGATTCCCCTCCACCAGGTCAGCGTCTGACTGATATACTCTTATGCCTAGATATTTAAAAGTATTGCACTGCCACTGGAGGCATTCCCTGGAGAAATCACCCCTCTCAGTATCGTTTCACGTTTCAAAACTTTATTCGATTCATAAAATGGATCATAAAAGTGCTGAACATACAAACCATCGTTCCTCATATAAAAGAAAAATACACAATTTCCACAAATTTATAAAAGACATAATAAAAGGGCCATTGTAAACATATATGCAGATTTTTTGGCCAGAAAACATTATATGCATTTTGGTACTAGCCATAGCCCTTCCTAATCTTTAGCCAAACTCTAATAAAATTTAACATGGCACAGCAGGTTTCAGCAGAGGATAGTAAAGACAGGTAATTGTACCCTTCCTTATAAGTACAAGGTTGCTGCCCCTTCAGAATTGGTTTAATAAACCGGATTCTTAGCTCTTGATATAAGGAGCAAAAAAGGACCACATGTATGGTGCTTTGGCTAACCCTGTTATTACATGGGCAAGGGGGCAGCCTCTCACACCACACCCCTTGTTTCGGAAAAGCAAGCAGAAAATGCAGAATATCCAATCTAAACCTTGTTAGTAAAAACCGCCATTGCACATTGAGAGTAAATGTTAAATAGAACTGAGGTTGGGGCTTACGAACATGAACATTAACATCATCCAAAGGTGGTGAATTCAATGATTTCCAATACATTGTCTTTATGTCCGTCTTTTGGTTTCCCTCTATTTTCTGGGTTGTCATAAAAGGAACCCAAACCAATCTTATTTAACATATTGCAAACATAGGACAACCAAGGGATCTGTTTTGAATTTTCTAAGGCCATGCAATCAATGATGATGTCTTTAGTAAGTTGCAAGTCTTCAGATCGCCATATTTTGCCCCATAACAATAAAGGGGACAAACGAATCGTATCAGATACGCTGACCATTCCCATTTCTTTGTGGCAAAAGATGTTTGAGGAGCCTTTGGGGACTGATAAAACCCTTTTTATAAAATTATTTTCCACCACCTGTATCACAGTTGGTGTTTCAGTTCCCCAAACCCCTGCCCCGTAGGTGGCCACGATAAACATTTAGATGTATAGAGGGTTTTGAGGTGCGTAACATGTTTTTGGCCCAATTTGCTACAAAAACGAAAGATGCCCTCTATTGCCCGGGTCGCACTCTGGGCTCGAACCTTCATAAGTGGAGTCCAGCTTAGTTTGTTATTAAACAAATTACCTAGATAGTTGAAATTATCCACCTTTCCAATTGTGCGATTATTTACCACAAACTTCCTGATGTTTGACCCTTTAGGACCACAACACATTACAAAAGATTTGGTGAAGTTTACCTTTAAGTCAAGGTCCAGCATGAAAGTATAAAAGGCATCTAAACATACTTGCATGCTATTTCCAGTTAGGGTCATTAAGACCGTATCGTCTGCGTAGGAAAGCATGGGGATACTTTTACCATTAATTTTTGGAAAATCGCAACCCTGGTCTAATAAGTACTTTTCTAGCCCGTTCGTGTATACCAAAAAAAGAAAAGGCGCCAGAATGCATCCTTGACGCACACCCTCAGTTGATGGAATTGATTTTGTCATTTCGCCTCCAGGACCAAATCTAATTGCTACAGTTGTTGCTGCATGTAACCTACGAAGCAATGTGACCAAAGGTTCCTCGAAGCCCATGTCATCCATCATCTGCCACAACTTATGTCTACAAACAGTGTCGAATGCACTTGACAAGTCCATAAGGGCAAGATGTATTGCAGACTTTTTTGCCTTCATGTACTTGCCTATAATTAGTGCCAGATTCAGGCACTGCTCGACAGTCCCCTTTCCTTGCCTAAATCCATATTGAGAATCAACTATAAGACCTGTTGAGTCTGCCCAGCTTTCTAATCTGGCTAGGATAACCCTGCCCAAGATTTTGCATGAGGCATCTATTAGGGATATAGGACGATAGCAACATGGGTCGCACCTATCACCCTTCTTGAAGATCGGCACTACAATTGCCTCCTTCCAAGAACCAGGGATGCGACCGACCACAACAGCCTTAAATACATTCAATAATAAGGGTGCTCACAAACTAACGTTATGTTTAAAAAGGTCCAAGGGGACAGCATCTGGGCCTGGAGCTTTTAGTGATAAACCCTTCCCTAAAGCTTCCTCAATCTCTATCAGTGTAAGTGAAGAGCTGAGGGTCAAAGCCGAGGATGGTATCGCCAGATCCCCTGTGCTATCCGATCTTTCCATTATTGGAATAGAATTAGGGTTAAAAATCTTACTAAAATGTAGTTCCCACTGATCAGCGGTGACCTGCATAACTATAGTTTCTTTATTGTCATTCTTAAAAAGGGGGCGGTTTAGGACCTCCCAAAAGAGCCTACTATCTCTTAGTTCTGCAGCCTTTTCTAGGTCTTCCCAAGCAATGTTTTTTAGGTCCTGCTTTCTTTTTACAATAGCCTCCCTATAAGCTTTTCTGCTAGTTCTTACAAGTTCTCTATTTCTTGGTTTTTGGCGCAAGGCTAGTTTTAGGGATTGATGTGTGGCAGAACACACGGAATCAAACCATCTAAAGGCCTTTTGGCCACCCTTTCCCTTGGGTTTCCTAAGGTGCTTTGCTACATGCCCACACAGTTTCTCGAAACTCTCAATAACCTTGTGAGGGTCAGGTACTGGGAGTAGACATGATTCCATTTCCGTTTTGCAACTATCAAAGATATCTTCCTCCAATTTTATTGTATCTACCTTCCCCCATTTTAAACTAACACCCTGATTCTTGCTGTACTTGATTGACTGGTCCCAAGTCTTTGATGATTCTTGTACTGGCAAGCACAATGACAACATTAGGGGATTATGGTCACTTGCGGGATTGGCCACCACCTCGAGCTTGTCAACATATTTAAGAAAGCTACTGGACACCAGGACAAAATCAATGGTGCTCATCTCTCCCCATGTACCCTGGAAAGTTGGTATTTGCGGTATATTAGGGGCTGACCAGGGTTCCACCACACACAAGTCATTCAGGATAATAATATTGTTCAAGGCGTCCCCCTGGGGTGTATGTTTGAAGTGAGTCAAGGGCTGTGTGTTTGAGTCCTCCAGACCGCACACATTCGAACCTCCAAAACTGCACAACGAACAGTTAAAATCGCCAACCCAAATGACAGACGATAATGGATGCTCGCTTCATGCTTTGCCCACTGCGTCCTCCAGACTTTGAATTATCGATGTGTCACGTCCATTAAAGATATTGTGATACCAGTTGACTAACAACACAGGTTCTGGGAAAAGATGCTCCAATAACAACAATTGATACCAATTTGTGTCCACTAGTTTCGAAGTTGTCAACTTCTGTAGTTTTATGGACAACGCTGTCATTATGCCACCCTTTGCCCTCCCGGATGTCGATGGAACGGCCAAAACATTAAATGATTGAAAGCCCTCAATGTCAGAGGCAGTCCTAGTCCAAGTTTCCTGTAGACACAGGATCCCCTGGGCTCCTACATAATCCAACCACGCATCATCCTCCAATCTGCCTATAAGTCCAGCAATATTCCAAGATATTAGAGACAGCCCCGGTTTCCCATGAGTGCTTCCCATAGTGTCTTTTATACTTGAGGGGTCTTGCCCAGACAGTAGTGGGTAATTCTCACAACCCAAGATAGTATCTCCTCCATAAATAACATCATTCTCTACATATGGGGGGCCAATACTCACAATATCACAATCACCAGTCACCACAACTGGGTTATCATTGCGGGCTATCCCTGTGTTTTTCCTCTTTCCCAAGTCTAGCGTGGGTAGAGCGTTGCCCTCAGACCTAGCTGATGGTCAATCTACGCCCTCCATACCCATTAATGGGTCAAAGCGGTTTCTCAATGGGATATTATTATTTGACATCCATCCTGGGTACTCCTCACCTTGATACCTTGGTCTTCGTGGGTTATACGGGGCTTGTGTGAAATGACCCATACTCGGTGGTCCCATAAAGGGGCCATTTATCTCATGCCAAGGGCCACAATAATTTTGTGTGCCTTGGTTCATATTCAAGCTATGTACCCAACCCGAATGATTTCTGCCGCGCGTTCTTTGCCCGCGGTGGTTGGGATTTGAGATGGTATGATAACGATTTGGGTAAAAATATTCAAGTCCCACACACTGGATGTCCCCCATCCTACCGAACCTTGCTTTGCTGCAGATCATAACCTTCACCCAGATGTCTCTAAAATTAATCAGAATACAGTCCCCCTCCAGATCTTTCTTGCTTGGCCCAACCCAGGGGACCCTTCGCACACTTAAGATTTTTGTAGCAGTGTCTTGGGAAAGGGGCCTGTTATTATTTAGCCAGAATTTTGTTTTATTTAAAATGTCCTCCATTTTCTCATATTTGTTCGCTGCAATTAATGGAACACCTGTCAAAATTGCCATGTAGGGGGCAGCATCAGGGGGTATATTTACATAGATCTGTTTACCAGGCAGGGGTGTTTTACTAGGGGCTAAGGGTTTGCTAACTGGAGTTTCTCTCCCCTCAGTAGCATTTAACAGGGCAGGGGCAACTGTGTTTACTGGTGATGCTACCGCCAAAGAGTTCTTTTGCTGAGATCCCACAGTAGTCGCCAGCGTAGTTTTAGACAAAGTAGCTGGCACTATACGAGGGGTAATACCGTTTGAATCTGCAGATACTGCAGTTTTCGGTTGCTGAGCTTATAGCTGACTTTTCTGGGCCCCCTTTTTTGCTGTAGTAATATTACCCCCAGTAGCAGCAAGTTGTTTGCTATTGTCTACAAGACTCTCCAGTAAAAGGGTATTTTTAGATGTTAAGAATTCTAATTGATCTAGTTTTGAGTTAATGATTTGGGTTCTTTCCACCAGGGGAGTCACCAGACTTTTTACCAGCTTCTCTAGACTGGCCATGAGATCCTTATTATTATTTTCACAGCAATGTATCCAATGGCCAAATTCCTTCGACATGGGCCCCCCTTGTTTTGCAAATTTGGCAGCGCCTCTAACCGCAGAAGTCTTAGCCGTTTTAGTTCTATTTCCATTAAGATGTCCCCCACCTCTCTTACGTTTACATTGCTTGTTGACTGTAGGATCAAGTTCTTGAGCATGAGATGGTGAAGGACTACACTGTGGGATGGCTGTATTTGGGATCTGATCTTTAACGTTCCTACTTGCATTCTCTTCTGTTACACAATCCGCTATATTCTCCATCAATGTTGGCGGGGTATCCAATATTACTGCTGAAATAACGGGGAATTCTAGGTCACCAGTAATACTAATTTCAGGGGTGGTTGATGAAGCAATCCTTCCCAAGGAGGAACGTCTCCCAGTAAGTAAGTCTAAGGATAGGCGTTTCTCTGTTAATGCAATTTCTTTATCTAAAATCCCCGTGGCCCTAATAATAAAATCGTCTAGGGTTCCTGTAGCTTTACCACTGCTTGATTTCACCGTTACTTGTCTACTTTTCCCAGATCTCAGGGACATCATGTACAATAAATATATACAATGCAGGTCACAATAATCTAAGGAATGTCCACTTAAAATAGAATTAAATATGGTACCAGGTTACACGAATGTCAAAAAATGTCTTAATAATCATGAGCAAGTCTTGAGTTCCAACCTGAAAGAGGGGTGGCCCGGCCCGTCCTTATACGGCCTTTGACGGCCTTAGACGGTCCCGCTCTTGTCCCGGGCTTCTCCCGGCGCCCTCCCGCGCGCTCCCGCGCAGCGGTACCAAAGCACAGTAATGAAGGGAGAGGTGGGGCGAGGGGCGGGGCAGGCAGGGAGAGCGACCCAGGTGTTGTGGGTTGACCTCACGCTGGGACTCCTGGAAGTTTGAGTCCCTGCGGGTCCGCTCGCAGCCCTGCACTTCCCTCAGTCAGCACAAGCGCCCGGCAGCAAAGCCCCTCCGGTCACAGGGCGCCTCTCCTCGCCTCACGAAGCGGAACCCGCGGAGCGGGTCCGGCGAGAAGCTGACGAGGAGAGAAGAAATCCAATGCAGAGAGAAACGGCCCACAGTGACAGCTGGACAGGCAAGAAATCCCCCGACGTGCAGAATCAAGGCAGGTTTTAGTCTTGGGCAGGGGGCGGGGCAGGCAGGGAGAGCGACCCAGGTGTTGTGGGTTGACCTCACGCAGGGACTCCTGGAAGTTTGAGTCCCTGCGGGTCCGCTCGCAGCCCTGCACTTCCCTCAGTCAGCACAAGCGCCCGGCAGCAAAGCCCCTCCGGTCACAGGGCGCCTCTCCCCGCCTCACGAAGCGGGACCCGCGGAGCGGGTCCGGCGAGAAGCTGACGAGGAGAGAAGAAATCCAATGCAGAGAGAAACGGCCCACAGTGACAGCCGGACAGGCAAGAAATCCCCCGACGTGCAGAATCAAGGCAGGTTTTAGTGCTTGGGCGGGGGGCGGGGCAGGCAGGGTGAGCGACCCAGGTGTTGTGGGTTGACCTCACGCAGGGACTCCTGGAAGTTTGAGTCCCTGCGGGTCCGCTCGCAGCCCTGCACTTCCCTCAGTCAGCACAAGCGCCTGGCAGCAAAGCCCCTCCGGTCACAGGGCGCCTCTCCCCGCCTCACGAAGCGAGAAGCTGACGAGGAGAGAAGAAATCCAATGCAGAGAGAAACGGCCCACAGTGACAGCCGGACAGGCAAGAAATCCCCCGACGTGCAGAATCAAGGCAGGTTTTAGTGCTTGGGCGGGGGGCGGGGCAGGCAGGGAGAGCGACCCAGGTGTTGTGGGTTGACCTCACGCAGGGACTCCTGGAAGTTTGAGTCCCTGCGGGTCCGCCTGCAGCCCTGCACTTCCCTCAGTCAGCACAAGCGCCCGGCAGCAAAGCCTCTCCGGTCACAGGGGGCCTCTCCCCGCCTCACGAAGCGGGACCCGCGGAGCGGGTCCGGCGAGAAGCTGACGAGGAGAGAAGAAATCCAATGCAGAGAGAAACGGCCCACAGTGACAGCCGGACAGGCAAGAAATCTCAGTATCAAGAATGGGGTGGGGGTGGGGGGCGGGGAACAAACAGCATTTGGTCCAGTTTACTCTGAGACTGGACATCACACCAAAGTCCTCCAACAATGCCATCACCCCAAACAATGCAGATTCCAGGTCCCACAAGAAGATCAATGTGTCATCTACATACAACGAGATTATATTGCAAACACTCTGTACTCCAATGCCCCACTCTGCCCGCATGTGGAACCAACAGGCCAAAGGCTGCATAGCCTGGGCAAAGAGTAAAGGAGATAATGGGCAGCCCCGTTGCGTGCCCCGGCAAATATCAAATTTATCAAAGATGTACTGGCCAGTCTTGAGCGCTGGGATACTGATAGAGCCAGGCTATTTGATGTGGCTTAAAACCCTCTATCTGCATTGCCTCAAGCGTTGCGAACAAGTAATCCCACGCTAAGGGGCCGAAGGCCTTTTCAACGTTGTTCGACATCGCCGCCGAAACACCAGTGTTACCCAGATCAGCCCATAGAAGTTGCAGTAATCAACTGAGGTTTTGAAATGTGCTTCACCTCGGTATAAAGGTATTTTGGTCTTCTTGCACTAAGGTGTCGAGTAGTGGAAGCAATCTGTTCACCAGGGCCTTCTCCAAAATCTTGCAACCCAGATTCAACATCGAGAGTGGCCTGTAAGATTGCACATTTAAGGGTTCACAGTCCGGCTTCGAAAGAGAACCATTATAAGAACCTTAAAGTGCCTGGTTCCATGTGCTGCGGTGTAAACTTCCTGGAGCTTGGATGTCAGGATAGCACTGTAGGTGGAGTAATACTCTTATCGGCAGACCGTCGGTGCTCTGTGTTTTACTACAAGTAATTTGCAAGATAGCTATACGCAGCTCATCGAGCTGAAAGGGAGCATCAAGGCCGGCCACTTGAACCGTGTTGAGCCCATGGAGTGGGATCTACCAAAGGTAATCGCGCAAGGCAGTACTGGAGGGCCTCGGAACAGCTACATCGATGGAGCTATAAGCTCACAAAGGCTGCATCAATGTTGCCCTGCATATTAAGAATCATGCCATTATTCGCTCATATCATACCCAATGGGGGGGACGTGAATGTTCATTGCGTATGAGCCATGCTACCAAACTACTCGCTCTGTCTCCTTCCCATGCAATCTGGCAAGGTAGTGACTATAATCAAGTCACACCAATCTTTGCTCCAATTCCATGTGTTCCTGCTATAGTTGTAGCAAAGAATCAAGCAGCGCAGGGGACCATGGTTGATCTGTCTCCAGGCTACGCATATCCCGCGGGAAACAACACTTACAATGCAACTTTTACAACGCACTACCTTTACAACGAAACTTTTACAACGCATGCCATTACAACGCAACCATTACAACGCATGTCACTACAACGCATACCACTACAAAGCATACCCTTACAACGCAGTCATTACAACGCATACCATTACAACGCATACCTACACTATCCAACACTTACCCCACTGTTGCACCCCCTGGAGTTAAAATTGTAATTTTTACCCCTACACTATCCAACACTTACCCTACTGTTGCACCCCCTGGAGTTAGAATAGCAATTTTAACCCCTACACTATCCAACACTTACCCTACTGTTGCACCTCCTGGAGTTAGAATAGTAATTTTTACCCCTACACTATCCAATACTTACCATACATGCAATGTAATGGTATGCGTTGTAATGGTATGCGTTGTAATGACATACATCCTATCCCGCTACATGTGAGCACTGAATTAGGATGCTGTGAATGGCAAGGAGCTCCGCTCGACACCAGTGCGCCCCCAGTGTGAGCACCATCACATCCCGCCTAGAGGTCGCACAGCCAGTGGTCAGGTCAGCTGGCTGAGGGAGCCCCTATCCCCAGGCTATCAGATAAACAATTATAATAACAATATGAACATTCCCTCCCTCTTCCCCGCCAGGCAGGGAAGATGCCCCATTCTCTGACATAAGACAAATGAGCATTCAAACAAACTAAAACTCTAAAAAAAAAAGTCGACCAGTCATTTACAGTAAGCTGTGAAGTGGGTGTCAGTAAAACATATCGTCCAATGTGTGTTGCAAACAATGGATAGTCCTTCGGTCCACACCAGCTTTCCCATCCCCCCTTCGCTAACCAGAACCCACCCACACATTGTGACACCCGGCTTACCACCCTGAAGAGACCACAGGTCAGACTGATAAGTTGTGAGCCATGCAGGGCGTCACCGATTGGCCCTTGGTGTCGTCACCTTTGGAGACTACTGTGCCATTGGGGTCTAAAGAGGTATCAGAGCTCCTCTCTGATCACAAGACTTCAAAGAGGTTACGGAGATGTTGCAGAACACTCTCTACCACTTGCGCACATTTGCAAGCTGCTTGTTTCGAAGTCAAAGTGGAGCGAGGCATTCATGGTCGGCTTCGCCGTGGTGTGAACCAATACTCAGGGCCGCAAGGTGGTATTAGCTTCTCCGCTAGGCCCTTTGCATGTAGCCAGGTACAACTGTGCTTAGGAGTCAGAAAAAAATTAGTTTGGTCTACTTCCGTGATGCTAAGTTTGGCAGGAAACAGCAGAGCATATTTAAGCCTCAAGGTGTGCAGCTGAGTCTACACTGCTGTGTATGAGGTGCGTAGGCGATGTACCTCTGCAGTGTAAACCGAATATGCTGTAATTTCACAGTTTTTGAAATGCCAGGGGCCTTTCGCCCTAAAAAGCTGGAGGAGAAAATCTCTGTCCCTGTAATTAAGAACTTAAGCAATCATCAGGAGTGGATGCTCCCCCAGCAGTAGGGGTCTGCCCGCCAGGCAGTGTGCTTGCTCAATGCAGAAGAATTTCGGTGTCCTGCCAGCCAACACTATGTTCGGCAACCACTGTTCAAGTTCTACGTTGGGGCCATCAGCATGTTCCCGGAAGCCCACAAATCGCATATTGTTAAGCCGAGAGCGGCCCCCATCGTCTGTCCCTCTGCGTTTCAAGGATACAATATAGGCCTTCATCTCCTTCACCGGGGTCTGCAGACCCTGCACTGTGGGACTCATACCAGTCAAGGTGGATTCAGTTTTGTTAACCCGCTCCACCAGCTTGTGATGGTCCATGTGGAGCAGTCCGACATCCAGGGACGCTGAATATACGCCATCAGCCGGTGGGGACCACCTGTCCCCAGCCACTCTCAGTGTCACCGGCTGCAAGGTGGAGGCCCCCCTCCACAGTTAGGGTTGCAGGTCCTCAGGGGCGGTGGTCCAGCTGATCATTCTCACACCCAGCAAAGCGTCACCCGTCTAGGGTCCATCGTGGCCCGCACCCCTCAGCTACCAGTCCGAGGGTGGCAGTTGAAAGCCCCAAATCCAGCCATGCACTGACAGAGGTGTTTATGAAGGCTCACCCCAGTCTCAGGTAGAGGCCTGCTGCAGAAGTGAAGCACCCCCACCCTCAACAAGCCAACAGTACCAGAGGGCTCCCAAGGGGCCCAGAAGGGGAACTCACCTGTTGTCCCCAGCAGGCCCTCTTCAGGTGTGCCTCTGCCTAGTCACAACATCATCACGGGGGGCCTCTGCTCACCATGCCTGGCTACGGCTCTGACAACATTGTAGGAGGCCTCTCTTGTCAGTGCAGGACCCCGCCAGGTCCAATCACTCCGCTTACCATTGTCCCCATCACTGCCATGATCATCCTAGCAGCAATTTCCTCTGCCCCACGGGGGGCGCAGACCACTCCATTCGTCACTGGAGCCCACACCCCTCACCGACGATTCTGGCCTGCAAAGGATGCACACTCTAAATGCGACCCACCACCACTGGGGCCTGCGCTTCATTCAGGTGGTGAGTCCGCAAGGGTGACTGCTTTCTGCGGGCCCCCACTGTGTCAGGGGGACCTGAGCCCAGCCCTGGGCTTTGTGTCACTCCCGCTGCTGCATCGCGGCCTCGGTCCACGCCAGCCATTGCTTCCCGCTCAGGGGACCCATCATGAGTGATCTCCTGGCCAACCAGTTGTGCGGAAGGCAGTGGAGGCAGCCAGATGGTGAGGGGAGGGGAAATTAGGCACCCCCACCAGCCTTTATGCGGTTGCAAAGACCCGGGATGACAACAGATTAAGCCTGCCTCAGACGGATCTCAGCACCTGCAGATGATATGTTAAGTAAAGTTTCATGTCATTTGCATGGAGCGAGACATACAAGGATTTAGGAGTGAACTGAGGGGCTCCAAGTAAAGGTTGAAGATTGTGGCGAATAGAATAGAGCCTGTGGGGCACCATATGAGCCTGGGAGCAGGGGTGGTCTTGAGGACTCAAGTAGCAGTTAGAGAGGCAAGCCCGTTGACGCAGGAGGCCAGAATGTTAAGTTGAATATTGTGAATGTGATTAACAATGTGGAATGCTACCAAGAGGTTTAAGAGGACAATCTTCTCAGATTTGAAGGATGTCTTCCAGCACTTAGCGCATGGAGGGTTCAGTGCTACAGTGTTGCTGGAAGCCTTATTGTCAAGTTTACTGAACATTTCAAAGATACCAACACTTTGGGCCACATGGGAGGGAAATTTAGAATAAAATATTGGGCGGGGAATTTCTCCATTCAATTGTATTAGAGATGATAGGGAAGAGCAAGTTTTAATAAGTGGAAGGATGGAATTGCATACCTTTTGCCCAAAAAAATTGCACGCCCCCTCTTATATTGCTAATTGTTAGCATGTATGTGATATTTAATATGTGGTGGAAGTTATAAGGTTGTTGCATTTTCAATGACTTTGGAGAAGAAAAGTGAAAGAAAGATAATGTACAAGATCATTAGGCCAGGATTGGATTTCTTTATTGAAGAAAGAATTTGGCACGTTTTCAGGGTTGAGGTGAAGTTACCAATATGAAAGAGGTGTTGCTAATGTTCAGGTAAGTGGGGATGATAAACGGAAGGAGAGACTTGATGATGCATGGAGACTTGTTTTCATAAAAGGTAAGTTTGAGGAGTAAGTAAGAAGTCCAGGCTAGAATATCCTGAAGTGGTGGGTTAATACTATGGGCTTGCTCATTACATGCATTACAGAGTCCATATTGTTATGTCTTGGTTTGATTTTATTGTTCTCAATTGAATAACAGCAGACAGGAGATAATTGGCGCAGTGTTTGACTGATCTGTAAGGCTTTTGGATAATTATTTGTATCAATTTGGGTTTTAGAGTAGGAGGCAGGGTTTGTTGGATGAATTGCATGTTTCTGGATAGCTCTTACATGTATGAGGGACTGCAGGTCTGAACGTGATGACGGCGGATGAGCAACAGATCTTGTCACGTACCACTAGAGTCTGTAAGGCAAGGTTAAGGCCTTGCTAATGAGAGGCTTGATGGATGAATTAAGCACATTCAGGAACGAATCTAAACCATCAGAGGGGTTTGATAGATGAAAAGATGAAGTGATAGAGTACTTTAGTAGGAAGATTTTTAGAGGATCTGAATGTGACTGACTAGAGTTTGTGTTGCCCTTTGTGAGGTTGGTAAACAATAATCAGCCAAGTCCAGTAGTCTAGGTGGGAGGCAAGAGATGCAAGGAGATAGAGAATGGGTGAGGTCACACTTGTTGTTTAGTGTATGGGTGGGACCTCTAATATGTGAGAAGAAGCTAAAGGAGGCTGTAGGATTCAGGAAAGTGCCTCTGAGACGTTTGAAATTGTGATTGTCGGGGGGACAAAAATCACTGATATCAGAATTGAAAATGGAAGAGGATTACATTAGGTCTGAAAAGTAATTTAGGAATAGACTAATGGGTGTCATTGAAGTAGTACTCTGGCATGGCACCTGAATTCATTCCCGTTACCAAGATTCCAACAGCCTCTGGGTGATTTTATATTATATGTCATGGTTGTTTGGGACAAGGCCACAATCCCTTCAGTATCTCGGTCTCTTCAGAACGTGAATGAGTGTTCTTGGTAGTGCATCTTTATGATCTTAGTTCTAATGGTTCTGTGCCACAGTACAAAATCATTAAAAACCATTCACAATCAGGAAAACAGTGGCCTGATGCTTCAGGGCAAGGTGACTTAGAACATATGTCTAGGGTTGCTGCCTGTTATGATGGTGAGTGCTAATAGATTTAGTCAAGGAATTTGGTTAAAATCCAAGTACTTGTAACTTCAGCATGCAAAGGCCACATTTTGGAACAGCATATGAGTTGCATTGGGTTTATAGGCTTTTACCAGGAGAGATGGCAATAAATCTTTAAGCCTATAAAAATGTACCAAGGAATTATTCAAACCGTCCTAAAAGCAGCTCTTAGTCGTCATACATTTAGGTCCATCACAGTTCTTAGTCAAAAAGATATAATAGATAGTTATTCCACTTTACCTCTGTTAAAAAAGAGCTTTTAGGTTCCACTTCAAGCATAGTTTTCTTTGTGCCAAAAGCAAGAAGTTTAGTTTTTTCTAAGTTCAGGTTTAGACGATTGGCAGGGGCGTACTCCCCTGAGGCATTAAGGGACTGTTGTAATAATTTGACCTTTGTCTCATCGAATACTACTAAATCGTTTCCAAAAAACAAAGCAGACTATTTCGTTTTGCCAGATTTGGGAGACATTTTTGACCAGGGGTAAGAGTGAATTTAGATTACTTACAAAAAGAGCGAGTTTTAATATACAACCCTGCCTCTATTTGATCTAATAGATATGGCTCTGTCTACTGATCTCTGGGTCTTCACATCTTAGCACATTGTTTAATCAAACTTTCCTTAATATTGACCCAATACGGAAAGGAGAGTCCAAATTTGTTTGCTTGGCCCGATGCAGTGATTTAATAATAACAAATTATGAGAAGTTCCCAGCCTTTCAGCCCTAGCGATCGGTCTGCTAGCAAGGAATAAGAGTGCTGCACCACTGTTTATCGTAGACATTCCCTTACTAAACCCAAAGTGCAAACTTTTGTTTGTAGCTTACCATATTCACTGGTCTACACACTGCTACAACACAATCATCAACTCTTTGGTTCTAGTATTTATATGCTGCAAATATGAATCTCTCATATTGTCAAAGTACTCACTGTGTAGTATTAAGTCAATTGATTTAAATGCAAAGGGCTTTGTTGTACCTAGAAATTCTTCTTTCACAAAAGGGTCCCTGGCCCTTGTAGTAAAACCCTGCAGTAAGGCTTACTTCTGATCAGTGCTCACCTGACTTGCCTCATGTACAGGCCAGGCGAGAAAGTCTAGTGTAGACTGGCACAGACGATGGCCATTTTCAACGGGAATTAAGAAAGATCAGTTATACAGAGTGGCAGCAAATAACTGCATACCAATACCCACCAAGTTGGTGTGTTACCTAGAGAAACCTCCTGGAGCTCCTACCTAACACACAATGTGAGTGAAAACTACCTGTGCACAGTTATACCTAGGCACCACCTCAGTGGTCCACCCTGGTGCAGTAGAGCACAGTGGCAGAATTCTGGGTGTTTAGTGATAAATAAGTGTAGATTATCTCTAGATTCTGCCTGCCTGTTTGAACAGTTGTGGATAATATTTGTATGGTCTGAGGGGCCAGCATGAAAAGCAAAGTGGAGTTGGTGGAAGGATATCTGTCCTATGACCGGAGTTTCAGGAGAAGCAGGAGGTGAAGGCACAGTAGGAAACTTACAAATCTCCTTTGAGGTCCCAAATAAACACCTTAATGTTTGGGGTGTGGTAAAGAATCTGTGAGCCACCACTCTCTTCTGTTTGGGTTACCCATCTCTTGCCAGGCAGTTACATTTTGTATCTTCCTGGTGCTTGAGCCAAGTATATATGAAAACAATAAATTCTTGGTCTCTGTTTCTTCCAGCGAACCTTTGTGCGCTCTCTAAGATT
This sequence comes from Lissotriton vulgaris, assembly GCF_964263255.1. NCBI lineage: Eukaryota > Metazoa > Chordata > Amphibia > Caudata > Salamandridae > Lissotriton > Lissotriton vulgaris. The sequence continues at coordinate 335,229 of NW_028255144.1, forward strand.
TTCAGATGAATCTCTGAATTATTACATTCCAGTGGCCCTTAAATGTAAGCGTACCCTTGAAGCAGGCATCAACTTGGGAGCATCAGTAATGCGATGTTTAATAATGCCGACATTTGAATTCAGAAGCAGGCTGGATGTAGATGCGAGAACTTGTGCAAGCATCATGGGTGCATACCATCGTGCACTTCCTCGTCTGAGACTCCTGTATAATAATTCTTTGAGTTTGTTTTGGTAGAATGTTCTAATAGTCAAATAGTCCTGTTGGTTAAACCTACAGTGGACTTATTTACTTAACGTTCAAAGAATAGCTTCACAATTGCCAGGGAGCACCAAACTGTATTCAGTTAATCACGTGTAAAACAGAGATTTAGGACATTAGGTAGAGTAAGTGATTTATCCTATTGATATGACACCTGTCCAGAAGCCTAGTTTTCAGCTCTACAGTGCTTGGTCAGCCATCCAGATTATGACTGGACCTAGGACCTCACTGAGAACCTGTGCAAAGAGAGGTTTTTTCATTCTAGTCCAATACAGCATATCCATGCTATTACTACATTTGTTAAAACCATTGAAATGTATTAAACATTACAAGGCTATACTAGAAGTATCCGCCTGTAGTTCTTCACTCAGGATCTAAGTGTATTTCATGAACAGTGAACTGGACAGTGTCTACAAAACCCCTAGGGCCTGTTTACAATTTTTTTTTGTTTTTTTTGGCTGTAAGACTTTATTTGTAATTGCCAAAAATACATCTTAGTTCAATATAATCCGGTGGTTCGTCGTTAATCATACAGAAATTCACCTTCATTGTTACACAGCTCTTCAGCCGACAACCTTCCGGTCCGGCAGCGTTTGTCGACAATTTACATAGGGCAGTCGCATAGTATGTATGTAGTATGACTAGTCTTACTTTTATTTTTATGTAACAAAACTTTAGACTCATTAAGTTTAGGTATTTACAGGCATCAAAGGCAGTGTAGTTGAAGCACCTCATGCTGGGTGCGAGTCCCAGGCATCCCTCCACATCCCTCTCCTGTCCCCATGTCCTAGTGAAACTTAGATGCTTTCGTGTCCCAGTCCCCTTCCCGACTCCTCTTAACCGTCCTCTGGTATATCAGTCATCCATCCCTTCTTCGTCCCCTGAGCCATCTATGTCATCCTCAGGTAAAGGTTCGCACAGATCCCCCCTATAACTGTTCCATGCTTGCCAAATCTTATTCCACTTGCGAGGGTTAGCTCTCATTTTGTATACTAGTCGCTCGATCACCATAAGTCTGTCCATTGCCCTGCACCACTGCGCTAAAGTCGGTTACTCCGCCCCCCCCACCCACTTCTGCGCTATATCTCGCTTGGCAACCATGACCCCAATCGTCACCCACTGCTGCCCCCGACGCGTCAGATCACTTCTTTCCCATACATTCAATAAGCATACCCGTGGGTCCGGTGCAAGTGACGTCTCCAATGTTTGGGAAATGGTGCGCATGACTTGTCTCCAGTATGTAGTGATAACCGGGCAACCCCACAGTGTGTGTATCAGTGTCCCTTCCTCACCACAACCTCTAAGGCAGTTCGGGTGATCCGCTCTGTGTATTTTATGCAGGGTGGTTCTAGTGTAGTAAACTCTGTGCAGTATCTTAAACTGCACCAATCGAAATCGTGCTGAAACGCCTTCCTATCGCGGCGATGCCAACGCGGCGTTCCAGTCTGTCTCATCCATGGCACCCGGTTCAGCCCCCCATTTCTCCTTTAGTTTAAGCAGGGGGTCTGGAAGATTATTCAGTAGCTTCTGGTAGGTGAGGGATGTGGCGCCTGTTTGCATAAAATCAGTGACCAAACGGTCCTCCAGCGGTGAAGATTCGGGGACTGTCGACCCTGGTTCGATAACTGTCATCAATGCATGCCTTATCTGTATGTATCTGTAGGTTTCGTTGGAGCCCAACTCATATTGCTGCTGCAACTGTGAGAAAGGGACCATCCCGTTGCTGGTCCATAAGTCTCCCACTGTTGTAATTCCAATATTATCCCATTGGGTAAATCCCTTACTAAATCTCAGGCAGCCGAGCTGTTTGGCGTCCCACAATGGTGTAAGTTTAGTAATAACCCCACTCCATTTGAGTCGTGTCTGCGCCTTATGCCAGAGCAGCACAGTGTGTCTGGTTGGGCCAATCAACTTCGCCGTGAGACCTTTATTATATAGTGGGGCCAGGAGGCTGTGCGTACCTAGTTGTGCTCTGTCTGCTAGATACGCCGGGTTGTTCTGCGGGGCGTGGATCCACTGGTTTATCACCTTAAGTTGTGATGCCCAGTAATACAATTGTATGTTTGGCAGGGCTATTCCCCCGTCATACCATCCCCGATTAAGTTTTTATATGCGCCACCCTGGCTGGGCGCTCTCCCTAATGCAGACCTGTCACCACCGCAGTCACCCTTCGAAAGTAGGAAGGTGGTACCACATCCGGGGTGTTTTCCAATATATACAGGAGACGTGGCAACGCCATCATTTTAAACGATGCCGCTCTTCCCAGCAGCGTTAGAGGGAGGGCTTTCCAATGTCTCACGTCTGCCTTTAAGCGAACGAGTGGCGGTAGTAAGTTCTGTGCATAGAATACCTCCGCGTCTCGAGTGATGTGGACACCCAGATATGTAAACGAGGTACTTGCAATCGTTAGTGGGCAGTCACTAGGCAGGTTCTTTACAAAACTTTTTTGAATGGAGCTATTTTATGTCCTTAGTAGAAGATAAGACTGTGCTTTCTCCAAACAACATTTACCATCATATTCTGGAAGTGATAATGTGTTTTGTTGCTGTGTGCATCTTCATGCTTTATGTTCAGTTGCTTACTTTATGTTTATCTACAATTGCTCCTACATATCCAGTCAAAAAGCAGCTCAAGCCTTCAAAGTTCCCATGACAACTGACCATTTACCACTATCTAGGGTGGTAAAATAGTGCTGCTCCAGCACTTCAACTACTTAGACACCATTCAGTACAAATTTGTGGCAGGATGCTCCCAGTGCTTACATTTTGAGCTATTGCCCCCAGTCTGAGAACCCAGGGGGTTATCCAGCAGCAGTTGCTGTCTGTTTCCAAATCCCTTTCGTAAATGGCTCAGGTAGGTACAGCATGGTGTTGTTGACCAGCTGTTAAGTGATGGAAAGTTCTGAGTCTTTTAACAGATCGAAAGCAGAATTATACTTCTTCCATCACATTAAATCGTCATGGTTCCTTAGACCTTTCTTCGACTAGGAACAAAGTGCGTTATTCAAATAGTTGTGTTTTTGTGAACTTTTACGTATTTTCCTGAGACTCAGAAGAAATGGATCAGCTTGTACTGACTTAGTAAAGAGTTTCACCTTTGCAAATAAAGTTTAAAAGAAGGTTTAGCGACTACCCCAAGTTTTGTGGAATCTTGATGGCGAGTATACAAAATTTGTAAAATGGCAAAGTTTGTGATTGTAGAGACAGAGGTATATACCTGTGCTCGATTGCAATTGAGTTAAACTGAATATGATTTTACAGATATTGTGCACTATATCTGGGCATAAGAAGAGACAATGTATGTACTTTTAGAGGTAGAGGATTTGGGCAGATCAGTTGCATACCATTTGCCACTGGTGGGTCACCAGAGGTGGGATCATACCATTGTGAAAATCGACACCTGGAGACTAACTGCAGAATCACTATCAGAGTAGGCATTTAAAGGACTAACTAAAGAAGGAATTGATAAATTCTCATGTTGAAGTGGTCATTGGTTGACATGGGAGTGTTGTGCGAATCCTTCAAATGATAGGGTTATGTATTACAGCATTATGCTACTTTAGAAGGGCACAAGCTTCCAGAATGGCATCTAAGATGTTATTCATGCACTATAAGCTCACATTTTCCACAGTGCCAACAGTTACTAGGGTTTGACGGAGATAAGGTAGCTTGGAGGATTTTTGAGATCAGTAACTACACAGCTAAGATTCATTGAGCGGAAGATAGGTCAGGTAGATAATTTGCATAACTAAAACAGGTAGAGAATGTTCAAATACAGTGATGCCCAGTATTACAACATCTTTTCCACATTATCCTGCTCTAAAGTAGCCAAAATAGGTTAAAAATAATATCCTAGCCCAATAACTCGACCCTCTTAGATCATCAGTATCACTCCATCCACCTTGATGTATCCAAAACTGATTACCCGCTTCAGACCAGTGCCATACTGGAGGAGATTGTGGGTTACCCCAGACCTCTCACAGTATGCTCGGGCATTCCTAGATGTTAGAAATGTTGACAGGGCCCAAAAAATTCCCTGGATGTGCGAGGTAAAGGCAACCTATTCCGCTATGGGCTTAGCCAGTCTATGGGAAGACCCAACAGCCCATACCTTCCCACCCAGAAAAACTCTTAAAGAACTCTATTGGAGCACGGTTTATATGAAAAGATTTGGCACATCTATTGGTCCGTCATTGACTGTGGATTTTTGGGAACTTAAAGACTCAACTGCTCTCGAGGGTTACTGGGATTGTATTACTGTTCCAGAGGACAGAAAGAGATATCACCAATTTAGGATGGGCACTGTACCAATTAATTCCTTCGTCTCTAAATGGAGGGAAGGCCTTGACCCCAGTTGTCCTTTCTGTCCTACTCAACAGGAAAGCATTGGGCATATCCTATTTATTTGTCCAGAATATAAAGCCCCTAGGCGGTCTTGGTTGAAACCCATTTGTTTGCGGCTGGGTCTCCAAACAGGTTGTGAGGCTTTAAGGATTCTTAAAACAAATACCTCTCAGCCTGTGGTTATTGTAATGTAATGTAAAAAATTCTTATAAAGCGCGACTTACACCGGACGGTTTCTTGGCGCTGTTCACTTACTTGGGAAGGGGAGGGGAGGCACAGAAGGGGAGGAAAAGAGTGCTTATGTATAGATGCTGTGGAAAAGGTGAGTTTTGAGGAGAGACCTAAAGTGAGGGTAAGGGGGAGAGAGTCTAAGTTCCAACGGAAGTGAGTTCCAGAATGAGGGAGCCAGGAAAGAAAATCTGAGACCTACATGTTTTTTGCGCCTGAACCTAGGCGTCTGGAGGAGCGCATGGTGAGAGGATCGAAGGTGCCTAGGGGGAGTGTAGGGGTGCAGGAGAGAAGAGATGAAGGAAGGACCGATGCCGGCCAGAGATTTATGGGTCAAACAACCTAGTTTGAACTTGCACCGCTCCGATACAGGGAGCCAGTGAAGGGCTTTAAGCAGGGGACGGACGTGGAGGTGTTTGGGTTGATGGTATATCAGGCGGGCTGCCTGATTCTGTATCAACTGTAGTCTTTTAATTTGATATTGTGGGATGCCTGCATACAGGGCATTGGCGTAGTCAATCCGGGAGATGACTAATGCCAGCAGTGCCAGAGTGAGGGCCTCGGTGGTCAGGAAATGAGCTATTTTCCGGATCTTCCTAAGCTGGAAAAAGCAGGAGGACACAGTGGCACTGACCTGGTGCTTCATTGAGAGATCATGGGAGATGTAAACTCCCAAGCTTTTCACCTTGTCAGCAGGGCAAGGAGAGGGGCTGAGGGAAGGGGGCCAGAAAGCAGAGTTCCAGGGGTTGGATGGGCCTCCGACAAGAACAAGCTCCGTCTTGTCGGGGTTAAGTTTAAGATGGTGAGCACCCATCCAATTACTGATGTGACAGAGGGTGGACTGAAAGTCTTGGATCGCTTCGTCCGAGGAATCAAGGTTTAAGACAAGCTGAATGTCATCTGCATAGTTAAATGCAGTGACATTCCTTCCCCGGAGGGAGCGGATCAGGGGGGTGAGATACAAATTAAATAGGAGTGGTGACAAGGACGAACCCTGCGGAACGCCGCAGGTGAGCTTCATCTTGTCAGCCGAAAACTGGGAGAGTCGGACAGATTGGTGGCGATTCGTCAGGAAGGAGCGAACCCAGCTAAGGGCCGTCCCACTGATGCCCGCCTCTTTGACACGGTCGACCAAGATGGTGTGGTCGACCGTGTCAAAGGCCGCCGACAGATCTAGGAAAATCAGAGCTTGACTAATATTAGAGTTGGCGCCTCTACGGAGTTACTCCATGACAGAGAGGATGCCCGCCTCCGTCGAATGGGCAGGTCTAAACCCAGCTTGCTGGGAGTCTAGGAAGTTGGACTCTTCAATAAAAGAACTGAGGACGCTGGCCACATGTGTCTCAAGTACCTTACTCAGGTAAGGGAGAAGGGAGATGGGACGGAAGTTACCCATAACCGCGTTGGTTTTTTTTAGTATGGGAACCACCTTGGCATTCTTAAACTGGCTGGGGACCTCACCGAGCAGGAGAGAGTTGTTCAGGAGGGCCAGCGGAGGGGCAGGGCAAGCCGTGAAGGCAGCACGGAGAATCGCAGGAGGGCAGCAGTCCGTGGGGGAGCCAGATGAAACTTTATTGAGCAGGGAGAGGAAGTCTCCTTCTAGTATGGGGGGAAGCTGGGTCAGGGAATGGGGATTAGAGGAGGGAGTAACCTCTGTAAGGGACATCGCCGGGGATTGCAGTCGCAAAGATTCTACACTGGATGTGGATAATTCGGGCAAGTAAATTATGTTTAACTTGAATATTTCAGATTTCTTCTGTATGCCCTTTTTATTCGTAGTCTTTTTAAAATAATATTTTAGTCTTAACGGAATGTGTATATAACTGAAGTTAAAATGTATGATACACATCAATTGATGAACTTAAATTATATTTTTACTCTGTGGGACGGATGAGAATTTGCTATAATGTCCTGATGTGATTTTTTTTTTTGTAATTTTATTATGAAATTAACTACATTATATGTTACCTTATTGGTCTTTTTAAATTTGTTAAATATTTTAATGCTGTATTTTATGATCCATACTTTTAGTACTCACCCCTGACAAGTTGCCTTTTACACAACCTCCAGAATCTTCAAATCAGCTTTGATCCTCGTCACTTCACATAACTGCTTTCGTGGACCAACTCCAGGATGAAACTCTTCAGCTGTACCTTCCATATATTCAGGAGAGTACCTTCCATATAATGAGCTGCACACCCAGCAATTCTGTCAGGATGGCCCAACCTGCCTACACCCAGTCCCCTTTGTCTCACTGTCTAACAGGAATACACAAATCTCAACAGCAGAGCCACTCAGTCATGGGACCCAGGTCACTGGCAAAGGCACAAAAATGGTTAGGGCAGGAAAAAGCCAACTTTCTAAAAGTCAAGGTTGTGACCTAAAATCCGACTTTACCTCTAAAATATTTTTTTTATTATTCTTCTGCGTCTATACATGCCATTTCTACTTGCTCCTAATCAAACATTATCACATATTAAATGTAATTAGGTAACCCAATGTTATCCAATGGGAGAGGTAGATCTCACATAGTAAAAAGCGAATGTAGAATTTTTTCACTACAAGAATATAGAAAGCGTATGTCCTACTTTTTAAATACAACCCACCCTGTCCCTATGAGCCTTTAGGGCCCATCTTAGGGGTGACTTCTATTTATTTTAAAATAAGGAAGCTGTAGGCGAAATGGCAGTTTAAAACTGCACTACAGGCTACAGTGGCAGGCTAAAACATGTTTTAAAAGGCTACTTTAGTGAGTGGCACAATGAGTGCTGCAGGCCCACTAGTAGCATTTCATATGCAGGCCATGGGGCCATTTAGGGACATTTTCTAGGAACATACAAGTAAATTAAATGTACCAGTCAGGTGTAGGAGAGAGTACAAGCACTTTAGTCCTAATGCCAACAAAAAGAAATAGAAAAGCAGGAGGGTGAAGGTAAAACGTTTGGGGACGACCATATAGAGAAGAGGGCCCGTCCAACAACTGGTTACTTTCTACCTAAAGTACCATCTGCAAAAACTGAGCCTTGAATAGGAGAGTAGAGGCATTGTCCATTCCAACACCATCAGAGGTAAGGGGTTACAGGAGCCAAGCTGTCTCTCCTGTAAATTCACCCCCAAGTTCATAATGGAAGAAATTAGGAGGTACTTGAATGCTTTGTCATGGCATTTCATTATCTAGAAGAATGAAGTTGGCAAGTTGGGCTTCATTGTTGTGGCGCCCATTAACTCCATGCTTGCCAGTGCCTGAAGGGATAGTCGATCAGGAGCTGAGGCACCTAATCACTTTAAGTAGAGACGAGCGTTGAAAGTTCAACTGTCTTTAGTCACCATATAGTAATTAATTATTAGCTTCTTTTGAAACCTCCTCGTACATGCTCATAAACCTTCTTCTGGGCTTATCACCTCCTACCTGCTCTGCCCCACAACCCACCCTCGCCTTTCGAGTCATGCTCTGTAAAGACCTGGGTGCAAATCTTATACATAAATAAAAAATACATTAATACATTTCAACAGTACTAAGGTTGCACTTGTAAATGTATTATTTATTCACCAGATTATGAAAAGTACAAACAATTGCCTGAAGAACCAGAGTACTGTTGCTGTAAAATGAAAAACTAATAATAGCGTATCTTATAAAAATCTAAAAAGTCCTTTCAATTGCAACAAGCTTGCAGCATTTCAAGTCTTCGAACCCCATGCTTAGGGATTAAAAAGCAGCAGCACAGCTGGTATAATTAATGAAAAATAGGCAAAAGACATAGGAGGCACAGAAAAGAGATAAGTTATAAAGAGACATGGCACAAATAATCTGTGCATGCCAGTCTTTACATGCACTATCACATTAAGCAAGTGCTTTTTTATTTTTTCAGAATGTTCTATAGCGCAAACTTGGCCCAAAGGTATCATGATCACCAGTTGCATTACAGACAGAAGTTTTCATTTTGTTAGGTACAGGGAGATTACGTGATTTACCCAGAATCCTAACTTTACTACTCCTAAATACTTTTTGTGAATACCAAAAGTCGTAAAGTTAGGATTTTGTCTCATTTTAGGAGTAGTAAAGTTAGGTATCCTAACTTTACTACTCCTAACTGGTTTTGTGAATACCGAAAGTCGTGAAGTTAGTATTTTGCCTCAGATTACTTGTGTGAATCAGGCCCCATGTCCTTTTACCAACTACTGGCCCCTATAGGTTATACAATCCATACATTTACTGAAAGAAGAATATTTATCTCCAATTGTTCTTTCAGCAATGGAGGTAATGAGGGCGGGTCATCGACATTGAAGTGGTTTTACAAATATTCTGCCGGCATATTGAGTTTTGCATGCTCTCAGATATTTAACCCCTTAAGTGCTGCCTCGGTGCATTGGCCGACGGCAGCACTACCTCCCCAGTGCTGCGCACGACCATTGGATGTCCATTCAGCACTAGTTCCAATGGACAGCGCAGCACTGGGGAGGAATGTTTAATAGCATCTATGAGGTTAAGCAACGGGGAAGGTACCTCATGACTTTAAAAATAATGCTCTGAAGCTGAACGAGGAATACATTCAATAGGAGAAGTTCTAGAACGTAGATGTGACAGAATACTTATATTTACAAAATGAAAGAGAGCATTTTTAGATGTCAAAAAGTATCTAGTAATGTTTGATATTAACTAGTTCAAGTTTAATTTTTACACACACTATGTTGCCCCCCCTTCCTATGCTTGAACAACATGCAACCATAGGGGGACTGTACGTGACAAATGTAGTGTATGTGGAAATCTAACAATTGATTATGAAGTGTGGTGTTCTCCAAACATTTTGACTTTAGTAATATTATATATAATATATTTACTTAAAGGTGCTTTCAGCCAGCCCTCTTTATGCATTGTTCAGTTGTTTCTTCCACTATATACAGCATACAATGTGGGACTATTGGTCAACCTTCTTAAGTCATTAGCTACCTTCACTATGAGTGACAGTTGCATTCTGTTCTTTCACACTGAGTATATCCTCACACAAAGAAGTCCCCTTTAGTATCAGGGACAACTGTGGCAAAGTGGTTTTTTGAAACAAAGAAATATTTGCTTTTAACCAATTTGTTTTATGTTGGTGAAGTGTGTGCCCAACAACTCCCCCACAATGAAGTTTTACAAAAACTATAACAAAACAAAGCAAGCATTGACAAAGCAAGAAGGCTGGCAGGCAGGACTGTTCTCTTTGTCAGTGTGTATTTACATTTGATGTGAAAATGTCCCAAGGTTGATAACTTCTGGAAGGCTTTCTTGAAAGCTTTAGAAACCCTGCTGCTTGACTAGCTGACAAGACTGAATCTGCAGGTTGCCTCAAACAATTGTACCATTGAAGAAAGTGTACAAATGATTTACATTATGGATATTTTCAGCAGTTATGCTGCGAGGAGAAAGATAGCCAGGAATAAAGAGTCTGCAGGAGTTGGGTATAGGTTTTTCTTATTTATGCTGAATTGGCTGCTGCAAGGCCACTGCACTATTGGCATTTGTGTTCCAGAATGACATAAGAAGGCTATGATCAAAATGAGGTACCGAGACAGCTTGCTTGGGGTATTGCTCATTTATAATTGTGCCTAAAGATCCCATGTTTCTAGGTACCACATGTTCAACCTGTCCAGTGAATGTAGCCTGCTTTTATTAGATCTCTAGGTGTAAATTTGGTTGCACTGACCACCTACAGTAGGTTAGTTACACAAAATAATGCTAAAAGATCTAATTACAAAATATGTTATGTTTTATTTGATTTTGTATTCATTCCCTACTTTGAAGTGACTTCTCTATGTTCTGAGATCAGTGAATTAAAAGCCACAGAAAGTAATTGTAATGCTGTTTCTATTTCTTCTGACCCTGCAGATTGACGAGCTTCAACACACAAACAATGACTTAGAGTTCCGCATCTTACAACTGCAAGAGAGTAAGGAGGCAGTGAATGGTCAAGTGAAAGATTTAACTCGCAAGAATGAAGAGCTGTGTAAAGAACTGACTGAAATCGACAAACTAGCAGAACAATTGGAACGAGATAAGGAACTGGTGATAGATACAGCAGAACAAGAGATTAAATCAACACAGGTAGCCTACATGTTGCTATCAAACCTAAGACGTGTTTGGATTTGTGCTTATTTGCTTCCTCCTCATGTAGTTTTCATTAACACTCTCTAAAGTCCCAATACATTGCTTGCTAATTTCAGTTCTACTAGCACGTTTGTTAGCCGACAAAGTTCGATCGCCCTTCTACAGTCTAACTGACATTTATGTTGCATAGCTATGCTTAAATGTAGGCACATCTGAAGTTGAACAGGCCACAAGAACCCATTTGTCCGAAAAAGAAAGCCGAGATAGTTCCAATTGTATCTTTGTGAAGGTTGTTACTCTGTAAAGTATCAATTTCGATTCCAGTTTATTCAAAAAACTTTCCTTAAGCCAGGCTGTTCTCACTTGCATGGACAATTAAGTCTGCATAGCAAATACAAATGAGTGAGTGATTGAAGACTTTTCAAGTACAGTACTGCCGACAGGCATTTTTAAGTGCTTCCTAGCTGAGGAGGTGTTGTGAGTTTTCGAAGCAGTGAGTTTTCAGTTTCATTCTGAAGGCAGGACAGATACTGCTGGTCTATCGTGTTGGTTACTGGGCTTCTTATCAGCATCTGCTTTTTGAGCCACAAAGATTTCTGGCGATTTGGAGAAGATTTAATTTTATAGAGCAGAGGGAGTGACCTATGGCACAGCATCTTATTTCTTGAATTAAGAGGATGATTTTGCATATGCTTATTTGTCGGTGAGACCGACTGTTTGTGTCTCCACACAGAACCGGTGGGCAATCCTCAGGGTGGGTTACCTGATCTCTATATTTTCTCACCAAGTACATGTTTGGCTACATCATTTTTGCTCACATATAGTCATGTTGAAGGAGTTGTCTTATTAATCTGCAAGTCTATAGTTCTTCGCTTGGCTACCGATTTGTTATCTGACAGCATGAACTAGATCAATAATTTGTGAAAATAGTGGAATTTGTGTACTACACGAACCAATGGTATGATACAAGCATCAAATGTCATTGCTGAGATGACCTCTAGGATTTTGTTTTTGAGACTTGGTGTGGTGACCTCCTAGGATGGTAGGTGGGGTGGTTTCCTGCTGGCTAATGTTTCATTTGGAGCTGAAGGATACAGTACCTCTGTTCTTCTTGAATTTGAGGAAGCACATGGTTATCAATGTTCAGAGAGTGATCAGGCAGCGTTCCAAGGATTTGTAATGGTTGCTTGTTAGGAATGTACACGTAGATGTCATGGCCAAAGAGTAGCAAGGGAATGATAGTTGCTGCTGAGCTTAACAGGTAGCTGGAAGTAGGTATTCAGGAAAGCTGGAGATGGGACTAGCGGAGGGCATTTTGGACACTCTGAAATGGACATTTTTGTAGCCAGATGGAAAGAGTCACAGTTATCATATCCATGAGTGGTTTCTATTTTGTATTTTGGTAATTTTTAGGCATAATATTAGTCAACGAGATGCTAGTGAAACAGATGAAAACGACATAACTTAGTGTGAATAGATCCGGATTTGTAATTGTTGGTTACATTTCAAATATCTTAAAATTGAGAGGTAATCTACTCTAGAGCGAGGCCATGTGCACAGAGAACAACTTTTCACGATGCCAAATCTTGAACAATTGGGCAGGCAAAAGTGAAGATGCAGAAGTGCAGGCAGTACTTGTTCACTGCTCCTTTGAATAAACTTACGTTTATTTGTTTAGTCATTCACAAGTTGTAAACGCTAAATCAGATTTCCCACATGTATGCTTTTCCACCATTGTTTCAGAACCTGGCAACTTTACAATCCAGGCTGTGAAATTGCATTTTTCAGTAGAAAGAGGTCATTTCTGAGCGACATTTGAGAAGTTTAAAAACTTTTTTAAAGGTATTAGTGCTCTTTTTCATTGGCTAAGTAATAGTGTTCTCGGACTCTGGACTCTGTTCATTTATGGATATTTGTCTGCCATTCTTTAAGACGGCATTTAAGTTCTTACATACCTTCAATGCTAGGCCCCACTACTACCAATTGACGGACTGCCTTTAGCCTAACCATCCAGACCAGTGTACTTTAGGACCAACATTTGCTCTCCACCTCTGTGCTAACAGTTATCTTATTCTCCTATTTCCTATACTTTATTCTTTGGAGCCCTCAGAACTAATAACATATGACGGACCATTGAAAACATTACCCTCATCGAAGTAATTGTCACCGTAAACACCAGAACTCTACAAATTTTCTTAGTATGACCAAAGTTTGTTCAAGGATGTATGGCCTTCAACAACTTCTTACAGCTCACAGAAGTCTTTCCTTGGAATTTGCCACTCACCATATTCTCTGCATCATATTCTCGTCACCAGATCCCCTTTCTACATCACAACATTCGTAAACACTGGATTTAAACACTGGACTGCAAGCCCAGACTATAGCTGTACTGTAATCCATTCAGATTTAAAGAACTAGAAGCCAAGAATCCCATTTTCCCAGATTTAAGAGCACAAAGGGAGAAAGAAATGTATTGAAGGAGTTTAAAGCATTCCTTCTCCACCAAGCTAAGCAGTCACAGGACCTGTGCCACCATTGCCTCCCTGTTTCAGCTGTAAAATGATTATTCTCTTAAAACAGCTCACTGTACCTTGAAGCATTCTGACAATCACACATGGTGTTCTAAATATCACCCAACTAAATAAATACATTCTATTTCCAGTTCTACAGCCAACATTTCTAGACTTCTCTCAATAGCATAAAACCGAAGGTCTTCTAAACCATATATTGAGGGCTTTTAATGTTGCACATCTAAACATTATCAATATGTATTGTTTTCCAGGTTGAAATTGAACACAAGCAAAGAACTATTGAAGTGCTCGAGAGTGAAAATCAAGATTTACGTTCTGTAAGTAAAATCTTGACTGCAAGATATACATACACTGAACAGTGCATTAATGGTGGTTCTCAACATTTACTATTAATCTTGATGAGTCTTGCTATTCTAAACTTAAGTTTAAGTGCACTTTTATGAGCTAGTTGATTATTTAGTATATCAAAGTAGAAAATTGTATCTCATTAGATAGTAAAACTTCAATTTGCTGGAGTCTAAATGAACTGGAAACTGATAGATTTACGTTCTCCGAAGGTCAATTTGAGGAATGATGACTCTGATCTGTAACTTTTTGCCCATGGGTAAAATTGGGCCATGAGCTGCCCAATAAAAAATGTGTTTTGTACTTGTGCGAGTGAGGGCATAAGGAGATAATACCTGACATTTTTTCAGATAATCGTTGTTACCTGCACTTGACACCCTGGCTGGAGCCTGCTCCCTCTCCAAAAGTATTGACAATCACTACTCAACCTATGTCCTGAATAATATTCCAGTGAATTCTAGGCCTTGTGTTGCCACTAGCTGTGATTCCTGGTGATTGATGAGGATACTGTGAGCAAAGAAAATCTGATATACAAACTGTGTTTTTGACTGTATTTGCAGATAAATGTGCATAATGGAGTCCGGTATTATATATGCGGTCTTTAATGCAGCTCCTCCGAGGCAGACCTCTACGGTATAGTAAGGGCGTACTGGACTTTACCCATGTACTGGAAGAAAAATCACAGCCACATTAGAGCGGACACTGGATAGGACCTGAATCACACCCACTGGTCACATGATCCTCCTGGCAAAAAGGAATCCAGGAAGCAGATTCCTAGACCTTGCCTGGTCTGAGCTGAGAGATGCCTCACCATGGTGTGTATATGAGACTAGGCCCCATCAATTGCCTAGTGGTCGGAATAGGGTCATATACTGGATTGAGGCTGCACACATAGTGCTCTGGGCTGAAAAGCATGGCGTAAAACATAACGGAGACCACTTTGGCATAGACTGATGTTATACTGTTATGTTATGTTATGTTATGTTATGTTATGTTATGTTATGTTATGTTATGTTATGTTATGTTATCGTAGGTTTTATTAAGTGCTCAGCTACTCTAGCAGAGTGTCCCGGCGCTAACAGATCAGACACAACATAACTCGTCCATCGAGGGGCAAATTAGAGGCCGAACAGCCACGTTTTAAGATCTTTCCTGAAAGATGCCAAATTCTCGCTCTTTCTCAGAGCAAGAGGCAAATCATTCCAGGCGTGTGATGCTAGATGTTGAAAAGATCGGCCCCCACTCCGTGCACGCCTGATTACAGGGATCCTCGCCAGTGACAAGGCAGCCGATCATAAGGCTCTGATTGGATGGTGGAAGACAACTCTCTTCCGCAAATAAACAGCCCCAATGCCATGAAGGGCTTTAAACGCCATGGTAAGGGCCTTGAACTTAATGCGTTTCCTGATTGGAAGCCAGTGAAGGGACTCCAGAAGGCCGTGGCATGAGAACGGCGACCAAGGCCAAAAATGGCCCGAGCCTCCGCGTTCTGCACTACCTGCAACCGTGACAGAAGATATTCAGGCAGGCCGAGGTAGAGTACGTTCACATAGTCCAACCTCGATCCAATCAGGGCTTGCACCGTTATTTTCCTATGGGCGATAGAGAGAAGGGGGAGGAATTTCCTCAGCATTTTGAGTATTCCGAAACACTGCCCCACCAAGCCAAGAATCTGAGATTTCAATGAAAGGCAATTGTCCATCTTGATTCCCAGGTTCTTAGCTACCTTGGAGTCAGTAGCAGGGGGAAACATTCCTGCAGGCCTCCAGGTCTTCCATCCGGGATCAGGGGGGCAGCCGAAGAAGAGGAGCTCGGACTTGTCGGAGTTGCATTTCAACTGGTCAAGTTGAAACCAAGTAAATATTGCGCCCAAGCAGTTCTTAATGCTCTCGCCATCAAAGTCCATGTTCTTACCGCAGGTGAAGAGAAGCTGGGTATCGTCGGCGTACGATATAATCTGGGCGCCAAACGACTCTGCCAGTGCCGCGAGGGGGGCCATATAGATATTAAAAAGAGTGGGGCTCAAAATTGACCCCTGAGGAACTCCCACCTCCAGAGGCGGCACTGTAGCAGAGTACGGAGGAGCCCAGACTGTCTGATGTCGGTTGGAAAGAAACGACTCAAACCATCTGAACACCGTTCCCCGAACCCCGATCTCCAAGAGTCTCGCCAGGAGCCGGTCATGGGGAACGGTGTCAAACGCCGCCGAAAGATCTAATAATACCAAAACTGCTTTCCCTCCATTATCTAGGACTTCCTTGATGGCTTCTGACACCTCCAACAATGCCGACTCTGTGCTCATGTTAGCCCTGAAACCGGACTGGGTATAGTACAAGATCTCATTAGACTCTACAAAGTCGGCCAGGACTGAGTGCACATGCTTTTCAGTCACCTTGGCCAGGGCCGGTAGCAACGAAATAGGCCTATAATTGGCATGATTACTGGGGTCCAAGGACGGCTTCTTTAAGAGAGGGAGAACCATCGCCTGTTTCCATGCTTGCGGTACATTTCCGGTTTCCAAAGACCTATTTAGGATCAGATTGACAGTCTGATTGATAACATAAGCAATTTTAGCTAAGAGCTTAGCGGGGCATGGATCACGCGGGGAGCCAGATCTCAATTTAGACAAAATTTCCAGAGAGGATTGCAACTCGATCGGAGGAAAAGTCATCAAAGTGGGCTGTCCCGCGATCACCTTGAGAGAGCCCAGTGCTAGATCGAGCGGACCCACTCCCGCCACAGCAGGAAAAGTATCCTGAATACTAATGATCTTATTAGAGAAGAAGCTAGCCAGTTGGACCACCCAAGGTTCCGAAAAGGAGCATTTAGGTGTGATGGCGGCCGGGGAGGTAAAGTCCTTCACTACCAGGAAAACTTCTTTACTGGTGTTACTGGCCTCCGCAATCCTTCTGGCAAAGTAGGCTTTTTTCTCTAAATGGATTTCCCTGTGGTAAGCCTTGATCCTGCTCTTATACGCTTCCTTCAGAGGCTCCAGATAGCTTACTCTCCATGCTCTCTCTGCTTTCTTACAAAGCCTGCGGCTGGAATTAAGCGCTGAAGTAAACCATGGAGCGGATGCGCGGGACAAGGCCTTAAAGGAACACTCGAGCGGCGCCAGCTCCTCCAGACAGCACGTAAGCCAACTTTGAAAGTCTCCACGTCACCTGATAGACGACAAGGATGATTCATCAAATATTGGTCGATCATGTCTGGTGACACTTTATGAAAAGCCAGAGGGAGCTGGGATAGATGACCTTTATCCCTAATGGTGGAGCTAGATTTATGCAGAATACCAAAGGACACCAACAAATGATCAGTCCAAAGTACTGGTAAAGGAGGGGAGACTCTGATAAGGGCAGTAGAGAAGATTTGATCCAACGTATGTCCTTTGTTGTGTGTAGGTGACATCAGGTAAGGTAGTAAGCCCAGTGGCTCCGTGGAATCTAATAGCTTGATCGTGTCTACAGCATCCACTTCATCAAAGTGGATGTTGAAGTCGCCAAGGAGTATACAGTGTTTAAACTGTACGCACAGTGACGACATCACTGAGGAAAGTCCCTCATGGAAAGATCCAATAGGACCTGGAGGTCTGTAGACCAACAGTCCAGCACAAGATTGGGCTGGTGATAGTGACAGGCAGAAACCCAACGCTTCTGCTCCCTGAATATCTTCAGTTGGTATAATATTACATTTGAAGCGCCTGTCTATCACTAGAGCAACGCCCCCTCCTCTGCCCACACCTCGATCTTTCCTCAACATACAGTAGTTAGTGGGCAAAGCATTAGCTATATCCCGCTCTGATGCCTCGCCAAGCCATGTTTCTGTCAAGAACAGACAGGCTGGTTTAGAGTCAACCACAAAATTGAATAAGTCCTGAGCAAGTTTGCTCACTGACCGAGTATTCAGGAGGGCACAGCTAAAAATCTGTTCAGAATGGACCTCCCCTGACAAGGGGGCAGCTGCGTGTCCCTTCTCCCAGATGTTTCCAGTCGGCAAGGTATCGCAGAGTGACCAGCCACAGCCGGGACAAGCAGAGATATCCTCAAAGAGATGATCCTGAGGAATGCATTCCCTACTGCCGGCATGTTTCAGGCTCAAAAGTTGCACTGAAGAATACCTGAGAAGGGATTTCTGTGAGTGTCTCAGGAAGTCGCTGGACCGCCCGCCCCGACCGCCTCCGGGACGCTGACGGGCGCAGACGGGCTGTCCTTAGGCGCTCCTTTGGCGCGATAAGGGCGCGCCCGGTGACCACGTCCGCTACGCGGAGGTGTGGACATCTCAATTTATGCGCTTCAGCGCGAGGGCCTCCCTCCTTCCCCACAGCTACAGCGCTAACCTGCCTCCACCCCAAGATGGCCGCTAAGAGTTGCCGGCCGCCTCCAAGCCCCAAAACCACTCAGCACGTACTCTGCTGAGAGGGAGCGCTACAGTAGACGTAAATGGCAAAATATATTTTTAAATTCGAGCGCAAATAAAACAAAATGCGTGAATTAAAATTCGGCGATTTTACTAAATCAGAATCACAATACAGGTGCAGTTAAAAGAGAGCTAACTCCCGTCTTCCGCCTCAGGAGTGAAATGCAGTGTGTACTAGATGTTAGAAACATAGCAAATGATGACAGGTTTCCATGCCATCAAGACTCAAGCTTTATACACAAGATGCTTGAATGCTCATTTAACAGACGCACCATTGTATAAAGGAAAATAAAACAGAGACACACAATCCCTCATCCAAACCAACCATCTGGTGAACAACATACCAGAATTTACACACTTGTGGCAAACCTACCAGTTTTATTGCTTATGTTTGAAAGTATTTATTAGCCAGGGAAAAAAGGAAGTGCAATCAAGCAATTGTGCTCTTGGAGAGCGTTCAACCATTATTGATGTGGCTCAAAAGAATGGCTCATAGAGAAATGGGAGGGAGAAGAAATAACTCTTTATGCAAACTCTGCTCAATACCCGTGCCACTGAATACTTTAACTAAATTTCCAGCTACCTTAATTCCGCAAACCTGAAGTCTTTTCTGAGCATGCCACAGCCCCTCAGAATGAATTTTTCCTCTCTCAACAACAGCCTTAGCTTTCTGTGGGTCTGTAAAGACATAGCACTTCTCTCTGCACTGCACCTTCAGTTTTGCAGGGAACCAAAATGAACAATCAGGACTGGCTACCAGCAACTTCTTTGTTCATTATGGAGTTCTTATCTGCTCTTCTGTATCATCCTGCTTAGGTCAGGAGACACCAGCACTCTTTTCTCTATGAAGGTCCAGCCTCCCTGTCTTGATGCATATTGTGTGACAGCCTCTGGTTTTTGAAGGGGCCCTGAGCTCCACAAGGACAGTCCCTGCCACCGCATGCCTCTTCTTGGGCCTCTTCTGATCAGTTATAGCACTTTATGCAATTCCAGAGGAGTGACATCCTTAGCGCTGGGACGCTCACGGGCAGCCATGCGCTCTATAAATCTGTGAAATACAAAAAAAATCCTTATGCCCACCATCTCTGTTCACAGGAGATGGGTGATCACATCCACCCTGTCTTCTCCCTCATCCTCCTGCAGAATACCCAAAATACTTAACCGAGAAGCCCTAGCAATGTTGTCCTGAGGTTCCACCTATTTCTCTAACCGAATTAGGGATGTGACAGATCACTCTCTGAATTTTCCTTGATGTTTCAGTGCTTCATTTAACTAAATGTTTTCTACATAATGAGTTTGTTTATAACTGGATTGTTTTCTTTTTTCAGAATCATTAAATATATGTTTTTTCAAAAAATAAAAAGCTGGAAATACAAATGAGCGCTCCCAGAATCATCTAGTAGAACAAAGGAAGAATAGTTATAAAATATCACCAAATAGAAATAATTATTAACAGTGAGAGTTAATTTATTTGCCATGTAGCGTGCAGATAGAGGATTTCAGGTTGAAAGCAAGAAGCCAGGTTGCCAGTGTTTCCTCATTGCTCCTCGAATGATGGGATCTACCTGGAGTATGCAGGCAGCCACCCAGCAGGCTTGCAGAGTGCTGCAGAGATTAGTGCTCTCACTGTTACTCTCCAATATCTTTGTGATTCTGCTGGCTTTCTTTTGCATAGCAAGGGAATGCACTTCTACATGCAACTGCTATTCAAACAGCCGGGCATTCAAATCGTCCCATCCTGACTATATACTGGAAGACTTAACAAAGTCCTTAATTAGTATGTTTGGATGGATGGCTTGCAAATTTCTCAAATTGGACCTTTCCAAAGCTAAACTATCAATTACTTAAAATGGCCTGGAATAATGAATCATAGCCTGTTGGCCTCCCTTCAGTGATGGACTTTCCACATATTCCAGCAAAAACAGTTTGCGACTTTGGTGTTTTTATTGAGTCTGGTCTTTCATTAGAAACTCAGCTCTTTAGAGTAATACGTTTGTGCTTTTGGCAGTTCAAGCTTTTGAGAAAAAAAACACCCTACATTCTATCAGAATTCCATGTACATGTATTGACAGCTTTTATACAATCAAGCCTGGATTACAGCAATGCAATCTGTTATGGTCTACCTGGAAAACCTTTTAAGGAGCTGCAACCGGTGTAGAATGTGGCTGCTACATTGATATGGACCAAACACAAAGACTACATCTCTCCCATTCTTTGGTTACTCTACTGGCATGCCTCAATAAAGAATAATATTTTCAGTTTAAAGCATTTGAGTACAATGCACAAGAATATTCGCAAATATTTACTCCTTTTCTGGTGTCAAAATGTAAGCTTTCGTCACCCAGGGTGTACTCGCTGTCCCGTCGGTCAGTTTCTCCTGGACATACCCAAAGCAAATTGAGAATGGAAAGACATTCTTGTGGAGCTTCACAAACTGCTTCTCTCCTTGTGCTCAAGAAAAGGCTGGATACTTTCCCTTCGAACCACTAAAGTTGTGCCCTCTTGTGTTTTACAATCCCAGGTTGGATTATTATCTACTACAGTGGTAAAAAAAACTGTGGTAATAGAGCGTTTTATAGATGCTTATGGCATAACTAACAACATAACATTGTTGCTAATAACTCCCTCCTTGGACCAAGGGCAGAATTGTGTCTGTAGCCCTCATCTTGAAATAAGTGATGTGTGCTTCTTACAAATCGATTAATAGTTTATGTCACACCTAGACCAGCACCTAGGGCATTTTACTGCACTCTTAAAGTGTAACTAATAATCCAGTTGAAAGCACTAAAACAAATATCTAAGCCTTATTATGAGTGCCAAGTTACACGGGTGCTAATTATGCAGTCTCAGAGAAAACAACATCAGGAGACCCATTAACTCTAGTGGTAGAATTAATGGGAATTACAGGCCAACCCTGATAATACCCAGAGTAATAAGGAATTCTCTGGAGACTCAGTTATTGGAGGTTTGATTCTCCTGGAAATTCCTCCTTGGTTCCCACTTTTTACCCCATCGATTTTGGCTGCTTTCAGCAACTATATTATCCGGGGAAAACATGAAAAGTTTACAGCAGAGCTTTCCAAACTGTGTTTCCCGACACAGTATTGTGTCACTTGCAAATGGTGGGTGTGTCGCTGGATAACACTGTCGGGCACTTAGCACATAACTGCTGCTAATTAAGAGGCATTCATTTGAAAGATTTGTTCTCACTATGCCTCATCTATTGCATATTGTCTCCCAGTAAATGGTCTTTTAAAGACCTGCAAAGTACTCGGGTGGGGTGCGGCTGTGTGTGTGCCTGGGACGTTGTGGTGAGATGATGGAGGGAGACAAACAGAGGTAGGAAGTCGGAGGGAAGGAGACAGAGTGAGGGAGACAGAGAGAGATAGAGACAGGGAGAGAGGGAGCAAGGGAGGGAGACAGAGGTAGACAGAGGGAGGAGGGCGACAGAGGGAGCGAGACAGACAGAGGGAGGGAGACAGAGGGAGGGAGACAGACAGAGGGAGACAGACAGAAGGAGGGAGGCAGAGAGAGAGGGAAACAGACAGAGGGAGGGAGACAGAGAGAAAAGGAAACAGTGGGAGACAGAGAGAGAGGGAGACAGATGGAAGGAGACAGAGGGAGGGAGTCCGGGGTAGACAGAGGGAGGGAGAGGGAGATAGACAGAGGGAGATAGACAGAGGGAGATAGAGGGAGGAAGACAGATGGAGGGAGACAGAGGGAGACAGACAGTGGGAGACAGAGGGAGAGTGAGAGGGAGACAGTGGGAGAGAGAGAGGGAGAGCAAGGCAGACAGAGGGAGCGAGACAGAAAGCCAGAGGCAGAGGGACGGAAACAGAGGGAGACAGAGAGACGGACACAGAGAGAGGGAGGGAAAGATAGAGAGAGGGAGGGAGACAGAGCGAGAGAAAGAGAAAAAAAAGATGTATGTATGCCGGGTCTGGTGGATCAGTGGATAAAGGCATCCACTGCAGGGGCCTGTGTTCAACCTCATGTTCTCAAATTTGCTTGAAAATGCACCATTTGCCCACTTTTATTTCAAAATGTTCTTCCGGGGGAGAACCCCCCTTAAGTGGTTCGGGATCTCTCACTACACTCGCTCGCTACACTGCCTTACTGTGTCCCAAAATGATGCATCTCCATAAAGTATGTTACCAACATGAAAAGTTTGGAAAGCTGTGGTTTACAGTGTTGTCACAAATCCTCATGCTATCAGCTTCAATAGCAGTTCTGAGCGACTCCTAATGAGGCCCATAATCCTGGAGGGTATTGCCTGAAAACATCATACTTTCAGGGGAAGGCTTAAGGGTTTTGCGGCATAGAATTAGGAGTTTTGGGTGTGGGGTATAGGGATTAAAGCTATTTTTAGGGACTACTTGCCCTGTCTGGCATGTTGAAAATCCTCTTAAGTTCAGTCACAGAATAAAAAGTAAATGGAGGAAGACAAACTGACTTTTGACCTCTGACCTCTGTCTCTGAAAGCAGAGCAAATGTGAAAATATAACAAGATTTAAAGGAATCTTTATTGCTCACAAAGTGAAAGAGCAATACAAATGCCTATGAATCTTGTTATCTTCAGTCAGTTTGTCTTCCCACATTTAGTTTTCTTTCTGTGACTAAAGTTAGAGAATTTTGTAAAGTGAACTGTGTGACTACTGAACTGTACAAAGCGTGTTAAATGAAAGGCTGTAAGATGTCAGGCTTTTTTCTAACATAACACTGAAATAGCTAAGTGAACTGTTGAAACATTTCCAATATATTTCACTAGTTATGTAGACCCATTTTTGTAATTCTGAGGTAAAAAACATATTTTTATAGGATCAAAACGAATTAGAATACTTTAGTTGGTGATGTGCAAATTTTAAATATTTTTGCTGAAACCCAATTTTCAAACAGTTTTTACGCGCTATTATCAGTAAAACTACGTGTTAATGGGAACGTTTTGTGGCCATTTCAATAGAAAAAAAGCTATCTGTAAATGACAGTGAACTACCAAATCATGCTTTGATGATATATTTATGAAAAGTCTGTTTTTAAACATGAACTGGGGATTATTACTGCTCCTGCCCAGATGACAATGTTATTAGTGAACTAAGAGGCAAGCCAGGGTTCATGTGTACCCTATATATGGGCTTCATTCTTGTTACACATGGAGCAAACATCAAGTTTTTGCACAGCAGAAATGGTGAACTTGCATATTTAAAGGTGCTCTCTTATGTGATAATAAAGAAAAAGGCACCTCCACAATACAAAATATTTGCCTAGGGTCACACAATTTGAGACCAGTTCTTGGGTCAAGTACATTAAAGTTAGGTCGAGTAGATTATTAAAGATACTAGACCTGCAGGTCTAGTAACATTGTTATGATTTTTCGAGCCCTGATGGGGTTTTGAGTTTGGAGTAAAGGTTTTGAGATTAGGATGTGGGACTTAAGTGTATGGTCTTAAGGCAGAGCTTTCCAAACTGTGTGTCCCGACACAGTACTGTGTCACCTGCAAATGGTGGGTGTGTCGCGGGATGACACTGGCGAGCACTTAGCACATAACTGCTGCTAATTAAGAGGCATTCCTTTGAAAGCTTTGTTCTCACTATGCCTCATCTAATGCATAATGTCTCCCAGTAAATGGTCTTTTAAAGACCTGCAAAGTATTCAGCTGGGGTGCGGCTGTGTGTGTGCCTGGGACGCTGTGGTGAGATAGTGGAGGGAGGAAGTCAGAGGGAGGGAGACAGAGAGAGATGGAGACAGGGAGAGAGGGAGCAAGGAAGGGAGACAGAGGGAGTAGGGCGACAGAGGGAGGGAGACAGAGGGAGGGAGACAGACAGAGGGAGACAGACAGAGGGAGACAGACAGAGGGCGGGAGACAGAGAGAGAGGAAAACAGTGGGAGACAGAGAGAGAGGGAGACAGAGGGAGAGAGACAGGGGGAGACAGAGGAAGGGAGTCCGGGGTAGACAGAGAGAGGGAGACAGACAGAGGGAGATAGAGGGAGGAAGACAGATGGAGGGAGACGGAGGGAGACAGACAGAGGGAGACGGAGGGAGACAGACAGAGGGAGACGGAGGGAGACAGACAGAGGGAGACAGACAGAGGGGAGAGTGAGAGGTAGACAGTGGAAGAGAGAGAGGGAGAGCGAGGGAGACAGAGGGAGCGAGACAGAGAGCCGGAGGCAGAGGGACGGAAACAGAGGGAGACAGAGAGACGGACACGGAGAGAGGGAGGGAAAGATAGAGAGAGGGAGAGAGAGAGAGAGAGAGAGAGAGACAGAAAAAGATGTGTGTATGCCGGGTCTGGTGGCTCAGTGGACAAAGGCATCCACTGCAGGGGCCTGTGTTCAACCTCATAGTCTCAAATTTGCTTGAAAATGCACCATTTGCCCACTTTTATTTCAAAATGTTCTTCCGGGGAGAACCCCCTCAAACCCCCCTTAAGTGGTTCAGGATCGCTCACTACACTCGCTCGATACACTGCCTCACTGTGTTCGAAAATGATGCATCTCTAAAAAGTGTGTCACCAACATGAAAAGTTTGGAAAGCTGTGTCTTAAGGGTTTGGGATATCAGGTTACAGGTTTGGAGTTCAAAGGGCGGTTTTGAGGATATATGGTTAAGAGTACATGGGATAAAGCTGTGGAGTTAGAAGTTAAAGGTATAGTGTTTGGGGTTAAGGGTTAAATGTATAAGGCTATGGTTTAGGGGTACAGGGTTAAGAATTTAGCGGCCATTGGTCTAGTGGTAAAAGGGACAAAGTTTACCCAATGAATACATTTGTTTAGTGCCACAAGTAGAGATGTTTATTTAAAGATGTTTTGATGAGTTAAAGTAATTGTAGCCTAGCTGTGAGTAACTAATATGAGTGTTGCACTAAATTTCAGTGGAACGCACAGTTTCGAGGCGAGTCAATAAGAAATGCTGAAAACAATTGATAAAAATACAACAAAAACCTTGCCTGTAACGATAATGCTTTACAGAAAACAATCCTAAGGTAACAACAACCAAATTAGTGTCCCCCAAATTCAAAGTTTTATCACAAAATATATTTTTTAATTTGCAAAAATCCTTTAGCATACATCTTATCACGTGTAACAAATGTCACAATTCAAGAACATTTTTAAACAAAATATACCAACAAGACCAACTTTTTGCCCAGACAAACAATGAATGACTTCGGGTCATTACAACATTAATGGACAACACCAATACAACTAACTCACAGACAACACATGTAACATATAACATATATCCAGGTGATTTAAAAAAAAACGAAATATTTTCAAACCCCGGTTGTTCAATCAGGAAACCGTGTGAGTTCTTAGGAAAACAATATCTGCACTATGCCAATTAATGGACACCATTTTTTTGCACAGACAGAATATTGATCACACTTGTTTTTTGCCAAACACAACAAAATGGTCGACGCGTTTCGAACACCACTATTCCTGCCTAGAGGTTCTCTTCAGGACCAGACACTGGAAGACAATGATAAATAGAGATGGACTTAAAAGGCATGCCTTTAAGTTTTTCAGCTTTTAAAACACTAACTCTTAGCCTCCCTAGAGAGAAAAGTCTCAAAGCGATTTGCTTACCTATTCTGCTACATCAGCCAATTTCGCAATAGGACTCATTCAGGTTCCATCTTCTAAATTTCTGGAACGAAACAAAAAAAGAAAAGTAAAAACGTCTCGGAGAACATTTTATCAGTCATGTCATGAAACTCTATGCTGAATGGCATTAGTTTTGAACGTAACTGTCAGAGTAGAGAGAAGTTCATGGCCAACTACTTACTTCATGTCTGCAGAGCCTTTCTGAATTCAAGGTGGCTCATGGAGACTGAGTGAGGGGGAGCTTGCCTGCAATGACAAGGAAATCTTTGAAAAAAGGGGGGACCTTGGCGGTTTGTCTACTGTTGAAGATCTGTTTTGAGAAATCTCACATACCTTCAAGCATTCCTCATCTGGTCATAAGGTGTATTGAGCCTCCATACGGGACCAGCTTTGCCTACAAAAATCGATGTTTAATGTTAATTAAAAGAACCAATGTTTAATGTTAATCAAAAAAGCTTCAAGTGATCTGGTGTATATTTTACAGCGTGGAGCAGTAATCTTTTTTCTCCCCCACCGGCATGCGTTGTATAGGGTGATGATATATATTGTTGTTAGATAGTTCTTGACGTTAACTGATGTTTCTAAGAGACTGCTTGGGCTAGTCTTACGGTCTCTTCCTAACAGACACATGATGGCTGTCTGCTTCCCCAAGGAATACCTGGCTTGGCAGTTCGGGATGGACTGTTCCCATTACAATTCCTCCTTATCGCTCCCCCCAAACAAACAGACATGATCAGCGAGTGGATGCAGCACCTAACTGCACTCGATGGTCAACCTCTAATCATTGATTCCGCGAAATCCCTAGGAAGACCTCTGGATAATAAACTAAATATGCAGAAACACATCAGCTCTGCAACTAAAGGAGACAATTTTCAGATGAACACTCTGAGAAAACTGAAACCCTTAATACCCGCGAATGACTTTAAACAGGCAGTTCAAACTCTAGTAGTTCCCAGAGTGGACTATGGGAGTGTCGCTCTCTGCGGCCTTCCCAGGTCAACAACTGCTCCGCTAAAAGCCTCAATCAATACAGCCGCTAGACTCATCACAGGTTTCAGAAGAAACTGCCACATTTCCCCTGACCTTTGTGCCTTCAACTGGTTACCTTTTGAGGCCAGAATCCATTTGAAAATCCCCTGTATGACACCTAAGGCATTGCACCAAAAAACCCAGCGATACCTTGCTGAGAAACTAGTACTATCGGGTGGTAACAGAACTATTAGGAGTTCTGATAATCTTCTACTTAAACCACAACGTTTTCTCCAAGAAAAAAACGTACAATCGTACCGTCTCAGGAATGGCCCCCCGGATTTGGAATGCCTTTCCCCCAGAAACAAGACTGAACCCGTTCGCTGCTTTCTTAAAAAAATAAGTGAAATCGATTTTCTTGTCCAGATTCGCCTCATCTTTCTTATACACTCTTGTAGATATGTGCTAGTCGCTAACAGTTACCGGTAATGTATTTGCATAACTCATCGTATTTATATGTATCTGTCAATCACCTGCATGTGCCCTGTAAAGTGCTCTGATACCCGCAAGGGTCTTGTTCGCACTACACAAAACTGTCAAAATAAAATAAAATGAAATTAGGAACAGCTCAAGACTGATTTGCATATGGCAGGGTCTGAACTGGGGTGGCTTAGTGAGCAAGAGAACGATGATGGTTTCAACCCAGATCTAATAGTGACTGGGGGTGAGTGTCTGAAAAGTTTCAGCACTCCGTCTTATTGTATTTGCTTTGTCTTGCATTTACAACAGGGCAAGAGGCCTGATTGTAGGACAAACCTGCAGATTGTGTCTCCTTGCAACTAGAGGCCGCGCTACACCATAGCAGTGAGGTCCAGAGCAGGGCCCACCTCCCGTGGGCATAATAGCAACTCTGAATTAGATAAGGAGGAGGCGCAAGAGATCCAGTGTGCCAAGGCATCGCTATGGCGTACTGGTGCAAGGCTCCATGTTGGTGGGCTGAATGCGGGACCCTGGGAAGCTGCCTACACTGCCCAAGCCTAGTGCCCGCCCTGGTGTTGACTGACTATGTGGGCCCAACTTTCCAATTCTAACTGCATTTATTTTGCAATTGAATTGTGAATATGTGTTACAGTTACTGGGGGAGACTTATCACTTTACTCTGTGCCAGTGGGTAACATGATCTCTTACAGGTAACACCTTCACTTGAAAATAATAACAAATATTAACTTCTTCACTAGATGGAACTATCTTTCTTCGGTGCAGTGCAGTTCAGTGATTTAAAGTATGGCTCCTTTTCAATTTAACAGCACATTACCCCTTTATTTCACTGCTTTTAAACTGAGAACCCTGACATTTTTTTCAGTTTCAGGGAAACTATTTTTTTGAATGCCTTGCTAAAGAAGATTCTAAACGTGGGAGAGAACATGAAAAGCCTGGTTGCTTTCACTGAACAGGTCTATGGTGCATCTCTACTAAGGTGAAACTAGCAAGCTGATTAAAATAAAAGGAACTAGCTCATACAAAGCCTCTACTCCTGGCCCCTAGACCAGACTCATGAACTCAAAGGACAACCCACACATGATTAAAACAAGATTGAACTTTAGATTGTGGCAGCCAGGGGCAGAAGGAGACCTAACCTCATCTCACCCCCCCCCCCCCCCCCCCCCCAGTGATGCACAGCAGTGAGGGAGTGCCCAGACCTGCACTAATAGAGATACATCCTTTCCACCTTCTGTCTCTGGCAGGGGCCCAGAGGACTCCCATGATGGGATTCAGACTCATGGCACATATTTGCTCTGGTTCGTCATAGCATAGTGTTATCCTCGATTCACATCAAAGGACCACGGTCTATAGCTCATTATTTCTAGACCCTCTAAAGATGATCTACATTTGCTTTTTGGGAGACTTTGCTTCCAGAGGCTAAGTCTTTACAATGGGAAAAGACTCAGTAGCAAGCTGTGGATTGATGCTCCTTTGCACTATATTATAGATACAGTAAAATTGCTCAGGTGGAAACTTTATATAAAGATTACTGCAGTTGGAGTTCTTTTTCTTAGATCCTACCTAGGATTTGACCCAAGTACTCAATAGACACCATATTTTGTGTAATCTTAGCCTCAGTCTTACTGTCACAATATGGTTTCTCTTACTTGGGGCCATTCTATCAGACTTCATGTTAATGTGTAAGCATTGACTAATAATTTAATATATGGTGCAGTTGCAGCCAATATAGAATTCAGCTGTAAAAACACTCTTAACTTTTCAAGAACCCCTGCCTTTGTGTTGATTCTACAAGTAAGTGACAGTGTTAACCATAACTACATTTTTAGATGTACAAGTAAAGATGCAGTGCCTGGGAAGCAAAGCCTGGCCAGGCAGCAAGATGATTGCTCTATAGAGGGCTCTGCAAGCCAAAACTACAATCCTCTCATTATCCAACTCAATCGGGCTTTCACCTTGCTGCAGCGATGATGGTGCTCACCTGAGGTTGTATTAATGCCACTGATGTGCCTGGTGGGCCCATCGCTGTAGTCTGTGACTCGTGTGCTGTGCTAAGACTTGGGTGCCACCAGCTTCTCGTGGCTGCAGAGGGGCTCGCTCCTGTGCTGCCTGTGTGTGTCGGGGGCTGGAGTGGCACAATCACCCCTGTGGCTGTGACTGGTGTGGGCCCTGGTGTCATCCGCTGCTGAGTACTAGAGCTGGCTGTCTGGGCTGTCGCAGTGCAACAGGGACTCTGCGGCCTGCAGGCCTTTGAACTTTGGTGCGGCATAGAGAGCGACGGCCATGAGTTATACCCGCAGCTGCCGCCCCCAAACAATTGCTCCTTCTGGGCCCTGGACCGGGCCTGAGAAGGTCATAGGGCCTCTTTCAGGGCCTGATAATGCCCCAGTCCACCCTGCTGATCCCTGTTGGCAGTGGGGAGAGCCTTATTTTTGCCGCGCTGTGGCCCCCACTTATGGACCCCTACTATAGCTGCCTTGGGGGGCATAGCCCGTTGGCAGTGTCATGTAGTTTCTAAAAATACATAGGATCTGCACGTTTGTTGGACAACATAAACTGAGGGATTGGTGTCTAGACTGATTCCGGGCACCCCCACAGGACATGTCAGCCTATTGACCAGTTAGCTCACAGTACCACTATAAGCCCCCGAACCCTACGAAGGAGCCAATAGTTTCTGGCAACCATTGAACTTGACAGCCCTTGACCCTTTAGGGATCGTGGAAACAGTACAGTACTCAAGGGTACTCCTAGGATGCGGACCCTACCTAAGTGTACCTAGCATGTATGTAGGTGTAAAGTCAAGAGTCCCCTAGGAAAGAGCCACCCCCATTACCTGATGGGAGAGAATGAAGGACCCCGTCTTGGTCATGAGTTGGCCACCCCGCAAGAGATGTTAGTCCTCTGTGTGTTGGGCCTCAGCATTCAGGGACCTCCACGTCAGTGGCAGCATAGAAGCGTCTCCTCTTTCTACCCAGTGAATGTGTGGTTCTTTTATACCAGGAAGTAGCCTTGGCGGTTCTAACTAAATCGATATGTTATGAATTAGATTATGCAAATTAACCTACACCAGTAGTTGCAATTATGAAAAATAGTCCCGTCGCCCGTGGATGAAGATAGCGATGACTTGTGTACAGAGTATGTAAATCCTGTTATGTACGTCATGTGCAAGGGATTGAGATATGATTGTAGGAATCCTCATGCATAATAAATTATGCTAGTTTCAGAGAAACTAATCAACATTTGTTCAGCACATAACTGGGTAAAAGGTCATTGCTAGAACTGTTATCCAGGGAGAGGTAGGAAAATGTAGGTAAAAGGTTACTTTACTACTTGGGCCTAGCTTAGGGAACATGACAACACTGCCTACTTGCTGTGCTGAGGGCACTATTTCTATCAGAGCCAGATTGGGAGGCTCGCGTCCTCTGATGCCACACGCCTTCGCTGCCTTGAGGGGGCCCTGAAGGCTGTCGAGGTGCTAGATTATTGCCAGAATTGCTGCACTGGGCCACCATTGACACTATCTGGATTTGGACTGCCCACCCTCGCTGATCAGCCACATCCTGGTCCTGGGCCTGCTCGTACCCACCACCCCTCACCTCCACTGTCTGTGCTCAACTCAGGATGAGGGTGGCCCATGGGGATGCCGTTTCACATCTGCTGTTGCCAGTTCCTCGTGCTTGCTTTGCACCATCCCTCCAGCCACAGCCTTTTCATGGGAACATACAAACGGCACCTCTTTGCTACATGCCAGCCTTATCTCACACTGCCGGCCCCTAGACTGTGCAATCACCTGCACCGCCATGAGGAAGCAGGACATGCGATAATCAAATCTATCCTTCGAAGTTAAACAGCATAATCGCCATACTGAGCAGGAGGCATCCCATGAAGAGCCCGCTAGCGCCTCTCACAGAGACCCTTAACAATACAGCAACCTCAAATAAATATTAGTTGAGGTTAAAACTAGCCTGGGAGCAATAGATGCAAAGCTAGATCTAATGGCAAGCCGCCCAGACCACATGAAAGAGCGAATCGACAAGCACGAGGATTGATTGGAGCACCTTGAAGCACAAGTGTTGGATACAAAAAATTCCCACGCCACCCAACACCTTCTACTCATGGATCAGGTCCTCAAACTCATCAAAGCAAGGAATGATGACCTGGACGTGTGTACACGGCACAACAATCTTGGCATTATCAGGGTCCCGGAGTTCACTGCTATTGACAAAATGGATGACTATGTCAAGTCCATGCTTTGCATGTTGTTCAGGTAGGTTCTTTCTCTGGTCTTCATTGTGGAAAAGACCTACCACTCCTTGGGCCCTTCCCATCGTTTCCAGGCTCCCCCCCTACAGGGATTGGGATGTCGTTCTGCACCTGGCCCGGGAATGCCATACAGTGCAGTATCAGGGCAACAAACTACCCTTCTACCCGGACTTCACCCTCACAGTACAGGCTGCCCGATGCAAGTTCTTACCAGCCAAGAGACTTCTGTAGAAGGCTGCAATCCACTATGGACTCCTCTGCCCAGCCAAACTGAGTATCCCTTACAATGGGAAACCTTTTTATTTCACCAATGCCAAGGCACCTCTCAAATTTGCCGAACACATTGCTGCAGTGAAGACAGCTCCTTGAGCATCTCCACGCTATAAGGAGGAGGCCCACCTCAGCGACAATGACTGACCCGGCAAGCTTGGTGGAGCTTTGGGCGTCGTGATAGAAGATAAACTAACCCTCACGTTCGAGGGTCGCCCCAGCACTAGGTGTCGGGTCCATAAGATGATGACCTTGCACGCCTCACTGGCCGCCTGAGTCACTGGCCTAGACTGACTGTAATGAAACTCTTTAGGGTGTACGGGCCCCTTTGGTCACCAAGCTAAACTTTGTCTGGGTTGTTGGCCTGGCCCGTCACTGCCCTTAGGGATAATTCCCATGCTACTTTAATATTTTTTGGAAGGTTTTTAGGTTGGGATGATGGGATAGCTGCTCTCAACCATGTTTCGGGATTGAAGTGGTTGGGGGCTGAGTTTGTTTTGGATTTTGTCATTTGTTGTATTTCTTCCCCCTTGACAGGTCCCCTGCAAGGCAAAACACTGTACCTTTGCCTGTCCAAGTGGCGGACCACTGCAGATCCCTGTGCAACATGTCTGAATGCTTTCCTTGCTTAGTGTAATGACTACCACCATATGTCTAACCTGGAATATCAGAGGGCTCAATGACCACCCCAAGTCCTGGCTGGTCTATGCTTAACTCAAACGACTCCATATAGACATTTGCTACCTCCAGGAACATCACTTAACATAGACCACTGTGACGTGACTGTTCACAGGTTAGTGTGCTGACCCCTACACATCTCTATACTCCAACCATGCCAGGGAAGTAGCGATATTGATTTGCAAGTGCCTGCCGTGGCAGCTGCGGTGCTCATGTAATGAAAAGGGGAAATGCGTCCTTTTTGCAGGTACACTACACCCTGTTATCCTTGCTGTGGTTTACGGACCCATCACTGACAGCCCAGATTGTCAGCCTGGGTCCAGGAGTTGTCCTTTGGGTGAGGGGGTTGGACAGCTCTGGTGCCTCTAGAGGCCCCAAACCTAATGCTGAGACACAACTTAACACACTTGCATAGAATAATTACCTCAATGACATTTGGCGTTGCACACACAAAACCAACATGGAGGGTACCTGTGTCACTTCCTTTTATGACGTGGCCCTAGATGACAGGTTGAACAGCTCGAGCACCTCTAGACGCCCCAAACCTAATGCAGTGAGACAACTTAACACACTTGTATAGGATAATTACCTCAATGATATTTGGCGGTGCACACACAAAACCAACATGGAGGGTACCTATGTCACTTCCTTTTATAATGCGTGGTCATGCATTGATTATTGGCTACTCTCTCAGGACGTCCGAACCAGGGCAACCCTGCTGGAGCATTTGCCCCGCACCATGCCTCAGTCCTGCTGGAGTTAACTTTGCTGCTTGCAGCCCCGCATGCCTTCATGTGATGCCTGACATGTTGTGGGACATAGTGTTAATTATTTCACCAACAACAAGGGATCAGTGACTTTTCCATCAGCACTTTGGGAGACTTTTAAAGCAATCATTCAGGGTGACTTCATTGCAAAGCAATCAAGCACCTTTGGGATGATACAAAGGCAGCTTACCAGCCTGGAACAGAACCTACGATCCCTTGAGTTAAAATACTACATTACTAAATGCGAGACTACCATGTCGATGACAATGACAGAATTTAACGAATAGGCCGCACGAGAGGCTCATTATCTCAGCTGTGAGCCTACAATGCACTGCTATGGGGAGGGAGACAGCCCCAACAAAACACTAACTGGCATGCTTTGGAAACCCTAGGCTTCTGCCTATGTGTTGGAACTCCTGGATGAAGGGCAGGATTGCCAATCCACCCTCTCCGGAATTATGCACACTATGACCTTCTTCTACTACAAGCTTCATGAAGCAGCTCCAGTACATTCCGCAGAGGAACAGGCTGCACATTTTGATTCCATTCAGCTACTGTGGCTAGACAGAGCACAACGGTGGATGAGATTGTGCAGGTCATTCAAAGCCTCTCTGAGGAAAACGCACCAAGATTGGCTGGATTGACTGCCCCCTTTTATAAGGAATTTGCCCATCTCCTGGCTCCTCGTTTGCTGGAAATGCACAAGGAATAATTGGAAGTTGGGACTCTACCCCATCCTTGCGAGAACGTGTCACTTCTTAAGCCTGATAAGCCGCAGACCAATGTGTCTCCTACTGGCTGTTGTCTATGATGAATGTAGACAATAAAATATTTGCCAAACTGCCTCCGAATCTTCTCCTCACCCTGATGCCTATAATGGTGTGACCAGATCAATTTGGATGCATCCCTGGCCGGTCTATCTTGCATAACCTCAAAACAATATTCGCCTTCATGCACACTTGACCCAAAACTCATGGCTGCCGCTGCATTATTGGACGCCACAAAGGCCTTTAATGCCCTTGAATGGCCATATCTATTCCAACTACTTGTGAGATTCAACCTCAGCCCTCAATTTCTCCATCACGTCCAGCTCCTTTACTCTTCCCCCACTTCTCACGTTCGGATCAAAGGAATGCTGTCTGAACCTTTCTCAATCACCAGCGGGACACGCCAGGGGTGCCCATTATCCCTGATATTATTTGCTATGGCGATGGAACCCCTTGCAGCACGGCTGCAGCAACAACATGCACACTGCGGCCTTTGCTTCACAGCCAGAGGCTTGGTGATGTATGCAGATAATGTGACTTTATATATGCGTAAGATGCAGGAAGACTTTGGCCCCAATTATCTTCGAGGTCATACGGCTCAGCGACTATTCTGGCATCCAAATCAATTGGACTAAGTCCACTCTGTTTCCTTTCACAGACTGCACACAGTCTAGCCCCACCGAATATGCACTCCAGTGGGACTCTGACCTGGTTCTCCACTTGGGCATCTGGCTAAGCCGAGATACATAAGTACTTTGGAGAGCTAATTATGGACGGGCCATGACATAGCTGGAGAACAAAATACCAGTGTGGTCCTGCCTGCTACTGTCAGTGACGGGACGGATCGCTCTTGCAAAAATGGGTATACTATCTACATTTCTGTACCTCTTCCTAAATATACTGGTCCCCCTTACCACTCACTTCTTGTGGCGGCTATGTACAAACCTAGTTGTGCTGATCTGGTATGGCAGACAACCTAGAGTCACTTTGGAAATACTCACCTTGCCTCTTAAACAAGGGGGCGTGGGTGCTCCAGACATGACCCTATATGAGCTCTGTGATCAGGCGCAATTCTTACACTATTGGCTCTACCCCACGCAGTTTCAACCACACTTGCTATTCAAATAGGAACACGCTGCACTCTACCAGCTGACAACAGCGCTTTATGCACCGTATAAACCGCTGTGAACTGAGGTTGACTCGGTAGAGTGTGTGCGATGGTCCTGGTATGCCCTGAAGTGGCAAGCTGTTACACACCCTCTGTGCCCATTGTTTGCAACCCCCTCGTGTCACCGCCGAAGGATGATGGTGCTAGGACCAGGGCCCTTGAACATGGAATTACCACCTTTGCCATCTGGACCCAGTGGATCGATTTCTACGTCCTTTCGGGGCCAATAAAGAGTCACTCCCCACTGCACTTGAGATCCTTTTATACCACAGACTCCAAGCTCCTTGCCACGCGATGCATGCTACTTTTCCAGCCCCTCCGCTTACCCTCCAGGCTCTAGATCACATACTTACTACCCCATCACCATGCAGATTGGTCACCCGAATGTACTCCATAATGCAATCCATTACAGACTGTGGTTAATACACTTCAAATTCCTCCACAGGCTATATTGCACCCCGGCGAAACTCCACCACATGGGACTAGCGGACATGCACTGCCTTTGCTGTGCTACCCCCAGGCCTCCATCATATTCCTCGCTTGGGAGTGTCCGTGGATGGCAGATCTCTGGATTGGAGTGTACTCCACCCTCACTGCCATCACTAGTCATTCGTTGCCACATACTTATTGTCAGGAGCAGCTATCCGGCTTTTGGGAGCTTATGCCACTGTGTTCCCACCCTAAAGACATTTGGGAACTCATAGTGATTTTCTTAAAGCAGAGAGCCCCCCGCCCCTGGCCTAGGACAAGGGAGCCCCTCCCTTCACAGACACTGCACTCACCTACCGTTAAAGTGGGATGGAACCCACAAATTCGAGGCCAGTGGATCTTTACCAGACTCACTAAGGGTCAGAGTTCTGTGCCCATTCCAAGCGGGAAATGGCATGTTGATATTGCAGTAGCAGTAATCCCCCTATAGATGGGGTCATGGTGGCATTTAATTTTGTAATTTGATCACCATGTGCTGTGCTTCTCCCCTTCCTCTCCTCATCCTCGTTGATGTTGAACAATGTTGTAAATTGTCAAATGCCTATTAAAAAAAAAGATGCAGTGCCCGTGGTTCCTTCTTTCTTTAGGAAACAGTACAATTTTAGACTGAAAATGTATTTTCTTTATGCTGTATAATGAAGGAAGTAACAAGGATATAAGTCTTGTCCAGGATGGGGAATGGGACGCTGCTTCCCCTGATAGCAGCGTCATCGTTTCCGGCTTCCTGCCTCCCATCTTCAGACCACGACTCCCTCTGTAACGCCACCCATTGGCTTGCTCCCCTCGGTGAGCTGATGTATTGCAGAGCAAAGACTTGCTAAATCAAGCCAAGTTTCCGCGTGATTGCCTCTTAGCTCTGCTGGGCTCCTTCGTCTGACATTTTGTTTTCTCGCAAGCGGATCTGGTGTGTTGCAATGTTCTCAGACTAGCAGTGCTCTTAGATTAATGGAGGTGAGGTTCAGCTCCGGTGTCCACATGACATCAGGGGGGAGATTCACAGTTTTTTTATTGAGGAGCTAAAAGTTGTGGTGTCTGCCCATATTTTGGCCACCCTGGACAGTGGTGGAATGAAGCATCTGAGCTGAAGGTGCTTCCAGGCTGCAGTACTGTATTTGGGCCAGAAGTGGGCATTTAAGCTCAAGTTGAGGGGTAGCTGGAAACTTGGTCCAAAGGCACCTTCAGCTGGTGAAGGTTTGGAGACGGTTTGAGGGCATGTATGCATTAGCGTCCACTGGGCTGTACGTACCTAAGTGACTTCAAGTATACTGCTCTCTTACATTTTAGCCAGCCTTTTTCTTATGCTGCAGTCTCCCGGGCGTATGAAACCGTTATCTCCGCAACATCCTCGTAACCCAGGTTAGCTGCTCAAAATTCCCTCTAAAGCCACAAGACCATTGAAGGGGGGCAGATCCTCCGGTCCTTTGGCCAAAGGAACTGTCCAGAATTACAAGAACAGGTCAAATCTGACATTATGGGAATGCAGACATTGTCTTCGCCTCTTTCATCAGTGGTAGAAGAGCTGCCATCACCTGTTCAAAGC
The DNA here is from genome assembly GCF_964263255.1 of Lissotriton vulgaris. Lineage (NCBI taxonomy): Eukaryota > Metazoa > Chordata > Amphibia > Caudata > Salamandridae > Lissotriton > Lissotriton vulgaris. Next base: position 372,450 of record NW_028255144.1, read on the forward strand.
ATCCTATAGGAAACTGCCTGTCGCGCTGAGACAGTGAAAGAGATGGTGTCTAACTCTGATGTGATACTGAGCGATATTAGAGTTATGAGATTAATGAAGGAAAAGACTTCAAGGCAACGTAGGCTACTAAGAGTGAAGTACATTCTTTAGTGCAAGGGAGAGGAAATCATTCCTACTACAACCACCATAAGCACTCAGTGTAAAATGGAGAAGGCAGTGAGCCACAAGCCACTGCAGCCAGAAAGAAAATCATTGAGCTTGTTCCACTGTTTCAGAAGAAGCCAAAATTGAATCCAAATCTGACCTGTGAGCCTGGTTCCTCAACAAGAGTGGATATGGAAGGTAATGTGGAGACTGTTGTGGATCCAGGAGCCTCCACTGAACAGCCATCTCTAAGCACTTGTCAGATTTCGTCCATTTCAGCACAGAATACGTATCTGTATGATGATAACATCGGGCGACCTTCCTTGGAACACTCATTTTTCCACATCCCAACTCTGATGCTATTGTTGGAGTAAATTAAATCGGTCAAACAATAACAAGTTCAAATGGCAAATTATATCTAAATTCATATGGCTAAAATCGAGGACCAAATGACAAGATTAAGAAACAGGATGGAAGAAATGGAGTAACAGGTATCCTTCTGCAAGAATAGGCTATCTGAGTTTACTCTGCAAACACAGCAGATAGAGAGGGAAATTGCACTCCTACGTGATAAGAATGAGCAGTTGGAAAATCACTCTGAGTGCTCTAACTTAAGAATCACAAGAATTCCTGAGGGAAAGGATCAGTGTGGGGCCCATTTCCTTATTAGACTCGCTCGTTCTAGCCAACATTCTGCCTGATTGCCCCCAACAATAACACATGCTCAGAGTTCCTTCTTCGATTCCACAAAATGCCAAATATCCTCCTACAATTCTAATCAATCTTTTGGATTTCAGTGTCAAGGAGCCGGTCTTAAATAAAGCTATCAAAGAAAAAAGTTTTTCAGTGCTAAATGAATGTACATATAAATTTATTTCAGACGTGACAGTAGAGACTGGACATAGGAGTAAAAACGTTAAAAATATGATCCTACATTTTCATGCTGCAGGGGCTCAGGCCAGCCTAGTTCAGCTGTCTAAGCTGAAGGCTATCGCAAGTGGCCAATTTCATGAGTTTGATATGACCAAGAATGTGTAAAGTCTTTTAAATGTTTAAATGATATAAAAAAAATAGCCTAACACGTGGGGCATGGCATGTACAGAGTTGGTTAGCATCTCAACTGCTGAGTTGACCATAGGTCTGGCCCCTCAGTCGAAAGTGATTTTAGAGTAATCCCAGAGATCACTCAATGATAAAAGCAAGGATCTTTTCCATTTGTTATATCTGAGGTGACGTGCACGAGACTTGGAGGGGTGGGGGGCAATTTATCATTAGCAGGAGCCGAAAAGCCTAGGCACATTGTCATGGATCCAGGAACCTTGCGTCTGTGCGGTGGTGCAGAAAATTGGAACTGAGTAGGGTTACCTGTCAGCACGGAGGAAGTGGAGTGGGGGCGGAGTCATTTGGGTTTGCAGGTGAGTAAAAAAGGATATTGGGCACTTTGTCACATTAGTACTTGTTCTGGTATACAGTCCCCCTAATACCCCCCAGCCCGCCATTACTGCACTGCTAGCGGCTATTGCAGATTTGTCTCTCAAACACCCTCACTTCACGGTACTAGGAGACTTCAACCACCATGTGGATGTAAGTGACTGTACTCGTGCTAATCATCTTCTAGATTCCATGCAAAGTTTGAATCTGACTCAAGGGGTTAGTGGTCCTACACATTCTGCTGGACACACCCTTGATTTGATCTTCTCCAATTGGACGGACCTTAAGATTCTCCCCTCCATACCTCTTACCTGGTCTGATCATTTCTTGATCCCGTTCGAAGTGTCTTTACCCCGGCCTCCTAAAGAGGGAATTTTCCATTAGAGAACAAGGCAGAAAATGGCATAATGTCTCATGCATCGCCCTGGAGCAAACGTATATGAGTAGTTCAGATTCATTCTCTGATGATCTCAATGCAGCTGTTTCCACATTTAATAAAGATCTTTCGGTTGCCGTTGAGCAAGTCGCGCCCTTGCAGAACCTCACCTCCCGAAGATCCAAACCTTCGGCTCCCTGGTTCACTCAGGAACTAAGGGAAAATGGAAGCAGATGCAAAAAACTGGAGCGCTCATGGCGCCGGACTTATGATCCGGCAGCCAAATCCCTCTATAGACTGGCCCTCAAAGAGTTTCATAAACTCAAACGCAACACCATGAGTCAGAACTTTGCAGATAAAATCATTAGTGCGAAAAACTCCACTAAGACCCTCTTTAACATTGTTAAAAAGTTCGCTAATCCTACTGCCTTGTCCTGCCCCGTCACTCCCAGCCAATTACTTAGTGAAGGCCTATCTGATTTCTTTTTTGAAAAAAACGATAATATTACGGCAAAAATTCTTCAGAACCGCACAGTAGTAACTTCAGATCTTGACGCCACCTGTGCCGAAGTATTTACTTGTTTTAAACCGCTGACCAAAGAGTATGCCCTGACTCTATTTCTAAAATGCAAATCAGGTTCGCCGCTTGACCCAGCCCCAGCACAGATTCTGAACGATACTGCCCCGTTAGTGATTAATCCCCTGCTAGAAATTTGGAACTCCTCCCTGCAATTGGGCGTTGTCCCCTCCTTATGGAAACACGCGTTGCTGCTTCCAATTAAAAAAAAAAACTGGTGTTGATCCAATGTGTTTTAGCAACTACTGGCCGATTTCACTCCTTCCCAAGCCAGCTAAAGTGATGGATAAGGCGGTACAAGAACAACTGTCCGAATATCTAGAATCGAACATGTTGCTTCATGACACCCAGTCAGGATTCAGGCCGGACTTCAGTACTGAATCAGCTCTACGAGAAGTGTCCGAGTCAATTCGTGAGTGCGTGGATAGGGGAGAGGAGGCCATGCTGGTCCTCCTCGACCTATTCGCAGCATTCAACACCATCTCCCATGAAATTCTGCTTACACGTCTCCAGGAGGTAGGAGTTGGTGGGACCCCGCTGGCCTGGGTCAAATCATTTTTGACGGATCGTTATCAGCAAGTGATGCTAGGATCTTTTTTTTCCACCAAGAAACCGTTGACATGGGGGGTTCCGCAGGGATCTGCTATCAGCCCACTTTTGTTCAACGTGTACCTGATGCCTTTGGCGAAAGTGGTGGAATCATGGGGCGTCAGAGTGATCTTTTATGCTGACGATACTTAGCTTTTAAAGACCACTCTGAAAGTTCTCTGTCAAATTTTCGCCACTGCCTGGTGAATATCGCCTCTTGGATGTCCTCAAATAATTTAAAATTGAACACGGATAAGACGGAAGTCTTATTTTTTAATCAGAAATCTCCCATTTCCGCTAACCTCTGGTGGCCTGCTGAACTCAATCCTCCCCCGGCACCCGTTCAAGCTGCCCGAAATTTGGGCTTTCAATTTGATACAGCCCTCTCCTGTAAAACTCAAATCAATAAAGTTTCGGCAAGCTTCGAATGATCAAAAAAATCATCCCTTTCCTACCATTTGATTCTCGCAGGACAGTAGTCCATGCCCTAATAACGTCCCATTTGGACTACGCAAATAGTCTGTACGTTGGAGCCCCGGCGTACCTCATTAATCGTTTGCAGACAGTGCAGAATTCAGCGGCCAGGCTGATTTGCAACATCCCATACCGCCACTCCATTTCACCTCACTTGGCCAAACTGCACTGGCTCCCAGTGAGACTACGCATTCAGTTCAAAGCCCTGACCCTTGCCTTTAGGGCTCTTATTGGACGAGGCCCTGCTTACTTGAGGCACAGACTGAAGATCTCACAAGCAACGCGGAATCTCAGATCTAACCACCTTCGCCTAATGCTTTGCCCCCGATTTCGTCTTGCACGTAAGGGAGGTAGGGCCTTTGCAGTGGCCACCTCCTGACTCTGGAATCTACTTCCATTGGAGCTTAGATTTCTGACATCAGAGCCTCTGTTTTCGTAGGAAACTTAAGACCTGTCATTCTCTATCTCCCTGGACGTCACTGAACTTCTCTTCTGGCTGTTGTATGTCTTCAGCGCCGGGACACCCCCGTCGGGGTAGCTGCGCGCTTTACAAGCTTCTAAAATAAATAAAATAATAGTACTATATACAATTTATGGAATAGAGAAGCACAATAGCAATTTACACTGAATGTTTTAGTTTTCTCAACATGGAGAAGGGAAAAGAAGTGTTGTTTGCTATAACCATGGATGCAATTCAATCAATTCAGTCAAGGTATGTTTGAAAACAAGAGGTACTCTTATGTATGATGAACTGAAATAGTTACTTTTAACGTTATTGGTTTAAATAATAAGCAGAAAGCTCAGGTGATCGAATCCTGGCTTTTAACTCATCATCTACAGGTTTATTTTAGGAAACATATTTTTACTACAAAGTTAAATGCCTTTAAAATGTTTACAACAGGGGCAGGTTTTAAATGGTTTACATCTATTGTTGCAGCTCATAGAGAAATTGCATTTTTTTAATTTCAAAGTGGGTATCTGCACACATCCATATATTGCAACACGTTAAAGAGGGCATATGGTGTCTGGTTCATTGTACCATCGCTTTCACCCGCCTCACTGTAGTGAGTTAGTTTGCCCATTCGAAGAAAACCCCATTGTCTTTCATTCTTTGGTAGAGCAATGAACCACTTGAGGGCAGGATTGGGGCTTCTCATTCCAAGGAGATCTCATTTCCCAGGAGAGCAGGAATATACATGTTTTTGCCAGATTTCACTCAGCAGCACTAATTCTTATACAGATCATTTAATGGAGGCCGTGGACATCTTTTCGGTTAAACAGGTACCCACAATCACTTTCTTTTTGATGCTGAAAAGCCTTTTGATTTGGTGGCCTGGGACACTCCTTATATTTGAGGGTTATTTGAATTTCCCACACATATTATACAAGCCATCGCTAGATTACATAAGGGGGTGACAGCCAGACTGTTCATCAAATTAAAGGAAGCAGCCTGCTTTGAAGTGTAGAGAGGGACTAGGCAGGGTTGCCTTTCGTGATGTTTAGACAGAATATCAGAACCAAAAATATCGCGGGCCAAAATAGCGTGTTCAGAATATTGAGAACAAAAATATCTTGAAGGTAAGTTTCTATAGGTAAGTAAAGTTTTAGTATATATCACTCCAAATATATATACCTTGAATATATATATATATATATATATATATATATATATATATATATATATATATATATATATATATATATATATCTCATCAAAATATGTAGAAGTGAAATGAAGAATAGTAAATCTATACACTACCTAGTTTCACTTAACATCTCACTATTTTGGTCCTCGTTATTTTCGACGCAATATTCAGTCCACCCAATATTTTCAGTTCCAGTATTCTGTCAGTGATTCGTTTGTCGCCTATCCTATTCACACTTTTTTTAGTGCCTCTCTCAATTGCGATTGGAAATGGTTATATCATCCGTTCTCCTATGCCACCATATAGCTTGAATCAAATTGTACGCAGACAACATCATGATGTTCTTTAAACCTGATAAATCGTGTCAAGAGAGAATGTTTTAAAATTCTACCCCATACCAGGCACTTGAGCTTATAAGATCAATAAACTTAAGATGGAGATATTATTCAATAATACCCATCCCAATTTAAAAACCTGTTATTTTGTATAGCACTCTCTCAGGTTTAAAGTGTTCCAGCTGTTTGAACCTAGCCAAGATAATGAGCTGATACAGATAATGCTGCAAGACGACAATATTAACGCTATCCTACACTCTAGTAAAAGCTCCCAAAAAAGTACGATTTAAAACGCTCCACTGGTTCCCTACCAGGACTACTCTGATTTTTAACCATTTTCATATCCCATATTTTAAAACTTCAACTCGTCTTGAGGACTGGGATTTTAAAGACCAAGAGGTCTTCAACTCAAGGACGATTCTGAAATGGAAACAAAATGGGTTTTCCAGAATAAGAGATTTTCTTATAGAAGACAGATGGGAATGATGGTCTGGTATTGAAGGAGCAATTAGAGTAGATAAGAACATTATGTTTTGGTCCTTCAATATACTTCAGCTCTCTTTCAGAGAAAATGTACCTTCAACTATTTGCAATAAGGAGGACTTGAATTTGAGACTGGTCAAAAAAACACCAAAAGAAAAACTGGGAATTGCAAGCATAATCTGACAGACCTAAAACAGCCAAGCCAATATAAAAAAAACAAATGGAGTAAGCAATAAGATATTGTTTTCCCTGAAGAGACTTGGCACAAGATTAATGAGTTCAATTTTTTCACTCTGAGGGGGACCAACTTCCTCAAAATCCAGTTTTATTCAACTTGTCTATACACGGCCAATTGGTCTCATGCCATATGGCAGTGTCACAGATTGAATGATTTCTGGTGCTCCATATTTAAGTATCTTTATGAAATGTTTCTTATAGATATTCCTAATAACGAAATGTTCCACCTAATGGAGTATTGTCCTATGCAGGGTGCAGCAAGGAAATTCCAGAAGCTGATCTATGTAGAAATGTTGGTGGCCCACTGATTGATATTACAGAAGTGTAACACTCCATTTGTCCCCTCTTTTAAGTAATGGTATGTTAAAATGTCCATGTCAGACAATCTGAAGAACTCTGTGCCAAGTATGTAGGTGCTAATTCTAAATTTGTGAATTGGTGGGGCACATTTTTTCGAGGGAAATAATGTAGAATAGTCTCAGAAAATGATTATCATTAATTCACCATTGAATCACTAGAATTGCTGCAGTTTATAGAGGTAAGCTATTTTTTTGTATTCTTTAGCACTTCATTAAACACCGCACTTTTGGCATAATGGAATAACATTTATCCATATAGTTCTATGAATGAATGAATGAATGAATGACAGGAGTTTATAAAGCGCTCAGCTACTCCACAAGGAGTTATAGAACAGAACAATTGCCAATGCTGAGACTGACTACTCATTTATTTGTTGACTGATTTCATGAAAAAAGCATGAAATTCTGCTTTAAAGATTGCACCTTAGTCATAAACAAACTCTTCAATCTTCATTTATTTTTTCAAAAGAACAGCATAATTTGTTGTGCATTTCAATACAAAACGTACATGAACACTACAATGAGACAAAATCTAGACAAACTGTGGGTGACCAGGGACCAGGTCACCCAGAAGTTAACATTGTATATAGGAAAACAATTTCCTTGAGAAAAGACTTAATTAATTTAAATTCTTGGATTCGTGTTGCTTTAATTGTTCAAATATACATTTAAATGTGGCAAAGGGACCTTTGTTTGTAGGATGGATGTTTGTGTGAATGTGATATGAATGTGAAATTGGCCAAGTGTATGGGATATATATTGATATAGAGTTTTGTGAATATTTCACAGTTTGTCTAGATTTTGTCTCATTGTAGTGTTCATGTACGTTTTGTATTGAAATGCACAACAAATTATGCTGTTCTTTTGAAAAAATAAATGAAGATTGAAGAGTTTGTTTATGACTAAGGCGCAATCTTTAAAGCAGAATTTCATGCTTTTTTTCATGAAATCAGTCAACAAATAAATGAGTAGTCAGTCTCAGCATTGGCAATTGTTCTGTTCTATAACTGTATGGCTCAGCCTTGCTGAGTGAGAGCCAAGACCCATCACTGTTGTTAACTCCACAAGGAGTGTCCCGGCGCTACCGAATCACACAATACTGTCATAGAGATGGTTTAACTCCCAATGAGGCCAGTTTTTTTCTGTAGAAAGTCTAAGGGGCAACGGGAGTTTGTTCCATGCCTGTGCCCCCAGGAGGCTGAAGGATTTACCGTCCCTACGTGCCAGGAGCACCTTAGGGACACATGCATATTCCACAGAGTTTGATCTAATTGCTCTTGTCGGAGTATGAAACGTCTTCTGAGGTAGCAGGCCCCCTTGCCATGAAGAGCCTTAAAGAAAGATACTATGGTCTTAAAATGTATCCGCTCCCTCGCTGGAAGCCAATGAAGGGCTCTAAGATGAGGTGCCATGTGGGACCTAGATTTTGAACAGAGAATAGCCCTGGCTGCAGAGTTTTGCACCACCTGAAGGCGTTGTTGGAGAAAATTCGGCAGGCCCAGGTAGAGGATGTTCCCGTAGTCTAGTCCTGATGTGAGCATTCCTGGAGTCCAACGGGAGAAGCGGAAGGAACTTTCTCACCATCCGAAGAAGTCCAAAACAGGCCCCACCAGGGCCTGAACTTGGGAACACAAAAAAAGAGCATTATCAATTTGGATTCCCAGATTCCTAACTGTGGATTGAGCCACACTGGGAGGGGAGAATTCTTCTGGCCACCATTGACTCCAGTCGTGCACTAAGCGGGCTGAAGAAAACAATTTCTGACTTGTCTGAGTTGAACTTAAGCTGGTTCTCCTCCAGCCACCTGAAGACCTCTGTGAGGCAAGATCTAATCACTCCCCCATCAAACTCATTACCTCTGTTGCAAGGGAAAATCAGCTAAGTGTCATCAGCATTTGTAGATCTATACCTAAACACTGTATAGAAATCAATCTACTAGTTCAGGACACTAATGTGGATATATTATTCCTCACTGAAACATGGCTGTCCTCTAATTCTGGGGCAGACATTGTCAGTGCGCTACCCCAGGGATTCCTGATACAGTTTCATAACAGAACCCAGGGAAAGGGAGGCGGGCTGGCCATAGTTCATAGGGATGAGTTCATTTGCAGGATACATGAGGGAGGAATTTCTTTCTGTGAAAGTGTTAACTTTAGCCTTCAAATTACGCCAAATAAATCTTTATCCGGTCTTCTTGTATACCGCCCCCCCGGTAGCCTAGGGCAATTTGTAGGCTCGTTGCTAGAAACTACAATTACCTGCTGTGCTGCGACACCTAACTTCATTCTACTAGGGGACTTGAACCTTCATTTTGATGACTCCTCCGCAAGATAGCATGCGATCCTAAATCGGAGCTTAATGCGTTTGACCTCCACTTAAAAATTTTTGAGGCTACTCATACGAAGGGACATCTTCTCGACCCGATATTTTCAAATATCACCCAGCTAGAAGTATATCCCTCTCTCCCCTTACTTTGGTCTGACCACTTTTTTGTCCCGTTCGCATGGCAAAGCAACACTGACTGCCCACAGGTTCAGGTGCCTCGCACTCTGGAGCGAGCATGGTCTAAACTCTCCTTTGAAAGCTGGACCCTTGAACTAGAGCACACTGCCCCTCTTTCTGACTCTGACCCAGTGAAAGCTGACATTAATTTTACCAATTGGTTGATTAACACCCTTGACTCTGTAGCACCTAAGAAAAAAATGGAAAAGAAGAGCAGGGTCTTTAAATCACCATGGGACTCTCAAGAACTTAGAGATCTAAGAAAAATCTGTAAAAACCTGGAACGTAGGTGGAGGAAAGATTGGGCCCCCCCTAATAAGGAGAAATATAAAGCAGCCATGAGGATTTATAAATCAGCTCGGAAAACAGCTCAAGCTTCCTTCTTTGAAGAGAAAATTAGAATGTCCTCTAATTTATCTTGAGAGACATATAAAATAGTAAAAGATCTTCTTAAAATTCCTAACCCCCCGATGGTGCAGGATACATCGGACTCCAGATGTAAGCAATTAGCGGCATTTTTTGAGAACAAAATATTAAACATCTTACAATCCCTACAGCAAAAGTCCTATACCTCTGTCCCTGCGGATCTCACCGCCGCAATCTCTGGCCCCTCTCTGGATTCCTTTGCCCAGATATCCAGAGAAGACTTTCAAACTGCTCTGTCTGCCATGAAGAGTGGATCCCCTAATGATCCGGCACCCATGTATATTCTACAGCATGTGGGACCTACCATCTCCCCCTTGGCTACGGATCTCATTAATGCCTCGTTTGATCAAGGGGTGGTTCCCCCTGGTTGGAAGCAGGCAGTAGTAAAGGCGCTACTAAAAAAAACAGAACTTGACCCCCTAGACTTCGCCAACCTACGACCAATTTCTCTGCTGCCAGGGTTTAGCAAGATCGCAGAGAAAATTGCAAATCAACAACTCTACGCTTTCTTAGAAACCAATAGGCTGCTTCGCACTTCTCAAACTGGTTTCCGCCCTGGCCAGGGTACTGAGACCGCTCTATTAGCAGTAGTCGAGGAAGCAAGGTGGTGAACACCCCCACCCACTATGCCGGCCACACGCTTGACCCCGTCTTCTCATCCAGCAAGCACATCTCCTTTAGCCACGCCACCGGACTCCACTGGACCGACCACAGCTTCATCCACTTCAGCTTCAGAAGAACTACGACCCACCACCACCCGGAACAGGTCCCCCGCCGAAGCTGGAGCAAGATCACCGCCGAGCAGCTCACTGCCTCCCTCAGCCAGAACACTCCCACCAGCACAACGGACCCCAACGAAGCAGCCAGCAACCTCACCAAGTGGCTGACCGCCTGCGCCGATGACCTCGCACCACTAAAGAACCCTCCCAGCAGACACAGCAGCAAGAAAACCCCCTGGTTCACCGACGAACTCAAGGAATCCAAGAAGAACTGCCGCACCCTCGAGAAAGCCGGCGGCTCGACCAGACCACAGACAACAGGACCGCCCTCAAGCACGCCACCCGCAAACACCATCAGCTTATCCGCGCCACCAAGAAGACGGCACTCAAGGAACGACTGAACAACAACGCCCACGACAGCAAGGAACTCTTCAGCATCGTCAAAGAGTTCTCCAACCCCAGCGCCAAAAACAACGACATCACTCCCTCGCAAGACCTCTGCAACTCACTCGCCTCGTTCTTCCACCGCAAGATCACCGACATACACAACAGCTTCGACGCACAGACCACGCACCCTACCACCGAACCAACGCCCGCCACCACCACCCTCCGCAACTGGACCCCGATCAACACTGAAGACACCACCCGCACGATGAACTCCATCCACTCCGGATCACCAACCGACCCGTGCCCACACCACGTCTTCAACAAAGCCGACGCCATCATCGCACCCCATCTCCGAGACACCATAAACTCCTCCTTCCACACCGCCACCTTCCAGGAGAGCTGGAAGCACGCCGAGCTGACCGCCCTCCTGAAGTAACCAACGGCGGACCCCACCGACCTCAAGAACTACCGTCCCATCTCGCTCCTTTCTTTTCCGGCCAAAGTCATCGAGAAGATCGTCAACAAACAGCTTGCCGTCTTCCTCGAGACGAACGGATCCCTCAACCCCTCGCAGTCCTGGTTTCGGGCCAACCACAGCACCGAGACCGCCCTAATCGCAGGCACCGAGGACATCAGAACACTGATCGACAACGGGGAAACAGCGGCCCTCATCCTCCTGGACCTCTCTGCGGCGTTCGACACTGTCTGCCACCGCACCCTAGTGAAGCGTCTCAGCAACATCGGAATCCGAGAGAAAGCGCTGGAGTGGATCATCTCGTTCCTCACCGGAAGAACCCAGAGAGTCCGCCTCCCTCCGTTCAGATCCCAGGCCAACGAAGTTATCTGCGGCGTACCACAAGGATCTTCACTCACTCCTACCCTCTTCAACATCTACATGAGCCCCCTCGCAGCCATCGCACGCCAACACAACCTCAACATCATCTCCTACGCCGACGACACCCAGCTCATCCTCTCCCTCACCAACGACCCCACCACCGCCAGAGCCAACCTACACGAAGGGATGAAAGACGTCGCCGACTGGATGTGGAACAGCCGCCTTAAACTGAACTCAGACAAGACGGAAGTCCTCATCCTGGGATCATCACCCTCCGCCTGGGACGACTCCTGGTGGCCCCCGGCCCTGGGCACCGCTCCCAAACCAACGGACCACGCACGCAACCTGGGCTTCATATTGGACTCCTCCCTGTCAATGACCAGACAAGTCAACGCCGTATCATCCTCGTGCTTCAACACCCTGCGCATGCTCGGCAAGATCTTCAGATGGATCCCCACTGAAACCAGGAAGACTGTCACCCAGGCACTCGTCACCAGCCGATTGGACTACGGGAACACCCTCTATGCCGGAACCACAGCCAAACTCCAAAAAAGACTCCAACGCATCCAGAACGCCTCCGCACGACTCATCCTGGACATCCCTCGACACAGCCACATCACCGGACACCTGAGAGACCTATACTGGCTCCCCGTCAGCAAGAGAATCACGTTCAGACTCCTCACCCACGCACACAAGGCTCTCCACGACCTGGGCCCCAAGTACCTCAACGACCGCATGACCTTCTACACGCCCACCCGCCAGCTACGATCGACCAGCCACACACTCGCCACCGTACCACGCATCCGCAGAGCCACCGCCGGAGGAAGATCCTTCTCCTACCTGGCAGCCAAGACTTGGAACTCCCTCCCCACCCATCTTCGGCGAACCCTGAGGTTCCGTGACAATTGTAAGTGGTGTTTTCGACTCGCACGAATATGGTCGAGTCTGGTATCTATGAACCGCAAATGACGAGTTTAGTAAGTGTGCGCAGTTTCGCTGTGCTAACTTAAACCGTTCGTTTGTTATGTGGGCTTTTCATCTGTACCCACGGGTTCCATCTTAGATACGGCATCCATTTTGTCTCTTGCCCTCAAGTAGCCAGCGAACGGACGCTGTCCGCTTCGCGACCCTGGGACTCCCAAGATATTTGCGGAAGACACATGATCTTTGTAAGTGTCTTTATGACGAGGGGGTTGCTGCTGTAAGGCAGATGGCGCCGCTCGAGGCTCATCTTGCCGCACGGACTTATTGTCTCAAGCCGTGCATCTCATTAGGCACGTCCCTTTGATGCCTGTATCTCGTGTTTCTCGATACCTCCCCTTTTACACCCTTTCCGATCTCCCCACTGTCTCCGTCTTCCTCTGCACCTGTCTTCGTTCCTATTTCGATCTACTTTACTGCTGATTGGAATTTGCTAAATGGTGGGAAGATGGGTTTTTACAGTTGGGAACCGCCAAATGTTTCCGCACTTATGTTCCGGACCTTGTGTGTTTCAAAGTGACCAAAGCGACCCCTCTGGGAGCTAAATGTGGGAACCGGGTTGTAAACTTTTGTGTTCAATGTTATCCTATGGGTAAAAACTGTATAAAAGGAGCGATCCACAGAACCAATTTGAAGCAGTCTCCCCGAACTACACTCGATGTACTTCCTGTGACTTCTGTGTTCCCTGCAGCAAATAAACCTTGAATCTTTGACGCCGAAGGAAGTGTCCCGTGTCTCTGTGACTTGTACGCCGGAGCAGGTTACCCACGAAGGTTTCAGGTGTTGTGCCCTGGCACCGCTGGGTCCAAAAGAACCCAGTCCTTCAGTTGGCGCCCAACGTGGGGCTGCATCAGTGGTACCGGTCCAAGCCCGACGATCGTGAGGAACTTCGTGTGAAATCTCCGAGGGAAGGTGCACCCCGCTTCATCGATCCTGTTGTCGAAATAAGTGGCCCGAAGACTTTTCCCGCGAAGATTCCCGCCTCCTGACGGCTGCGACGGACTGCTGCCCTGACTGTAGACCTGTTTTGGCGCCTGGCGTAGACCTTGGTATAGCGAGACGATTGACGGGCCTTCCTGAGGACGCCATCGATCTTTGAGTTAAGTATTTGTGGGTCGCTCCCAGAGTTCTTGGTTGTTGACACTTTAGCGAGTGTTTTTGTTGTTCACGCTGTGTGAGTGTTTTTGTCGGTGACACTTTGCTAGCGTACTTTGTTGTTGTATTGTTTGACGACTGCAGCCGCCAAAAACCGAGGGTTTTGTTCTTGCTGGGACTTGGTAAATCCCGTAACCCTTGAAGTTTGTGAAACTCGGCTAGTGTGCAAGATGCCTGGTCGCAGTACTTTGTTCAGTTGTTTTAGACCTTGTGGTGCGGATTCCCTGCTGGAGGACTCGTGTCCGATACCTCCGGTTGGAACTCCTACTTATGACTTATATAGCAAACATGGGCTAGGCCCGATTGCTTTTAACGATTATTGGGTTAAATACACAAAGAAAGACGGCGACCTTCGTTGGCCACCTCACGGTAGCTTCGAAGCGTCGATCTTAGATAATTTGGAAATAAAGTTGTTCGAACGTAAATCTAGGCCGGCCATGTTTGATGCCTTTCGGTTGTGGCGCAAAGAAGCCCGACAGAAAGAAATCAGACAGAATAAACGTAGTCAGCGAGATAATGTTGCTACCATAGTGAAGAAAGCTGAGCAGTTTCAGCGTGATAAGGAGGATAAGGATAAGGAAGTGTTTGAGAGGCTACAGCGTATGTCCATAGATAAATGCTATCCTGCTTTGCCTACGGAGTCGGATAAGAAGGAAGAGGCAGTTGAGGATCCTTTAATGTCCTATCTTATGAAGTCGCCACCTCCGTACGTACAGGGTACCGCAGCTCCTGTGGTCCCTGCCGTACCTGTTCTTCCACCTATCGTTCCTCCGCCTGTTCCTCAACCTGTACCCGTTCTTCCGCCTGTTCCTGCTCCTTTGTCTGTTTCTATTCCTACTGCTCCTCCGCTTCCACATACTCCTGCTCCCGCTACTGCTCCTGTGTTGTTAACCCCTGTTGTTGCTACTGTTTCTACTCCTTCTCTTGTTAGTCCTGTGTCTTACTCTTCTCCCTCTACTCGTAATCGTAACTCTCCCCTTGCGACAAACTTCTTTCAGTCGCTCGGACCTGTTTTTGGGTCTGCTGGTTCTGATGGACCTCAGAGACGTAGCCAGCTTCCTGGTAATAGAGAACGTGTTGCGCTATATAACATGGCGATGGGTTGGATGGTAAACCCTCTTAGAAATCCACCCCGTGTTGTCCTCGAAACGTTTAATCAATTCAACATACCAACTCAGAGATATGTGTTTGATGAAATGTGCAAGTTCCTTCATGATCAGATAGCGGCCAATGCGCCTGACGAGGTGCTGACCGCCCTGTCTGAACTTCGACTTCAGTTCGCCACTGGACTGATAGTAGATACTAATGTCCGACGTGCTATTGAGCGGTTACTATCTCTTCGTCCCGCTCCTATTCCTCATGCATTGTTCGTTGAGGATATTGAGCAACAAGACGAGTCTGGCCAATATCCTATGCGTGAAGTTCCGCCGGTTTGGATACCAGCTGATAATACTAATGCTGCCCAGCCAGTAGCGGCACATTTTGAGAGAGTGTGGATACACCTCCCATGGAAACGATCGGAAGTGCTTCAGGTGAAACAATCTTTGCCCGATCCTCGTAAAAATCCTACTGGGTATTACAAGGAATTATCGCAGCTCGTAGACGCTACGGTAATGAATCTTGCCGATATCGACATGTTGTTTGGCAATGTCGTACCGCAACCGGTATGGGCCAAGATTCGTCACCAAGATCACGCAAATGAATTAGGCGGTGATTGGGCTGCCATTACAGCGGCAGACGCTGGACAAGTGGCTGCTACTAAACCCGATCAATTGATTACTGCTCTTCCTGGGCGAATAATAACATTAATGAAAACACTTATGCCAGCTATGAGGGTCAATTGGGACAAGTTGTCAGCCTGTAAGCAGAAGAAAGATGAGAGTGTATCAGACTTCTTTACGAGGTTTGAGGAAGCATTCATTGATCATAGTGGACAGGATATGGGTACTGAGGGTGGACAACGGTTGTTTGTGGATAAATTTGTGTCGAACTTACTGCCCGATTTGAGCAATAAATTAAGGAATTCAGAAAGTGCATGGGCCGTTTCTACTTCAGCTCAGATATTGGCTACGGCACAATATTACGAGAATAGAGAGAAAGAGGAGAATGACCGTGCTGATAAAAAGACGAAAGAGCTCAAAACTAAAGTGTTGTTACAACAAGCGTATCCGCCGCGTTCTAATCAGAATGCGCCTCAACAGAATAGATCGCAGACGCAATCGAATCGATCGCAGCCGCGTAATGATTCCTCTTTCCAAAGATCTTCGTTAGGGTACAATCAATGTGCTTATTGTAGACAGGAGGGACACATTAAATTTGATTGTCCTGCTTTAAATGGACGTAATAGCGGTAATTCATCTAAAGGGGGCCGTGGTGGTTCACAGCACGCATCACGTGGTAGAGGTCGTGGTGCTCAGAACGACCGTTCTGACCATTCATCAAATTCTAATAACTGTTTCGATCAACGTGGATCGTCGCAAGGACGATCTGCGCAGTATAATGTAGACGATTATTACGTCGATCAGGGAACTGACGACAGTAATTACTAGGACAGCCAAAGACAAGGAGAGGGAGTGGTATCAGTTCCGGTTGATCAGAGAGGGCCTTACGTCGCAGTTGCTACATCGGGCGTCGTTGAGCCTTTTCTGTTGGACACTGGTGCAGCGAAAAGTTCTATCATGCATTCGAAACTCCCTGGCGCACCTTTGTCTGGCTTAACAAATGTTTCCGTTGGATTCTCTGGCGCCCCCGTTAGCAATCCAGTTTCACGCCCTTTGCCCCTTAAAATTGGGCCTCGTGAGCTCGAAGCTCCGTTGATTTTGACCACTGGTTGTGGTGAGAATCTTTTGGGTCTGGATTTGCTTAAACGTTTGTATGCAACTTTGTATTGTTCTCCTGCGGGTGTAAAGCTTACGTTAGGAGAGAGAGTAGTCTCTCCCATGTATTTGTCTCTCGATAAGCTTCCACTGGAATTGAGTTCTCTTCCTGCGTCTTTGTGGGCGACGGGTCCGAATGACGTGGGCCTACTTGATATCTCCCCTTATGTTGTTCAGTTGAAATCGAATGTGCGATTGCCACGTATTCCCCAATACCGTATCTCCCTTGATGGTGAACGCGCTTTGTTAGCGATCATCTATGATTTGATCGAGAAAGATGTTATTGAGGAGACTCGGGGAAACGTGTGCAACAGCCCTGTACTGCCCATTCTTAAACGTACTGATCCTACAAAACCGCCTGTTTATCGTTTTGTTATCGATTTACGGGAGGTAAATAAAATTGTGGTTCCTCAATTCCCTGTTGTGCCTGACATCACGGCGCTACTGACTCTGATTCCAGCTACTGCTTCGTGGTTCTCGGTGATTGATTTGAAAAATGCGTTTTTCAGCATCCCGATCGCCGAAGAGAGCAGGGACCTTTTCGGTTTCTCTCTCGGTGGACGTAGCTTCCGGTTCAAACGCGCTCCTCAGGGCTACTGTGAAAGTCCATCGATTTACAGTCAAGCCTTGAAGGGTCAACTGGATGCGTTTAGGTTGCCGGTTGGTGCGGCTTTAATCCAATACGTCGACGACTTATTGGTGGCTGCTGATACTCAGGACATTTGCAAAATTGCTACGGTATCGTTGCTGCAACATCTCTGTGAGTTAAATCACAAGGTGTCACCTTCTAAACTCCAATATTGTTGTCAAGAAGTAACCTATCTAGGTCACTTATTGTCAAAGGAGGGAAGGAGATTGACCCCAGAGAGAATTGCAGCGATTGCGCGAATGGCTGTGCCACAAACCCAGAGAGATGTGCGTGCCTTTCTAGGTATCACGTCGTACTGCAGGCAGTGGATTCCTAATTTTTCATTGCTAGCGAAACCATTGGTGGCTCTTACGTGCAAGGATGTTTCAACTCCTTTACCATGGACGGAAGAATGTCAGAAAAGTTTTTCTGACTTACGTGATTCATTGTGTTCGGCTCCTGTGTTAGGTACCCCTGATTACAGTAAGCCGTTCACGTTATATGTTCACGAGAGGGAAGGTTGTGCTTTGAGTGTCTTAACGCAACCTTTTGGTGGTAAGCAACGTCCATGTGCATATTTTTCCTCGACCTTAGACCCAGTAGCTAGAGCATTGCCGAGTTGTTTGAGAGCAACTGCGGCAGCTGCGGTCTCCATCCGACAATCAGCAGGATTGGTCATGGATAATATGCTTACGGTGATGGTTCCGCATGCAGTCGATACTCTTTTGAATCGAACGAAAACTCAGCACTTGACGAGTGCAAGGTTATCTGGGTACGAATTGACGCTCTTGGCAAGCCACATTCAGATAAAGCGTTGTAATGTCCTAAATCCGGCAACTTTGTTACCAATTAGTGCAGAGTCAGATGAAGTAGCAGAACATGACTGTTACTTGCGGACAGAAGAGGAAACAAAAGGTCGAGTGGACCTTAAAAACACCCCATTGGAAGACCCGGATGGCACTCTGTATGTGGATGGGTCATGTTTTAAGTTGCCGAATGGCGATGTGACTACTGCTTATGCTGTTGTAACGTTGAATACTGTTGTTGAGACTGCGAGATTGAATCAGAATTCTGCCCAAGCTGCAGAGCTGATTGCTCTCACTAGAGCATGTGTGTTAGCGAAAGGGAAACGTGTGAATGTGTACACCGATAGCCAGTACGCTTTCGGTGTAGCGCATAGTTTTGGACGATTGTGGCGAGAGCGTGGTTTCTTGACGTCGCATGGCACGAAAATCCAGCATGGCCAGCTTGTGAACGATCTTTTGGATGCATTGACTTTACCTGCACAAGTTGCGATTGTTAAGTGTAGTGCGCATCGTAAAGTGACGGATGATGCGGGTCGTGGTAATGCGTTTGCAGATGAGATTGCTAAGGAGACTGCCCGGAACCTTAGCACTCGAATGTATGTGACGAGTTCGGTTAGGTGGCCTACAGAATCGAGTATGTGTGAGGATACTATAGAGAGTGTGAAAGCAATACAGAATGAGGCCACTGATACTGAAAAGACGAAGTGGAAAGAAAGTACGGGAAAGTTGGATGTGAATGGTTGCTGGATTGATTTGTCAGATCAGAAAAGATGGATGTTGCCTGATGCGTATGTGCTGGCCGTTGTGACAATGGCACACGGGTTAGCACATATTAGCGCGAAAGGTATTTGCAAGTTGTTGGCTGCTGTGTGGAAGAATGATGGCATTACGAAATGTGCTGAACGTCTGGTGAAGAATTGTATGGTGTGTATAATGTACAATCCTGGCAAAGGAACCCCAACTCCCCCTGGCAGTTTTGCTCCTCCTTCGTATCCCTTTGAGGTGATCCAATTGGACTTCATCCATATGGAGCGATGCAATAACCTGAAATACGTTCTGGTTGTGGTTTGCGCATTCTCCCGATGGATTGAGGCCTATCCCCTCAAAGATAATACTGCTTTGTCTACTGCGAAAATCCTACTGAAGGAATACTTTCCTCGGTATGGAATGCCTAGAGTCGTGTGGTCAGATAACGGAAGTGAGTTTGTTGGAAGTGTGATGAAGAGTGTGTGTAAGGGCCTTGGAATTAATCAGAAATTCCACAGCGCCAATCATCCTCAGTCAGCTGGATTAGTTGAGGGGTACAATGGCACCCTTAAACTAAAGCTAGCGAAGATTCAGGCTACGACTGGACTTTCGTGGCCTGACGCTTTGCCTCTAGCATTACTGTCAACTAGGGCGACTGTACACTCCCGAATAGGGCTTAGTCCCTATGAAATAGTGTTCGGCCGTCCTGCGAATGTGTGGGGGGTTCCTAGGCCAGGAATATTCTCTGATCTTGAGTATCCGATGTTGATTGACTACTTACATGACTTGACTGCTAAACTGAGGTTAATTCACCAACAGGTTTACAACGCCTTGCCGACGCAGACGGAGGGTCCAGGCCACCAGCTCCAGCCTGGGGATTGGGTGGTTACCCGTAACTTCTCACGCAAGAACAATCTGGACCCCCGATTTGTTGGACCTTACCAGGTGCTCCTGGCCACGAGGACTGCCGTTCGTCTTGAGGGGCGGAAAAATTGGGTACATGCTACCCATTGTAAGCGAGTCCCTATTCCTTTGCCGGCAGACCCGTGGGTGAGGAAAGGCATTGCGTCAACAGAAACAGAAACATTGCCGGCGTTTGTGCCTTTCAGCGACGCACAGCTTGTTGGAGAACCCTCAGCACAGCAGAAAGCCACTGTTGAACACTTGTCAGCAAAAGACTCAAGACCAGAACAATCAACTGATCAGCAGGACGCTGTTTCTTCAACGGATCCTTTGTTCGACGAGCAGACACGTCCCGGGAAACATCGATATTCTTTGCGATCTCACACTAAGGACAAATAAAATATTTTTGCTTTGCTGAAATTGATAACTGCAATATCCTCGTTTCCCATGATCAACTTTGAACATTCGTATCATTGAAATTTTTTGTACATATATCAAGCTTCCTTCCTTGTATCTTTTTACTTCCACAGCTGAGAAAAATTGTGCTTATATATATACATATTGTGTATTGAAGGCCGTAGGGCCGCGCGCGTACTTCCTTCTGGACAGTAGGTCTTGACGCTAGGTTAAAGGCCGTCGGTTCCTAGGAACTCCTGGGGATTGACTATTGCTGCACAGAACGGAGTGCGTCAAGAAACGTTGCGGACGGTCGTAGGGAATGGCATTTTCGAAGCTGAATGATTTGGAAGGAGCTCAGGCATACAGATTCAAGCTGCAGCAACTCAGTCGTACCAAATGTTTTATACTTCAGTTGTTTGTGTTGTTTCTGACTGCATCTGCATTATTGGCGGGTGGGGTGTATTACACTATGTCTTACTTCTTACCTGCTACCCCTACTCCTACTCCTTACCCTAACCTTACTTCCACTGCTTCTCCCCATTCCTTTCATATGTTACCGGAACACGAGCAGGCTAGACGTGTAGAATTCCGCAACAATTCCTTTATTCAGCTCCTCCATCAGCATCAGTTAGTGGTTAACGCTACTAATTGTTGGGTGTGTGGGTTGATGCCACATACTGCGGGTAAGGGAATTCCATATCTGGTGTTACCGTATAGTTCCCAAGGGTCAGCTCGAGCATTCCAAACAATGTTTCGAAGCACACTGGGTTTCCACCCCACTCAAGAACAACGTTCCCCCAACTCTGGTCCTACTTCGTATCAGAGGCTGCTATCAATGGCAATAGAGGATATGGAAGATGAGATCCATGATCCTTTTCTTATCCCTAAAGAGGAGGTACAAGCCTATAGGGTCCTAAGTAGAGGGGAATATAGTATGTTCACTAATGAAAAGCAGCTTAAAAGCTCGCCTCCAATATGGGTCGTACCCCACACTGGTAATCTTTGTCTTGTGGGTCGTGGTTCGCACGCCCCACTTGGAGCAAGTGCTTGCACTGAAAGTTACGTTCTGCCAATATTCTCGTCCCCTGTGTTTCTGGCTGCCAAGGGTACATACTTCATCTGTCATGATCGTGCATATACATGGTTGCCCGCAGACTTCATGGGCTCATGTTTTATTGCAAATTTGTTGCCTCCGACGTTCACTGTAGATGCCGATTATCATAAGACTAGAGTTGTACGAGGCGTAATTAGCGAAGAGGATACTGCCGGTCAAGAGGCAGGAGACTTTTTCAAGGGTTTCCTCCCGTTTTGGGGACCTATGGTTAATAGTAGGAACCTGAGACAGTTGACTCGAGTGGTAGAATCGACAGCTAATATTACTGCCAGTGCCCTTGGTAATATCACCACAGAACTTCAGGCGGAGAGACTTATGACGTTACAAAACCGTATGGTTTTAGATGTCGTCTTAGCAGATCGCGGTGGGGTATGTAAAGTGATCCATTCGAGCTGTTGCATTTTCATTCCAGATAATGCTCCTACTGTCTATCAAGCCATCTCGAAGTTGCATAAGATCTCCGAATCCATACACGTGGATGTAGGGGATTGGACACTACTTGGATGGTTTTGGGGCCTGATATCGACTTGGGGTTGGAAGATTCTGATGATCATCGGGGTTGTGATAGTGTTCCTGTTCACGTGTTGCCTTTGTGTGCAGTGTGGTCCTGCCTTATGTGGCCTCTGTGCTACAACGTGTATGAGACAACCATCTGTTACCAAGGGGACTCGATTGGACAGAGCTATGCTACAACAACATCTTGATGGTCTGATGAATATCGAATATGATTCCGACTAGTGCTTGCCTACATGAGGGCAAAAGGAGCGTCTGAGGTTCCGTGACAATTGTAAGTGGTGTTTTCGACTCGCACGAATATGGTCGAGTCTGGTATCTATGAACCGCAAATGACGAGTTTAGTAAGTGTGCGCAGTTTCGCTGTGCTAACTTAAACCGTTCGTTTGTTATGTGGGCTTTTCATCTGTACCCACGGGTTCCATCTTAGATACGGCATCCATTTTGTCTCTTGCCCTCAAGTAGCCAGCGAACGGACGCTGTCCGCTTCGCGACCCTGGGACTCCCAAGATATTTGCGGAAGACACATGATCTTTGTAAGTGTCTTTATGACGAGGGGGTTGCTGCTGTAAGGCAGATGGCGCCGCTCGAGGCTCATCTTGCCGCACGGACTTATTGTCTCAAGCCGTGCATCTCATTAGGCACGTCCCTTTGATGCCTGTATCTCGTGTTTCTCGATACCTCCCCTTTTACACCCTTTCCGATCTCCCCACTGTCTCCGTCTTCCTCTGCACCTGTCTTCGTTCCTATTTCGATCTACTTTACTGCTGATTGGAATTTGCTAAATGGTGGGAAGATGGGTTTTTACAGTTGGGAACCGCCAAATGTTTCCGCACTTATGTTCCGGACCTTGTGTGTTTCAAAGTGACCAAAGCGACCCCTCTGGGAGCTAAATGTGGGAACCGGGTTGTAAACTTTTGTGTTCAATGTTATCCTATGGGTAAAAACTGTATAAAAGGAGCGATCCACAGAACCAATTTGAAGCAGTCTCCCCGAACTACACTCGATGTACTTCCTGTGACTTCTGTGTTCCCTGCAGCAAATAAACCTTGAATCTTTGACGCCGAAGGAAGTGTCCCGTGTCTCTGTGACTTGTACGCCGGAGCAGGTTACCCACGAAGGTTTCAGGTGTTGTGCCCTGGCACCGCTGGGTCCAAAAGAACCCAGTCCTTCAACCCAAGACCATCTCTCCTTCAGGAAGCAGCTCAAAACCTGGCTGTTCGAGCAGTAACATACCCCTCTCCCCCAGCGCCTTGAGACCCTCCCGGGTGAGTAGCGCGCTTTATAAATGCTGTGATTGATTGATTGATTGATTGATTGAAGGTGCATCTTGGATTCGGGAGGATCGGCCGTGCTGATCCTCCTGGATCTAAGTGCAGCATTTGATACTGTGGACCATAAGATCTTAGTCCGGCGCCTCTTCAATCTAGGGGTAAGGGGCACAGCATTGCTGTGGCTTACATCCTTTCTGAAGAACAGAACCTTCCAGGTCTGGGAAGGTAGCGCGCGTTCCAAGCCATTTCCCCTCCAGTGTGGGGTGCCTCGGGGCTCTTCACTGAGCCCTACTTTATTTAACATTTATATGGCCCCCCTGGAGGATGTGGTCACTCCCTCTGGGATTAAAGTCGTTACGTACGTTGACGACACCCAATTGGTCGTCTCGCTTTCCCTGGAGAAGGGTAACTCTGAAAACCTGCATAACTGCCTCTCCGAAATCTACACATGGATGTGTGACTCTCGACTTAAATTGAA
Organism: Lissotriton vulgaris; assembly: GCF_964263255.1. Taxonomy (NCBI): domain Eukaryota; kingdom Metazoa; phylum Chordata; class Amphibia; order Caudata; family Salamandridae; genus Lissotriton; species Lissotriton vulgaris. Next base: position 395,843 of record NW_028255144.1, read on the forward strand.
CGGCACAAAGACAGAACTCATGCTTCTGGGTCAGCAAATGACATCTCTTCCTACCTCCATCTGGCCCTTGTGCCTGGGGGATCTCCCTACACCGAAGAAGGAACTTAAAAGCTTAGGGGTGTGGCTTGAGCAGGACCTCTCCCTTAAGACACAGGCCAAAAAGACTGCTGGCACCTGTGTGGGCTTAGTCCGTTCAGCCCGTAAGATTCTCCCCCTACTTCTGGCACAATCCAGAAAGTTGCTTATTCAGGGTCTAATCCTATCCAGATTAGATTATAGCAATGCCCTTTTTCTGGACGCTCCAGAATCAACCATCAACCATCAACATCCTTCAGCGCATCCAGAACTCAGCGGCCAGGCTGCTGATAGGCACCCCCTGGAGATCATCGGCTAAACCGGCACTCAAGGCCCTCCACTGGTTGCCAGTCCGGGAAAGGATCAAATTTAAGTCCCTGTGTATCGCCCATAAATCCCTTCAGGGCAAAGGGCCCCCTATCCTTGGAAACATGCTCTATCCCTACAAAGCCACAAGGACTCTGCGCTCCTCCCATGGTAACCTGGCCACTGTTCAAAGAGTTAGGAAGGCCCGAACTGGAGGGCGCGCTTTTCGGTCACTGCCGCGACCCTGTGGAACTCCCTTCCGATTAGTCTTCGATCCGAACCGAGCTACCTGAAATTTCGTAAACTCCTGAAAATGCTCCTGTTCCCACAGGATCCATAATAAAACCCTATGCCCCCCCCCCCCCCCCAGTTCCCCTCGTCTATCCTCTGTACTCCGGCACTGGGACGCTCCCGGGCAGCCATGTGCTTTATAAATCCTTTTTCATTTCATTTCATTTCAGCATATGAAATTATCTGTGCACCATAGGTCTCCGCCAGTGTTGCTAGGGGGGACATTTACAGGTTAAAAAGGGTAGGGCTGAAGCAGGAGCCCTGAGGGACTCCCACCTGTAAGCTGGGCATGGGAGAGGAAAAAGGAGGACTTCAAATAACGTGTTCTCTGTCCTCCAGGTAGGATGCTAGCCAGGCTAGAGCCCTACCACCAAAACCCATTTTTTCCAGCCTATCGAGGAACCTCCTTTGTGGCACTCTGTCGAACACCGCCGACAGGTCCAACAATGTGAGAATCGCTCTGCCCCCCTGAACCAGCTTCTTCTTTAGATGTTCCATCACCTGCAACAGAACCGTTTTAGTGCAATAATTGGCCCTGAAGCCTGACTGAGTGGGGTGCAAAAGATTATGATTTTCAGAAAACTTCATAATCATTTTGTTTACGTGCTTCTCCAGCACTTTGGGGAAAACCGGAAGGAGGGAGATAGGCCTGTAATTTGTGGGTATGCGAGGATCAGCACTCGATTTCTTTAGGAGGGGCAGGATTTTCACCTGTTTCCAGAGAGGCGGCATAATACCAGCTACCAAAGAGGAATTCAAAGCCTTATGGATTTATTAGAAAGACTGAATAAATGATGGACCCTACCTGAGATAAGCACCTGACTACTCTACCCCCATGAGCTATCCTTGCCCTTAAGTTTTAATTAAAGGGGTTGTGTGCACACTGAATGGCACCCATCAACACCGTGCCTATTCCCTAGGGAATTACAATGCAAAATTTACAACAGCAAAGGTGCACCACAAAAAATGAATCAGTTGGTATAAACGATATTTAAGTAACCATAAGAAGAAAGTTCCTCAGAGATATTTAGAGTTCTTCTTTCAATCTTTATTTTTCAATTCAGTATAAAAGCACAAACAGCCGACGCGTTTCGTCCCAACATGGGACTTCTTCAGGGCTTATGAATTGGTTGGACGTCGCATGTGTAAGTAAACTTGTGAAGCAGCGTGGTCCTGGGGCAACCTTCCGGGCTTGTGTGATCCTGTTCTCTATTGGATTACTCCGAGGCTGAGTATTTAAAATTTGATTTCTAGGTATAAGCTTTCCTAGGTTAACAGATGAAGCAGTATCTGTAGAATATGTGGGTGGTGTAGAGGATCATATCACCTCGCTTATACAGGGAACTCAGTTCGTTTGCTGAGTCTGAGAAAGAACTGGTTTGGGACTGGGGGTCCTATTCGTCCATTGGGAGAGGGAGTGGGCACCGTGTCCCGGTAGGCCGTTCTTAGTATATCGGCCGGCACTCATCCACAGCCCTCAACCCGGAAGAACACCCGTGGCGACGTCGTGTTGTCGCCACGGGTGTTCTTCCGGGTTGAGGGCTGTGGATGAGTGCCGGCCGATATACTAAGAACGGCCTACCGGGACACGGTGCCCACTCCCTCTCCCAATGGACGAATAGGACCCCCAGTCCCAAACCAGTTCTTTCTCAGACTCAGCAAACGAACTGAGTTCCCTGTATAAGCGAGGTGATATGATCCTCTACACCACCCACATATTCTACAGATACTGCTTCATCTGTTAACCTAGGAAAGCTTATACCTAGAAATCAAATTTTAAATACTCAGCCTCGGAGTAATCCAATAGAGAACAGGATCACACAAGCCCGGAAGGTTGCCCCAGGACCACGCTGCTTCACAAGTTTACTTACACATGCGACGTCCAACCAATTCATAAGCCCTGAAGAAGTCCCATGTTGGGACGAAACGCGTCGGCTGTTTGTGCTTTTATACTGAATTGAAAAATAAAGATTGAAAGAAGAACTCTAAATATCTCTGAGGAACTTTCTTCTTATGGTTACTTAAATATCGTTTATACCAACTGATTCATTTTTTGTGGTGCACCTTTGCTGTTGTAAATTTTGCCTTATGGATTTATTGCTTTATGGTGGGAGCAAGGGCTGATAAAAGCTTCGCGGGGAGTGCATCCACTGGTGAACCAGATTTAGGCTCATCAGATAGGAGAGTGAATCCCCAATTTCAATGGCCAGGAAGTGTAATAACTGAGGGACTTGTGGGGGCTCCAAGGATGGAGGGGGCCTAATTGAATCCCCTTCCGTACTCAGCAAGGACATGTTATCTTTGGATGACACCGAGAAGGACTGCTGGATTGTCACTATTTTGGCATGAATGGACTGGGCCACCAGGTGCGTCCAGTCCGCTGACAGTGGTGCTGCTTTAATGCTTGCCTTTGGAGCCGTAAAGGACTTCATGATCCCAAAGATCTCTTTGCTCATATTTTTTGTAGCTGCAATTTTACTCTGCCAGTAGTTCTTCTTGGCCTCTCTCACCATTTTATAGTGAACTTTTAATGCCACCCTATAGGTATTCCTATCTTCCTAAAGATTATGGTTACGCCACTTCCTTTCAAGCTTTTTACATGTACTTTTACTGATTCTTAGTGATTCATTGAACCAGGGAGCTGAGCGACATGCAATGTAAGGCCTATTAACATAGTTCTACCCAGGAGGTGTAGGAAGGGGGAGGCTCTAGTTGGCGCAGTTGTAACACTAGCGACAAGCAGGGACTCTCTCTTCCTCGTCAGGGCTGAGGGCTACCTTCCAGACAACCTCTGCTTACCCTCTAGGTAGTGTGGCTTAAGCAGTCGTAGGCTAATCTTTGGGGCACATAGGGTTAAACACTTGCAATATTACACCGTCACAACCAACCCACCACACAGTGAGACCAGACTGTATTCTTTAAAAATATATATATCTTTATATAGAATTCAAGCAGGCTTATGAATACAGTTATCAGACTTTCAAGTAGCGGTTCCAAGTTACTTAGTTCAAGTTGCCACAGTTCTTTCGAGCAATAAGAGTTCTTTGAGGGCCTTCAGCCCAGTTCAACAAAGTTCTTGTGGAGCAGGCGGCTCCCAGGGGATCTGTCCCACGTCGCGTTGCCTTCCCGGGGTCGCTGTTCGTTGCGGCTCTCAGCCGAGCAGTTCACGGGTCATCCGGGGCAGCGGTGTTCTGTGGCGGCAGGGTCCTCTCCTCGTCGTCCGCTCCGACCCTGGAGGCGGCGGTTGCTTGGTGGCGGCAAGTAGCAGTACGGTCCTCAAGTGCAGGACGTACCCAGCCAAGTGCCGGTGCAGCTGTGCGCTCACAGCTGAGCTGTCGGGCAAGGTACCGACCTAGGGGACTCTCACAGGGCGACTGTCTGTCTTTGCAAGTGGATTGGCTGCTCGTTGCGCAGTCAACTCGAGAGCTCGGACCGGATGGGTCCTCCTTCGCTTTGCTCTCGGGCTCCCGGTGCAGTTGCGGTCACGGTGTTCGGGCCAGCGGCGGCTGGTCCTCACTTTGCTCTCGCTGTTGCTCAGGGCCCCGGTCACGGTGCTCAGGTGGATGTTGTTGCCTTGGAGGAGATTCCTCCGTCGGTACTGCCACGAGGAGCAGCACACGCAGTTGCTTTCTTCAGGGTGTAGCGCCCACTGGTCCTGGGGCGCTGGTCAGGGGGCAAGTTCCGTTTCAAGCCCTTGGAGATCTTTTAGCAGAGTTTGGCACAAAGTCTTGTAAAGCAAAAGCCTTTTCGTAGTCTTTCCTTTTTCCTCTCCTTCGGCAGCAAGGCACCAGACACAGGCAAGAGACAGCACTCTTCCTTGTCCTTCCCGGTTCTTCTCGTCGGGCAGAGTTCCTTCTGTAGCCCAAACAGGATCTAATTTTCAAGGAGCAGGGCTCCTTCTTTTATATGGCATTTCTTTTGTTCTCGCAGGCCAGGGGGGCCTTTGCATAGCCACTCTCAGTCCTTGAGTACCCTGGCGGGTGTACTCCGGCTTCTGCTTTCAGTGTGAGGGGCAGGCGCATCAGACGCCCCACAGGAGGTGGAGCCAGCATTGTGCGGACAGGGGCAGCCAGAGTACCTTGTTGATGGGGCTCCGCCCGTCCTGGGCCAGGTGTCGGCTGAATCATCCGACGCTCCCCAGGAGGGTGGAGCCAGCATTGTGGTGGTAGAGCACAGCAAGATCCAGAGTCAAGAGCCACTCCTACCTCCCACTAAGGTGTAATCTGCGCAGTCACCACCTGTCATCCTCCCAGCCCTGTCACTCACACGTCCCAGACAGTCAGATACACATACCAGCAGAGGCGGGCTGAAATGGTTAGGCAAGCAAATGCTAACTTTCTAAAAGTAGCATTTGCAAACCCAGGATACTAAAATAAACTTTACTAAAAGAAATATTTTATCATCCTGAGTTCAGGCATACTAAACATGACGCGCTACCATGCTCCTTGAGCCTGCTGGGATTATAGGGTGTAATAACTCCAGCAGCTCAGTCTGTCCTAATGGAGCAGGTAGCCTTCAATAGTGAAATATGGTTTTGGGGGTAAGTCACTACTAGGACGGCCACACACTTCAGGGCTTGTCCTACCTTGCACCCACAACGCACCCTGCCCGCAGGCCTACCATAGGGGTGACTAATATGTAGTCAAGGGAAGGTTCGGGGGCTGACAAGTGGGTGCACTTGCCCAGCTAGCGTGACGGTACGAGACCGCACGCGGGCTCTGCGGTCGCAGTTCCCGGACACATCTTTACGGCTGCTTCGGTGGGTGGCGCAACCAGCGCTGCAGGCCCACCAGTAGTATTGGCATCTACAAGCCCCGGCACTCCTAGTGCACTTTACTAGGGACTAACAGTAAATCCAATGAGCCAATCATGGATACCAATCGCATGTACAATTTACAGTAGGGAGCACTTGCACTGCGGCACGGGTCAGCCGTGGCGCAGTGCCCTGAGTATCGGAAAACCAGCAAAACATCGGAGGCACATCAGCAAAAAAGTGGAAGGGAGACTCACGCCAAGGTGCCAGGTCTAACAGGAGGTGTTTTAGAATAATATTGTTTTTTTAAAGACAGTTGTTTTCATAGTATTTCAGCACTTTAGATGTATTAGACAGAGAGTGTCTTGCTATGGAGCGTCTTTGGACCTATATGTTCACATGAACGCTATTATATTCATGTTCTGTCTAAGTGTATTTTTAACAGTTTTGATGTGTGCTTCTGAAAGATAGATAGACTTATATATTTAAATAAGAGTGTACAAGGCTGTACAACAGACCCTTCTCATAGGATGATATTAACAAACATGAACACAAATATGTTAAAATGTTTTCAGTAGTTGGACACTTTGAGTGATTTAGATGGCTCATTGGGCTCTAAACTATGTTTTCTTTTTTGCAGAAAATAAGTTATGCTCACTATGACATGCTCTATTTGTATCTTATTGTACCCAGGATGCTGAAACAATCAGTCAACTGCTGAAGAAATCTGAAGCTGAAATAGAAGAAAAGAAAGAAGAAAATCGAACACTCAGTATCCTATTGGATCAACTCCAGGAAGAGAAGAGCCGACTTAGTAAGAAAATTGAAAAGCTTGAAAGAGCAGGTACTAAGAAGATTTATCAAATTAATAATTACCATGACTTTATTGAGGGCATCACCGACTCATTGATATATTTGTCATGATTGTCTGTATCGACATACGTAATATGTACATTTTCACTACAAATATGGTTTAATAGGTATATTAAAAAGAAATGGTACTCATTTCCTATCTCAAAGCTGCCCATAACATAACTAGCATCAGCAATATTAAATATTATTGCAGCATATCTCATACCTTCTCAGTTGCTCAGTGCCGCATATTACCCACCAGCACACCACTCCCACTACCACTCCCCATTCCAAATGTTACTTTATTCAGCAATAGTAATTAGGTCAAGACCAGAATTGTGCTTCCCGATGCAGTTCAACAGTGGTGACCAGAGAGGAGCACATCACCCCATCAGCCTTCTGTCCAAAACGCAGCATGATCATTCTGGCTGTGGTCAGGCTACTAAAAAGGGAGTCCCCGTTTCTAAGTAGAGAGAAAAAGAAGGGAAGTAAGAGGCACTCTTGTCGTGTACTACTCTAATTGTGGGGGGCAGTGTGTCCTCATCTTGATGCCCTCACACACCCTGAAGGATGTCATGCTTCATCATTGGGCTTTTGCTCCTCGTTGGGCAGACGCTGCAATGCCCTAAGGGTCCCCCGAAAGGTCTCTTTTTCTGAGATCTTTTGATGGAGCCGTATGGCTGCGTGGATGTAAGTGGCAGTGAAGTCCTAGAAGGTGTATTAAAAAATGGCTGGAGGGAGAGTGATTAATTTTTATTAAGGTATTCCCTCTGCATTATTAAAACAAAGTGTATGGTGCTGCTTTAAGGGGTATTATGTCCCTTAGTAGCTGGGTGTTCCTAGTGGGCATATGTTCTGGTCAACATGTTTCGCACTTTAATGGTCTCAGGGGGAGATCCAGGGCGCTTGGACAGGACCGAGTGAGAAAGTTGTATCTACAGTGGCCTGAAAATTCCTTGACCCCGGATAAATGAAGGGAGTAGAACTTCCCTTAGTAGGTAGGGTAAGATCCCATGAGATCAGTGAGTGTCACTTGAGAGGGTTCTCTCTGTGCATCTAGGCTGTGTCACCTGTGTGCCTCTCTGAGCTGAATGCATCACCTTCTGCAAGTCTAGCTTTCATCACCTAGAAGCACATTTCTTGGGCATTAGTATGGCTTTATAGATTGCTGTTGCATTACATTTTACATTGCATTCCTTTCACAGTATAAATAAAGGATGCAACTATTTCCAACCAGAGGTATGCTATAGGTTTTCTATGTATACTATGCAGCTATTGGCCATTTCTCCACTGCCTTTTTCCACCAACTATTTGGTGTTCCCCTCGGTGATCGCCAGTTCAGTGCTTTATCTCTAGGAGCAATAACTAGGCCTGAATCAAAAAATCTATTTCCCTCTTTTTTCTCCTTCTATCAGGCGTATAATCCCTATAGGCATGCTTCCATTTTTTCAGTCTATTTTGTGTATGTTCCATACCCGCCACTACCCCTGTCCAAAGCTGTGCTAATACCGGACAGCTCTACACATGTGGACAAATCCAGCTTCAAATAAAGCACAGCGAGAGCAGCGCATGTTATCAATCCACATTGTGATATTTAGGGCCTGATTTAGATTTTAGCGGGTCTGACCCACTGTCACTTTTCCGTCGGTTAATCTGTTCGCCTACTTGGCAATCCGCCTGCTCAATTTAGATGCTGGCGAGTTTATGGAGGATAGTCCGTCTGAGTGCTGCTGTCGCTGCCAAAATGTTCCTCCTGTATCAATGGAGTCATAGGCAAAAGCTTCTGTCAAAGGGAGTTCAGTCAATATTTCTGCCGGGCCAATCACGATATGTCTTTCCGTTGATGTAACTGTGGCAGTGTAGGAAAGTAGGGTCTGCTTTCATGGTTACCCCACTTTTTACTTGATGTCAGTCTGTTTTCGACCTAGTCTGACTGGGATCCTGCTAATCAGGACCCCAGTCACTGTGCTTTCTCCCTAAATTTACCATGGTAAGTACTATTGTACATACACAATTATCTACTGGTGCACCCTTGTAAGTCCCTAGTATATGTTACTAAGCTTCCCAGGGCATAGGTACACCAGGGGTCTCCAATGGTCTGCAGCATGTATTGTGCCATCCATGGGAGGTCATTTAAACTGTGACGACAGGCCTACCATTGCAGCCTGTGCGAGTTGGTGCTTGCACCTCTCACAACAGATATACATTTCTATATAGCTAAGGTCACGGCACTTAAAATCTATAATTCCCCCCTATGGCAGGCTCTTCAGTCCTGAGGGCAGGGTGCTTAGTTATAAGTGTGAGGGTGCCCGTGCTTGAACAGGGCTCCACTAAAAACCCCATAGTCCGATCTCCAGGCTTTGTAAGTGCGGCAAGCCATTTTAAAACATAATAGACATCAGTCAATAAGAGACATCTAACTATATAGTGGCTGCGCCGCAACCGGTCATGTTTGGTATCAAACATGTTGGAATCATACCCCAACTCCAATTCCAGTGTTGGAATTATGATCCCATGCACTGGGGGCTCCCTTGGGGTACCCCTGTACTCCTGGTAAGAGCCTTTCAGGGTCTGCCACTAAGCTAGTGCTGCTGTCGACCACAAACACAATTCTGGTCTCCTGCTGCTGAGCCAGGCTCAAGCAGGGAAGGTAGAACAATAGGTTTCCTGTCACAGGGAGGTGTGACCACCTCCCAGACAGGACTTGTATTGGGCTGGGGTGGGGGCGCTTGCCAGTGCGACCAGACTGTTTTGAATGGCACATTTGGTGCTCTCCTTTCATACTCCTGTTTGAGCCAGTTCAGAGAGCCCCTGGCTCCTGCTCTGGTACGAAACTGGACAAAGGACATGAGGGTATCCTCCCCTATGTCTAGCCCCTTCCCTAGGAGTGACTCCTGAGTCATTCCAACCCTTTCCCTAGGGTATTTAAGGGCTTAAAGTGGCTCTTCAGATTTGTCATGGGACAAGACTCGAGCCTGAAACCACATCACTCTTCGACCGCCTGTTCCCTTGGACTTCGCCTGGAACTGAGACTGAACCAAGAAAAACTTGTGCTCTCCTGGTCTTGATGTTCTGCAAGTCTTCATTGTCTGTGTCTGGGCTTTCTCCCAGGACCTTCAACAAACCTATGGGCATCATGGATATCTGAATTAATCTCCCTTAGAGTCTCTCCCTGTGCATCTGCAGGCGCCGCAACAAAGCGGACATGTCTGCTGCTCTTGATGTCGCACTGACTTCCAGAGTCTCAGCAACACAGGTGGTGTTTCTGCAACTGGCTCGAGGCCTGACCTGTCTTCTCTGCAGTTTTGAGGGCAGTATCCCTCGTCGGAATTGCTGGAACCGAACCCCTGTGCACGGCATTGACATGCCGTTGCCAAGACTTGTTGGCTCTGCACTCCAGAGATCTTCGGGCTACAAGAAGCTCCAACCTCCAGCATCTCTTCCTGCTAAGTACAGCATCCTCACCATATCCCCTGCAACGTGGTCATTCCTTATTGTGACGTGTAGTTCCTGTAGTACCCATGCAGGATCTACACATTTGGATAACATAAACTGTAGAATTGGTGGCAGACTAACTCTGAGCACCTCCACCGCGTATGTTAGCCTGTTTGCATTAGTTAGCTCACAGTGCCACTAGAATCTCCTCTTATCGGGGAGAGAATAGTTTCTGGCAACCTTAGAACATGAAAACCCAGATCCCCCAGGATTGTGGAAACAAGGTACTACCTTTCGCTCAGTCACTAGTGCTCACTTACTTCGTCTCAGAGAGTTAAACAGAAGAAACAGTTGGGCGTGTTACAAGAAGTATTTATTGCACAGTTTTTCTTCTAGTGTAAAATAGATATATGATCAGCTGTACAGTGAATATAAAAGGATAGTTCAATTCTACCAATTTGCAATAGTCATGAACACATACATGGGTATAAAATAAAAGAAGGCCCGCGTACTCCTACGATGCCTGTCTAGATGTACCTAAGTGTACCTAGCATGTGAATAGGTGTGAAGCCAAGAATCCGTCTAGGTTTAGTCTAACCCCATTACCTGAAGCAAAAGAGTGTGGGACTCCATCCTGGTCTCGAGTTGGACACCCCGCAAGGGATGTTTAGACCACTGTCAGCTGGAGCGACTCCATGCAGGAGCCTCAGCGTCCCTGGTGAGTGTGTCGGCCTGGAAGTCTTGGTGCCCTCTAACTAATACTAGCAAGAGGTGCTGTATTTATACAGAAAAATATCTAGGGTTCCTTTGTCCCTTGTTCTTTGTGTTAACCATTGTTGGGTTTGAGGATGACGTATGGGATGAACCTTGTACGTAGATATTATGCACGTGGATGTAGACCCAGCCTGGTTTCCAAGAATCCTTATGAATGTTCATTCATACTGTGCCAGTCTAAAGATGAAGTCATAGAACGCTATTGTTTAGGGAAACCATCCTTCTGCGCCCAGGACTAGAACTAGTTAAAGTTGCAATCCTAAAAGGCTTGTTACAGTGTATTGTAGGAGAGGTAATGTAGGTGAAAGGGTGTGATGTTACCCGGGCCTATATTAAGGTACCTATATGAAACATAACACTTGGTAAGCTGCTCAAGGTCCTCTTGCGACTTGTGCCTTCAGCCTGTAGGTCCTCCTGAGGGTCTTCTGCTTTAGTGGGCTCCTCTGCCTGCTTAGGGCATGCTCTGAATCTCCTGCTGTTGGCGAGTCCCTTGGACCTTGCTGCTCCCAACGTTGCTCCTTTTTCTCTCTCCATGCCAGTTGCGGCTACCAAGGCTTGTTGGTACTCCCGCCAGACACCAACCACCTAGTCACCGACATCTGATGTGGGACAGCTCAGCATCACCTGCTCCTCACAGCTGCAGCGACAAGGTCACCGTCAACTCGTGTGAACCGTCCGACATCGGTGGGCATTGCTGTTCCGTGCCATTCCTGAGTGGCATAGACTCTGTCCCCTCTCCTTGCAGGTACCTCAGTTCCAGAATCCACCCTTGCATTCCACCGGACCTCTTCTACGGAGGTTTTCACCATCTCTTCACCCCTATGCCCATGGCTTCCCTGGTGTGGGTAAACTGGTCCCCGGGGCATCCACAGGTGGGGTGGCTCTCCAACCTTCTGTCCATCAAGGAAATTCTTCTACGGGGTCCTTCTGCAAAACTGCAACCGCAACTTCTCAATCGACTTCCATTGGGCTCGCGGCAGTGTTCCCACTCTTAACACATCCTCCGTGGGGTTCCTGGGTACTTACCTTGGATGGTTTCTTGTGTCCTGGGCTCCTCTGGTTCTTCTGGTCGAAGTTCCATCCTCTCCTGCAGTTGTATTTCAGTTTTTTAATATATGGTTTGGCCTCCCCCTGGAGACCAATGTATTTTGTTCTCCTTACCTTATTGCAATTGAAGTATTGTTGTGTATTTGTGCTGTTGTCTCCGGGGAGGAGATATACCAATGTGTTAGTGGGTGTTGTGTAATGAATAGCGTTATTTTTATATAAACACTGTGTGGTTCTTTTTCAGTTAACTAACACTACATGATTAAACTGGTAAAACAAGTTGCTTAGCACTCCTTCAAGATAAGCATGAAGGCTGCTCTCAACAGTCACCTTCCTGGCACCGGTGAAAATGTCCCACTATCCTGCAATCCCCTTGGTCTCCGAATAAAAATGATACCTTACTTGTGTGGGTGCCCAAAGTGGAGTCAGCCCAAACAAAATATAAAATGAAAAACTGAGGGGGAACCATAGTGGGTCCAAAAGAGCAGGATTTTAAAAATAATTTTTGTTATAATTATTTATAACTGAGAATTCTCTCATTAACTTTTTTTTAAAGTAAAAATAATAAATAAGAAAAAGGATTATGAACAACTACACCTTGTGGCTTTGTTGCCCATAGCTTATCTCCTAAACATAGTCCAAAGGGTAACCTCCTCAGGAAGGGGCATCTACTGGGCACAGAGTAGGTACCTCATGGCTTTTTCTTGGGAGGGGTGGTTTTAGGTTTGGCAGAGGTCAAGGATAGATAAGAAAAGAAACTGGAAGAAGTACGGATAGAAGGAGTGGTAGATGATTGGCTTTTGGAGGTAAAATGATTTGATTTGATTGATTTGATTTGATTATAGGATTTGTAGAGCGCACGAATGCCCACGGTCGTCTTGCGCTGAAATGACTGAGACTGTTTAAGCGGGGGGTGTCGTGCAGGAAAAACTGGACTCAGCTACCCTGAGAAAGGCCAGGTCTTTATGCTCTTTCTGAAAGCTAGCAGAGATGAGCTATTTTTTATTTCTGCAGGGAGTTTATTCCAAGTTAACGCTGAGTGCAGTAGAAAACCTCTTCCCCCCCCCCACCTCCCATCTTAGTTGTTCGAAACGGGGGGCACGGAGCAGGTTGGCATTGCTAGATCTTAGAGTCCTAGCTAGGATGTACGGCGCCATGTTTGTTTTCAAGAAATGCGGGCCTGACCCATGCATAGATTTATATGCCAGGCATGCTAGCTTGAATTTAATTCTTTTCTCAACCGGTAGCCAGTGTAGATTTCTAAGTTTAGACGCCACCGGCTCAAACCTGGGGATGTTCAGTATCAACCGGGCCACAGTGTTCTGTAGCCGCTGAAGTTTTAGGAGAAGCTGTTTTTGTAGCCCAGCATATAAGGCGTTCCCGTAATCCATTTTGAAAAGGGCCAGCATGGTTACCAGTGTTTTACAGGCGTAGGGAGCGTTGTAAGGCAGTAGTTTCCGATAAGCTTCAAAGTGAACTAGACCGAGGAGGCAAGTTTGTTGATTTGGGCCTTAAACGTCAGTTTGGTATCGATCATGAATCCAAGGTTCCTTACGCTGTCCACAGGTGATGGGCAGTTGCCTAAGCCGTCAGGCCACCAATTAGGTGACCAGATTTTAGTGTCGGCTCCCAGCAGCATGACCTCCTACTTATCTCTGTTTAATTTCAAACAGTTGGCTTGCATCCAGAGACTGACCTGATCCATACAGAGCCAGAATTTACCGGCTGACTCTGAGGTGTTATTAGATATGTCCACCACTATTTGTGTATCAACTGCGTAGGAGACAGGTAGGAAACCGTGAGCCCTAATAATGTTTGCTAACGGGGCTGTATAAACATTAAAAAGGGTAGGCTTAGAGAAGATCTCCCACGGGGATTTGAATGATTTTGAGGAAAAATCCCCAAGCTGCACCGTGAAGGATCTTTCTACCAGAAAAGAGGTAGAGGGAGCTGGAGTGGGTGATGTGCTTGTGGCAGTTGCATGTGGGTCTCGTGTTTGTTATGTGTGTTTGGATTTTTGTTTTTTGGCTGTTTGATATTATGGTGAGTGTGTGTGTTTGCTTTAGGTTGGTGCTTTGTGTGTAGGTGTGCTTTTATGTGAGTGTGTTGGTTTTGATTTGTGTGTTGTGGTGATTGGTGGTTGTGCTTGTGGGTGTGATGGTGGTTAGTGTGGTTGTGCTTGTGGGTGTGGTAGTGGTTGTGGTGCTTGAGGGTGTGGTGGTGGTTGTGGTGAGTGTGGGTGTGGTAGAGATGGTGGTTGGTGTGCTTGTGGGTGTGGTGTTTATAGGTGTAGTTTCAATAGTTTGTGGATGTTGCTTGTGTGTTTGTTTTAATGTGTGTGATTGAGTGGGTGCTTACAAAGAAGTGAGTGTGTTTGGGATTGGGGTGGGAGTTTGGATTTGGGTTGAGGAAGGGAACTGAGTTTGGGCAGAAGGTTGGTCTGGTTGGGGGGTTGGGGTGACTGAGGAGTCTGCGGAGGAGTCTGCTAATCCACAGAATGAATGCTAGTCACACACTGGAGAAAATTAGATTATGTGTCTCTTGCTGGTGACGGTGGAGGTCTTGCCATCCTCTCCTGTTGGTCCAGATAATTGTCCCCTCCTGAGGGGGAATGGTGGGTCCAGAGTTGCAAGGACTGAGGTGGCTGCAGGTGTTTCCTGTTGTGGCAGGGCCTCCCTTTCTGTGGCTGAGGTCGATGTAGTAGGCCCAGATGTTGTTGGACCACAGAAGGGGGAAGCTGTTGCTGGAAAAGCACATATGGGTGAAACACTCATTCAGCACCCCAGTCAGGGAGCCCAAATTCGAATTCCGATTTTCCTTCAGAACATTGTGCTCCCTGTGCAACTGCTTCATCCCTGGGAACTCTATAAAGACCTGGCCCATCATGCCTTGGGACTGATTGAGGGATCCCAGGACTTGGTCCATGGTGGCCTGGGTGACAATGAACCCAGTGGCCTCACTTTTCTGACCCACAGATTCCTTCTCACAAACCCTACCCCACTGACCCAGTATGCCCCATCCCACTGCTTCCTGGAAGAATTGGAGGTGGTAGGTGTGTTAGATCAACAGAAGCCAAACCTGGGGGGGGGCGCAAGATTTGCATAATGTCCTTTTTAACACAGGAAGTGGAGGTATCCAGAGGCTGAGGTGTGTAGTAACAGCTGGGGTGGTCCTTGTTGGTGTGTTCCGAGTGAGACTCACTGGAGCTTTCTGCCCAGGCAGACCAGATGGACCAGCCTGCTCCTCCTCATCCGGACTTGCAGTAGTGGATTCTTCACTGAAGGCTTGTTCCTGGACTGGAGTGGAGATATCAGTAGCAGTGGCAGATGGTGGACCATATCATCTAAGTGTTGAACCTATAATTAATTATATAAAAAAAGATTTTTAAAAGTCTGAATTGAACATCAAATGAGTTTGAAACAACCTAAAATAGTATTGTAATGAATTACAAAAACAGTTTAAATTACAAACAAACCGACTTCAAAAAAGCAGGTAAAATAATGTCCTGAAATGAAAACAAATGAGAAAGTATACATAAAATATACCAAACATGCACCACAAAACAGTTGAGAGGCGAAATGTGAATGAAGCCATTCCATGGATTAGCAGGGTAAAATTCTGTAAAGTTAACAATTTTGAAGGATAAATAGCATTGGTTATCATATAAGCATTGTAAAGTACATTTAATAAAAAACATCTTATATTCAAGATACAAATTAACATAAATTAAAATTTTAAGTCAACAAACTTTGATTTTGTGAAACAAATTACATCAATTCAGTAAAATAACAAGAACATTACAACATACAAAATTAAACAAAAACCATTTCAAAACATAGCATAAACGAGAGATTGATAAATACATAACACTTTACTGTTAGACCTGACAACATTGGCTTGAGTCTCTCCTCCATTTTTTCTGTCTGCCTCCCATGTTTACGATATTTTTGCTGGTATATCGCTCTGGGCGCTGTGCCACTGCTGATCAGTGCCGCGGCGCAAGTGCTCCCTATGTTAAATTACTGTATTGATTGAATTCCATGTTTGGCTTATTTGGTTTACTGTCAGGCCCTAGTCTAGTGCACACGGAGTACCGGGGCTTGTAAATACAAATGCCGCTAGTGGGCTTGCAGCACGTGTTGTGCCACCCACACGAGCGGCCTAGTAAACGTATGTCTACGGGTCTGTCATTGCGAGACCTACGTGCAGTCTCGTACTGTCACGCGGGCTGCGCAAGTACGCCTACTTGCCAGTCCTCCAAACCTTCCCTTAACTTCATATTAGTCACCCCTATGGTAGGCCCGAGGGCCGGGTGCATTGTAAGTATAAGGTAGGGCAAGCCTGACGAAGTGGGCATGTCCTAATAGTGAACTACCGTCGTCTTCATACTTCACTATCGTAAGGTCGCCTGCTCTCCATTAGTTAGCATGATCTGCTGGGATTATTAATGGTATGATCCTAGCTGGCTCGGGGAGCATGGTGCAATGTCGAGTTTGGTATCCCTGAACTCGGGGTTTGATAACGCATCCGTTTGGGTGGATGGTTTTTGGACTCTGGGTTTGAAAATAGCACTTTTAGAAAGTGACTATTTTCTCGTCTAACTATTTCTGGTTTCTGCTGGTTTGATGTGTGTGTGACAGGGGCTGGGTGGCTCCAGAGTTCTGAATGAGTCAGTGTGGGGTGAGTGGGGCATTTGCCTTGAGAGTAGGGGAAGAGTAGCTCTTGATAGCTGGCCCTGCCCGATACAATGCTGGCTCCACCTCCTGCCGAGCGACGGATAGCTCTGCTCCTGCCAGTGACAATACTGGCTCCACCTCCTGCTGGGCGTCTGAGGACCCGGCCCGGCACCGTGAATCGGCCAGGTGTCACCACCTGGCTACACCCACCACAGACCCGGAATGAGGGGGAGTTCCCCTGTATGGACAAAGGGATCAAAGCCGAAAAGGGGTATAAGAGAAGGACCCCTGAACCAAGACTTGAGATCAATTCTGACAAGGAACCGGAACCAAGGACAAGAAGCCTGCTGATCCAAGGACTTGCCTACCCCTTCTGCCAGTGTGCTGTTTGCTGGGGGGGAATCCTGCAGTTGCTTCTTTATTTTTGCCAAGGAACCGGGAGAGAGGAACTAAGTGTGTACTCTCGAACTTTGCTAAGGAAATCTCCAAGGGCTGGAAGAGTGCCAGCCTCCTGTTGAAGTCACAGGGCTAAAGGACTTCACAGTTTGCTGAAAGTGCTTGTTGCTGGAACCTGAGAGTCCAGCACCTCTGAAAGAACCCAGCAATCTCGACGCCGACGGACGTCGCCGAATCCAGCTTGAAATCGTGAGTAACGGCTCCAGTGTCCCGCTTCCTCAACGCCGGCCGCCGGGCCCGATCAACGCCAGCAGCAACGCCAGTGAGTAGTGAGTTCGGCTACAGCTCCAAGTGACCTCGTGTCTGCACCGCTGCTGATCGCATCGACTTCGAGCCCTCTCGACGCCGTGAGCGCTGCTCACGCTTGCAACACCACCATCGACATCGACGACTACTGAGGCCTGATCGACACCGAAGACGCGACGCCGGATTGCTCGACACCGCTGATCATTGTGTGCTTCATTTTCCTAAGGTACTGTGTTGTTGGGGGTCCGTGTGACTCCGGGCTCGACGTAGCGCTCCCCGCGGTCGACGCCGAACCTTTGGATTAACTTTGCCTCGACGTCGTGTGACTCCTGTGTGGGTTACATTGTTGCCAAGAACTGTGATCTAAAGAAGAAGAGTTGCTTTTGATACTAAAGACTTTGTGCTAAGAAGAAACTACGCTTGAACTATTATTTTTCCTTCCAAGTGTATTTATCAAGATTGTGGTATATTTTTGTTGTTATCTGGTCTTGTGCTAAGCCTTATATAAACATTCGTATTTTTATAATACTACTGTGTCGTGTCCATTTGTAGTGTCTTCACTTTATTACTGTACATGGTCGTAAATGCTTAACGCACTGCCTCTGAGATAAGCCTATCTGCTTTGCCAAGCTACCGAGGGGGGTGAGCAGGGGTTATCTAAGTGTGTGATCCCCTTGCCCTGACTAGAGGAGGTGAGTCCCTATTTGTCAGAAGTGTATACCTCTGCCAACTAGGGACCGCCGAGTCTAACATTTACCATATGTGGAAATTTGAAAGAAAAGGGTGAATGACCAAAATAACATTGCATATTATTTTCATTCCGATTATACATTAACAACACTTTCAACCTGGTAAGTTAAATATCCCTATTAAAAATATGCAGTAAAAATGAACAATCATTTACAATATAAAACACATATATGAAATAGGTGTAAAAACACCTACAATTACCATAGCATCAAGTGAAATTCAATGGAGTTAAAACATGAAATCTTAAATTCAATAAAATACATTCAAACAAACAAACCAAAAAAAATAACATGGAGAAAAACACACACATTGACAAAACATTAGCAATTAGTAAAACGAGAGAAACAACAATAATGCTACAAATGTCCAAACAGAAATAAAATTATATATAGGTTTATACATTTAGAAAAAGTGCAACATATTAGCAACACATCGATTGAAAGCAAAAATGACATTTAGGTTTAGTGACACATTCAAGAGAATAATTTACCAGTCTCCACTCCAACAGGGATTCCTGTGAAGCCTTCAGGTGTAGGATCTGCAAGACCTTCTCCTCCCAGGGATATAGTTGTAAGGGTGCTGGGAGAACCAACCCCAGTCTTCTGGGCCTCCAGGTGACCTTGGGGGCCAGGGAATGTACTTTCCCCTGCAGGTCATTCTGTCTCTTCCTAATTTCCTCCTGTGTGCACATGTTGCTTGCTACAGCATTCACTCTCTCAACTATTCTGGCCCACATTTGGTTTTTCTGAGCTATTTTATTTTGTAGTTGGGCTCTAAACAATTGTGGCTCTGCTCTCATTATTTCATCCACAATGACTAACAATTCTCCCTCAGTAAAACGGGGATTACTCGTCCCTGCCATTATCATACAATAAACTTAAAAACATGTGATATTCCACATTGTAATGGCAAAGGAAATGGAGTATGTTTTATAGTGTGATATGCAGGTGAAATCAACTAGCCAAACCACATCAGGTGTGTGATGCCAGCATCCATCCAAAACCTACAGGAAAAGTACAATTTTGAATGCGTCCCGCAACAGAATCCTGGCATCAGGACACCGCTAGGGCAACGCTAGCACAACTTAGAAATCTAAATAGGCTCGGTGCAATCCTGCCACCCTGACAGTGTCGCAGTAATGTTAGCCAGCAGGTGAAGCTTATGTGATGGAATAAATGCGGACGGAGGAACAGCCAGCCCACACCTAAATAGGGCAGGCGGGGAATCCGTCAGCTTGACGGAGTACTTGTAAATGCTGCCACAGAGGGACAACAGGAGTCCTGCCAAGATCTAAATCAGGCTCTAAGTCTATGGTTCGCGAGGTATGTGGCATGAAGATAATTAAGCTGTATATTTACAACAAGTGTTTCTGTAGACTTTGTGCATGTGTTCCAAAGCCTTCTCCCTTTCTTTCCCACTAAATGGTCTGCCTAGCTTTCCCTCCCACCTGGCTCATTGCATCGACATCCGTCAGATGTCATTGACAGAAATGTTTTATTTAACCATGAGACCAGTCTACGTCCACTACAAAAAGTCAACAAAACCTGAAGAAATTCATGCTTTTGCGGTTCTACAAGACTGGGTCCTCATAACTGCTGCTGGGATTTCACCAGTGCACCATGCACCAGAAACTGCGCTCTGGGCTAGCCATCCTAACCAATCATGGCATCCAGGATCTGGAGCGCTCCCCCAAAGTAACAATCTCCTGTGGTCTCTATCACAACTCTACACCACTCCTTCAAATGCCTCTCTGTAAAGAATTCACCCCCACCCCAGTGTCAAGGGCAAGACAGGTGCATATCTCAAGCACTTCTGAGTCTATTTAACTTCTGCCCTGCAGCAGTGAATTGCAATGGAGAGTAGTGCGGGTTGTCGTATCAATTTCAACCTTGCTCTCAGGATTTGCACTATCAATGCGCTCTGTGGTTCATATGCCCTGTTTTCTCCATCTCCTCTACATTTAATCCCAAAAGCCACTGAGGCAGCCACTGAAGTTGTACTGCCAGGATGTGCAGTTCGTAGTCTGGAACACAAAGTCCCTTGTTTCTCATTGGTTATTGCAAAGTATTTATCGAGAACCGATGTTGTCCTTTGTTGCAAATCAAGTTGTGCAGCAGTGTGCTCAGTGCCCAAAACCAGGTATCCAGACTGGAAGGTTCATAAAGTAATACAGCACTCGTGGTAGAATCATAATTTTGGACAAGGCAATCCTGGCTATAATACACAATCGTATAGAGCACCAGAAAGCCACTCTACCCTTCAAGGATCTTAGACACTACTGAAGGGAACATGGGGGGTGTCCTATGTAAGAGTGATATATTTTGACCCCCAAGTATTTTAAGACATGAGGTTCCCACTTTGTTTGAGTCTAGGACCATTTGTGTAGGGGGCAGTAATGCTAGAGACACTGGAAAGGCACAGGTTTTTCACCAGTTAGTACATAAGCCAGATCCTCTTCTCCAGTTTGGACAGAATCTCTACACTCTAGAAAATCAAAGGTATGTTGTCCTCATAAAGCGTGATTACATGCTCTCCATCCCGTAATGGAATTCCCTTCCCTCCGCTTTCATCATGCTAGCAAATGCTCCGACCACTAGGGCAAATAGCATCAGTAAGTGGAACAACCTTGCCGTTTTCCCTTATGCACCTGAATTGCCTCCGCTAAACATCTCCTAGATCGGACCTTTGCTTTAGTATCCACTTTATCTGTATCTTTATAACTCTGATATACCTGGGAATTTGTTTCCCCAGGATCATCTTAACCTTTATTATGAAACGTCCAGGGGCCTGGACACCACCTGCAAGTACGTAGGTAGTATTTGATGATCGAGGGAGTCGAATGATGTGTAAAGGTGCAAAAGGACCAACAAAGCACTTTGGTCTATTCAATCAATCAATCAATCACAGAATTTGTAAAGCGCGCTACTCACCCGTTAGGGTCTCAAGGCGCTGGGGGGGTGGGGGGGATCCGCTACTGCTCGAAGAGCCAGGTCTTGAGCTGTTTCCTGAAGGAGAGATGGTCCTGGGTCAGTCGTAGGTGGGTGGGGAGGGAGTTCCATGTCTTGGCTGCCAGGTAGGAGAAGGATCTTCCTCCGGTGGTGGTTCTGCGAATGCGTGGGACGGTGGCGAGTGCGAGGCTGGCGGATCGGAGCTGGCGGGTGGGTGTGTAGAATGTGAGGCGGTTGTTGAGGTATTTGGGCCCAATGTCGTGTAGAGCCTTGTGTGCATGGGCGAGGAGTCTGAACGTGATCCTCTTGCTGACGGGGAGCCAGTGCAGGTTTCTCAGCTGGGGAGTGTTGTGGCTGTGGCTGAGGTGTCCAGGATGAGTCGTGCAGAGGCATTCTGTATGCGCTGGAGTCTTTTCTGTAGTTTGGCTGTGGTTCCAGCATAGAGGGTGCTTCCATAGTCCAGTCGGCTGGTGACGAGGGCCTGGGTGACCGTCTTCCTGGTGTTGGTGGGGATCCACTGGAAGATCTTTCGGAGCATGCGCAGGGTGTTGAAGCAGGATGATGAGACGGCGTTGACTTGTTGGTCATCGTGAGGGAGGAGTCCAGGACGAAGCCCAGGTAGCGTGCATGGTCCGTTGGCTTGGGGGCGGTGCCCAGGGCAGGGGGCCACCAGGAGCCGTTCCAGGCGGAGGGGGATGTTCCTAGGATGAGGACTTCCCTCTTTTCTGAGTTCAGTTTCAGCCGGCTGAGCTTCATCCATTCCGCGACGTCTTTTATTCCTTCCTGGAGGCTGGCTCTGGCGGTGGCGGGGTCTTTGGTAAGGGACAGGATCAGCTGGGTGTCGTCTGCGTAGGAGATGATGTCTAGGTTGTGTTGGCGTGCGATGGCTGCGAGGGGGGTCATGTAGACGTTGAAGAGGGTGGGGCTGAGCGAGGATCCTTGCGGGACACCGCAGATGACTTGGGTGGCCGCTGACCGGAACGGGGGGAGCCGGACTCTCTGGGTTCTACCGGAGAGGAACGAGATAATCCACTCCAAAGCCTTTCCTTGGATTCCAATGTTGCTGAGGCGATGTATTAGGGTGCAGTGGCATACTGTGTCGAAGGCTGCTGAGAGGTCCAGGAGGATGAGGGCAGCTGTTTCCCCATTGTCGAGCAGGGACCTGATGTCATCGGTGGCTGCGATGAGGGCGGTCTTGGTGCTGTGGTTTGCTCGGAAACCGACCTGCGAGGGGTCGAGGGATCTATTTGTCTCGAGGAAGGCTGAGAGTTGCTTGTTGATGGTCTTCTCGATGACTTTGGCCGGAAGAGGGAGGAGCGAGATGGGGCGGTAGTTCTTGAGATCCGTGGGGTCCGCGGAGGGTTTCTTCAGGAGGGCGCTGAGCTCGGCGTGTTTCCAGCTCTCTGGGAAGGTGGCCGATGCGAAGGAGCTGTTAATGATGTCTCGGAGATGGGGTGCGATGATGGAGGCGGCTTTGTTGAAGATGTGGTGTGGGCAGGGGTCGGGAGGGGAGCCGGAGGGGATGGTGTCCATCGTGCGGGTGGTATCTTCGGTGCTGACCGAGGTCCAGGTGCAGAGGGTGGTGGCGGGGGGTGCTGGATCGGTGGTTGGGTGCGTGGTCTGTGCGCCGAAGCTGTTGTGTATGTCAACGATCTTGCGGTGAAAGAACGAGGCGAGTGAGTTGCAGAGGTCTTGCGAGGGTATGATGTCGTTGTTGCAGGCGCTGGGGCTGGAGAACTCTTCAATGATGCTGAAGAGTTCCATGCTGTTGTGGGAGTTGTTGTCTAGTCGTTCTTTGAATGTGGTCTTTTCTGTGGTGCGGATCAGCTGGTGGTGTTTGCGGGTGGCGTTCTTGAGGGCTGACATGTTTTCTGTTATCTGGTCGTGGCGCCAGGCTTTCTAGAGGGTGCGGCAGGTTTTCTTGGAGTTTTTGAGGTCGTTGGTGAACCAAGAGGCTTTCTTGCTGCCGTGTCTGTTGGGGGGGTTCTTCAGTGGTGCGAGGTCATCGGCGCAGTTGGTGAGCCACTGTGTGAGGTTGCGGGCTGCTTCGTTGGGGACCGTTGTGTTGGTGGGAGGGTTCTGGCTGAGGGAGGTGGTGAGTTGGTTGGCGGTGATCTTGTTCCAGCTTCTGCGGGGCACCTGTTGCGGGTGGTGGTGGGTTGTGGTTCTCCTGAAGTTGAAGTGGACGCAGCTGTGATCTGTCCAGTGTAGTCCGGTGGAGTGGCTAAAGGAGATGTGCTTGCTGGAGGAGAAGATGGGGTCAAGCGTGTGGCCGGCTAGCGGGTGGGGGTGTTCACCAGTTGCTTGAGCCCGAGGTTGGCGAGGTTGTCCAGCAGGGCGGCGGTGTTGCTGTCCTTGTTGTCCTCCAAGTGGAAGTTGAGGTCACCTAGGACGATGTAGTCTGAGGAGGTTAAGGCGTGTGGGCTGATGAAGTCTGCGATGGCTTCGCTGAATTGTGCCGGGGTCTGTAGATGAGGGTGCCTCTGAGGGTGGTCTTGGGGTTGGTGTGTATCTGGAAGTGAAGGTGCTCGGCGGCGGTGAGGGTGTCGTCGGAGTTGGTCGTGATTCGGATGGTGTTTCTGTGGATGATGGCGATGCCTCCTCCGGTTTGGTTGACGCAGTCCTTCCGGGCGATCTTGTAGCCATCCGGGATGGCTATGGCAATGTCGGGGGCTGAGGAGGTGTTCATCCATGTTTCTGTGAGGAAGGCGACGTCTGGTGATGTTGTGTCGAGGAGGTTCCAGAGTTCGACGGCGTGCCTGTGGACGGAGCGAGTGTTGAGAAGGACGCACTTGCGGTGATCGTTGCTGATGCCTGGCTTGGCGGGTGCGGTGCAGGTTCGGAGGCAGGTGAATTTGCAGGCTTGGCAGGTGAAGGGTCCGTGGGTGCGCCTCGGGGTGGCTCAGTGGCAGGCGGGGTTCTGGCCGGCGTTGAGTGCGTGGAGGGTGGCGGCGTCGTAAGTCCGTCAGGTGAGCTGGTGTCGTCGAGGGCCAGGGGTTCTGGCGCTGGGTGCGGTCCAGGCTCGGACAGGCGCAGACGGGCTTGCCTTTGGGGCGCCTTTGGGGCGCCTTCCGCGCACAATCTGCGCACCCGTTGCGCGGCCTCCATATGAGGGGCAGAGGGAGGGAGGAGCAGCTGGGAGGTGGGAGCGGGGCGGCCAATGGGACAACAGGGGGCGGGCCGCAGGGACGCAGCGGCGGGAAACGCAAGGGGACAGGGAGTGAGAAAAGGCGGACACGGGGTACAGAATGCAAAAAGGGGCAACAAAGGATAATAGGGCACAAAAGTCAAGGGGTACAGAATGGAAAGAGGGGCAACAGAGGACACAGGGTACAAGAGTCACGGGGTACAAGAAAGCAAAAGGGGCAACAGAGGGCACAAGGGCACAAGAGTCACGGGGTACAGAATGCAGAGGGGCAACAAAGGACACAAGAGCACCCAAGCTATTCAGGCTGTGGAAGCATCGTTTGATGTTGACGCACAACTCTTATTTGATCCAAATCCTACCTCCCTATTCTTTTGAAGATTTTTTTGCAGGGGAGGGACAGGAGGTAAACAGACCTGTTTTGCCTAGATGAATATGAAAGTAACAAAAATTCCCTAGTCCTGTACGATATTTCTGAAACTGTTAATCTGCCCAGTGTAGGAAGGTGGATATCTGACTATGGTTACCCCCAAACTTTGTGCCTGGTGTTTAGCTGGTTTTTGACATAGTTGGCCTGGGATCCTGCTATTCAGGGCCCCAGGCTGATTGCTCTCTCCTTAAAATGGACTCCATGTACCCTAGGTGCATAACATAATTGGACCTGGTTCACCTTATAGGCCCCTGTAACAGTGTACCCTAGGTACCCAGGGCATAGGTGCATCCAAGGCCTACCAGGGGCTGCAGCACATCTTGTGCCACCCCTGGCCTGGCCTCCAGATTTGACACAACTGGCTGATCACTCAGCTGGGGTAAGTTGGTGTAATCACCTCTTACTTAGATATAGTATCCCTATATCTAACCTTAAACTGGACACATGTTAACCTGTAAGCCATTCCTATGGAAGGCCCCTGCAATCCTGGGGGCAGAGTGCATGGTTACATGTGAGATGGTGCTCTAGCATGAGCTGAGCCTGTCTGCAGCTGTCGGGAACCACTCCCTAAGCTGTTCCGGGATATTGCCATACCATATACTCTTAAGTGCATTATAATCCTCGCGGTTATTTGCTATCTTTGGTTTGGCTTTATCAAAACATGTCGAGTAAGGTGTCATACGAATTGGAATACTATCCCCTCGCCAATTCTGGCGACGGGGATAGCATTCCACCCTTCTAGAGGGACACGACATGTGTGTAGCCTTAACCCCGGTTAAAGTTAACCAGAGCCTCAGCATCACAAAATGGATGCTGCCACCACAGACACATGTCTGACCTCCTGCTGCTGGGAGTCCTTCCAGCGAGGAGGGCCTGGACAAAGGGTTTCCTGCCTGGGGAGGTGCGAGCACCACCCCAGACAGGGTTTTGTGTATTGGGTAGGACAGGGCTGAATAGATTGAGACATGCCTGGGGCACACAAGGTGTCCCTGTGCATAAGCCAGCCCAAACCGGTTCTGGGGCTTTCCAGCCCCAGTCCTGGCGAGGATCTGGACAAAGGAGAGGGGGTGTAACCACCCCCCTTCCTGGTCCCACCCATAGGGGAGGGACCTAGCAGGAGATCCACCCCTCAGATTGGAATAAGAGTGGGAGCAGTACCAATGCAACTCAGATCATCCTGAATCAACTTTACACGAAGAAGAAGACTGGACTTCGACATTCTGCTGCACAGAAGACTGAAGAGAATCTCCCTTGTGGCCTAGGAGTGGCCACCCTGTGAACACAGGTACCAACCAGCAACTTGATGTCTGCTTTGCCGCCGCCTCCCGCCGGAGACCGAGCCCAGAGCCCGACAAGAACCAGACTCCCAGACCTCTCAGAGCCCGATCCACAGTCCCTGCAAAGAAGGGACCCGTGGAGGCACCGAGTGACGTGGGACCGGACCTCTTGGAAGACACTCGAAAAGCTGACTGCGCAGCTTCTGAGGCATCCTCGACGTTGTGCTTTGGGGACTGAGAACCCCCACCACCGAGCAGCCCTTGCACCGAAGATCAGCCCTCCAGCATCTCCACGATCTGCGTGGGGCCCTTTTGCTTTGTGCCACTCGACGCGCCATCCCGGCCACTAGCCACGTGGTCAGCGGCCATCTTGGCGACGAACCCGAAGATTTACACAGCAGGTCTGGTTGCTCCAGACCTACCCAAGCTCCTGTGAAAAGGAGCACCCGCTCTGACCTTGCTGGTCCGAGTGTTAAGCATCTTTCCACTTCTGCGTGGCTTGCATTTGCCAAGGCCTGTTTGCTCCGATCAGGTCGCCGACACCGCCAACAGCGAGAAGCCTACGTGGGACAGCTCGTGACCGACTCCTGGACGTCCTCGACCCCGGGTATCCACGTGGCTGCAGAAAGAAGCTACCCGACAACGCCTGTTTGCACCCGACATCGCCTGGTTCCAATCTGGTTCCACGGTAGTCACTGGCTAGTGACTTTGAACACTGTCCCCTCTGCTTTCAGGTCTTCACATCTTCAGATCCACCCTTGGATCCACCGCAACCCTTCTCATCGAGCCGCCTGCAGCATCTTCAGCTCCAAGCACCATCGACCGGCGTGACGAAACCCGACACTACTTCGACCCTGTGCACCCGCTTCCTGTGGGTGAGGTAACTCAGCTCCGCCAGTGCTCCTGCATTGGTACACATCTCAAGGGCCTGTGTCTTAAGTTTTAACTCCGTAGGTCACTCGGAAGGTTCCTAACTTTCTAACTTTGTACTTTTTACGCACCATAGACTTTGTATTGGAAAGTGCGTGCACTTTGAACACTGCACCCGAGTCCCGTGGGCCTCTCCCGACTTAGTCACTGCTAGTCTCGAATAGCTCCAGCGATTCCCAAGGCCCTAGGCCTCTTCACTTTGCTCTTGGTATCTCTTATACCACTTTCTTAGTATATGGTTTAGGTGGCCCCTAGGGCTCATCCATATTGTGCAACTTTTGTGTATTTTAAACTGTCTTGTGATTTAACGCTTGTGCTTCTGTGCTCATAAAGAGTCCAGGGGATTTTAATAGTTAATAAATCAATATATATTTTCAATATATATCTGTGTGGTGTCCCTTTCATTTGGTATTCAAGGGGGTTGTGTATGGTATAACAGCTGGCTTCACATGCCTTTCAGAGTTTAGCCTAAGACTGCTTTGTCCACGTTACCACTAGGATAACTGGTCTACAAGGTTGAATTACAACCATCATCATAAGGGTTGCTTGGCATGGTACAAAGTGATCACTAAGAACTAGTGAGCATTATATACCAGGCCAACTTCTCACATTGGTGAGCAGCGGATTGGGATCTGAGCTTGCTGTTGTTTTACCATTACAATCTTTGAGATTATCATTTGAAAGATCATACAGGTACCTGCTAGGTACATATAAAACAAGACTAGTATACATAAGTTCTACTGAACTTAGTTGTTGTAGAGCAAAGGGAGTAGCACACCCTAGCTACAACTACTAGATAGGTTTAGTAGGTAAACACCAGTGTAGGTAGATTGCAACACATCCACCACACTAGAGCAATGTCTGGAGCAGAGGGGTCCAGTGGACTTACTCCTGTTGAGAGTGACCCTCCAAGGGCACCATCCAAATTTGGTATTTTTTCCTTTAAGGAATTAAGACAGCTTTGTGTCTTAAGGGGTCTGAAGACAGGGCCTTCCCCTACTACAGACCACCTAAGAGAGCTCTTAGACCAGTCTGAGACTCTAAAGCCCTCTAAGGCAAACCCCACAGGGGATGCTGAAGGAGGCCATCCTTCAGAGGATGACACTGTAGACACCCCTGCCCCTATCATCCTGGTAGATGAGGAAGCCTCCACCACTGGAGCTCCTCAGGTAGATGTAGAGGAAGAGGAAGAGGAGGAGGAGGTGGAAAGCAGTGAGTCAGATGATGACAGAGACAGTCAGGTGCTGGTCAGTAGACTGAACCAGGCTAACTTAAGCTTACTTGGGAATGAATCAGGTAACAACCCATTCAGACCCCCAGGTGGACTTAACCAGAAGCCTAGGAGGAGGAGGACTCACTCAGGTGACTCTGACAACCCCCATGCTTCTAGAGGCTCTCATGGTCACTCCAGAAGGGTGATGACTAGCCCTCAGAGAAGGGAACATGAGGCCAAATTGAGAGAATCTCAAATTAGAGAGGCTGAATTGAGAGTCCAGAGACAAGAGTTAGAAATTGCCCTGGCCCAAGAGAAACTTGCTAGAGCAAGACAGCCTAGAGAGAGTGGATTAGGATCCACTGGTGGCAGCAATATCCAGAAGGATAAAGACAGGTCCTTTGATACAAGAAACCTGAGTAAGATTGTGCCCCCCTACAAAGCTGGGGATGATATCCACAAATGGATGACAGCACTTGAGAGAGCCTGCATGGTACAGCAGATCCCTCAGGAGCAGTGGGCAGCAATCTTGTGGCTCTCCTTTGAAGGTAGAGGCAGAGACAGACTCCTCACAGTTAGTGATGGGGATTCTAGAAACTACATGGTCCTGAAGAGTGCTCTGATTGATGGGTTAGGCTTAACCACTGAACAGTACAGGTTAATGTTCAGAGATACCCAGAAGACACAGACTCAGGACTGGTCTGAATTTGTTGAGTGTGCCACTAAGGCTCTGGAGGGCTGGTTGCTGGGAAGTAAGGTTACTGACTATACAGGATTGTATAATTTAATTATGAGAGAGCAAATCTTAAGTAATTGTCAAAATCAGCTTCTACATCAGCACCTGGTTGACTCTGATCTGACCTCCCCACAAGAATTGGGTAGGAGGGCAGACAAATGGGTCAGAACTAGGATCAGGCCTAAGAACCAGGGTGGTGACCAAAAGAAAGAGACTACCAAGCCTCAAGAGAAGGGTGGGGATAAAAGTAAGGAAAAGACTTCCCCAGGGCCCCAAAACTCCAAGAATGGGGGTGGGTCCCAAGACACTTCTACAACCCAGAAAAAGCCTTATTGTCATACCTGTAAACAGGTGGGGCATTACAAAACAGATAACTGTTGTCCCAAGAATGGCAATAAGGAGAATATACCTCCAGGTAAGGCTCCAACACCTCCTGTCACTGTTAGCAGTGGTCCCCCAGGTGGTGGGAGCACCCCCAAGAATTTGGGTGGGTTTACTTTTGGAGGACAGGTGGACTCTGGCCTATCCAGGTCCCCTAACTCAGATACTCTTGTCTATGAGACTGGCATGGGGTTTGCCAATTTCACTGCTTGCCCAAACACTTTGAGCAAGTATAGACAGGAGCCCCTCATCAATGGTTTGAAAGTTGAGGCCTTCAGAGACACAGGGGCTAGCATCACCATGGTGGCTGAATGTCTAGTCCCCTCAAGGCAACTTTTACCTGATGCCAAATACCAGGTGACAAACATTGATGGCATAGAAACCAATCATCCCATGGCAGTAGTCAATCTTAGCTGGGGAGGTGTCACTGGCCCAAAGAGAGTGGCAGTGTCGGCAAACTTGCCTGTAGATTGCCTACTGGGTAATGATTTGGAAATCTCAGCCTGGGCTGAGGTTGAACAGCAAACCCATTCTAGAATGGTAAATCTCCATGGAAAGGTTAGTGGGGCTGTGATGGCCACAGCCCCAATCCAAGATGTCCTTCCTGAAAAGGTTGGGAGGGCTGAGCAAACCTCAGCCCCATCTTTAGATAACTTCCCTCCTGAAAAGAGTAGCAGGGCTGTACTGGTAACAGCCCATACCCAAACTGAGTCTCCTCCTGAAAAGGTTGGAGGGGCTGTGATGGCCACAGCCCAAACTCAAACAGATACATGGGTAGTGAAGCCTGAAATGATGGATCACTCCACCCAAACAGAGAGCATGGAGGAGGAAGAGAAATCTCCCCCTCACCAGACTTTAGGAAAGGATCAGCCTCCTCAGGGAACTGATCTTACCCCTGATGAAGGAACTGTCCCAGAGGTTGTTAGGCCTGGCCTGGCAGAACCTCTGATGGCAGTGGACCCTTCTCAGGAGGGACCCAGTCTGGAGCAGGTAACCTGCCCCTCTCTACCTTGCCTTACTCAGCCCAGGGCTGCAGAGGACAAGAAGGACAGTGAGACCCAAAGGGCCCCCTGTCAAATAAAGCACCCCCATCAACAGATTAGGGGCACCGAAACTAGTAGCCCTAGTGAGGTGCAAACTTTAAAAACTCCTGAGGGATCCCCCTTAAAAGTAGTTAGGGACCTCCCCCAGATGGATATTGTTGGGCACAGCCAAACCTGGGACCCTAAGGGCCCAAACCTGAACTGTCCCTCCAGTAAGCCAAACAGAGGGACTCAGCCTCCAGCTTTAGGTAGCCAGAGGTTGACCCTGAGAGCACAGTGCAACTCAGTCAGAAAAAGAAAGGCACACATGGTGGAGAGTGATTGGAGGAAGCTGAGCCCTACAGAGGAAACTCACTTCAGTACTCCATCTCAACACCAGCCTTTGACTTTGCAAAGACACACCACAGGTAGAGATTCCCTATGGTGGAGACCCTCAGATACCCTTAGGGTGAGGGATTGCTTAGTGGACCATGAGACAGGGGGTTACTGGGGGCGTGGCTTGGGCGCCGATGGCGATGGTCGCCTGAGAGCTCGGCTCCGGGACTAAGCCCGGGATTATCCTGAAAATCGGAGGCTGCGGGGCACCCCAGACCCCGCATTCTGCTGAGCGTGCCGACGGCAACCTGCCGGGGCCCCTGGTGGAGCTTTGACGAGGGTTGCTCCGGAGTAATACCGAAGTTTGCGGAGTTGCGGAGTGCGACCCAACATGGCGCCCGGACTCCTTTGTCCCCCTGGTCGGAACTACTGAGTTGAAGAGGTGCCGCGGGTGTCGACTGGCGCCCGGCTTCGCCATCCCCGGCTGTTCTGGACATTGGGCATTTACTGGATTGGACCTTTTGCAACGGATTTGCACTCGGTTGGATGGCCGGACGGGTGCCCACGCAGTGGAGGGCACCGGGAGCGGACGCCCTGTGATCCAAGCGGTGGCCCACCTCGCGACTCCGCAACTAGCTACGTCTCCCTTGCCAGTCCACCTACATGGGAGGCGCGACACTCTGGCGCCACAGATCATCCGAGGGAGTTGGTGGCCCTCACCCCGGGGTTACAGTGGGTGAACGGGTCTGCCCGACTCGGCGACGGCTGTCTCCGCCCCCTCATCGGTGCCCTCGGACGCCGTGGCGGTGGCGTGAGCCGAAGCGGCGGAGTCTCCACAGGCTCTGGAGAAGGAGGTCGCCCATACCCGAATTGAGGACAAGCACCCGGGAAGGTCGTGGTCAACACCTGTACACGGAGACGCCTACTCCGGGACCCTCACGGAGTGCCCCTGGAAGCATGGGGAAACCTAGAGGTGCCAAGGGATCCACCCAGACCACCTCGGACTCTGAAGCCCAGGACAAAGAGGAGCATGGGGACCCAAAAAGTTCTGGTAGCGCGCCGATGCAGCAACAGTTCGACCGTGTCCTAGGGGCGATAGAGGCTACGAGATCAGCCCTCCAACAGGACATTGCTCAGGTGGCGACGAGCCTGGGCCTCCTCAGGGCGGACCATGGCAAACTTTCAGACCGGGTCAAGGAGGTGGAGGGCACGGTGAAAACTTTGGAGCCGGCGCAGCGAACCTTGGCTGCGACGATGAAGGACGCCTTATCCCGAATTGAGACCCTGGAACGGAGGGCGGAGGATGCGGAAGGCCGCAACAGGAGGAACAACATCCGAGTGGTGGGCCTGCCGGAAAAGATCGAGGATGGCGACATGGTGCGATACTTGGAGACCTGGCTCCGAGACACGGTGGTCCCGGAGGGTCTGTCCTCCTTCTACACTCTGGAACGGGCCCACAGAGTCCCAGCACGGCCCCCACAGCAGGGACGTACCCCGAGGCCGGTGGTGGCGCGGTTGCTGCATTTTCGGGACAGGGACTTAATCCTCAATGCCGCCAGGCACAATGGCCCGTTCCAAGTAGCGAACAGTCAGGTGAACATCTTCCCTGATTACACCTACGAGACGCAGCGCAAGCGGTTCTCCTTCCTAGCGGTTAAGCGCGAGCTCAGGAGCGAGGGCATTCAGTATTCACTCCTATATCCTGCAAGGCTCCGCGTCATTGTCGATGACAAAACCCAGTTTTTCGACACCCCGGAGGATGTCTGTGACTGGCTCGAACTATACCGGACAGGGAAAGATGGTTTTGGCTCCTCGTCCCAACAGGCAGATGAGCCGGAACAAAGGAGGCGATCCAAGAGGGTCAGGAATCGCCGCACGGGAGGGCCCTCGACTGCGGAGACATCATCGGAACGGAGGGGAGTGCTGGAAGTATTGTCGGAGCTGTCGGGAGCAAGGGATGAAGCCATCGAGGAGGAAGAAAACCCGGGTGCTGAGGGAGCACCATCGGACTCGGAGGATTCAGTGGCAGATAGTACCCATACACCGGTGATCACACCGAAATCGGTGGAGGACCTTCTAGATGGACAAGGGTAACGGGGTATACTGCCTTGTTTTGGGTGGGGGCCCGGCAGGGGGGAGGCGGTTGCCGTCCTTTATTGCTGACAAAGAGGGAGAGAGGGTTGGGGGGCCTCTGCTTTTGCCCCGGAAGGTTTTGGCACTGTTTGGGGCTTGTTATAGTCCTGGTGGCCTGGGCGACGAGGGCCCACTGCCTCCGCCCAGCCCGCACCTGGCCCATAAGGCCTTCCTACGGTGGCGACCGTAGGATTAGTGGGGGTTCTGGGGTTGATGAAAGACGAGGTTTGGATGGGATCTAGATGGTGCAGTTTGGGTCCTGTTCTGGGGTGGGTGGGGGGGGGGTTTGGTTGGTTCTTGGGTTGTTTGGTTTTGGTTGGGGAAAATGGCCGCCATCAGCGCTGGGAGGATTGATGCCTTTTCTTTGTGGGGACCCGGATGGGGGGACTGTGCAAGAACAATCTGGGACAATGGCTGATGTTGCTAACTTGAAATGTGTTACTTGGAACGTGAGGGGGCTCCACACTATGTCCAGGCGCCACAAGGTCCATGCTTATTTAGTGCGTAGGGGAGTGCAAATGGCGCTGCTGCAGGAAACTCATCTGAACAAGGCGGAAGGGGCGGCGCTTCAGCGTAGATGGCGGGGGCAGGTCTTTTCCACGTCGTACTCTGCTTATGCCAGGGGGGCGCTAATATGGATCAGGGCAGGGGTCCCCTTCCAAGTCATGAGGACAGTGTTGGATCCGGAGGGGCGTTTCGTGGCCATCTCAGGCACTCTAGGAGGGAGAGACCTGAACGTTTGCTGTGTATACGCTCCTAACGTAGACCAGACTGCCTTCCTTTCCAGGTTATCGGGCTCGTTGGCCCACTTTTTCGCCGGGCCCCTCCTGTTGGGGGGAGACTTTAACTCCGTAGTGGATGTGGACATAGACCGCTCGCATCCCCCGCTCCCCGATTCCCCGGTCCGTCGCACGGCTAAGGGTCGTCAGGATTGGCAGACCCGCTGGGGTCTGACGGATATTTGGAGGGCGCATCACCCCGCATCTAGGGATTATTCATATTTCTCGAGCCTCCATGAGCTGCATGTCAGACTAGATGGCTTTCTTGGTTCGCCCGAACTGGTTTCGGCAGCGGTCCGATCGGAGTACTTATCGAGGACCATCTCGGACCATAACCCCCTCCTACTGGACCTTCGCTGGTTTCCTGGGACGCCGGCGGTTCCCACCTGGAAGATGCGACCCGAGATCCTCGAGGACAGTGTCTTCAAGGCGGACTTGGGGGAGAGAATATCGGATTATTTTGCGTCCAACGGCGGCTCCGCGGGTACTAGGGCGTTAGAATGGGACGCTTTTAAGGTAGTGGTGAGGGGCTACTGTATCTCTAAGAAGGTGGGCATGAGGCGCGTTATCCTGGCTGATTTAGACACTGCGGACCGGGCACTCCGCGAGCTTGAAGTTCGCCGCCCCGGACACCCGGAATTGCAAGCACAAACGGCGGAGGCGAGGGAAAGGGTAGCGGTGGAGGTCGAACGGCTCCGCTGTTTTGATTATAAGGCCTATACGGTCCGGTCTATCGCGGAGGGAGACAGGTCGAGTGCGTTGTTGGCGTGGTTGGCCAACCCTACGCGCCAGTCCCAGACGACGACAAATATGCGTGGGGCAGACGGAACCGAGGTATGCACCCAACCGGAGATCCTTAGTTGCTTCCGGCATTATTATGAATGTTTATACCGCAGTCGCTCCGCACGTGACCCAGACCGGCTTGATAACTATCTTCGCCCACTGGAGCTCCGCACAGTAGAGCAGGAAGTGGCGAAAACTCTGGGTTCCGACATCGAATTAGGGGAGATCCGCGGGGCCATTAAACGGATGGCGAGGAACAAGACCCCGGGCCTAGATGGCCTACCAGTGGAGTTCTATGCAGCTTACGCTGACCTCCTAGCCCCTCGGTTACTGGTGGTCTACAGGGAGGCGAAGAGGCTGGGGCGACTCCCGAGCTCGATGTGTGAGGCGTTGGTGGTTCCTCTCCTCAAACCGGGCCGAGACTCATCCGACCCGGGGTCCTACCGTCCCCTATCCATGTTGACGGTGGACTACAAAATATTGAGCAGCATCTTGGCCTCGAGGCTGCTGGGACATATGAGTTCCCTGGTGCATGAGGACCAGGCCGGTTTCATCCCACGGCGGAACACGACTATGAATATTCGTAGGTTGTTCCGCTTGCTGGGGGAACCATTTCTGGATGCCCCGTCCCCGGTAGTCTTGTCGGTGGACCTGGAAAAGGCTTTTGATAGCCTAGAGTGGGACTACCTCTGCACGGTGTTACGGAGATTCGGCCTCGGGGAGGGATTTGTCAGATGGACCGCGGTTCTTTATGCTTCTGCTTCGGCCAGGGTCCGAGCGGGCCCATTGATTTCATCGCGGTATCCGGTAGAACGAGGCACGCGGCAAGGGTGCTCCTTGTCCCCGCTTCTTTTTGCGCTAGCGGTGGAGCCACTGGCGATGCACCTTCGCTCGGGAGCCCACTATACGGGCTTATGGACGTCTGCGGGCCCGCATTATGTCTCGCTATATGCGGACGACCTGTTGCTCTTCCTTGAGGACCCGGTCGACGCTTTACGGGGAGCGGAATTGGCGCTCACGGAGTTCGGAGAGGTCTCGGGCCTCCGAGTGAATTGGTCTAAGACCTGTCTTTTTCCGGTACGCAGGGGTACCCCCACCCCTGCGCTAAGTAGGGAGATTAGATGGGAGCCCGACTGCTTTAAGTACCTTGGGGTATTCGTTTACCACGACCAACCCGACCTCCTGGATGGGAACATTGCCCGCTGCATTCGAGCACTCTGAGGTTGCATGGACTTTTGGGCCACGCTGCCGCTCTCAGTGGCGGGACGTATCGCCCTGCTCAAAATGGTGGCGCTTCCCCGGTTATTGTATTACTTCCGAACTTTGCCGATCTGGGTCCCACCGGCCACGTTTCGTCGCTTACGCTCTATGGTGGTCGGATTCCTCTGGGGAACGGGCCGGCGGCGGGTGGCCCTCAATACCTTGATGAGGCCGAAAGACGAGGGGGGGCTCGCTGTGCCGGACTTCGAGAAGTACTATCTGGCGGCGCAGCTCCAGACCTTCACCCAGGAGATCGCCAGGGAATTCCGGGGCCCGGAAGACGGTAGAGGGACGGGTATGGCCAGGCATGTTCTCTCCTTTATAGCGCTGCGACAACGTTTGGTCCTGCGGGACTTGTCGATGGAGGAGCGGACTGTCCGACTGTGTTGGAATCGGGCCCACGCCCGAGGCCACCTGAGAACACCGTATGCGCCTGAAATACCGTTGGGGATGCTGACGGCCCTCCCCCACGGAGGGGATTGGTCACGTTTGGCGGCCTGGGAGGATTCCGGTTTACAGCTCGTCGGTGATCTGTACGAGGACGGAGCGCTCTTGTCCTTTCAGGATCTCATTAACCGCTTCGGGATCTCCCGGGGTGACTTTCTGCTGCACTCGGCCATTGTACGAGCGATCCAGGCACACTGGAAGAACGGGCAGGAGGAACCCCACTTGTCTCAGGTGTGCCAGTACGTAATGATGTCGGCGGGCACGGTGAAGGCGGTCACTTGCCTCTACGGCAGGTTGATTACCGAGGGATTGGCTCCTCTCACCACTTTGAGGACCCGCTGGGAGGAGGACATTGGTAGGGAGATCCCGGAGACGACCTGGACCCAGTTGGTGAGACGAGCCTGGAAGGGCACACGTAGCACCCGTTTCCAACTGGTCCACTATTATGTTCTCCATAGAGCGTACCTGACCCCGGTGAAAATCAGGCGTTATTTTGCCACGGCTTCGGCGGAATGCCCTAGATGCCCGGCTCAGGAGGCGGACCTCCTACACATGTTATGGGCCTGTCCAGGACTGACGTCCTACTGGCAGGAGGTAGCGACGACTCTGGAGGAGGTGACAGGGAGACTCTTATCATTGGATGCGGCAGTGGGGCTCTTGCACTGGTTCCCCCATACCCCCAGGAATAAAATTTCCAGTAAATTTATCGACCTGGGGCTCCTCCTTGCTAAGCGAGAGGTGACCAGGAACTGGAAGGCACGATCTGGTCCGGCAGGCAGCAGATGGCACAGTGAGCTTTTGAAGTGGGCGGTGGGAGAGAGCGCGCTGAGATATCAACTGGCTTGGAGGCAGGGTAATGAGAAGGCGCAGGAGGCCGCGTTGGAGTGGGAAATGCTGGTGCAGGCCCTCAGGGATTATTGTGCCCCCAGCGACTCTGAAAGTGAAGAAGCGACTCGCCCCGAGTCCCGGTGAACGTCAGCACTGTCAATCCTCTTGCCTTCCCCGTGGGTCAAATAGCAGATCCTATGTTGATAGCTCCCTGGCGCTGGTGGTGGGGGGGAGGGGGGGATTTCTTAGTTAGTAGACATTTTGGGGGGGAGGGTTTATTTTGGGAGTTTTAGGCTTGTTTGGAAAAGCAGATGACGGACAGTGTATTATCCGGACCAGCTCCAGCATCCTACTGACCCCCGTTGCATTTCGCCGCCCGACCCCAGGGTTGTGGGCCAGTTGGCTGTGTACAGACTTTACGGAGGGGGGCCAGAGGGCTTTATTCTGTTAATATTGCTTATGATACAATGCTGGTCGCTACTGTACTGATTTACTGATTCCTGCAATAAAAATATATTTAAAAAAAAAAAAAAAAAAAAAATGAGACAGGGGGTTACCAAGCCAGAGCTGGTACTTCCTTATATGGCCACTTAGGCAATATAGGCTTACCTGGTCAAGGATAGCCTTATCTCCTTTCGTTTGGGGGGGGGGGTTATGTAGGAAGGTGGATATCTGACTATGGTTACCCCCAAAAATTTTGCCTGGTGTTTAGCTGGTTTTTGACATAGTTGGCCTGGGATCCTGCTATTCAGGGCCCCAGGCTGATTGCTCTCTCCTTAAAATGGACTCCATGTACCCTAGGTGCATAACATAATTGGACCTGGTTCACCTTATAGGCCCCTGTAACAGTGTACCCTAGGTACCCAGGGCATAGGTGCATCCAAGGCCTACCAGGGGCTGCAGCACATCTTGTGCCACCCCTGGCCTGGCCTCCAGATTTGACACAACTGGCTGATCACTCAGCTGGGGTAAGTTGGTGTAATCACCTCTTACTTAGATATAGTATCCCTATATCTAACCTTAAACTGGACACATGTTAACCTGTAAGCCATTCCTATGGAAGGCCCCTGCAATCCTGGGGGCAGAGTGCATGGTTACATGTGAGATGGTGCTCTAGCATGAGCTGAGCCTGTCTGCAGCTGTCGGGAACCACTCCCTAAGCTGTTCCGGGATATTGCCATACCATATACTCTTAAGTGCATTATAATCCTCGCGGTTATTTGCTATCTTTGGTTTGGCTTTATCAAAACATGTCGAGTAAGGTGTCATACGAATTGGAATACTATCCCCTCACCAATTCTGGCGACGGGAATAGCATTCCACCCTTCTAGAGGGACACGACATGTGTGTAGCCTTAACCCCGGTTAAAGTTAACCAGAGCCTCAGCATCACAAAATGGATGCTGCCACCACAGACACATGTCTGACCTCCTGCTGCTGGGAGTCCTTCCAGCGAGGAGGGCCTGGACAAAGGGTTTCCTGCCTGGGGAGGTGCGAGCACCACCCCAGACAGGGTTTTGTGTATTGGGTAGGACAGGGCTGAATAGATTGAGACATGCCTGGGGCACACAAGGTGTCCCTGTGCATAAGCCAGCCCAAACCGGTTCTGGGGCTTTCCAGCCCCAGTCCTGGCGAGGATCTGGACAAAGGAGAGGGGGTGTAACCACCCCCCTTCCTGGTCCCACCCATAGGGGAGGGACCTAGCAGGAGATCCACCCCTCAGATTGGAATAAGAGTGGGAGCAGTACCAATGCAACTCAGATCATCCTGAATCAACTTTACACGAAGAAGAAGACTGGACTTCGACATTCTGCTGCACAGAAGACTGAAGAGAATCTCCCTTGTGGCCTAGGAGTGGCCACCCTGTGAACACAGGTACCAACCAGCAACTCGACGTCTGCTTTGCCGCCGCCTCCCGCCGGAGACCGAGCCCAGAGCCCGACAAGAACCAGACTCCCAGACCTCTCAGAGCCCGATCCACAGTCCCTGCAAAGAAGGGACCCGTGGAGGCACCGAGTGACGTGGGACCGGACCTCTTGGAAGACACTCGAAAAGCTGACTGCGCAGCTTCTGAGGCATCCTCGACGTTGTGCTTTGGGGACTGAGAACCCCCACCACCGAGCAGCCCTTGCACCGAAGATCAGCCCTCCAGCATCTCCACGATCTGCGTGGGGCCCTTTTGCTTTGTGCCACTCGACGCGCCATCCCGGCCACTAGCCACGTGGTCAGCGGCCATCTTGGCGACGAACCCGAAGATTTACACAGCAGGTCTGGTTGCTCCAGACCTACCCAAGCTCCTGTGAAAAGGAGCACCCGCTCTGACCTTGCTGGTCCGAGTGTTAAGCATCTTTCCACTTCTGCGTGGCTTGCATTTGCCAAGGCCTGTTTGCTCCGATCAGGTCGCCGACACCGCCAACAGCGAGAAGCCTACGTGGGACAGCTCGTGACCGACTCCTGGACGTCCTCGACCCCGGGTATCCACGTGGCTGCAGAAAGAAGCTACCGGACAACGCCTGTTTGCACCCGACATCGCCTGGTTCCAATCTGGTTCCACGGTAGTCACTGGCTAGTGACTTTGAACACTGTCCCCTCTGCTTTCAGGTCTTCACATCTTCAGATCCACCCTTGGATCCACCGGAACCCTTCTCATCGAGCCGCCTGCAGCATCTTCAGCTCCAAGCACCATCGACCGGCGTGACGAAACCCGACACTACTTCGACCCTGTGCACCCGCTTCCTGTGGGTGAGGTAACTCAGCTCCGCCAGTGCTCCTGCATTGGTACACATCTCAAGGGCCTGTGTCTTAAGTTTTAACTCCGTAGGTCACTCGGAAGGTTCCTAACTTTCTAACTTTGTACTTTTTACGCACCATAGACTTTGTATTGGAAAGTGCGTGCACTTTGAACACTGCACCCGAGTCCCGTGGGCCTCTCCCGACTTAGTCACTGCTAGTCTCGAATAGCTCCAGCGATTCCCAAGGCCCTAGGCCTCTTCACTTTCCTCTTGGTATCTCTTATACCACTTTGTTAGTATATGGTTTAGGTGGCCCCTAGGGCTCATCCATATTGTGCAACTTTTGTGTATTTTAAACTGTCTTGTGATTTAACGCTTGTGCTTCTGTGCTCATAAAGAGTCCAGGGGATTTTAATAGTTAATAAATCAATATATATTTTCAATATATATCTGTGTGGTGTCCCTTTCATTTGGTATTCAAGGGGGTTGTGTATGGTATAACAGCTGGCTTCACATGCCTTTCAGAGTTTAGCCTAAGACTGCTTTGTCCACGTTACCACTAGGATAACTGGTCTACAAGGTTGAATTACAACCATCATCATAAGGGTTGCTTGGCATGGTACAAAGTGATCACTAAGAACTAGTGAGCATTATATACCAGGCCAACTTCTCACACCCAGCGTTCTATTTTAGTGCAAAAAGTACTCAAGGTCGATGCAGAACCACAGGTAGAAGCATGCCACTGTAAGTGGGGAGAGACCAGCGTCCTAAATGAACTCCAAAGTGTTTCCAGAAGGTTGAAATACTTCAATATGTGAGTCAACAAAAAGAAGGGGGACCGGGAGCTCGTTGTGGTCCAGTGTCCGTGCGCCTCAAATGTTAGCTAGATCATCAGGGACACTGTTCCTTGTGTAGGGTGCGGCACGCACCTCACCACTATGTCTCTTTGGATCCCCCCTGCCCCCCCCCCCCACACACCTACACTCACCAAACAGCTTTTCTATTTAAAAGATCTCCGCAAAAGAAACTCTTTGGGGGATCGTCTGGCATTGCAGCGCCGGCCCGACGAGCATTTAAAGCCCGATGATGAAGCATGACTTCCTTTGGGGTGTGTGAAGGCGTCTAAGAGGCAAGACTTGGCCCTCCCCTTCGGGATTGGATCCTTGATACTCGGGATGAACCTTTGCTCGTTCTCTTTTTCACCTCCTCCTCTACCTCTCCCCTATTCTAGTCTTTTTCCTCCTCTTTCAGGTTGGGTGCCAC
The DNA here is from genome assembly GCF_964263255.1 of Lissotriton vulgaris. Classification (NCBI taxonomy): domain Eukaryota; kingdom Metazoa; phylum Chordata; class Amphibia; order Caudata; family Salamandridae; genus Lissotriton; species Lissotriton vulgaris. The sequence continues at coordinate 436,146 of NW_028255144.1, forward strand.
ACCACACCCACACAAGGAACAGTGTCCCTTATGATCTAGCATACTTCAATATGTCCCAATACATACTTAACAATATTAGAAATAGTATTTCCCATGTACAGGAATTGGGTATTGTCTGATGTTAGATTTGGGGGTCTCTAGTTGGCAGAGGTAGGTACCTTTGACCAAATAGGGACCCTTGCGTCTAGTCAGGGTAAGGGGGTACACTCCTAAAATAACCCCTGCTCACCCCATTGGTAGCTTGGCACAAGCAGACAGGCTTATTTCAGAGGCAGTGTGTAAAGCATTTGTGAACACATACAGTAACCCAGTGACAACACTACAGATGGACACCACACAAGTTGTAGTATAAAAATAAGTATTTTTATATAAACTTAACACAAGACCACAAACGACAAAAATCCACAATACTGCTCTTTAAAAATGGTAGAAATATCTCAGTTCTCTTTAGATGTAAAATGCGACACTTTGAAGGACTGGGTTCTTTTGGACCCAGCGGTGCCAGGGCACAACACCTGAAACCTTCGTGGGTAACCTGCTCCGGCGTACAAGTCACAGAGACACGGGACACTTCCTTCGGCGTCAAAGATTCAAGGTTTATTTGCTGCAGGGAACACAGAAGTCACAGGAAGTACATCGAGTGTAGTTCGGGGAGACTGCTTCAAATTGGTTCTGTGGATCGCTCCTTTTATACAGTTTTTACCCATAGGATAACATTGAACACAAAAGTTTACAACCCGGTTCCCACAATTAGCTCCCAGAGGGGTCGCTTTGGTCACTTTGAAACACACAAGGTCCGGGACATAAGTGCGGAAACATTTGGCGGTTCCCAACTGTAAAAACCCATCTTCCCACCATTAGCAAATTCCAATCAGCAGTAAAGTAGATCGAAAATAGGAACAAAGACAGGTGCAGAGGAAGACGGGGACAGTGGGGAGATCGGAAAGGGTGTAAAAGGGGAGGTATCGAGAAACACGAGATACAGGCATCAAAGGGATGTGCCTAATGAGATGCACGGCTGAGACAATAAGTCCGTGCGGCAAGATGAGCCTCGAGCGGCGCCATCTGCCTTACAGCAGCAACCCCCTTGTCATAAAGACACTTTCAAAGAACACGTGTCTTCCGCCAATATCTTGGGAGTCCCAGGGTCGCGAAGCGGACAGCGTCCGTTCGCTGGCTACTTGAGGGCAAGAGACAAAATGGATGCCGTATCTAAGATGGAACCCGTGGGTACAGATGAAAAACCCACATAACAAACGAACGGTTTAAGTTAGCACAGCGAAACTGCGCACACTTACTAAACTCGTCATTTGCGGTTCATAGATACCAGACTCGACCATATTCGTGCGAGTCGAAAACACCACTTACAATTGTCACGGAACCTCAGACGCTCCTTTTGCCCTCATGTAGGCAAGCACTAGTCGGAATCATATTCGATATTCATCAGACCATCGAGATGTTGTTGTAGCATAGCTCTGCCCAACCGAGTCCCCTTGGTAACAGATGGTTGTCTCATACACGTTGTAGCACAGAGGCCACATAAGGCAGGACCACACTGCACGCAAAGGCAACACGTGAACAGGAACACTACCACAACCCCGATGATCATCAGAATCTTCCAACCCCAAGTCGACATCAGGCCCCAAAACCATCCAAGTAGCGTCCAATCCCCTACATCCACGTGTATGGATTCGGAGATCTTATGCAACTTCGAGATGGCTTGATAGACAGTAGGAGCATTATCTGGAATGAAAATGCAGCAGCTCGAATGGATCACTTTACATACCCCACCGCGATCTGCTAAGACGACATCTAAAACCATACGGTTTTGTAACGTCATAAGTCTCTCCGCCTGAAGTTCTGTGGTGATATTACCAAGGGCACTGGCAGTAATATTAGCTGTCGATTCTACCACTCGAGTCAACTGTCTCAGGTTCCTACTATTAACCATAGGTCCCCAAAACGGGAGGAAACCCTTGAAAAAGTCTCCTGCCTCTTGACCGGCAGTATCCTCTTCGCTAATTACGCCTCGTACAACTCTAGTCTTATGATAATCGGCATCTACAGTGAACGTCGGAGGCAACAGATTTGCAATGAAACATGAGCCCATGAAGTCTGCGGGCAACCATGTGTATGCACGATCATAACAGATAAAGTAGGTACCCTTGGCAGCCAGAAACACAGGGGACGAGAACATTGGCAGAACGTAACTTTCAGTGCAGGCACTTGCTCCAAGTGGGGCTTGCGAACCACGACCCATAAGACAAAGATTACCAGTGTGGGGTACGACCCATATTGGAGGCGAGCTTTTAAGCTGCTTTTCACTAGTGAACATACTATATTCCCCTCTACTTAGGACCCTATAGGCTTGTACCTCTTCTTCAGGGATAAGAAAAGGATCATGGATCTCATCTTCCATATCCTCTATTGCCATCGATAGCAGCCTCTGATACGAGGTAGGACCAGAGTAGGGGGAACGTTGTTCTTGAGTGGGGTGGAAACCCAGTGCGCTTCGAAACATTGTTTGGAATGCTCGAGCTGACCCTTGGGAACTATACGGTAATACCAGATATGGAATTCCCTTACCCGTAGTATGTGGCATCAACCCACACACCCAACAATTAGTAGTGTTAACCACTAACTGATGCTGATGGAGGAGCTGAATAAAGGAATTGTTGCGGAATTCTACACGTCTAGCCTGCTCGTGTTCCGGTAACATATGAAAGGAATGAGGAGAAGCAGTAGAAGTAAGGTTAGGGTAAGGAGTAGGAGTAGGGGTAGCAAGTAAGAAGTAAGACATAGTGTAATACACCCCACCCGTCAAAAATGCAGAAGCAGTCAGAAACAACACAAACAATTGAAATATGAAACATTTGGTACGACTGAGTTGCTGCAGCTTGACTCTGTACGCCTGAGCTCCTTCCAAATCATTCAGCTTCGAAAATGCCATTCCCTACGACCGTCCGCAACGTTTCTTGACGCACTTCGTTCTGTGCAGCAATAGTCAATCCCCAGGGGTTCCTAGGAACCGACGGCCTTTAACCTAGCGTCAAGACCTACTGTCCAGAAGGAAGTACGCGCGCGGCCCTACGGCCCTCAATACACAATATGTATATATATTAGCACAATATCTCTCAGCTGTGGAAGTAAAAAGATACAAGGAAGAAGCTTGATATATGTACAAAAAACTTTCAATGATACGAATGTTCAAAATTGATCATGGGAAACGAGGATATTGCAGTTGTCAATTTCAGCAAAGCAAGAGAATTTTATTTGTCCTTAGTGTGAGATCGCAAAGAATATCGATGTTTCCCGGGACGTGTCTGCTCGTCGAACAAAGGATCCGTTGAAGAAACAGCGTCCTGCTGATCAGTTGGTTGATCTGGTCTTGAGTCTTTTGCTGACAAGTGTTCAACAGTGGCTCTCTGCTGCGCTGAGGGTTCTCCAACAAGCTGTGCGTCGCTAAAAGGTACAAACGCCGGCAATGTTTCTGTTTCTGTTGACGCAATGCCTTTCCTTACCCACGGGTCTGCCGGCAAGGGAATAGGGACTCGCTTACAATGGGTAGCATGTACCCAATTTTTCCGCCCCTCAAGACGAACGGCAGTCCTCGTGGCCAGGAGTACCTGGTAAGGTCCGACAAATCGGGGGTCCAGATTGTTCTTGCGTGAGAAGTTACGAGTAACCACCCAGTCCCCGGGCTGGAGCTGGTGGCCTGGACCCTCCGTCTGCGTCGGCAAGGCGTCGTAAACCTGTTGGTGAATTAACCTCAGTTTAGCCGTCAAGTCATGTAAGTAGTCAATCAACATCGGATACTCAAGATCAGAGAATATTCCTGGCCTAGGAACCCCCCACACATTCGCAGGACGGCCGAACACTATCTCATAGGGACTAAGCCCTATTCGGGAGTGTACAGTCGCCTTAGTTGACAGTAGTGCTAGAGGCAAAGCATCAGGCCACGAAAGTCCAGTCGTAGCCTGAATCTTCGCTAGTTTTAGTTTAAGGGTGCCATTGTACCCCTCAACCAATCCAGCTGACTGGGGATGATTGGCGCTATGGAATTTTTGATTAATTCCAAGGCCCTTACACACACTCTTCATCACACTTCCAACAAACTCACTTCCATTATCTGACCACACGACTCTAGGCATTCCATACCGAGGAAAGTATTCCTTCAGTAGGATTTTCGCCGTAGACAAAGCAGTATTGTCTTTGAGGGGATAGGCCTCGATCCATCGGGAGAATGCGCAAACCACAACCAGAACGTATTTCAGGTTATTGCATCGCTCCATATGGATGAAGTCCAATTGGATCACCTCAAAGGGATACGAAGGAGGAGCAAAACTGCCAGGGGGAGTTGGGGTTCCTTTGCCAGGATTGTACATTATACACACCATACAATTCTTCACCAGACTTTCAGCACACTTTATAATGCCATCATTCTTCCACACATCAGCCAGCAACTTGCAAATGCCTTTCGCGCTAATATGTGCTAACCCATGTGCCATTGTCACAACGGCCAGCACATACGCATCAGGCAACATCCATCTTTTCTGATCCGACAAATCAATCCAGCAACCATTCACATCCAACTTTCCCGTACTTTCTTTCCACTTCGTCTTTTCAGTGTCGGTGGCCTCATTCTGAATTGCTTTCACGCTCTCTATGGTATCTTCACACATACTCGATTCTGCAGGCCACCTAACCGAACTCGTCACATACATTCGAGTGCTAAGGTTCCGGGCAGTCTCCTTAGCAATCTCATCTGCAAACGCATTACCACGACCAACATCATCCGTCACTTTACGATGCGCACTACACTTAACAATTGCAACTTGTGCAGGCAAAGTCAATGCATCCAAAAGATCGTTCACAAGCTGGCCATGCTGTATTTTCGTGCCATGCGACGTCAAGAAACCACGCTCTCGCCACAATCGTCCAAAACTATGCGCTACACCGAAAGCGTACTGGCTATCGGTGTACACATTCACACGTTTCCCTTTTGCTAATACACATGCTCTAGTGAGAGCAATCAGCTCTGCAGCTTGGGCAGAATTCTGATTCAATCTTGCAGTCTCAACAACAGTATTCAATGTTACAACAGCATAAGCAGTAGTCACATCGCCATTCGGCAACTTAAAACATGACCCATCCACATACAGAGTGCCATCCGGGTCCTCCAATGGGGTGTTTTTAAGGTCCACACGACCTTTCGTTTCCTCTTCTGTCCGCAAGTAACAGTCATGTTCTGCTACTTCATCTGACTCTGCACTAATTGGTAACAAAGTTGCCGGATTTAGGACATTACAACGTTTTATCTGAATGTGGCTTGCCAAGAGCGTCAATTCGTACCCAGACAACCTCGCACTCGTCAAGTGCTGAGTTTTCGTTCGATTCAAAAGAGTATCGACTGCATGCGGAACCATCACCGTAAGCATATTATCCATGACCAATCCTGCTGATTGTCGGATGGAGACCGCAGCTGCCGCAGTTGCTCTCAAACAACTCGGCAATGCTCTAGCTACTGGGTCTAAGGTCGAGGAAAAATATGCACATGGACGTTGCTTACCACCAAAAGGTTGCGTTAAGACACTCAAAGCACAACCTTCCCTCTCGTGAACATATAACGTGAACGGCTTGCTGTAATCAGGGGTACCTAACACAGGAGCCGAACACAATGAATCACGTAATTCAGAAAAACTTTTCTGACATTCTTCCGTCCATGGTAAAGGAGTTGAAACATCTTTGCACGTAAGAGCCACCAATGGTTTCGCTAGCAATGAAAAATTAGGAATCCACTGCCTGCAGTACGACGTGATACCTAGAAAGGCACGCACATCTCTTTGGGTTTGTGGCACAGCCATTCGCGCAATCGCTGCAATTCTCTCTGGGGTCAATCTCCTTCCCTCCTTTGACAATAAGTGACCTAGATAGGTTACTTCTTGACAACAATATTGGAGTTTAGAAGGTGACACCTTGTGATTTAACTCACAGAGATGTTGCAGCAACGACACTGTAGCAATTTTGCAAATGTCCTGAGTATCAGCAGCCACCAATAGGTCGTCGACGTATTGGATTAAAGCCGCACCAACCGGCAACCTAAACGCATCCAGTTGACCCTTCAAGGCTTGACTGTAAATCGATGGACTTTCACAGTAGCCCTGAGGAGCGCGTTTGAACCGGAAGCTACGTCCACCAAGAGAGAAACCGAAAAGGTCCCTGCTCTCTTCGGCAATCGGGATGCTGAAAAACGCATTTTTCAAATCAATCACCGAAAACCAAGAAGCAGTAGCTGGAATCAGAGTCAGTAGCGCCGTGATGTCAGGCACAACAGGGAATTGAGGAACCACAATTTTATTTACCTCCCGTAAATCGATAACAAAACGATAAACAGGCGGTTTGGTAGGATCAGTACGTTTAAGAATGGGCAGTACAGGGCTATTGCACACGTTTCCCCGAGTTTCTTCGATGACATCTTTCTCGATCAAGTCATAGATGATCGCTAACAAAGCTCGTTCACCATCAAGGGAGATACGGTATTGGGGAATACGTGGCAATCGCACATTAGACTTCAACTGAACAACATAAGGGGAGATATCAAGTAGGCCCACATCATTTGGACCCGTCGCCCACAAAGACGCAGGAAGAGAATCCAATTCCGGTGGAAGCTTATCGAGGGACAAATACATGGGAGAGACTACCCTCTCTCCTAACGTAAGCTTTACACCCGCAGGAGAACAATACAAAGTCGCATACAAACGTTTAAGCAAATCCAGACCCAAAAGATTTTCGCCACAACCAGTAGTCAAAATCAACGGAGCTTCGAGCTCACGTGGCCCAATTTGAAGGGGCAAAGGGCGTGAAACTGGATTGCTAACGGGGGCGCCAGAGAATCCAACGGAAACATTTGTTAAGCCAGACAAAGGTGCGCCAGGGAGTTTCGAATGCATGATAGAACTTTTCGCTGCACCAGTGTCCAACAGAAAAGGCTCAACGACGCCCGATGTAGCAACTGCGACGTAAGGCCCTCTCTGATCAACCGGAACTGATACCACTCCCTCTCCTTGTCTTTGGCTGTCCTAGTAATTACTATCGTCAGTTCCCTGATCGACGTAATAATCGTCTACATTGTACTGCGCAGATCGTCCTTGCGATGATCCACGTTGATCGAAACAGTTATTAGAATTTGATGAATGGTCAGAGCGATCATTCTGAGCACCACGACCTCTACCACGTGATGCGTGCTGTGAACCACCACGGCCTCCTTTAGACGAATTACCACTATTACGTTCATTTAAAGCAGGACAATTGAATTTAATGTGTCCCTCCTGTCTACAATAAGCACATTGATTGTACCCTAATGAAGATCTTTGGAAAGAGGAATCATTACGCGGCTGCGATCGATTCGATTGTGACTGTGATCTATTCTGCTGAGGCGCATTCTGATTAGAACGCGGCGGATACGCTTGTTGTAACAACACTTTAGTTTTTAGCTCTTTCGTCTTTTTATCAGCACGGTCATTTTCCTCTTTCTCTCTATTCTCGTAATATTGTGCCGTAGCCAATATCTGAGCTGAGGTAGAAACGGCCCACGCACTTTCTGAATTCTTTAATTTATTGCTTAGATCGGGCAACAAGTTCGACACAAATTTATCCACAAACAACCTCTGTCCACCCTCAGTACCCATATCCTGTCCACTATGATCAATGAATGCTTCCTCGAACCTCGTAAAGAAATCGGAAACACTCTCATCTTTCTTCTGCTTACAGGCTGACAACTTGTCCCAATTTACCCTCATAGCTGGCATAAGCGTTTTCATTAATGCAATGATTCGCTGGGGGAGAGCAGCAATCAACTGATCGGGTTTAGTAGCAGCCACTTGTCCAGCGTCTGCCGCTGTAATGGCAGCCCAATCACCACCTAATTCATTTGTGTGATCTTGGTGACGAATCTTAGCCCATACCGGTTGCGGTACGACGTTGCCAAACAACATATCGATATCAGCAAGATTCATCACCGTAGCATCTACGAGCTGCGATAATTCCTTATAATACCCAGTAGGATTTTTACGAGGATCGGGCAAAGATTGTTTCACCTGAAGCACTTCCGATCGTTTCCATGGGAGGTGTATCCACACTCTCTCAAAATGTGCCAATACCGGAGGGGCAGCTTGTGGATCAGCTGGTATCCAAACCGGCGGAACTTCACGCATAGGATATTGGCCAGACTCGTCTTGTTTTTCAATGTCCTCAACGAACAATGCATGAGGAATAGGAGCGGGACGAAGAGATAGCAACCGCTCAATAGCACGTCGGACATTAGTGTCTACTATCAGTCCAGTTGCGAACTGAAGCCGAAGTTCGGACAGGGCGGTCAGCACCTCGTCAGGCGCATTGGCCACTATCTGATCATGAAGGAACTTGCACATTTCGTCAAACACATATCTCTGAGTCGGTATGTTGAATTGATTAAACGTTTCGAGGACAACACGAGGTGGATTTCTAAGAGGGTTTACCATCCAACCCATCGCCATATTATATAGCGCAACACGTTCTCTGTTACCAGGAAGCTGACTACGTCTCTGAGGACCATCAGAACCAGCAGACCCAAAAACAGGTCCGAGCGACTGAAAGAAGTTTGTCGCAAGGGGAGAATTACGATTACGAGTAGAGGGAGAAGAGTAAGACACAGGACTAACAAGAGAAGGAGTAGAGACAGTAGCAACAGCAGGGGTTAACAACACAGGAGCAGTAGCGGGAGCAGGAGTATGTGGAAGCGGAGGAGCAGTAGGAATAGAAACAGACAAAGGAGCAGGAACAGTCGGAAGAGCGGGTGCAGGTTGAGGAACTGGTGGAGGAATAATAGGTGGAAGAACAGGTACGGCAGGGACCACAGGAGCTGCGGTACCCTGTACGTATGGAGGTGGCGACTTCATAAGATAGGACATTAAAGGATCCTCAACTGCCTCTTCCTTCTTATCCGACTCCGTAGGCAAAGCGGGATAGCATTTATCTATGGTCATACGCTGTAGTCTCTCAAACACTTCCTTATCCTTATCCTCCTTATCACGCTGAAACTGCTCAGCTTTCTTCACTATAGTAGCAACAGTATCTCGCTGACTACGTTTATTCTGTCTGATTTCTTTCTGTCGGGCTTCTTTGCGCCACAACCGAAAGGCATCAAACATGGCCGGCCTAGATTTATGTTCGAACAACTTTATTTCTAAATTATCTAAGATCGATGCCTCGAAGCTACCGTGAGGTGGCCAACGAAGATCGCCGTCTTTCTTTGTATATTTAATCCAATAATCGTTAAAAGCAATCGGGCCTAGCCCATGTTTGCTATATAAGTCATAAGTAGGAGTTCCAACCGGAGGTATCGGACATGAATCCTCCAGCAAGGAATCCGCACCACAAGGTCTAAAACAACTGAACAAAGTACTGCGACCAGGCATCTTGCACACTAGCCGAGTTTCACAAACTTCAAGGGTTACGGGTTTTACCAAGTCCCAGCAAAGAACAAAACCCTCGGTTTTTGGCGGCTGCAGTCGTCAAACAATACAACAACAAAGTACGCTAGCAAAGTGTCACCGACAAAAACACTCACACGGCGTTTACAACAAAGACACTCGCTAAAGTGTCAACAACCAAGAACTCTGGGAGCGACCCACAAAATACTTAACTCAAAGATCGATGGCGTCCTCAGGAAGGCCCGTCAATCGTCTCGCTATACCAAGGTCTACGCCAGGCGCCAAAACAGGTCTACAGTCAGGGCAGCAGTCCGTCGCAGCCGTCAGGAGGCGGGAATCTTCGCGGGAAAAGTCTTCGGGCCACTTATTTCGACAACAGGATCGATGAAGCGGTGTGCACCTTCCCTCGGAGATTTCACACGAAGTTCCTCACGATCGTCGGGCTTGGACCGGTACCACTGATGCAGCCCCACGTTGGGCGCCAACTGAAGGACTGGGTTCTTTTGGACCCAGCGGTGCCAGGGCACAACACCTGAAACCTTCGTGGGTAACCTGCTCCGGCGTACAAGTCACAGAGACACGGGACACTTCCTTCGGCGTCAAAGATTCAAGGTTTATTTGCTGCAGGGAACACAGAAGTCACAGGAAGTACATCGAGTGTAGTTCGGGGAGACTGCTTCAAATTGGTTCTGTGGATCGCTCCTTTTATACAGTTTTTACCCATAGGATAACATTGAACACAAAAGTTTACAACCCGGTTCCCACAATTAGCTCCCAGAGGGGTCGCTTTGGTCACTTTGAAACACACAAGGTCCGGGACATAAGTGCGGAAACATTTGGCGGTTCCCAACTGTAAAAACCCATCTTCCCACCATTAGCAAATTCCAATCAGCAGTAAAGTAGATCGAAAATAGGAACAAAGACAGGTGCAGAGGAAGACGGGGACAGTGGGGAGATCGGAAAGGGTGTAAAAGGGGAGGTATCGAGAAACACGAGATACAGGCATCAAAGGGATGTGCCTAATGAGATGCACGGCTGAGACAATAAGTCCGTGCGGCAAGATGAGCCTCGAGCGGCGCCATCTGCCTTACAGCAGCAACCCCCTTGTCATAAAGACACTTTCAAAGAACACGTGTCTTCCGCCAATATCTTGGGAGTCCCAGGGTCGCGAAGCGGACAGCGTCCGTTCGCTGGCTACTTGAGGGCAAGAGACAAAATGGATGCCGTATCTAAGATGGAACCCGTGGGTACAGATGAAAAACCCACATAACAAACGAACGGTTTAAGTTAGCACAGCGAAACTGCGCACACTTACTAAACTCGTCATTTGCGGTTCATAGATACCAGACTCGACCATATTCGTGCGAGTCGAAAACACCACTTACAATTGTCACGGAACCTCAACTTTGAGTTCAATGTACCTTTGGATGCGTAACGCTATACAACGAAAATGTTGCAGCGAAGGTGAGGCGTTGGGTTCCATACACGCAAGAACGGTGATGGCTTGAGTTCCTACTGCTGCGTAGGGGATGTGTTGGTTCTTCTCCGCGTGGGGAGGCCTATGCATCCGTTTCTTACTGCTCTTCCGTAGCGATGTGACCAGCAGTGCAATGATGCGATGAAGATCTGGTGCAATGAAAAAAATGGCGTCTTCTTCTTGAAGCGACACGATGCGTGCACGCCCAACAGCCGTGCGGCAACTCAACAAATCTTCTGAGCCACGACAGACCCTGCAACACGCTTCTCCGGTGATACGACGGTGTCTGCTGCGACGGCGACACTCATTTCCAGGGTTGCGAGGCGCATCAGGTGATGGGATGGCAACAGCGGCAGCGGTGGCATGCTTCTCCAGTGATGCAATGGCATCTGCTGCGACAGCGACACTCTTCTCCGGTGTTGCGAAGACAACGGCTGCAGTGGCAACACGCTTCTTCGTCTTGAGTCACGCTTCCAGCTCCCAGCGACACGCAATCTCTCAGAAGGCCCAGCTCAACAGCAGACACTTCAGTTCCCAGCAAGTGAAGGCAGGGGAGCTGGTTGCTGAAGTCTGTGTTCCCTGAGACTTCAGCAGGAGGCAAGCTCTATCTCAAGCCTTTGGAGATCCTTTACAAGTTGATTTGAAAGTAGCACAAAGTCCTTTCTCCTTTCTTTAGCAGTCAGGCAACCACTGCAGGCCAATCCCCCAAACAGCATTAACCTTGGGGATAGTCTCCCCCTCAGTTTCTCTGGTTCCTCTCCTCAGCAAAGTTTCTTCTTGTTTCTCAAAAGTGATCCAAAGTTCTGGGGTCTGGGTACCTATATTTATACTAGAACATCCTTTTTCCTCTGAAGGCAGAGGGTCCTGTACCCAGTCCAAACCAGTTCTGTGCAGTCCTGGAGCACTTTGTTGACAAGACTCCTTTGACAGTGTGGGCCAGGGACATCATACGCACCACAGGTGGTGGAGCCAGCATTGTGGAAGGCAGGCACAGCCCTATTCAGGTCCCAGGTGTAACTCCTCCCACCCATCTACATGCAGATAGCTCTATTCAGCCCTGTGCTGACTCAGCCTGGCTCCTGGAATTCTCCAGCCCCTGTCACTCAAACTCCAGACAAGGAATACACAACCTAGCAGAGGCAGGCTTGGACAGTAGGCATGAAAATACCTAGGGCCCGATTCACAGAACTAACTTAAGACTAAATCCTAAACTTACTTCCATTTTGGTATTCACAGAAGCCACTTACTCATTTCGGTATTCACAGAAGTTAGGAGTCTTAACTTTAGGACTCCTAAATACCTTCTGTGAATACCGAAAGCCTTAAAGTTAGACTTTTTCTCAATTTAGAAGTCCTAAAGTTAGGACTCCTAACTTTAGGACTCCTAAATGCCTTCTGTGAATACCGAAAGCCCTAAAGTTAGGATTTTTCTCAATTTAGAAGTCCTAAAGTTAGGACTCCTAACTTTAGGACACCTAAATGCCTTCTATGAATACCGAAAGTCTTAAAGTTAAGATTTTTCTCAGTTTAGGAGTCCTAAAGTTAGGAGTCCAAATCCTAACTTTAAGACTTTCTGTATTCACAGAAGGCATTTAGGAGTCCTAAAGTTAGAAGTCCTAACTTTACTACTCCTAAACTGAGAGAAATCCTAACTTTAAGACTTTCAGTGTTCATAGAAGGAGTCTTAAAGTTTGGACTCCTAACTTCTGTGAATACCGAAATGGGTAAGTGCCTTCTGTGAATACCAAAATGGTAGTAAGTTTAGGATTTTGTCTTAAGTTAGTTCTGTGAATCGGGCCCATACTTTCTAAAAGTGGTATTTTCAAACACAGAATGTTAAAACCAACTCCACTAAAAGATGTATTTTATCATTCTGAGTTCAGGCATACTAAACTCGAATTTCTACCTAGTTCCCTGAGTCAGTTAGGATTATAAGATGTTATAATCAAACTGCCCATTCTTGCCTATGGGGAACAGGTAGCCTTGCGTTAGTTAAAACCGAAAATGGCTGTAATTCACTATTAGGACATGCCACACACATAGGGGCTTGTCCTACCTTTTACCTACAATGCACTATGCCCTTGGGCCTACCATAGGAGTGACTAATATGCAGAAATGGGAAGGTTTAGGGGCTGGCAAGTGGGTGCACTTGCCCAGTCCGCATGGCAGTAACAAACTGCCACAGGCTCTGCAATGGCAGACCTGAGACACACTTTACAGGCTGCTTCTGTGGGTGGCACAACCAGTGCTGCAAGCCCAACAACAGCATTTTATTTACAAGCCCAGGGCACACGCAGTGCACTGTACTAGGGTCTGACAAGTAAACCAAACCAGCCAATCATGGAGTCGCTAATCCATACATCAATTTACAATGGGGAAAGAATATGCACTTTAGCACTGATCAGCAGTGGTAAAGTGCCCAGAGTTCTAAAACAGCCAACAACAGGTCAGAAATCAAGTTCAAGTTCAAGAATTTATATAGCGCACTACTCACCCAGAGGGTCTCAAGGTGCTTGGGGAGGGGGATAATTATTTATCAAATAGCCAGGTTTTAAGTTCTTCTCTGAAGGAGATGTGGTTCTGTGTAAGGCGGAGGTGAGTGGGGAGTGAGTTCCAGGTCCTGGCTGCCAAGTAGGAGAAGGATCTACCTCCCATGGTGGATCTTTGGATACGCAGAACTGCGGCGAGGCCTTGACTGGAGGATCTTAGTTGGCGGGTGGGTGTGTAGAAGGATAGTCGAGTGTTGAGGCATTCGGGCCCTAGTTTGTAGAGGGCCTTGTGTGCGTGGGTGAGGAGACGGAATGTTATTCTTTTGTTGACGGGAAGCCAGTGGAGGTCTTTCAGGTGGCCGGTAATGTGATCTTGGCGAGGGATGTCCAAAATGAGTCTCGCTGATGCGTTTTGGATGCGTTGGAGTTTTTTCTGTAATTTGGCTGTAATTCCGGAGTAGACGGTGTTTCCGTAGGCTAGTCGACTCATAACCAGTGCGTGGGTGACGGTCTTTCTTGTCTCGGTGGGGATCCAGTGGAAGATTTTTTTGAGCATACGGAGTACGTTGAAGCAGGAGGATGAGACGGCGTTGACTTGTTTGGTCATCGAGAGTGAGGAGTCTAGGATAAAGCCAAGGTTGCGTGCGTGGTCTGTGGGTATGGGTGCTGAGCCCAGATCCGAAGGCCACCATGAGTCGTCCCAGGCAGAGGGGGATGATCCTAGGATGAGCACTTCCGTTTTGTCTGAGTTAAGTTTTAGGCGGCTGTGTTTCATCCATATGGCTACTTCTTTCATGCCTTCGTGAAGATTGGTTTTGGCGGTGTTAGGGTCTTTGGTGAGGGAAAGGATCAGCTGGTGTCGTCTGCGTAGGAGATGATGTTAAGGTTGTGTTGACGCGCGATGGAGGCGAGTGGGCTCATGTAAACGTTGAAGAGGGTGGGACTGAGTGATGATCCTTGTGGTACACCGCAGATGACTTCGTGGCCTCTGATTTGAAAGGGGGAAGTCGGACTCTCTGAGTTCTCCCAGCTAGGAACGAGATGATCCAGTCCAAGGCTTTTCCTTTTATGCCGATGTTGCTGAGGCGTTGTATGAGGGTGCTGTGACAGACAGTGTCGAAGGCGGGGGAGAAGTCGAGTAGAATGAGGGCCACTGTTTCTCCGTTGTCCAGTAGTGTTCGGATGTCGTCTGTTGCTGCGATGAGGGCGGTCTCGGTGCTGTGTTTGGCTCGAAATCCGAACTGTGAGGGATCGAGGGAGTTGTTGGATTCGAGGAAGGCGGCGAGTTGGCTATTAACGGCTTTCTCAATGACTTTGGCCGGGAATGGGAGGAGGGATATGGGGCAGTAGTTTTTGAGTTCAGAGGGGTCTGCTGTGGGTTTCTTCAGGAGGGCGCTGACTTCGGCATGTTTCCAGCTTTCTGGGAAGGTAGCAGAGTTGAAGGAGCAGTTGATGACATCACGGAGATGGGGTGCGATGATGGAGTCTGCTTTGTTGAAGATGTGGTGGGGACAGGGGTCGTTGGCGAGCCAGAGTGGATGGAATTCATTAGGCGGATAGTGTCTTCAGTGTTGATTGGGTTCCAGGCGCTGAGGTTTTTAGAGGGCGGTTTAGGTTCAGAGGGGGGTGGAGAGGATTGTTCGTTGGAACTGTTTTCGAAGCTGTAATGTATGTCGGCAATTTCGTTGTAGAAGAAGGAGGATAACGAGTCGCAGAGGTCTTGAGAGGGAGTGATGTCGTTTGAGGCTGCGGTGGGGTTGGTAAATTCTTTGATGATGTTGAATAGTTCCTTGCTGTTATGGGCGTTGTTGTCGAGTCGATTCTTGAATGCTGATTTCTTGGTGGATCGAATCAGCTGGTGGTGTTTGTGGGTGGCTGTCTTGAAGGTGGTCATGTTGTCAGTGGTTGGGTTTTTTCTCCATGTTTTCTCGAGAGTACGGCATAGCTTTTTGGATTTCTTAAGGTCATCGTTGAACCAGGGGGCCTTTTTGCTGTCTTGTTTGGTGTGAAGGTTTTTCAAGGGTGCTAATTCGTCAGCGCTGTGAGTGATCCATTGTTTGAATTTGATGGCAGCTTGGTTTGGGTCCGATGAGAGGGCGGGTGGGTTTTGGTTGAGCGATGTGAGGAGTTGGGCGGTGGTGATTTTGTTCCATTTTCTTCGGGGAATAGGTTGTGGGGGGTTGTGGGTCGAGGTAGTTTTGTAACTGAAGTGAACGCAGCTGTGGTCCGTCCAATGGAGAGCTGTGGTGCGGTCGAAGGAGATGTGTTTGCTCGAGGTGAAGATTTGGTCGAGCGTGTAACCGGCTACATGGGTGGGGGTGTCAACAAGTTGTTTGAGGCAGAGATTGGCCAGGTTGTCAAGAAGGGTGGTGGTGTTGTTGTCGTTATTCTTTTCCAGGTGGAAGTTAAGGTCTCCTAGTAGAATGTAGTTCTCGGAGGCGAGGGCATGTGGACTGATGAAGTCAGTGATGTCTTCGCTGAATTGTTTACGGGTTCCTGGAGGCCTGTAGATGAGGGAGCCTCTGAGTGTGGTCCTAGGGTCGGTGTGGATCTGGAAGTGAAGGTGTTCGGCGGGTGCAAGGTTATCATTGGAGCTGGTCGTGATTTTGATGGAGTTCTTATGGACGATGGCGATTCCTCCTCCTGTTTGGACGGTGCAGTCTTTTCGGATGATCTTGTAATTGTTCGGGATGGCTATGGCGATGTCGGGTATTGATGATGCGTTCATCCATGTTTCAGTAAGGATGGCGACGTCCGGTGATGACCCTGCAAAAAGGGCCAAGTCCAATATCTGATATATATATTTACATTCTTCTTATCTGTCTGGAAAAAAACAACTGTACCGATTTCTTATGGTGGCAATGACTCTGGCTGAAGTGCATCTCAGAACCTTATTACAAAGTAGTTTTAATCCTACATTTATTAGTGCTATTACTGGAATGGGTCAGATCATCCATCCCGCTAGAGCACATGCATTCCAAGAGCTTTCGAGTCCCTTAACATTCTTAGCATTTGCCTGCTGGAGGTATTTTGACCAGTTTGATGGGCTTCTATGTAGGCATTCTGCTGGCATGCTTTTGGGGCTTTCTTGCACAGAGATGCTTTGATCACAACTTTCTTAGGAATATTTTTGCCTAGACTATTAGCTCCTCAGTGTTGCATCTTCCTCCTTCCTCTGTTTATTTCTGAGAAGGGGAGAGAGCAAAACATAGAAATAAGATAACGTTACCTTTATGGTGATTTTGTTACTCCTAATCTTTTTCCTATAGCTAACTCCACACATACCTACCTATGCAGCGTACATATATCTTCAGGGTACATAAATGTGGAGTTAGGAATTGTAAATCTATGTTTCCTTAAATGCACTTGCCATTCGATATTTTATCCCTGGTTATTCTGTCCTCGAAATTCTTGTATCACAATATTGTTGGTGTCGATATTCAGTAGTACAAGCTGTAAATCATATACATGGACTATTCCAGACATAGTGCTTTGGTTAAAACTTGTCCGAAGTAGGTTTCAGTCTCAGCACTTAGTGGCATGGTAACTGCTAGCTAAGAATGGGAGTAACTGTAAAGGTGTCACCATAAATATAATTGCATTTCTTTTTTGCAAATTACATGGTGTGTTTACAGATAAATCATGACAAATGACAACTTCTCTCATTATTTGTATTTGAGAAATCAAAATTGTATTAACAACTAGGTCTGGGCGATGAACTCCACTCTGTTTGCGGAGCTTGTGGCATGTTCTGCACTCCTCGGAGCACGCGGAGTGCCAAGTTTTTTCTTCGCTCGCCAAAGTAACGTTGGCTAGCGCGAGCTAGGAAAATCCAATGCTAGACGACCTACCAGCGAGATTTCTCAACATAGGCAGTAGCGGAAAGTCGCCGCCGCTCGCATTGAGAAACCATCCGTTCGCATTGAGGAAGCTGGCGCTTGAATTGAAATGATACCCGACCGTCAGAAAGAAGTTGCGCCTTCTTGCTCTGCGCATGGTGCCGTTTGCGCTGATTTTCCAGTGTGGGACAAACACCCAAACGGCACGACCTAACGCATTCCGTCACTTGCACAACTCCTCAAACTCCTCTCACGTCTATTAAAAATAGGCAGACATGCATTATTTACAAACCTTAAATTGCAAGACAGCTGGCAGAATGCAGGCAGGTTCTAGGGACATATTCGATGATGCAGAGAAACGAAACTCAGTGTGAAAGGTGCATCTGGAGTCGCTATGTAACATCCATGCTACTTCCTGCAGACTAATCTACACAAAGTAATGTAAGACCACAATTCGGTTTCAAAGACACACAAAAGAGTGTAGCAGGAGTGATGTGAAAATTGGGTATTTTTTGGCCGGCACAAAAAAAAGGTAGGAGCCAGAGTGGGAAGCAGTGTGGTACCTCAGAATTTTTTGAAAAACAAAAATCATTTTTAAATGAACATATATTTATATATGCCAGAATTGAAGGGATGAAACATTTGCAAGAATACAGACAGACACTAAGGGCAGGATTATGATCTTGGCGGACAGGGTTACTTCGTTACAAGCTATCTGTCAGTTTTGTGACTGAGTATCCCATCCGCCAAGATCGTAATCAGGCCCTAACTAGCCCTCAAAAACATTATATTTATAGTGCAAGCATAGTGCCCAGCTTGGCAGCTTTATGGCTATATGAAGCAACAACAAGCCAACGCACTATTATGTTTGTTCCAAAGCTAATTGCGTTACTCAGTGTGAATTCACTGTAATACATAGTGTGTTGCTTCTTCTAGTGGAACTGAAATTCAAAGTACTATACATTATGACAATGGGGTCTGCCATCAACAATTATATTAGGTTTGCACTCAATCTACCAGCCGGAATCAATCAATCATTTTTAGAGCGCACTAATCACCCGTGAGGGTCTCAAGGCGCTGAGGGGGTGTGGGGGGTGCAGCTACTGCTCGAATAGCCAGGTTTTGAGGAGTCTCCTGAAGGTCAGCAGGTCTTGGGTCGAACACAGCTGTGTGCGTAGGGTGTTCCAGGACTTGGCAGCGAGGTAAGAGAAGGATCTGCAGCCGATGGAGGTCCTGTGGATGCGTGGGACGGCGACGAGGTCGGCAGAACTACGCTGGTGGTTCGGTGTCGAAGGTGAGACGTTTGTTGAGGTATGCTGGTCCGGCATTGTGGAGAGCTTTGTGAGCGTGGGTGAGGAGCTTGAAGGGGATCCTTTTGTTGACTGGCAGCCAGTGGAGGTCCTTCAGGTGGACGGTGATGTGGGTGTGGCAGGGGATGTCGAGGATGAGGCGTGCGGAGGCGTTCTGTATGCGCTGGAGTCTTTTCTGGAGTTTGGCCATGATCCTGCGTAGATCCTGCTGTAGTCCGGTCTGCTGCTGACGAGGGCCTGTGTGACCGTCTTTCTGGTTCCAGTTGGGATCCATCTGTAGATCTTGTGGAGTATGCGAGTATGCGGAGGGTGTTGAAGCAGGAGGAGGAGAAGGTGTTGACTTGCTGGGTCATTGAGAGCGATGAGTCCAGGATGAATCTCAGGTTACTTGTGTGGTTGGTGGGTGTGGGAGCAGCTTCCAGGGCGGCCGGCCACCAGGAGTCATACCAGGTCGAGGGGGTGGAGCCCAGGATGAGGACCTCCGTCTTGTCTGAATTCAGTTTCAGGCAGCTGCTCTGCATCCAGTGGGCGACGGCCTTCATTTCTTTGTGGAGGTTAGTTTTGGCGGTGGTGGGGTTCTTGGTGAGAGTGAGGATCAGTTGAGTGCCGTCAGCGTAGGAGACGATGTTGAGGTTGTGCGAGCGGATGATGTTGGCGAGAGGTGCCATGTAGACATTGAAGAGGGTCGGGCTGAGGGATGATACTTCGGGTACGCCCCAGATGATCTTGGTGGCTTCAGAACGGAATGGGGGAGGCGAACCCTCTGGGTTCTGTCGGTGAGGAAGCAGGTGGTCCAGTCCAGAGCTTTGTCGCGTATTCCCCCGTCGTGTAGGCATGTGGTGGCAGACGGTGTCAAAGGCGGCTGAGAGGTCCAGGAGATCAGGGCCTCTGTTTTGCTGCTGTCCAGTAGGGTCCTGATGTCGTCTGTGGCAGCGATGAGGGCGGTTTCTAGGCTGTGATTGCTGGGGAATCCAGATTGGGAGGGGTCCAGGATGTTTTTCTCCTCAAGGAAGTGAGTCAGTTGCTTGTTGACGATCTTTTCGAGGAATTTTGCCGGGAACGGAAGCAGGGAGATAGGCCGGAAATTCTTGATGTCCTTTGGGTCTGCTGTGGGTTTTTCGAGTAGGGCGTTGAACTCTGCCTGTTTCCAGCCTTCCGGGAAGGTGTCGGTCTCCAAGCAGCTGTTGATGATCTTCCGGAGTTGGGATGCGATGATGCGGTTTGCTTTGTTGAAAATGTGGTGAGGGCAGGGGTCGGATGGTGAGCCGGAGTGGATGGTGTTCATGGTCTTGATGTCATTGACATGGGTCCAGGAGAGCAGGTGGTTGGTGAGGCTGAGGGGTGGTGAGTCTGCTGTGTCGGCGGCTGTAGGGGGGCCTGGGCGTTGAAGCTGTTGTTGATGTCCGCAATCTTGTGATGAAAGAAGTTGACTAAGGAGTCGCATAGGTCTTGCAACGGCGGGATGTCGTTGGAGCTGGATCTAGGGTTGGAGAGTTCCTTCACGATGTTGAAGAGCTCTTTGCTGTTGTGTGCGTTGTTGTTGATGTGTTCCTTGAAGGAGGTCCTTTTGGAGGCTCGAATGAGTTGGTGGTGCTTGCGGTTGGCGTTTTTTAGGGCATCGTGGTTGTCCGGGGTTTGTTCGTGGTGCCACTTCTTCCTGAGTCTTTTGCAGGACTGCTTGGATTCCTGGAGGTCTGTGGTGAACCATCTGGGCTTTCTGTCGGTGCGTCTGTTTGAGGGTTTTTTGATCAGGGCAAGGGTTTTGGTGCAGTCATCGATCCATTGCCTGAGATTGCGGGCAGCTGTATCGGTGTTGGTGGTGTCTGTTGGTTGGCCTCGGGCGAGGGTGGTGATGAGCTAGTCTTCGATGACTTTGTTCCAGATGGGGTAGGGGATCTGTTGCGGGCGGTGGTGCAAGGTGAGTTTCTTGAAGGCGAAGTGTACGCAGCAATGGTCGGTACAGTGCAGTTCTGTGGTGTGGCTAAAGGAGACGTGGTTGCTGGCGGAAATGATGGGATCGAGTGTGTGTCCGGTGGTGTGGGTGGGGGTTGTGATGAGCTGTTTGAGTCCGAGGTTGGCGAGGTTATCGAGCAGAGCGATGGAGTTGCTGTTGTCACTGTTCTCGAGGTGGAAATTTGGGTCCCCAACGAGGATGCAGCCTGTGGAAGCAAGAGCAGGCCCGCTGACGATGTCGGCGATGACGTCGATGAACTGTGGCCGGGGTCCGGGCGGTCTGTAGATGAGTGTTTCTCTGAGGGTGGTGTTTGGGTCTGTGTGGATCCGGAAGTGCAGGCGTTCGGCGGTGCTGGAGGTGTCTGCTGTACTCGTCATGACTCTGAGGGTGTTTCTGTAGACAATGGCGATTCCTCCTCCTGGTCTCTTGGTGCTGTCCCTTCTCGTGATCTTAGTGCCGAGGAGGGGTTCATCCAGTTCTCTGTTAGAAAGGCGACGTCCGGGGCGGCTGAGTCGAGTAGGTCCCAGAGTTTGATGGCGTGCTTGTGGAGGGAGTGGGTGTTGAGTAGTATGCATCTGAGGTGATTGTGTATAGGTGTTCGGCGGCTGGGGCTAATGCAGGTGAAGGGTCTGTGGGTAAGCTTGGGGGTGGCCTGGAAGCAGTTGGATGATCGTCCGGAGTTGAGTTCTTAGAGGAAGTTGGAGTTGTAGCGGCATCGGATGTCGTGGCTCTCGCGGGGGCCAGGGGGTCTGGCGCTGGGCGCGGTCCAGGCGGACGGGCGCAAACAGGCTTGCCTTAGGCGCACCTTTGGCACGCAGGGGTCGCCATATGAAGGGTAGGGGAGCGGGAACGGAGGCTGGGAGGCGGGAGCGGGTGTGTCGGGGGTCCGGGCAGCAGCGGCGGGAAACGGGAGGACAAGGCAATGCAATGAGGGGGAAAAATACAAAAACAGTGAGGGGGAAAAATACAATAAGTGGGGAAAACGCAGCAAAATCAATAGCATTAGATGTCACCAGAAGCAGATACAAAAATGTTTTTTCCGTGATTTCACTAACTTGTTTGTTCATGACCTCTTAGATATAATGTATTTGTTCTATTTCTTATAGTGAAAGAAATACTCTTAAAATTAGTCACATTACTGGAATGTCCCATTTTCATCTGCCATTCTGTCTTTGATCTATGGGGTGCCAAGCACTGTGCCACAGGATGGTAAATATTAGTGCTTTGGCAACATTCATGGACTTATGCAGTCTGGAGGGCAACGCAAAGTTGAACAGGCATGAGAATGTTGGCATTGCGCTACCTTTTAGACCACTTTTTTTTTAACAATTTATTTTGGGAGTAAAATATGTAATTCTTCTATTCTGTCATCAGTGAACTCTTTCTAATGCCTATGCAGTTGTCTATTCAGTGGCATTGTACCATGTTTTAGAAAGTGATTCATTTTTTATGATAACTTCCAGATAAAAACAGTGCGCTAGCAACTGAAAAACCAAGGGCGATGAGTCCCTCAAAGCTGGATTGTTTTGTCAAGTCACTAGAGGAGGAAAAAGATCACTACAGGCGGGAATGTGAGAAGCTGAGGAAGTTGTTACGGCGCAGAAGTGGCAGTCCAAAATGTATCAGCCCCCAGGTGAGTCATGTGGGTGAAGTATGTTATGTATCTTATGTATTGTCTTCATGACCCTTCAGGGCATGAGCCCTATGCCCTTACAACGCAGTTTAAAGAAATATACCACTGGGAGATGCATCCATACAGCATCAGCGAATCTCCTCTGTGTAACCAGATTCTGTAAGACTAGAAAAGGCGGACACACCTTTACGGTTCAGGCAGCCCAGCTCTGGAACAAGTTATCAGTTACTCTCGGATCCTCAACTGGCTACTGCACTTTAGGAAGGCCCCGAAGATCTGGCTCTTCCCCAAGTAACCCTTTGGTCTCCATTTGCTCACTTTGACAGAATTTATGTTCAGATCAAAGCTCTCAGCACCAGGATACCTGTAAGGTGACGGCTGTGCTCTATAAATAAATAAAATAAATAAACAGAAGCAACAGAAAGTTCTGTTCTCTGCTAAGCGGACAGTGAGAGTTCCTAGTATGACGTGTGTACAAATCCCCTCTTTCACGATGACCCACAGAACAAATCCACTATATGTTTCATTTATTTCATGCATTGATGTAATGTGGTCACATGTTCTTTTTGGGCAAAATGTTAATACTAATATATATTTTTTAAATGTATTTTTATTGTAAACAGTTAACCCTTGATACAGGTACCTAAAGTTTAGCTTTCAAAATTTCTACATTGATGCCTTTTACCCTGTGGACGCAACAAGGTTTTATTATAGAACATCCCAACGGTTGTATGACAATGCATGTGTTAACAATGCATGCCTAAACAACGCGGTCTCAACCACAACCTTGTCTTTTCCACACATGCCTTTCCCACAGATGCCTTTACAATGAATTCCATTGTAAAGGCAGGATTGTTAAAGGCAAATGCATGGTAAAGATCAGACCCCCCACTCTGAGACCTTAAACCTGGCTCCCGCCCTAATAACTTCCCTGACCCCAGCCCTGAGCCCTAAAACCGATTCGCAGCCCTAAAAACTGCCTCTTTCCCCCCACCCTGAGCCCTAAAACCTGTCCCCCAGGCCAAATAACGTGTGGTATGGTATGTGTGGTTAAGGCATATGCGTGGTAAAGGCATATGTGTGGTTAAGGCAAGCGTTGTTACGCTTGCATTGTAATGGCACACGTGGCTTAGCCCACATTATTAATGCTGTTTCCCCATCTCAACACTAACAAATGAGAAATTAATTTTTCCTTATTGCTCCAGGCTCAGTATTGTACAAGGATGGAGGTGGAAGGAAAGTAGAGTGGAAAAACAGTGAAAGTTCATCAGAAGTAGTAAACCAGTTTAACGTCTTCTAAATATTCAGCCAAAACTGCAATATCAGCTATACAATTTTATAAGTTCCATTCACCCCTTTGGCAATGCAGTTAACAGGCTTCCAAGGACTCCTAAAGACATTGTTAATTAGATCACAGTGAACTTACTAGATATCATTCATAATCTTAAAATAGCTCCTGTACTCTTAAGTTCTAAAAAGGGCATGCTGTATTTGGCTGGCTGTGCTTGCTAGCCAGTACTAACATGTACTGCACTTAGGGACTCGTTTTGTGGAACATGGTAATAGAACATGTGCCAAAACATGGCAGATGTCCTGTCCGCCCCTTCTTGGTTCTCCTACCTAATGTAGTGTGTGGGTGAAAACATAGCTGTGACTTGTAGACTTGCTACAATAGGAGCTCTTGTGGCACACCTGATGCCCGCCCGATTTATGGCTGCCCCTCCAACAGCATTACTGCCAATAACTATCTGCAATGTGAGCCCTGTTGCTCCTGTTTAGGAATAAGTCTTTAAATGTCTCTCATGTGGTATGAGCATACTACCAACGTGTGGTATGAGGATACTACCAACGCATGGAAGACAGCAGTTATTTTATCTCTGCAAGTGAAGCCCTACTTCCCTAATTTGGTGTCTATCGTAAGCAATAATGCAAATGGCAACAGTTATGTTAAACCAGCCTGGCATGGCACACCCGCTAACACTTTTTTCAACCTTTTTTATGGCTCCTGTCATAGTTACTGGGGTTGTATACAGGGGAAAATGCAGCTGACAAGTCGGCTAGGGAACAATATGGTAGCCTGAACTTCCAATGCAGTTGGTTTGTAGTGAAATAATGACTCATAAATGCCAACATTGCACATTATGCCTTCAATTCAGTTCTGCTCATTGGCATATCAGAAAGCCTGGAAAGGCCTGTGCTGGTTGCATGGGGTTTTAAGCAGTGTGACTGTTTGTCAACTGATATAAACGAGACATGCTTTTTAAAGGTTACGAAGATCTTTACCCCCAAGTATTAACTTTTTCTGTATATCCCCATTAAAAAAAGTCCACCTTTTTCTCTTTCCCCATTTCTGTTGTTGTTCACATATTGATTTTCAAACAAAATATTGACAATCTTAGGCCACTGAGTCAGAAGAATTCACAGGTTGAACCACAAGATTATTTATTTGTAGCTATATAAAATAGGCAGGTAAGCCCAATATGAAAATAAAAAGAACTATGACATATATAAAAATGAAAAAATATGAAGTAGGACTAACAAAACAAATTTCAAAGCTTTATTCAGTACATTTTCCATGACCATAAAAGCATGCTATAAAAACAGACAACAGAGTATCCCAAATATAATTTGCATTCATCAACAATATACAAATACAGACCTTATTAATTAAAACCAAAACATAATTCAATAAATAGTATTAAAATCTCATTGATTCATAATTAATATGTAGTATCTAAGAATCATTGGTTTTCATAATTTTCATATAATACATTCTCCAAGTACGAAAGGGTTTTTCTTTTCTTAATTGCCATTTGGACAAATTTACAAGCAGCATTCATAATTCTCTCATTCTCCAAGCTACAAATGATATTAAATGCTTGCTTGTGATAATAGTATACATTTGTTTTAAAAAGAGGTTTTAAAATAAGCTTGCGAATATCCCTATAAAAAGCACAAAATAAAATAAAGTGCAACGTTGATTGTGGGGATTAACCGTCACACGGGCAGTTTGGTAATAAATGATCCATTTTCCTTTTTGCGGGGTAAGCAACCAGATAATGTAAACTGCCTAATCTCAATCTAGTGAGATAAAACCTTAGCTGGACGTGTCTTATAGTAACAAGGTAGGGTTGTATACACATGTAGAAGGGACGTTCATAGTAGGATGTAACACTGTTTTTTCGCTTCATCTGCCTCCCTCACTAAATCCATAGCAACAGTAAGTCTTCTTTTCAGTTCTTTTTTTACTGTATTCTACAATTAGCATTGGTTCTTTACAATCTAACTTGATATTACAACTTTCTAAAAGTGATAGTATAAATTCTAGCCAAGATATTTTTCTCCTCTTATCTATGGACAGGCAGTCTAGTAATATATTTTGTGTAAACCTAGCTTCTTCACGTGACCACACCCCATGCCATAATGTTAAACCAGCTATTTTTATGAAGTCGCTAATATAGGGTACAGACATTTCTCTATGAGCTAAAGTATTCGACGTTGAGCATGGGGCCGCTAGTAATCGTTTAAAAAACTTGTTCTCCTGTATTTGGAGGGTTACAGCAACTTGTTCTCCTGTATTTGGAGGGTTCTCCCCCATAATGCTGCACCATAACAAGCAGTTGAGACTGCTTTTGATCTATATAAAGAGAGTATTTTCCTCACAGGTTTATTCCCTATTTTTTAAGAAAATCTAAAAATCCCTTCCATACTTCGAGAAAATTTTAGCTTTGCTAAATTGACATGTTGTCCCCAGGTCGCATTTTCATTCAAAAGTAAACCCAAATAAATAAAACTCGTAACTCTTTCGATCAAAATACCTTCCACGTGGTGTTGTTTAATCTTTCTATTTTTCCTACCACAAGTCATAACAAAGGTTTTTGTTAGGTTTAATTTAAGATCCATGCCAGTCATAAAAAGTGCAAATTTTTCAATCAGGTGTTGCAGACCGTTTGCCGTCCTTGAAATCAATACGGCATCGTCTGCATAAAGCAGCACTGGTATCGGTCGAGAACCCACTTTTAGGAAATCAGCATTAATATTTTGTAAACAACGATCAATGTTATTTATATACAATGAGAATAGTAGGGGTGCTATAACGCACCCCTGCCTAATACCTCGTGTTACCCTAAAATCTGGCGTGCACCCCCCTTCGGCCCAAAACGAACTCTGGATTGAAGAAAACTATAAATTTGGGATAGGTAAACACCAATATTTTTGGGGGCTCCTATCTCAACCAGCGTTCGCCACAATTTTTCATGATTAGCCAGGTCGAAAGCACTGGTGAGATCAGCAAAGCAAAGATGTAAACTGCCCCCTTTAGCTATAGTATATTTACCCACCAAAAGATCCAGATTTAAACATTGTTCGATTGTTCCTATCCCTCTCCTGAAACCATATTGGGCCGCTGAAAGGATGTTATTTTCAGAGGCCCAGGATTCTAATCTACCCAACAAAACTCTCCCCATCAGTTTTGAGGTCCAATCTAAGAGGAATATGGGCCGATAAAATTTTGGGTTTCCTCTATCCCCTTTTTTAAAAATAGGGACTATGATACTTTCCACCCAAGATATGGGCAGTTTTCCATCAAGGGTTGCATTAAAGAACTTCTGTATGACTGGTAACCAAAAATCAATGTTACATTTAAAAACATTGATAGGGACCCCATCGGGGCCAGCGGCTTTGCCACTTGCACTTTTATTTAGTGCTCCTATTATTTCTTCTACAGTTATCTGAGGCATCCCTGCTGGCTCTACAGTTAAAAATAATTTTTCCTTATTTTGTAAGATATCGATCCCTCCAGGGTTAAAAGTATTTCCAAAGTGGGTTATCCTGCCCTCAGCGGACACTAGGGCATTTATTTTTACAGCAGTAGTATCCTTAAAAAAAGGGTAATTGATTGTTTGCCAAAACAGAGTTGTGTCCCGGGTTACTGCCGCTTGGCATGTTTCCCCCACGCCTCTTCTTGGATCTCTTTTTTTCTGTCTTTCAGTGCTAAATTATATTTCATCCTTAGTTGTTTTATTCCAGCTACATTCCTAGGTTTGATTTTTAAAATTCCTTTTAGTTCTCTATTCAAACTCGAACATTCCTTGTTGAACCATCAGGTTCTTGATTGTATGATTTGGACTTCTGTTTTATTTTTAGGTCTTTTGATATTTCAGTAATTATATTAGAAAATGCCCCATTGATATCTGAGTTAGTTACTGTATCATCTAGGCAAATATCAATTTCGTGTTGTGTCTTCCCGGTAACTTAAAAAAAATTAGAGAAGGATTTACTCCCGACCACTTAAGAGAGACTCCATTAGAGCCATAAGGCTCCATTTTTTCCTCTATTGCCTTCCCTAGATTTATCCTAGCGATATTTATCGTCAAGGTCAAAACCAGGGGGTGATGGTCACTAATAAGGCATTCATAGACAAAAAAGGAGCACACTAGTTTTGTGTAATAGTCAGTAATAATAGAGTGGTCAATTGTTGATAAATATCTAGAACCAACAAAGGTATGGGGGGGGGTGGTGTTCATCTTCAGACTTTACATCCAAGATTGCCCGAATCGTATTTGTGGACAACAGAGTTAATGGCTTCTCCATATGTATCGTGGAGGAAATGTAAAATTGGATCTCCATGGTCATTCAAATATCCACATTGTTTTTCCACAACAACTCTACATTTATCTATATTGACGTCGCCAGCCCATACAAACATATAATCACCCCCCATCCCTGTCAGAAAATCATCAAGGTCTTTTACTAGCGAATTAATCACCTTAAATCTAGTTTTATCAAAAATATTATTGTAATAGTTTATGATAACAATGGACTGTCTCCCCTCAGTTTTAAGAAAAATAAATTGATAAAAATTTGAACTAGTATATGATTTTATTTTAACAAGAGAGGAAGATAGTGATATTGCGACTGCAGGACCACCCTTTGCACGACCCATCCTAGATGGTATGGCATCTGTACATATAATTTGGTAGCCATCTATGAAAAAGGGTCTAATATGCCACGTTTCTTGTAACATAATTACACTATGGTTCTCTAGTTTTTTCAGCCTTTCCTCATCATTTAATTTCGATCTAACCCCTGCCACATTCCATGATATTATACTTAAATATTTTTGGCAAGGTTGGCTTCCACTAGCCAATTGTTCAGTGCCCATTTCCCCTATTTCTTGTATTAAGGGCAGCCAATCATAGGGTACTATCATTCGACTAGCATATTTTACAGGTAGCCCTCTCTCATTTATCTGTTTTGTCCTATTTTCCGGCACTTGTTCGATACACATTACCCCCTTTTCATTTTCTATGGACTGCTGATCATAATGTATCTTCCCATCACAAACATTTTTTACAGATGGTCCAATCTCATTTACACAAATTAACCTATTTTCAAGCAGTGGGGCTTTCTGATCATCCCCAGATTTTATTCGATGTCAATCTAGATCGTTAAGCTGACTTAATGGAAAAAATCTATTTACTGAAGAGGTGATCCCCATAACTTCCGGCATGCCCAGATTATTATTTCCAATATGATGTTGCTCATTCCTTGGATTATAAAAATATCCAAGTGGGAGAGCTATGATCTTGTCCCCCTGGTATATATTGGGTTCAACCCTACAATTGCCAAGCCGATTTAGCAAGCTACCCACCATTTCCCTGCTGCGGAAGTTGACTACCACACAATCCCCGCAGCAGTCTTTTCTTTATTTCCCTACCCAGCTTACTCTTCTCAGCAGTATGATATTTTTCTGTAATGGGTCAATATTAAAACTTGTCTTATTTGCGATCCAGTGCGCCACCTGATTTTTTAATGTGTCATATAATTCTTTCCTGTCCCCCCTTGTTTTAGGCACATTTTTCAAGATTATCACATAAGGGGTCGATTGAAGGGGTAAATATAAAACATCCAAAACATGATAATTCAGAGAGCCTACTTCATTTAACGTCTCATGATTTTTTTACATTATTTAGGGTCATTGGCTCGTTTTTGTCCGAACTTGTATACGGACCTAAAGGGAGGTCCTTTTGATGCATTGATCCTTGAGATACTGGTCTTGGTCTCATTTTACCATTTTGGCCTTGTAGCCCAGTTTGTACCCCTAGAAGGTCTTTCCGAGTTATAGGCAATGATTTTGTCACGGGGCTTTCCTCTAGAGCATTTTGGGATCCAAATTTTAAGACCAATTCTACAAGACGCATAACATCCTTCTTTACTAGGTCTATTTCGGACATCAATCTTCGTTCCATATTGTCCTTTTTCCATGTAGTTTTTTAAACAAATTTTCCAAATTCAAGGGTTTCATGGCACAGTCATTTTCCGTATTTACATTTTTAGGTCGAGCTGATGTTGCATTCATGCGAAGCATGAATGCATCAGCTCGACAACTTATGCTGCCCGTATTTAGGAGAGCGGACAGCTACCAGACGCGCGCTTTGACGAGGTCGGATTTCACCTCGGGAGCGAGCGTCTGGTAGCTGCGCATGCGCGAACCAAATCCCTTGGTCACACACACACAGGCAGCCCCCACCCCTCTGCATGCACGCACGCACACACACACACACACACAGGCGCGCGCATGCACACGCAGGCATACGGCACACATACAGGCACACTATCACCTACCTCGCATTCTCTCTCAATCACACACAGTCACGCATGCGCACATACATTCCCTCGCACGCACACATGCGCGCACACACTCCCCCACCCCTCCCAGGCATACACACAGGCACGCACGCACTTCACTTCAGCCCTGGGCCCCACTCACCGACTGTGCTCTTCCGGCGGGCTCCTCACGGCGCGGCGCGTCTCGTCTCCTCTTCTCAATCGGGCTCGCGGACCTCGGGAGGCGGGACTTCCGGTCGGCCGCGACCGGATTCGCCGGCCGGCCAAGAGCTTCCGGGTCGCCGCGGGCAGCGCGGCGGCACTCCTTAATATGAACTTGTTAGTATTACCTTTGTCTATTGACAAAAAAAACTCTGTGCATAAGAAATCACAATCAAGTTCGCCTACAACCCAGCGGGCCGGCGTTGAACCTTTCTACTTTTTAAACATTCTAAATAAACACTTGCAAATATACCTATACTACGTATCCTGCCTTCGGAATAGCCTTGTGAGAGCCCACTCACTTACAGTTTATGCAGGCATACGCAGCACACTTCCCCCCACTTCGAATAAACTTCAGTTCGCCTAATGCCAAACTTTTAGCACAAATGTGATCTCGACTGCCGGTGCTCCTTGTAACATAAACCAGTTGTCACAAAGCTTTACAGGAACCAGACCACCGACGCCATGTGAACAGCAGGCAGCCACAACACATCTCCCCCCAGTATTCTTTTCTCCAGGCCATGTTTTGTTCCTCAAACGCTTCCTTCCAATATCTCAGGTTTCCACACAACTTAAAGCACTTTCATAAAACAGAATGGAACACTTGCCGTTTCATCTTCTCTGCCCTCTGCCATAGCGCAGATATAGAAACCTGTAACCTACCCAATCGCTGTTTATCAAAATCTGTGAATGAGCGAGCTCCTAGCAGACCTCTTGCGTGACTGACCACGGGTCTGATACTTTGACGGGACAAGGGCTGAGGTGACATTTCGCTTCCTGTTCCGGGCAATAAATGGAACACTTTCTGTTCTGACGTAGCTGCATGCTTAGCGCGGATTGTAAACTTCACAGGAAAGGATGTTAATACACATCTGCTGTGAACGGTCATCGCTCCACAATTGGCAGCTCGGAATCACAGTTGGGCTGTATCGGCATTTCATCCTTCTGAGTTGCGGTTATCAGGGAGCTCGATGTCAACAGGGACACACTTTTCCAGTTCTCTTCTTTCCTTTAATAACGTTATTCATTTTGGGAGATGTAGTCTTTGTGTCATCAACCCATCTGAACACAATTATTTCTTTTGTAGGGAAAGCCCAAGCCTGTAACATAGTGTCCATGATGATATGGACACTTCCCGCCGTTTTCACCATGCTCCACCCCCCCACTCCCCCCCTCCCCCCCTCCCCCACCGGTGTCTGCATTTCCTTTACTCTATTAGCCGTCCCACACCGTGACTCTGATCGCTATTTTTCTTAATTGGGTTCATGCATGACACACCATGTTCACCTTAGCACCGAGTGACTGACCACGGGTCTGATACTTTGACGGGACAAGGGCTGAGGTGACATTTCGCTTCCTGTTCCGGGCAATAAATGGAACACTTTCTGTTCTGACGTAGCTGCATGCTTAGCGCAGATTGTAAACTTCACAGGAAAGGATGTTAATACACATCTGCTGTGAACGGTCATCGCTCCACAATTGGCAGCTCGGAATCACAGTTGGGCTGTATCGGCATTTCATCCTTCTGAGTTGCGGTTATCAGGGAGCTCGATGTCAACAGGGACACACTTTTCCAGTTCTCTTCTTTCCTTTAATAACGTTATTCATTTTGGGAGGTGTAGTCTTTGTGTCATCAACCCATCTGAACACAATTATTTCTTTTGTAGGGAAAGCCCAAGCCTGTAACATAGTGTCCATGATGATATGGACACTTCCCGCCGTTTTCACCTTGCTCCACCCCCCCTCCCCCACCGGTGTCTGCATTTCCTTTACTCTATTAGCCGTCCCACACCGTGACTCTGATTGCTATTTTTCTTAATTGGGTTCATGCATGACACACCATGTTCACCTTAGCACCGAGTGACTGACCACGGGTCTGATACTTTGACGGGACAAGGGCTGAGGTGACATTTCGCTTCCTGTTCCGGGCAATAAATGGAACACTTTCTGTTCTGACGTAGCTGCATGCTTAGCGCGGATTGTAAACTTCACAGGAAAGGATGTTAATACACATCTGCTGTGAACGGTCATCGCTCCACAATTGGCAGCTCGGAATCACAGTTGGGCTGTATCGGCATTTCATCCTTCTGAGTTGCGGTTATCAGGGAGCTCGATGTCAACAGGGACACACTTTTCCAGTTCTCTTCTTTCCTTTAATAACGTTATTCATTTTGGGAGGTGTAGTCTTTGTGTCATCAACCCATCTGAACACAATTATTTCTTTTGTAGGGAAAGCCCAAGCCTGTAACATAGTGTCCATGATGATATGGACACTTCCCGCCGTTTTCACCATGCTCCCCCCTCCCCCACCGGTGTCTGCATTTCCTTTACTCTATTAGCCGTCCCACACCGTGACTCTGATCGCTATTTTTCTTTAAAAGTTTAAGCTATTGCCATACTGAATTTTACAATAGCTTTTATTTCGGTATTAATTATTTAAAAAAAATAAAAGCCATTGTTATTTGTAATATCAATACCTCTAAGTCAACTAAATACAACACATATTGCATTACAAATGCTAAATGGTCACATTTGCGAAAGTTAAAACTATTGGCATTGTAAATCACAAAGCTATAATTTTGCTATTTTCAAAACCAACCCATAAATAAAAAATGTCATTTACAATACCAATAGCTCAAACTTTCCTAATGCGAGACCTATTGCATTGCAAATGCTTGTTATTATATTTTACCCCTTTATTGGCCTTTGGGTTAGATGTTACCTTTTTTTCTGATTTAGTATAAGTGTTTCTTTAACTTTGGGGAGAGTTTGTTTCTGTTTTTTTGCAGGTGGGGAGTCCATTTCCAAAGATTCAGTCAATTTGAATATTTCTAGGGATCCTGTCATTATACAGGGATTCTTAGCACTTCTCCTAATCTCCGTTATTGATCCACAGGTACTAGAGGATAAAGACTCCACCACAGAAATGTTTTCTTTTCCAATATCCTCATTCTTCAAAGCAATAGATGATACGTCCACTAATGTTTTCGCTACCTCACTATCCGATTTCTTCATTGCTGCAACTAAAGCATCCTTTGTTGCAGCAAGTTCTTCTTCAACTTCGGTTATTTCATTTGTAATTATCCCAAATGCACTTTTCAAGAAGTTAGTTATTGGTACATTTTGTTTTTTCCATGCCTTCCCACCACTAGGGGCCAATTTCCTCTTGCCCATGATCTACTTTCGGGTTTATAGAATTGTGGATTATCGTTGGCTTCTTACCACAAAAGCTGTTTTCCGAAGGAACCAAGAGGAACGGCCCAGCCCTGCCTCGGTCTGTCGCGGACGGGCGCAGAAGGGCCCGCCCTTGGCCCGGGCGAGCCCGCGCGCGTCCCGCGCCGCGGGGGCTTCCAGCTGGTTTTGATGGCTGGCGCTGGCTCTCGCTACCCCTCTCGCGAGACCGCACTGCCTTCTGGGGGTAGTAGTGCCCCGGCAGTTGGCGGTCCGCGGGAGCAGCGAGATGGCTGGCGGGAGGGGAGAGCTTGTCCTGGTCTCATCAGCAGGGCAGAAACGGAAAGGGCAGCAGCACGGTAAATACGAAGGTAAAGAAGCGTGCCCCGCGTCCCGGGGGCTCCCAGCTGGCTTTGATGGCTGGCACTGGCTCTTGCGGCCCCTCTCGCGAGACCGCCCTGCCTCCTGGGGGATGTAGTGCCCCGGCAGTCCGCGGAAGCAGCGAGATGGCTGGCGGGATGGGAGAGCTTCTCCCGGTCTCCTCAGCAGGGCAGAAACTAAAAGGGCAGCAGCAGCAGCAAGGTAAATCCGAAGGACTAACAAAAAAAGAGACTACTGTAAACAAGTAGCTGTGTCGAAGAGAATTCATTTTTCCTTACTGGAATCTCTTAAAGCTCGCTCTTTTCTAAATCGATTGGTCCTTAAAAGGTTCACTCCAACCTCCAGCACCGGACACACCAAATAAAAATCAACTCCTGCCTCTCTAATCCTACCCCTGTCTCCCTGAGTGTCCCCCAGGGATAAATTCTCCCCCCCTCTCTCTAACCTCATTATGGAGCCCCTTACTCTCATTTTGAAACACGCCGGGATCAACTGTCACCTCTATGCTGATGACAACCAACACCATAAAATCAAATCCCATACTGATGTGCTTCGTTTGAACAACACCCCGAGCAAGATTCAATCCTGGTTTTACTCCAACCATCTTAAACTAAATCCTAACAAAACGGAAATTATTCGTTTCTCTCCAAAAAGAAACTGTCTCCCCATCCAAGGCTGAATTGGTAACCTCCATGCCCATAACTGTCTGCTCACCTTATCTAACTTGGCGAAATCCCTAGGTGTCATTCTTTTTTTTTATATAAATGTTTTTTTGGTTTTTTTAATATTTGAAACTTACACCAAATAAATCATTAATACACAATGTGAGCTGAGTAATGAGCAGCAGTATATAATACCGGGCAGAAGGCGTAGTAACATTTCCTCTGAAAGAGAACACGGCTAGAGGCAAGCAGTATATACATGCATACAGGTAAATCCACTTCTGAAATAGTTACATCTGTCAACAGTGGGTCATACATCACAATCATCTAAGTCCGGTTTCCGATCTGCCCTAGGAGAAGTCCACACCCTCCTCTTCCATCTCTAAATCTAGGCCATAGTATTCTATCTATGGCACCCAAATTTTCCGGAATTTCCGGGGGCCCCCGCTTGCCTTGTAAGTCACCCTCTCTGCCATCATATAAAGATCCATACTTGACCTCCACTCATTGAGCGTAGGGAGTCGGGGAGCCTCCCTCACCCAGGTTTCATTCTTGACAAAAATTTGGCTCTGAAGGACCATCAAGATGACTTCAAATGGGTCGTGCAATCAATAAATGCTCACGGGTTACGATAGCGATGAAACAGAAGACAGTACAAATTAATGTTACCTGATCTAAACTTCACAAATTGTTGCATCTCTAAGTCAGCTCAACATATCTTTTTACAGGGTGCCAGCTTAGAGTTTGACTTTGCAAAAGTCGTCAGGGAACGTGATGAACTCCAGACTCTTCTGCAGAAGTATGAGCGCCACATGTCAGAAATCCAGGCCAACATCAAGGTCCTCACAGGAGAGAGGGACAAACTCAACGTTCTTTACAATCGGGTAACTCCTTCCACAGAGTCTTAGAATTGTTAACCGTTGGAAGTTTATGAATGTATGGGTGCTGTTGCTCGCCTGGGTCTTGTTTGGAAATTTTAGCCACCTCAATGTCACAAAGCTCTCTGACGTGGGTAGGGTTTAACCAAGGGCCTAAGGCATGCATCATATATGTTTTTCATTCAGTCCTCTACAACTGAGTAAATAAGGTTACTCCCGAAACCGGTGAAGGGGCGTAGCTTCGTTGAAGGGGGGTGTTTGGAGTATCACCGTCCCGCCACCCCTACCCACCCCATAAAGGTCTTTTCTGATAAATTGTTGTGTACAGATTCATTCATTCAGGTATGGAGAGATGTTTACCAGATTTCACCAGGAATTTCGACATACACACAGACAAAAACACACGCACACTCTCCCTCTCTGTTTTGAAAGTGCTCAGAAATGTTGATTATTTAAAAAAAAAGAAATTGCGTTTTTTCTCTTAATACTTGTACCAATCCGCCACCCTCTTCCTTTCCACTGTCCCTTAGGACCCTCTCATGCACTGTCTTGCTGTACAATGTTTTTTTAACATTATATGCCAGCCTGATAGTTGATAAGCTCACACCCTCCCAATCTTATTGACCAAGTTACGCCTCTGACCCAGTGTGTAAAAAGAATGATCTTATTTGATGAGATTATTGTTCCTCATCAAAATATATATTTGTATAAAGTCCCAGTTCAGTAGGCTTGATTTTAGTGTTAACATGGTGGTGAGCGATGGGATCTCAAAATACAGATACCTATCTGCCTAAATGGTAATAGTTGCTGTCATTAGAAGCATTGCGGTGAGTTCTGCAAAGACTCACAGTGTTCTTCCCAAAGTTTCTCCTTCAGTCTGCTCTTGTTTTACTGAGTGCCATATGTATCTTTGGGTAGCATATGACCACCTTCTGCTGCTGCTGTCATTTACCAACAGAAGAAGCTGAAGTAAAGAGGGGAAATACTCTTGCATCTCCCTGCGGTGGTTGCTGTATATGGATACAGTTGAAGTAAATGTAAATTGATACTTGTATAGCGCACTACTCACCCGCAAGGGTCTCAAGGCGCTTGTACGAATACCACTGTGGAACCCATCCTGGCTTCCCATCCTGGCTTTCCCTGTGAGGCGTCCACTCCTGGGCACCCCCAAGGTGGAGGCCAGGCATCCTTAGCGTTGCGGGGGCCGTTGTTGAGATTAAGCAAGCTATTGCCCAGAGTTGCAGAGTGGGACTCTATGATTGGAATAGGCACCGAGGCGAGAATTATCAGGTCCGTGGAATTTTGAGCCCAAGACCCGCCGAGGCGGGGAATTGAACCCTGGTCCTGGGCTAGACCTCTGCATCAGGGTCTGCCGCTCTAATCATGGAGCCACACTTCTCCACTGAGTCTGAGCCATGCCAACTATTTATTAAATCCTGCATCCTCATCAGGAGCGCTCTGTGTAGATAAGATCGGTGGGGTGTAGTTGGGGGGGACTCGACAGACGACAACGAGGGAAGGTTAAATAAATATTTAATTTTCCCTCGTCATCTGTAGACTCTCCCCACCCCACCCCACCCCACCACTCTTACCTGCACAAGCCGCTCCTGATTCTCATAAAACACTGCATCTTCTCAGCTGCCACTTACTTTAATTATCCAGGATATGCTCTCAAATTTGCACTAT
Organism: Lissotriton vulgaris; assembly: GCF_964263255.1. Lineage (NCBI taxonomy): Eukaryota > Metazoa > Chordata > Amphibia > Caudata > Salamandridae > Lissotriton > Lissotriton vulgaris. Next base: position 472,925 of record NW_028255144.1, read on the forward strand.
TCTCAAACAGAGATGACATATTACATGTTCACAGCCTGTCTAAGTGCAACAGGCCCTTACTGTCAATGTTGTGACATATTCCACAGTGTTCAAATCCAGGAGAGAAAGTAATTGGGGCTATTTAGAGTAAAGTTAAGATGAAGAAACAACAACTTATGTACAGCCCACACACATATAAAAGTACACACAATCGTTACAGCAAGCACAGTAAGCACCCGCTCATTACTGCACTTGCGCAGCACACACAATATACACAGCACACTCAAATTATACATCACAATAAACAGTATACGCATTTGGGACATCACACAATTAATCTAGTAACAATAAAGCACAGCATTTACAGAGCAAAGTTCAACGCTTTGTAGGCGTTACAGACTTTTTACTGTGCACCCACACACGCAGTAGAGCACACACTTCTTAAAACACACACATGCAGTAGGGCGCATTCATGGATGCACTGCACAGACACTTTCTTTGTAAGGCGCACACTGCACAGATTCGGCAGTATAAAACATAGTGCCACGTACAATACACAGTATAGGAAACTATGTATGTACATCACACATATAGTACAGACAGTAGATGTTAATGCACAGTGTACAATCAGTACAACACACATAGTATAATAGGACACAAAGTACAGTAAAACATACAGTAATGTATTGCGCACACTTTGTAAAATGCATAATAAAACTGTGCAACCCACCTTAGTTCTACAGAGTTCAATTCACACACTAGAACAGTGTATACGCCGCACACAAATTATACAAACTACAATGTAGCACAATATCAACACACAATAAACTCTGTGTACATTACTTGCATATTACAGTCTAAACACACCAACAGCTTACAGGCAACAGCACAAACTGTATGAACAGTGCACAGAGTACATGGTAATACCTGGAAAAGTTAAGAGCAGTCATAAAGTACAGTGTACAATCAGCATAGTACGCACAGCACACACATTCAGCACAAATACCCTACACCAGAGCACATATAAATTACAGCTTATATACCTCAAGACTTCATCACCAGCATACACAAAGTACAGCCAAAACAATAAATACAGTATACTACAAATAAACTGTACAACAATAAGCACACTTGCATTATAATCTAGTGTGTTAATGGCGGCTTTTGGTAACACTGCGTGGAATACAATGCAATACACGGTAAAGTAAACAACAGTCATAAAAGTAGAGTGTACAGTCAGCATAGTATGCACAGAATACACATACATCACAAAACAGTACATCAAATACAGTGAAGCACACACAAAATATAGCTCATATACACACATACTTTGTCACCTGCATACACAACGTAACATCTAAACAATACAGAAGGTATACCACAAATCAACTGTAGAACAATAAGCACACTTGCATTTTAATTTTTTTAATTAGTGATGGTACTCTGTATAGAGCTAGCATGTCAGCTTTCTGCTACTTTTAAGAAAATTTAGTCCCAGCTAGGGACTGAGATAAGATGAGAATTAAGGTGAAATGATGAATGTGGAGTATTAGAGAAGAGAAAAGGGGAGAAGATGGAAGTAAAGATGAACACAGGATATTGGTTAGTTACTTTGCACAAAATTTCTTCCTAGGAAAAATTGCTTTATTTTCAAAACTGAGCTACTGTGAGCCAGTTACAAGTACACTATTTTTTGAGTGCAACTTTAAGATCCGAGGTTTGTTCACATTTGCCTTGCTCGCTGACTCCCTATCACTCACAGAGTGCTGTTCAGAATTGTATCTTATTGTTTCTAAGCAACTAGGAACCTTTTCTCACACACACTCTAGGATAAGAATGTGGAACAAAGTGCCACTTAGAGTTTCTAATAATGGAACTCCTGGTATTAAACTAATTGAAGAGCTGCTTTGAGAATTGTGTCCGCGTGCTAGTAGGAGACCAGAAATGGAATTCTCTTCAAACTCCAACTGAGATCATTCTTATTTAGCTATTGTACTGTATAATGTAACATTTAGACACCCCTCTATGGGGTAATGAAGAACCTTTTTTGCTACACCATGTAACTATTATGTGACAAAATCATCTGTTAGACCTCGTTTTGTTAACGAAAAGATCATCTTATATTATTGTTGTTGACTTGATACACGGCCTTCTTTGCGTATAATATTGTGTAAAAGTACCTAAACATGCTAACCTAAGTCAGTAAAGTGACACATTTATGTTTAAATGTGTTTATTGGCATTTTCAATATCAAAACACAATACCGTGGCACAGGCCAGAAAATGCAAGATAGTATGCAGTACGCAGAAGTTTGTTCAAAGAAAGCATTTTGTACACCACAACAATTATGCGAATTAAACAGTGTAAGAGCCAATAATATTCTGCATTGTAAAATAATCAACCTTTTGCTAAAAACCATTAACTTGAACACCCCCTCCCCATCCGATATTCCAAAATCGTAACTGTCCAGTCTTTGTCCCGTACCAGTGGCATCACCTTTTAGGCAGTGGAGGGTGGCTGGCGGTCTGTCCCCAGGTCCGATAGCCACAGCACTGTCAGATATTTAGTCTGAGTGACTTCGTTGAATTCTGCTAAGAGCAGTTTTAGAAATGGGCCCCAAACAGTCTGGAAGGTGTCAGCGGAGCCGCTCAGCGTGGCCGAAATGTGTTCATCCCTATGATGTGCCATATCATATGGAGCCACCCACATATGTAGGAGGGGTAGTGGACCCCCAATGCATCAAGATGTTCTGCAATGCTGCCCCCAGTGCTATCCCCATCTGGCGCCCTCTCATGCTCTTCAGGGGAAATGTGATCGGATTGGGGAGCCCCAAAATTACGTATACCAGGACCATAGGAATCTCTGTATCAAAGAGCTCATCTACCTCATCCAGAATTTTAGGCCAATAGCTAGACAGTACCGGATAATCCCACAATATATGCAGCAGTGTCCCCTTGTTATCACAACCCCTCCAGCAGGTGGGACTCCAATGCGGGTTGACTCTATGGAGGCGCGCCGGTGTAAGGTACCAGTAGTCACAATAATAATGTTTTGAGCAGTGTGTTTTGCTCTGTAGTAAATCCCGTTCAAGTCTTTCTGTGTAAGGCCACCTCTTAATTCTCTCCCCAGCGCCTCTAACTCGGAGTCTCTAATGGATATGGACCAGCTCTAATCATACCGTACATTTCGGAGATCAACCCCTTATCGTTAAGCTTAGTAATTAACCACTTTTCATAGGTGGTGAGTTTATGACCCCCTCGTTCCCTCATCCCCGGTTGAAGGACCCAGTGCCTCCGCTGCAGGTATCTCAGCCTCTCCGATTCGGGAATCCCATACTCTAGTTTCAGTTGGGGGAACAGGAGCACCTCTGAGAGATCAAATAGGTGGCTTACCGAGCGACAAGAGGTATCCCGCCACTCCCTAAATTAGTTATCGGACATTCCCGGGGTAAACTTGCTATTACCGAACAGGGGGGGTCAGAGGAGATGGAAAAGTTGTAAGATTCTTAGTCGTTGCCAACCCGTCCCAGACTTTCATCACTGATTTAGTGATCGGTGAGCCCATCAGGCCCCTTGGCCGCTGGGGTTTCTTTAAGAAGGGGTCTTTCCATAATGGGATACCCACCAGAGCCCTGTCCTGGAAGAACCACAGTTTTTCGGAATCGGGTCTTGCCCACTCCACCAGATACCGCAGCTGGGCCGCTTTATAATAGCTGAGGAGGTCCGGGATTTCCAGGCCCCCATTTTCGGGATGCATATATCCTACGGTCTTAGTCATCCGTGGACGTGCCCCAGCCCATACAAACTGATTGATACTGCGCTGCAGTGAGGTGATCACTCTCCCGGGAGGTATAACCGATAGCGTTTGAAACAGGTATAGTGCCTTCGGCAGCAAGGACATTTTAGCTGCATCCACCCGCCTCAAGAGGGAAAGATGGTGCTTGCTCCAGGCGCACAGGTCCTTTCCGGCCTTTCGTATCAACTTATCATAGTTCAATCAAGCCTTGCGTTGGGCCGTAGCTGCTAGCTCCAACCCTAGGTAGGGAATAGTGTCTACAATTTTGATTCCGGCCATCCAGGCATCAGTAGGGTCTGATGTGACTGGTGCCGGGTCTAAGTTCAGCAGTAAAGATTTACCAACATTAACCCTGAAGCCGGAGACCCGACTAAATGCGTCTAATTCTTCAAGAAAGGAGGGAAGAGAGACCTTTGGATCCGTCAATGCTGCCAATACGTCATCAGCGTAAAGGCTGATGGGATGTGTTTTCCCCTCCCCCCAAAAGGGATTCCCCGGACTCTAGGGTTATCCCTAACCCTCTGGGCCAGGGGCTCTATATTCAGGGCAAACAGAAGCGGGTACAACGGGCATCCCTGTCTGGTCCCTCTTTGGATGTAAAAGTGTCGAGAGGAGATACCGTTGACTCTAATGTAAGCGGTGTGTCTAGCGTAACAGCAGCTCACCCAAGCACGGAACCTCTCCACCAGGCCAAACTTCATCATAGTGTGTCCCAAGAAACCCCAGTCCACCCGATCAAACGCTTTTTCAGCGTCTGTTGTCAACAGGAATCCGTCCATGTGTGTCTGGTGGGCCTTATCTATGAGATGGAGTATCCTCTTTGTATTATTGCTGCATTGTCGGGATTGTATTAAACCTGCTTGATCTGGTTCGATCAGATTTGGCATATGTGGGCCCAACCGAGACACGAGGATTCCCGTAAAGATCTTAAAATCTACATTAAGTAGAGAGAGCAGGCGGTGTGAGCCACATTGTTGCCTATCCTTCCCTGATTTGGACATGACCACAATTGCTACCGTAATCATAGTGTCCGGGATCGGACTGGCATTCCCGAAGGAGATAAACAACCTCGTTAAAATCAGTGCTATGATGGGGCATAATTTTTTGTAGAAAAGAGAGGGGAACCTGTCTGGGCCAGGGGACTTAAGCACTTTGAGGCGCAAGATCGCTGTGATGACCTCCTCTATGCGAATGGGGCGTCCAGTGACGCTGCCTGGTCCAGGGTTAAGGTGGAAATCGTGACAGATTGTAGATAATCTATGGTGTCGGGATCCGACGGATGTCCGGTGTTTCTAGTTTTCTTATAAAAGTCCTGGAACGTTTGGGCTATCTCTTGATCTCCTCTGACTTCCCCTGTGCCGTTCCTCTGTAACGAAGAAACCATTGATCGCTGTCTTTGAGCTTGTAACCTGTACACCAATAGCCTGCCCGTGCAGTCCCCCCAATGTAATAAGAATGTTTTAGATGGACTGCTGTGTATTCTGCCCTATCCAGGTCCAATGCCACCAATTGTGCCCTGGCATCCTTAAGTTGCCTCCAAACCCTAGGTGCCCCAGTCCTGCTATGCACTCGTTCCAGTTCCTGCACCTGAGCCGAAAGAGTGGACCTCACCTCCTTGCGTTCCCTATTTTGGCCAGCTGTGATCGCTATATGCTCCTACTGTACTACAGCCTTCATCGCCCCCCCAGAGTGTTGTGACCGCTGTGTCTGATGTGTCATTGAGGGCGAGGTAGTCCTTAATGCATGTACTAAGTTGCTGCACCATCACTTCGTTATGGAGCATATTCTCTTTGAGCCTCCAGGTTCTGGGCTGGTGGGCTTGTGGAGTCATTAACACCTGTATCATCAAGGCATCGTGGTCTGACAGAGCCATGGGTTCAATATTCACTGCTTGAACCGCCGTATTAACCTCCTCTGTTCCTAGAAAATAATCTGAGCAGGAATAAGACTTATATGCATGTGAGTAGAATGTATATTGTTTCGAAGTGGGGTTGGATGCCCTTCAAATATCTATCAATCCCATCTCCCGCAGCCATGTCCTCCCACCCTTCAAGAGCTCTCCCCCATGGAAGTAAGATGCTTGTGATCTGTCCATGTTTGAGTCCATGACTATGTTGAGGTCCCCCCCTACCAATGTCAGGCGGTGCTGTGGGGACACTATATCTGCTAAGGCAGCTTGGAGGAATCTCTCTTGCCCCAAATTAGGGGCGCACACCGAGACAACCACAAAAAGTTGGTGACAGAATTGAAGAGTGTAGGCCAAGAGTCTCCCCCTCAGTTCTGCCACTTTCTCCTTTACTACCCCCTTACAGCGCTTAGATTTAAGAATAGCCACCCTGCCTTTTTCTCCCCAGTTGAAGAGAAATATTGGTGAGGGAATGCCCTCGAGCGCATGCGATGAGTATCTTTGGGGAGGAGGTGTGTCTCCTGTAAGAGGCACACGTCGGCCTCTACATGCTCTAGGTAGGATAGGATTGCACGCCTTTTCACTAGGTTTTTGAGCCCCTTGACATGAAGTGTAAGTATTTTCACAGGTTCCAGAGCCATATTAGGTATTTATGGGACGAGCCAGACTAACCCCTATGTTAGAATATGTCCCCTCATGTGATAGAGCAGTTGTGCGGAGTATGAAGAAGTATTTGCCAATATAGGAACTCACAAGTAAAGAACCTGGGAAATCGGACAACACTCCCCCTTCCCTAACCCCAACAAACCCAATAGAAATTACCCCAAAAACTGTCAAGAAGTCGTAGTACATGACTGTGCCTCCTTGGTGAATCAGTTTGTAGGGTGCATCACGTGGCCAACGGTGCTCCCCCAGCCCCCGAACACCCACCCGCCCACCGCCCTGCGGCATTGCAATAGTCCGCTTATCTGACCCCCTGGAGAAGTTAATTTGCCTGCTCTGGATCCGGATTCCGCTGTCAGAGAGGTCAACAACGCCTGGCGCCCTTTCGTCACAGTCTCTGGGTTCGGATTTGAGGGGGTCCCCGGCCGCCTCCGGCCCCCAACTCATTGCCATTTCTCGCAGTGTCCCTTCCTGTCGCCACCCAAGCATTCAGCCGATGAGGGCCGATCAATGCCCAGGACCTTGTCAAGCTTCCTCCAACGATCTGATTTGCCGTAGCTTGCCATCCAACTTGGAAATGCTGCAAAAAAGGGTGCCCCCAGGAGTAAGAGACACCTTGGTTGCGAAGGTGGGTCATGGCTGGTCAAAAGATCCTTAAGTTGGAAATCTGGCAGGAATGCCGGGATGTCGGGGGCGGGGCGCCGGAGCCCTTCACTGCAACCTGACTCTGTGAGCCCTATCTATTTTGATTGCAAAGTCCTGTGATTCCTGCAGCACGCAGGAAGAGTCATTAGAGAAACCCAGTGATATCCGTGCCCTCCACGTTGGAAGGAACACTCTTCACCCATATGATGTTTTGACGAGAACGGTTCTCCAAATCCTCCGCATGTGCCTGCAGATCAATTTGTTGGGCGTTCAGGTGGATCATTTCTTGCGGTCGTTGCTCGCCTCCTTGTCCCGGGATTGTTCATGGTCCTCCAATGTAGCTACTCTTTCTCCCACCTTTTCCAGATCTCTTCGCACCTCCTTCATCTCATCTGCGAAGTCCTTTTTGAGGGTGTGCAGGTCGTCCCTCGAAGCCGAGAACAGCTGAGAGAGGAAGGCCCTTGTAACTGGTTAATCCGTGCTCTCCGCCTCTTCCCCTCCGGAAGTAGCAGGGGAGGTACGGCCATCCCCTCCGCTCGCCCCTGTCATTTTGGTGAACATGTCCTTGACGTTCCTGTTCTTCTTTCCCCTTGTGGTAGACATGTCGAGCCTGTAGCTAGGAGCGTAGGCGGCGGTCCAAGGTCGTGGGTTTTCGCTTGTGATAAATAGGGGCTACCGGGCCCCTGCGCTAGCCGCCTGTAGAGGAAGTTTTAGACACCCCCCCCGTCCACTGGTTTCCAATTCCAGTACCCCCTTTGGCCGGTCGCGGTGCAAGATCTCTTCGTGTGGGATGGGCTGGGTCAGTGCCCGGCGCTGCAGGCAAAGCAGGGTGTCACATGTCCCTCTAATGGGCAATGAAGGTGTATCGCAGTTCAAGATGCCAAGTCAATGGGGTGGCCCCACCCGTCCTCTCGATGGCGTGGCACTGCTACTGTTGGTGATGTCCCCAGTTCAACTTCTCTTGCCACTTTTTGGGCCCCGCCCGGGCGCTTTCCTCAATGGGCCTGGCCTTGAGTGTGAGTGCCCCAGCACCCGGCCCGCAGCCTCACGTGGGCTCCATCGGGTCTCGTAGCAACTCTCTCCCTCCAACGCAGTGAAATGGCACCTCAACCTGCTCGGCTGCCTAAGTATCGGCCACCTCCCCCGTCAGCACGGCCCCCGGGGACGCCGCCTCTCTCTTATATGTGGAGCAGAATACCCCTCGGACCTCGGCACCTCCGCTGGATCCCCATCCGACCTGCTCCTAATCTGGCTCGGAGGCACTGACCCCCCACTCGGTGCTCGCGGCGGACCACTGGGGCCCACAGGAGTCCCAGGTCACCTGGTGAGAGCCACGCCTGCGTGGCAAAGTGACGGAATGTCCCAATCCACTATAGCTCCTGGGGGCTTCTTTGAAGAGAGACCCGCGCTGGGTATTGCGGGATCCCACCCAGACAGCTGAATTCCAAGGATGGGGCAGGGTGGGGTAGACGAATCGCTCACCTCAGTGGGAGGCTCCGCAGTATACTACTCTCCGCCACATTCTCTCCCCCTGTTTAGAGCTGTAGTGATCACAGAACATAGTAAAGTGCAGACTGTCTTGGTTAGAAAAGCAATCACAGCTCCAAGGGCCAAGCTTATCAACTGGGTTACAGCCTGTGGGCTCTGCTAGGATGTAGGCTCAATAGTCAAGCATGTCCTCAAAGTGGCATAGGCACGGACGCTAGATATTCTCATCTCCTTCCTCTTCCTATTGGCCTGTGCGGCAGCTAGAAATCATCTCTTGACCCACAATAAGTCCGCTTAAACGATCTGCTCAGGCAAACTATGAAGTTCGGGGTGACCTAGGTTGGCAAGTGATGATTTAATGTAGCTGAGTCATAAGTACTGCAAGTCTTTTCTAATTTCATAGAGACAGTCAAAACCGCCTGGTTCATATTCAATTCATTGTTCAACCACATCGAGATACCCCTGAACAGGGTACATGGTGCTGAAAAAAGTCAGAGGTATATCCTTCCCCTAATTCTCCATGAAGAAGATAAGAGGGTGTGGATTTGGGCAAGAGAGAAGATGCCTCATAAATCTGTTTTCAACTGTCTGTAGTTCTGTCTATAAGGGAAATGGGTCTCTATAAGCGTGGATCGTCTCTCTGCCCTTTTGTAAACAACGGAAGGATAATTGAATTAGACCAAGATGGAGGAAACCAGCCTTGCAAGTAGCTTTTAAAATATTAGTTAAGATCTTGGCCCAGACTACTGGATCCATTTTGAACAAGTCCGCAGGGACACCATCCATTCCTGGGGCCTTGTTCTTGAGCTTATGGGTAATTGCCTCCTATATCTCCTCCTGAAGGAAGTCCAGTTTAACCCTTTCGATGCTGATGACGAGCTCAGCTCGTCATCCGCCATGGTGGTCGTGTGCTGATGACGAGCTGAGCTCGTCATGTAACGCAGCTTTTTTAAAAAAGCCGTGTACGGCAAAAATAACGCCCGCACGCATGCGGTTAAGGTTGTCACTAGGGCGTTCCCTGACCAGGGCTGATGCATCTTGCCTGTCAAAGACATAAATCCCTTTAAAGTGCTGCATTCAATTGTCAGGGGCAATATGACATTCAGTTATACTCCTCCTCTACCCCTTCAGATAAGGGCAATTCACTATTTCCCAGAATCTAGCACTACTCCCATACCCAATTACGAGGCATTCTGTAAAGAATTGTCTTTAGAAAGCTGCTGAAGAAACCTTTCATATACCGCATTTACATCAAAAGGGACTCTATGCAGATACTGTTGGCTTCAAGAGAGAGGGCTTGTGGTTGACTTTTAATCTTGACATGCGACTGTCAGGCCTGCCATGGTTGGATTGAATGATGCACCTATGGAGCATTCCTTTTGGGCATTTTGCTGGTGATGCAGCAACACTAGTGAGAGGACATGCTTTATTACTTTGCTGGCTAGCAAGTGCTGTAGAACCGGCTTTTTGGAGACCTCTCCCCCACTAGGAGAGTCAAAGCCAGTGGTGCAGGGCACACCTTAGAATCTACAGGTTCTCCTTGTTCAAGTCATACATTACCAAAGAGACCAGGACAACCAGCCGTGGAGGGAAGTAAGTTATTTATTAGCTCGAGCTAAGGACAGAGGGCCCAGAATGGTACAAAGACAATTCTACGGAGACTGCTGCTTCAATCAGCAGCACACACATACTTATAGCGCTAGCCACGCCCATTTACACAATACACAGTTCCACATTTTGCCTAGTTCCTCATTTGACAAGTTCTTCATCAGTCTTGTGGTGCAATCGTGGCCAGGAGACATCTGTCTCTTATTGCACAATGTCCACAGCCTCGTGCTCCCTTGCTCAATGGTGTGGTCACAGGGTGCAGCCTCGTGCTTCCTTGATCGGATGGTGTAGTCACGGGGCACAGCCTCGTGCTTCCTTGACCAGATGGCGTGGTCACGGGGCACAGGAGTTCTGACAGGCTGAGTTACCAATGGTGGACATGATGTAGCTGAGTCTTTGACACAACTGGGGGGAGGGGGAGGGCGCACAGGCAGTTTCTCGGAAACGGCTCAACCACAAGGAGTGGGGAGGGTTGTGCAAGTTTCAACGGGGACGTGGAAAGCAGTTCTTCACCAAGTTGCTGAGAGCATGGCAAAACAAAATGGAGCTGTGTGTGTTTTTAAAATGCAGTTCAACAGTCCCTCCTTTTGCCATGCAAAGGCAACAATCAGTCGTCATCCAGGTCAATGTCCATCATTTCCTGGACCTCCTTCTCGATCATCATCATGGCATTGTGATGGTGTGGATTCACTTGTTTGTGTGCCAAAGAGGTGGCACATAGCCCACACAGCGCAGGCATGCATTGAACACAGAGGCAGCAAGAGAACAATGCGGCAGCAAGGATTGCAATGAAAATCATTATCTTCCATCCCCACTGAGATACCATGCTCCAAAACCAGCCTGTCGGGGACCATGAACCCTCATCCTGATGGATGTTGGAAGCAATCTTGTGGAGCTTCTGGATTGCTTGATAGACTGTCAGTGCATTATCGGAGATGTAGATGCAACAACTTGTTTTGATCAATGTGCCGACCCCTCCAGGATCCGCCAGCACTATGTCAAGTGCCATTCTGTTCTGCAAAGTCATGAGGCGGTGTGCTTGAAGTTCAGCCGTGATGTTACTGAGAGCACCGGCAGTTGCGTTGATGGTGGCCTCTACCACCCTGGTGAGATGTCGGAGATTGCTATTATTGGCCATAGGGGTCCCAAAAGTGGAGGAACCCTTTAGCAAAGTCACCAAATTCTTGGCCAGCTGTGTCTTCAGTATCAACCACACCTCTCTTCTGGATGTGGTGTTTTGCATCGGCTGTGTAGGTGGGGGGGAGCAACCAAGCAATGTAACAGAAGCCTGCCCAGGACTTGGGTAGCCAGGTGTAGGCCTTGTTCCCACACACAAAGTACGTATTTAGTGAGGAAACCAGAGCTGGGAGAGTCGAACCATTGAGCTGGAGTGTGTAGGCACAGTCACTTTCTCCCACCCATACTCTTCCACTGCTCTTCATGCAGTATTTTCCAGGATGTGGGAAGACAGGGAGATCTCTGATAGGTGGCAGTCTTTTCTTTCCCCCACCATTGTAAATGTTTGATGGATAGAAGGACCCATGATTGTTCTCATATTCGTTCTTTTTTGCTAAATCTTTATCCATGCTTGGCCACTCTGCAGCCATGATGTGGCGGAAGGCTTGTCTGCTACTGATCTTCCCCAGGGATCGTGTGGATGTGTCACCTGAATAGAATGCATCAAAGAACACAGTGTACCAGCCGTAGGCCGAGCCAGCTCGAGAAAATGGAGCAGGAATCTGGGACATCCCAGTGCTTGCAGTATGGGGGAGCAACCCACATACCGACATACCCAACAGCTTGTTGTGTTCACCACAAGCTGGTGCTGGTGTAACATTTGAATGAAAGTATTGTTAAAGAAACCTGTCTTTCTGTTTTTCTCATGGGTGGGTAATGACACATGCTGATGAGGCAATTCTGTAGAGGCAGGAGGCTCAGGTGCTGCAAGGGCAGCGTGTATTACCTATCCGAGGCAGGCCAGTCCCAGTGAGATAGTCATTAGTATGATTAGACAGATCGAGTACCGGCCACGTATTCTTTTCATGAACTCTACTTTCTTTATTTCTTTCTTTTTCAAGCTTTCAGTGTTCATTTTGTTCATCGTCTGCTTCACTTGGTCTTCCCTAGTTGCTGCCTGTGATTGGTGGTTCCTTCACCGGTCAGTGATTCCGTCGGCCCTATTGGCACGTTCTGGTCCGCTGTACCGGCTCCAGTCAAAAGAGAAAAATAAAAATACGCCGGTGTATCACAGCCCTGCAGCGATTTGTCGGGCCATGTCAAGCAGAGGGCAGAGACCTTTGTCTCTTCTGTCCTTTTTTCTGGGTCGGAGGTTGTATCGGGTGGACCTGGGCGTTGTCTGATCCGGAAACAAAGGCTCTGGCTGTTGAGTGTCCCGCAACCTCAGACGCGGAGGAACGGCAGATTGCAGGATGTCGTCGTCCTCTCGTTCAGATGAAGGCCAGGAAATGTTGGCGTCACTGAAGGGTGCAAAGCGCTGGACATTTTTGCATTTGTCGTCTCCCAGGCCTTCCTTGACCCACCATTCGTATGGTAGAGGTAGAGGCACCTTCTTGCAATGCACTCCGTGGACCCAGTTTTTTCTTCCTGCCACCTTCACTGCAGACCTGGTCGCCAGCAACACTTGCTGGGGCGGTTTCCACCTCGGCTCCAAGTTCTTTGTTCTCTGGAAGTACGGATGCAAACCCAGTCCCCAAGTTGGATGGTGTGACCAGGGCCCTCTGGTTTGGGTGGCAGGATATCTTGTACCTGACGATGAATGAGACGTAAGTTAGTGTAAATAATCAATCAACAACGGGTATTTAATGTCAGAGTACTTCTTGGGGCTGGGTACTCCCTAAATATTTGCTGGACGACCAAACACTATTTCGTACGGAGACAGTCCGGTACGGGAATGTGCCGTGGCTCTAGTTGATAGGAGGGTAAGGGGCAGGGCGTCCGGCCAAGACAGTCCTGTGTCAGCCTGGATCTTTGCTATTTTTTATTTCAGTGTTCCATTGTGGCGCTCAACCAAACCTGCTGACTCTGGGGTGATTGGCGGCATAGAATTTCTGTCTGATCCCCATCCCTATACACACTTTCTTTATTATTTCTCCTGTAAAGTGGCTTCCGTTGTCACTCCAGATAATTCTGTGCATCCCTAATCTGGAAAAAATTCCTTCAACAATATTTTGGCAGTGCTTATAGCAGTGTTGTCCTTAAGATGGTAGGCTTCGATCTACTTACTAAAGGCACACACAACTACCAGGACGTATCGAAGATTATTGCATCTTTCCATCTGTATGTAATCTATTTGGAGTACTTCGAAGGGGTAAGATGGGGGTGCAAAATTCCCAGCAGGTGTCGGTGTGCCTTTTCCGGGGTTATGCATCAAACAAATCATGCAAAGCCTGTCTAACCTCTCAGCATATTTTGGGATGTGTTTGTTTTGCCATACTGGAGCTAGAAATTTGCAAATGCCTTTTGCACTAATGTGAGCTGGGCCATGGGCCATAGTGACCACTGGCAAAACATAGGCATCCGGTAACAACCATCGCTATTGTTCAGACAGATCCGTCCAACAGCCATTCTCATTTAATAGGCCTGTTTGCTCTTCCCAGAGAGCCTTTTCCTCTCTAGTTGCTTCTGCCTGTATTTCCTTCACATTCTCAATAGTGTCCTCGTGCATCCCATTCTCCGGTACCCAGTTCGAGGGGCCAGCTACATACATACGGGCAGAGACATCTTTAGCTGTCGCCTTTGCCGTCTGGTCAGCAAATGCATTACCCCTTCCTATGTCATCGGTAACTTTCTTGTGGGCGCTACATTTGATCACAGCTATCTTTGAAGGAAGAGTTAATGCTTCCAACAGCCTGCTGACCAGATGACCATGTTGTATCTTAGTACCGTGAGAAGTAAAGTAACCCCTCTCAGCCCATAGTCGCCCAAAATTATGGGCCACGCCAAAGGCGTACTGGCTGTCAGTGTAGATGTTGACGGCCATCCCTGTACTTAGTTCACAAGCTCTGATTAGTGCCACTACCTCAGCAGCCTGGGCTGATTGGTAAGGTATTCTCTCACTCTCTACTACTGTCTGTAACGTGGTGATGGCGTAGGCAGCAGTTCTACTGCCATCAGGAAGTTTCCATGAATCCTTGCGAAACCGAAGCACGCGAGGACAGAAAGCTCTGGAACTGAGCCCGGTGAAGGAGACGATACTGCTCCGAGGTGCAGCGTTTTAACCAAAATATTCAGAAATAGATATAACCCGCCCACCGAGACCTCCGCATAGAATGCAGCCTGCTCCAATTTACAAGTCAGGCTGCAGCCCGAATTTATCAAGCAAATCAATAACACTGCAAAGCAATTTGGTCCTGGATACACCTTGTCTGCCGTCGGGCGAAACCATATTCCCATTTCAGCTTGAATTCAAAGAGCTTGATGTCCTGATGAGAACTCCCAAGCCACTGAGAGTTCGAAACGCGTAGACTATTAGTGCCAACTATTAGTGCCATTAAAGCAGAAGGATTGATCTTGAATTTTTTCAACAAAAACTTTATTTAAGAAAAGTGACTTTTGATGGCGTACTGTGAAGATTGTAATTCCAGTGTATATATATGATATGTGGATGGCTGTGTTTGTATGAGAGGGTATGACTGCATTTGAATGAATGAATATTGTATATATGTAAACTTGCCTAAATGTTTTTTGTATTTGTGTTAATTTGTATAGGAGGTCTTGTACTTTGTGTTAAAGTGGTGAAATAATAACCAAACTACCTTTTTTTTTTTTGAAACCTTTATTGATGACCAAAGTGATAGGTAGTACACAGCTTCACGCCTACAACCTGCAATTGCAGGCCGGCAGCTACATAGAATGGGGCCCAGAGCAGGCCATAAGTAAAAAGGGGCACAACATTAGTACTTAAACACAGCATGCCGCCTACAACCCACTGGGCCGGTCGTGATGGAAATGTGGCCTATTCAGGTAGTACAGATATCATATCTACCGGCCGAAGCACATTGTATACCAGCAAAAAGCAATTGAGGCTTCTTTTTCAAATTTTTTTTTTTTGTGAAAGAGAAAACCAGAAATCAAACACAACTGGGGACCGACCTTCCCATGATATACCACCATACAGTGTATGTGGATCAGAGGATCCGAGGGTGAGGAGCCTTAATGCAACATGAAGAAATAGGAGGAGCAACCTCCATCAAGGCCAGAAGGCTCTGCACCAACTAAATACTTCTGGCTGGCATGGTAAGGGCAAAGAGGGAAGAGGGGGATAAGGGGGGGGGGAAGGGGGGGCAGGGGGCAGGGAGGGGGGGGGGGAGATTCAAAACCGACCCAGTGAGGTCAATAATGTGCAAAGGGCTTGTATGTGGTGCTACATGTAACATGTTGCTAACGTGAGTGCGCAGTCAGGTGCAAGGTATGCATCGCGGACCAGCCCAAAGCCGGGCATCAGGAACTGCCAGGATATAGAGGAGTCTGTCTACCGGTACAGGAGGACGATAAGAGAGCAGAAGGGGAGGACAGCATGTAAGGGTATGGATTTAAGTGTCAGGATGCTCCTCACTCTGTTGACGGAGGAGATAGGCAGACAGGGGACACCAGATATCTTTGGGACGTGACTTATGTGGTAAGAGTTCGGCATAGTTATGGAGGTGATCTTGCCAAGTTGACATAATGTCGAGCCAGGTTTTGAATTTTGGAGCACGTCCTCTACCCCATCTACAGGCTACATGGCGTTTGGCTAATAAAAGGCCCATTGAAATAAACTTTCTATGTGATTTCAGTGCAAAGACCGATTGACCTAACAGGGCCGACCTAGGACAGGGATCAATAGCAACTCCAACCATATCCGAAAGGGCACGAAAAATGGCTTGCCAGTATGCCGCGACGGAGGGGCATGTCCACGCCAGGTGGAAGAAATCGGCACCCTCCACCCCGCATCTAAGGCAATGGTCAGTGTCACGGAGGCCAAGCCGAAACAGTTTGGAAGGGGTAAAGTAAATGCGATGCAAGAATTTAAAATGTATCAATCGGAGCCGGGTATTACCGGTAACTGCATTAGTGTGCGAGCAGCTCTCTTCCCATTGATCATCTGACAGTGGGGAGCCAAGGTCATTGTCCCATGCACTGCGGACTTTGAGTGGAGGCGGCGTTGGGGACGGCTGGGCATGCTTGTACAGCATGGACACCACGTGTTTGGGGTTGTCCGTTTGTAAGAGCGAGCGCAGAGAGACCAGTGTGTCTGGCTCGTCAGGAAAATTCGGAGTGACTGCCTTAACGTTCTGTCTCAGCCGGACATAGAGAAACGTGTCCATGACCGAGGCAGTGTTCTCTCCGAAGAATTGCGCCGATGTTCGGAACTGCCCCTGGAGGTATAAATCACCCCACGTGTGAATTGCCAGTTTCAGGAGTAGTTTACGGCCAATCTCCTCACAGGCGACCCGTAATCTAGGGTCATGTGCTAGAGGCATGCATGGTGAGTACAAAAACTCAACCTCCATGTGAACCGCAATTCGCCTCCACGCTTGTACCGTGCAGTCAACTGTGGTAGGGTCTCGGTCCGAGACATTTGGCGTAGTATAGAGATAGCCCGACGGTTGCACCGGGCGCATGTATCCATCCTCCACTGCTAAATGGGCCATGAATGGGGGAGGATGCAGCCAGTACGCGGCGAAGTGGCCCTGGGCACAGTCGTAATAACGTTGGAAGTTAGGAACGTCGAACCCACCCTGGTGATAAGGTAACATGAGCGTCTTCAGACTTATCCTGGCCTGTTTACCCCCCCAAATAAGCCTCGACAATTGGGAATTGAGGGCGCGGAAGAAATGGGAACCAGGATTGTATGGTATGTTAATAAAGAGGTAGAGCAATTTGGGGAGGACCACCATCTTTATAAGAGAGACGCGTCCTGCTATTGAAAGTGGGAGATGGATCCACTTAGTGATTGTATCAGTAAGTTTGTCCAGCGCGGTACCATAGTTAGCCCTGATGAGGGTCTCGCGATTCCCGGAAACCACCACTCCGAGATATTTTAGGTCATCCGTTTCCCAAATCAAGGGATAGTCCAGGGGAAATTGCGTGGTCTTATCCGTTAAGGGGAATAGAGCCGACTTCGACCAATTAATTTGTATTCCTGAAATCGCACCGAATTTGGTGACTTCGCGTAGTATGGGGTTAAGGTTTTCCTGCGGTTTATTTATATATAGGGTCATGTCGTCAGCATATAGAGCTATTAAGAGCTGACGCTCCGGATAAATAAGGGAACAATGGTTATGGTGCTGACGAAGTTTGGCTGCCAGCGGCTCGATGGCAATCGCAAAGAGGGCTGGGGAAAGGTGGCAGCCTTGTCTGGTGCCCCTATGTATGTTAAACGGAGCCGACCTGGCCCCATTGAGTAAGACTGAGGCACTAGGGTGGCTGTATAATAACTTTATCCAATCGAGGAAGCTGAAGGGGATCCCCATGCGTTCAAGGAGGGCCAGCAGATAATCCCACTCAAGGGAATCGAACGCTTTTGTGGCGTCGAGGAACACTGCCGCAGCTTCGGACTTGGGGTTAATGTCTTGCAGTACCGCCTGAAGGGTGCAAAGGTTATGTGAGGTCGCCCTATTGGGGACAAAACCCGCCTGGTCGACCAAACTACCTTTTGAGAAATATAAATCTAAAATAAAAAAGAGATTTAATCAGACAAAACTTGTCAACGAACCATAGTGTGCAATTCGTATGGTTTATGGTTATTTAGTTAAATAGAGATACAGTATTGGCATTCTTTTTGTTTATTATCAGGAAGTTTGAAGCAAGAACCATTCACGTACAGGGTACCATCAGGGTCAGTTAGGGGTGTGTCAGTTAAATCCACACGGCCTTTAGTTTCTTCCTCCGTACGGAGGACACAATCATGTGGATCAGGACTAGTGTCATCATTAACAAAGGGTAGCAATGTGGCTGGATTGAGCGTAGTGCAGCGGCGGATGGTGATATGACTGGCTAAGAGAGTCAATTTATATCCGGACAAACGTGCACTAGTAAGGGGTTGTGTTTTTGTCCTATTTAATAAAGTGTCAACTGCGTGAGGAACCATAACTGTAAGTGCAGTGTCAAGGACCAGGCCAGCAGATTGGCGAATGGATACGGCAGCTGCAGCTGCTGCTCTGAAGCAACTGGGTAGTGCACGGGCTACGGGATCTAGAACTGCTGAAAAATATGCACAGGGGCGTTGTCTGTCACCAAAACACTGTGTTAGCACTGACAATGCGCAACCATTATGCTCGTGTACAAAAAGGGTGAAGGGTTTCTGATAATTAGGGGTGCCTAGCACTGGGGCCGAACACAAGGCTGTTTTCAGTTCTTCAAATGTATGCTGGCACTCATTTGTCCAAGGGAGTGGGTGGGGAACATCTTTAAGTGTGAGGCTCAATAAAGGTTTAATGAGTAAAGAAAAATTGGGTATCCACTGGCGGCAGTAGGAGGTGATACCACTAAAAGCATGTACATCTTTTTGCTTTTTTGGTGGGGACATCTTACTGATTGTTTGTATTCGTTCAGGGGTGAGGCGGCGTCCCTCCTTCGACAGGAGATGACCTAAGTAGGTCACCTCATGTCGACAATATTGGAGTTTGGAGAGGGAAACTTTGTGATTGAACTGTGCCAGATGCAGGAGCAATTTCATTGTAGCTTCTTTACATAATGCCTCGGTATCTGCCGCTATAAGCAAATCATCAATGTACTGAGTAGTGCAGTACCTTGGGGTAGACTCAGGGAATCAAGTTGGCCCTTGAGGGCCTGACTGTAAATTGAAGGGCTCTCTGTATATCCTTGTGGAGCTCTGCAGAACCGGAAACTCCGTCCTGCCAATGAGAATCTAAAAAGATTCCTACTTTGTTCATCAACGGGTATACTAAAGAAGGCATTTTTTAAGTCAATGACAGAGAAAAAACATGCAGTCGGGGGAACCATAGTAAGTAGGGTGGTGATATCTGGGACCACAGGAAACTGGGGGAATACTATTTTGTTTATCTTGCGTAAATCAATGACAAAACAGTAAACAGGGAGCTTAGAAGGATCGGTGCATTTTAGGACAGGCAAAATTGGGCTATTGCCCACATTTCATCTTGTCTCTTCAACCACACCCTTGTCAACAAGTTCAGAAATGATCTGTAGTAATGCCCTTTCCCCTTCTTTGGGTATTTTGTATTGGGGAAGTCAGGGAGGGTGAGCATTTTCCTTCAGGGTAACAGAAAAACGGGGTATGGACAAAAGGCCAACATCAGTATCACCTTGGGCCCAGAGAGCAGGAGGGACAGTCTGAAGTTCCCGGGGAATGGGATCTGGGGAGGCCAAATATACTGGGTGTGTGGTAGGGGGACCCATGGTGATGTAAACCCCATCAGAAGAACAGTATATTGTTGCATGTAATCTTTTCAATAGATCTAAACCCAACAAATTTTCACCACATGTGGAAGTCAAAACCAAAGGGGAATCAATTGTGTAGGGTCCTATCGTTAGTTCCAGTGGTTTCAAAATGGGGCTAGATACTGGGGTGCCAGAAAACCTTACAGAAATGTTGTTTGCGCCAGACAAGGGGACCCAGGGACTTTGGACCTAGCAATAGAACTTTTTGTTGCACCTGTGTCGACCAAGATCTTTTCTGTGGAGCCCAGTGTTGTAACATGAACATACGGCCCCTTTTGGTTAACAGGAATAGGTACGGGTCCCTTCTCTTGTCCTTGGCAATCCTAGTGGGACATGAACCCCGTCCCTTCTTTAGGCTCATAATCCTCAGTGAAATAATTGCGGTCCTCATAATTAGCAGTGTCAAATCTATTCTCTTGCATAAGGGGGCGCCTGTCCTGTAACTGTGTTCTAGGTCCGCCTCGCCCTCGTCCTCTCTGGGGACATTGTCCTGTGAAGCGGTCAGTGGGGGCAGAGTTGTTCTGGGCCAACAATGGACACTTGTTGTGCCAATGACTCTCCTGGCGACAATAAGCGCACTGGTTGGGTACCAGCGGTGGGCGAGGAGTCACAGGGGCAGGTCTCTGAGCTATTAGTTGAAACTTAGGGGCACCTCTATTTTGGGTCTGGGTCGGGTATGCTTGTTGGAGTAACATCTTTGTCTTTAAGTCTTTAGTCTTTTTATCCGTCCTATCTCGCTCTTCATTCTCCCTATTCTCATAGTACTGGGTCATTGTCAAAATACCGGACAGGGTGGAGATGGCCATGCACTTTCTGACATTTTTAGTTTAGTTCCAAGCTCTGGTAACAGATTGGACACAAATGTATTCACAAACAGTCGCTGTCCCCCTTCTAAGGTCATGTCCTGTCCACTATAGTCGGTGAATGTGCTTTCGAATCGCGTGAAAAAGTCAGAGACACTTTCATCTTTCTTCTGCTTGCAAGCAGCTAATCTGTCCCAATTGATACAGTGAGGTGTCAACATCTTTCTCATGGCAGTTAGTATCTGGGTCGGAAGGGCTAAGATCATGGGATCGGGTTTCTCACCACCAGTTCGAGCTCTGTCAGCTTCCTCAAATTCCTTCCATGTATGGCCAAATTCTGTCTGATCATTATGGCGTATTTTGGACCATACTTCAGTCGGTACTACTTGTCCCATTAACATGTCTATATCTGCTAAAGTCATCACGGAAGATTGGAGTGTCTGAGTCAATTCCTTATAATAACCTGCTGGATTTTTACGCGGGTCAGGCAATTGGTTTTTAAGTTGGAGGACGTCAGACCATTTCCAAGGGACATGGACCCACATCTGCCTAAAACCTTCAGGTATTTCAGGGTTGCCATCTGCGCCAGCAACGTGGTCTCTCCAAACAGGCTGTACCTTCCTCATTGGAAAACCCTTATTTAACATAACACCAGATAAGGAGTCTCTATAGGCTACTAATGGGATTAGATCGCATAATAGTGCTGGGCCCTGAATGTCCCCTTTTTCAACCTTATGGCGAAGGTCAGGCAGACCTGGGGGTGGACCTGATTCAACAAAATCCTCCCACATTTGGATCAGTATGTCACACATTTCACAAAAAATGTCAATCTGTTGAATGCGTGTCCACTGATCCATTGTCATCCATATATCCTGAGCGGTGTACATAGTGTTATTTTCCATCCACACACAAGCTTGTTGACTCATAGGGAGTTGTTCCTGTGTACTACCTATCAGTCTGCGCAAGGTGCGTCGTCTGGGAGTGGGAGGTCCATGCGGAGTTGCAGAAGGGATATAATCATGGACCACTGACCATGCATTCGCTAATAGTCCTGCACTGGGGGAAGTGTCGGATGACTGTCAACAAGAAATGGGTTGGTTGCAACGGGAGTCGAAGGCATATTAGGTTGGACAAGTAAGGAACCAGTGGAAGGTGCAACAAGAGGAAAAGAAGGGTGGACTTGCATTGGTACAATGGCCTGAACAGTCGGGGCGTTGTGAACAAGTGGCTGAGGAATTGGACAAACCAGGGCATGGGCAGGGGCAGCA
Organism: Lissotriton vulgaris; assembly: GCF_964263255.1. Classification (NCBI taxonomy): domain Eukaryota; kingdom Metazoa; phylum Chordata; class Amphibia; order Caudata; family Salamandridae; genus Lissotriton; species Lissotriton vulgaris. The sequence goes on from NW_028255144.1 coordinate 494,503, forward strand.
ACCGGAGCAGTAGCGGGGTCAATTGGCCGGGATTAAGGGTCGGATACATGGCGGGAGTATAGGGTGGAGGGGTGTTCATCATGGAGGACATGAGAGGGTCATCCTTCTTGTCCCGGGCCTTTTCGGGGACCTTCTTTGTAACGTAACATCCATCTATCTGCATTCTATTTAATCTATCATGTATTACTATACCCTCTTCTATTCTCTGATTATCATGACTGGGCTTTCTGAATCACACTCATACGCATTACTTTAGCTTCGTTCTTTTCGAGTTTGATTTAGTTCTGTTTGGACTCCTTGCGCCAATGTAGTGGCGCGCCTCCCTTAGAATTCGATCACGGACCCCTCATGACCACCAGGCTCGATGACGACCACCGAAGATGCCCCACGTTGGGCGCCAAATTGTAGAACCGGCTTTTTGGAGACCTCTCCCCCACTAGGAGTGTCAAAGCCAGTGGTGCAGGGCACACCTTAGAATCTACGGGTTCTCCTTGTTCAAGTCATACATTACCAAAGAGACCAGGACAACCAGCCGTGGAGGGAAGTAAGTTATTTATTAGCTCGAGCTAAGGACAGAGGTCCCAGAATGGTACAAAGACAATTCTACGGAGACTTCTGCTTCAATCCGCAGCACACACATACTTATAACGCTTGCCACGCCCATTTACACAATACACAATTCCACATTTTGCTTAGTTCCTCATTTGACAAGTTCTTCGTCAGTCTTGTGGTGCAATCGTGGCCAGGGGACATCTGTCTCTTATTGCACAATGTCCACAGCCTCGTGCTCCCTTGCTCAATGGTGTGGTCACAGGGTGCAGCCTCGTGCTTCCTTGATCCGATGTTGTGGTCACGGGACACAGCCTCGTGCTTCTTTGACCAGATGGCGTGGTCACAGGGCACAGGAGTTGTGACAGGCTGAGTTACCAACGGTGGACAGGATGTAGCTGAGTCTTTGACACAACTGGGAGGGGGGATGAGGCCACAGGCAGCTTCTCGGAATCGGCTCAACCACAAGGAGCGGGGAGGGTTGTGCAAGTTTCAACGGGGACGTGGAAAGCAGTTCTTCACCAAGTTGCCTTGAGCATGGCAACACAAAATGGAGTTGTGTGTGTTTTTAAAATGCAGTTTAACAGTGCTGCAACATTGCTCTTTTCCTGATGCTTCCCTGTCTTGGGTATGCTTGACCTTGTGGACTAATATGCGCACAAAACATTCTGCCTACTTATAATGGTTTTAGGTGCAGGACCCTACATTCACCCCTTGCAATCTTGTTCAATAAAATAAAAGTTGCTGATACTTATGACAGAGTTGCTATTTTTGTACCTGTCCCTGTCTCTTAAATTGTGTTCCCCTTGGACCTGTTCATTATTTTGGGATCTGATGGCTTTTTGGGTGATCTGCTCCTAATTCTAACTGAATCTTTGATGGGGTTTGTTTGCTCCTATCCTTTTTCTTTTGGTGTTCCATCACTTTTATAAATTTAAGCTGGAGTATGGCAGTCAGGTTTCTAATGTATATTTTCCAATGGAAGTGTAGATTTGTGATTTCTGATTGATACTTCTTGCAAATTCCTTGCCTAATGAATATCTTCCAGGTCCCAGATTGGATCTGGAAATTCCCCTTCAACCACCCTCCCTAGCAATAGCTCTTCAGCTCCTTCATGTGGCACCATGCAGCTTCCTACATGACTTCCCTTGCTCAGGATGTGAAGATGTCAGAGTTTTTAAGGAACCATCCATTATGCTGACCTGCATGTAGGGCAGCAGTGAAGGACCTCAACGTCTGTTTGTTTTCGGCAAGATTCTGGGCAGTGCCCTAGCTGTAATTCAGGGTATTCTTTTCGGCTTCCACAGTTCATCTCCAGGTGCTCTTTGGCCTGCCCCTCTTCCGTTTGGCTTCTCAGGTCCTGAGGAGAGCTGTTCTTGTGATGGAGTCTTGTTTTTTTCTCATGGTGTGTCCTATCCATTCCCACCTTTTTTTGCATAATGATATTGTTCATGCTCTCTTGCTTGCATTTGGTGAGCAGTTCCAGGTTGGATATGACTCACGGACAGAAAATGTGCAAGATTCTTCTCAGGTTACTAGTGTGGAAGTCTGACAGTTTGGTGATATTGCTTCATCATCCGCCAGCATTCTGATCTGTGCAAGTGTGGATAGAACATAGTCCTTTTAAAATCTCTAAATGGTGTTGGTGCTGTACTGAGATGATTTCCCCACTTTGTAAATGTAAATGTAAATGTACATGTATTTATATAGCGCAATTCGCCCACATCGCAGGCATCTATGCGCTTGCTTAGGGAACCCGTCCTGGTATTCCCCTGTGAGATACCCCGGCAGGGTATCCACAAGGTGAAAGCCAGGCATCCCGCCGCGAGGGGCCGTTGTGGAGATTAAGCAAGCTATTGCCCAGAGTCGCAGAGTGTGAACCCGTGAGTTGAGTAGGCACCGGAGTGAGAATTATCGAGTCCGTGGAATTATTGAGCCCAACCCCCGTCGGGGCGGGAATTGAACCCTGGTCCAGGGCCGATCTCAGCTTCCGGGTCTGCCGCCTCTAACCCCTGAGCCACACTTCTCCTGAAGGCATTCCTAGCCTTGTTTAGTCTGCTCTTGATGTAGCAGCCTGTCCCTCAATCATGTCTGATAGTACTGCCCAGGTAAATGAGTTCTCCGGTTATGGATAGGTCCTCTCCATCCGCTTTGAATGGTGAAGGGTTTTGGATGTTTAGCAGCATGACTTCTGATTTCTTCATGTTGCTCTTCAGGCCCACTTGCTGTGCATAGATGTTGAGGGGAGATATATATATATATATATATTCCAAGTTTACCCATCCGGATAAGAAGCACTCTAACAAAAGCGTGCAGAAAGCATTTTATTGGTATGGTCACAGATCCGCTTTTCAATAGTCTTATGAGACAGCCGCCCCGTTATTGCCTGACGTATTTCATCATTAGACTTCTTCAGAGGCTGACGGAGATGGTGCATGCTCCGAACTGCCTCCCTTTTGAATGCATTTGCACGCTCTAGATTTGGGCGGTTACATCAATGCAAAGCATTGTGGGAGATGTAGTCTCAGTACTTAGTCCTCCTATATGGATGCGCTGGATTTTCTGTCAAAGTTCATTTAAAAACCCTGAATTGGCCTCAATCAGCAGACTGTCACCTAAATCCTTCACCTTGGCTCCACAGTAAAGCTCCTTAGTTACCAGAGCCTCGTGGCCCCTCTCCATCTTTGGGTCGGGTGGTGCGTTCTCGACAGCAGGGCTGCTGCCGTAGTATGCAAAATATATATATCTGTCTGTCTGTCTGTCTGTCTGTCTGCCTGTCTGCCTGTCTCATCTGCGTAGTCAAGGTCCTCCAGTGTAAAAAATAAGGTCCTCTGGCTTGGTCTTCAGGTGTGCGTTGCATCACCACATTGATGACTAGGTTGAAGAGCAACTCTGACATCACACATCACTGCTGTCTCACACTGGTCTTGACTTTGAAGCTATACTCATGAAGCTATACTCACTATCTTGTACAATTATAATAGAAGCTCTTGATGAGGAGAACTCTCTGATATGGTGTGCCATAAGCTCTCAGTATACGTCACAGGCTGTCACGGTTAATACTGTCAAAGGCTTTAATAAAGTTGATGCATAGTTGTCTCGGCCACTCCATACTCATCTCTATGATGTGGTGTAGAGTATGGATCTTCTCAACACACCCTCTGCCTTGCAGAATCTAGCCTTTTCTTTTCATAACTGCTTATCCATAGCATCAGCATTGTGCTGTATAATGATTTTTGCCGGGATTTTACTCTGGATTGGCAGAAGTACGATTCCATGCCAATTGTTACAATTGGATAATGCTCCCTTCTTTGGAAACTTGACGATGACGCCTTGGCTCGTTCCATGTAGTACTCTCTTTCCCTCCCAAAGTGATGGAAAGAGTAGTTGGAGGATATTGGCTGATGTTTCAGGGCCTGCCTTGAACATTTCTGCATTTAGGTTATCTTGGCCAAGAGCTTTTTTGTTTTTAAGAGAATGGATAGCAGTGACAAATTCTTCTTTCTGTGGTGGGGCAGTGTTCACATCCTAGTCTGTCTCTGCTTCTTGGACGTGCACTTCACTTGTTGGTACTGGTCTGTTTAAGACTTCTTCAAAGTGCTCAGCCCAGTGTGCTTCCTGCTTTTTGTCTGTTGAGAGTAGCCTACCTTACTTGTCCCTGGTAGGGGTGTTGTATGTTGCTCAAGATTTAAAACTGACTATCTTTATCATCTTAAAGGCTGTCCCATTCTCTTAAACTGGCTGGTTCCACTGCTTGACTGGTGAGGTTATACATGTACGCCCGTTTGTCTGCTCTTGTCATTCTTTTTCACTGCTCTGTGTTCGTCTCTGTACTGTTGCTTGTACCTTTCCTGTGCCTCTCAGATTTGGCCTCCATAAGTTTAATTTTTGCTACCCTCATGCCTTTAATAGCTTGCAATGTGTCTTGTCTTATCCATTATTCCCTCGTCCTTCTCTTGGTTTCCAGGCATGTTTCATTGCTCTTCACATACACTGAAAAGTCCTGCTCCCATTTCTCACTGACTGCATCTGCAGTTGATCCAGACTGATCTTCAGTGTCTGCCAAGAGTTGAAACCTGTTTCTGGTTTGTAAGATGAATGTATTCTCAGCCGCGAAGTCCTATAATTTTTCCAGTTCGAAGAGATATCACCTTGATGTCTTGGGTTCTGTTTTTCTGAGATTCAGCAGACTCTAGATGTTGATCGCTGCTGCCATTTAATCCCCTCCTCACTCTGACTTCTTATAGTGGAGTCACTTATCATCAGGTGGTCAATCTGGTTTCTGTCTCTGCCACTGGGTGTGCACCAAGTTAGTCTGTGAATATCACAGTGGGGAAAGAGTCCCTCATAAGCCCAATTAATGTGTGCCACAAAGTTCCAACAGTCTTTCTTTATTGTCATTTATTGTTCCACAACCTTCCTTTCTCATCACTCTGTCATGGTTTGTATTGTCCTTTCCCACTTCAGCATTCAAGTCTCCCATCACAATCTTCAGGTTGTGGTTTGGCACAGCTTCAAGTTCAACTTGCATCTGTTCGTAGAGTATGTCCTTGGCTCATTTGTCCTCTGCATCATTTGTTGGAGTATTGCACTGGATAATGGTGGTGTTAATGTGTATGCCTTTTAACCTGGCTGTCATGAGTATGCTATTGACTGGCTTCCACTCACTTAGACATTTCTCTGTCCCCTTGCTCAGGATGGTGGCTACTTATTTATGATGCTGGTCATCGTCACCTTCCTGAGTACAGTACTGTTTCTCCTGTGGTAATTTTTATTCTGCCATATACGGTCCACCTACTTTGCTGACCTCCAGGATGTGTAGGTTGTAGCAGCTCATCGCAAATGTAACTTGAGCCAGCTTTCCTGTTTCATATATAGTCCGTACCTTGCAGAGTTTTATTCTGGTCTTGCACCTGGCACTCTTCTGTCATCCTATCAATAGTTTCCTTGCAGCTTTGACTACTGTCTGTTACACATATCTCATGCAGAGACTCCGGAAGTCCCATGTGCCCAGTTGATTTAGTGGTTCTTGCTGCTGTTTCTGTAACAAATGCCTTTTATGAGGCAAGGTTGTTAGCCTTGCATCCAACCCCCAACCTGGAGGACCAGTGCATCGTGCTTCCTCTGGGCTCTAATCTTTGACCTGTCTGGCGAGGGGCAACCTTCCAAGGAGACTAAGCTCCCACCAGCATAGCTCTCCAGGTCACTGAGACAACCAAGCCCCACAACCACATTAAGGTGGCAATTCTCCAAGGAATTCTCTAAAGATTGTGAAATATAAATCCTGTCACAGATGTCATAGGAAGACGGCTTTGTGATCCTGGCCTGTGACTTACATTCATTGATGCATCAGGGAGCAGGAGGCCAAGTTTGTTTGGCCAAAGACTTCAGTCATACCCCCAATTATTCCCCTTAAGATAAGTCTCCCAACTGGAACGTTCTCCCAAGAGGTTTTCCCAAAATTGCCCAAAAACCTACTTAGGAAGGAGACATCCGGAGCTTTTCTGAGCAAGTGGTCCTACTAGGCAGGGGTGGATGTAAAGTACCCACTCACATTAACAGCAACAACACCAGTCCCCACCATCTTCTACTCTAAAGCTTCTAAACCTTTTGTATCCCATCCCCTGTATTCCACCAATGTCTGATAGAAGTGAGGGTCTTCTTTTTTCTACCAATTGGGGAAGTATCACAACAGATCACTGACCACTAAAAGGCTACAACTTACCTTTTCTGTCCTCCCCTCTGGCCCTCACTCCTTTCACCAGGATGTGCTCTCCGGTTCAATCCTTGATTTTTGAGGGGGAAGCTGAACAAAGGGGCCAGAGACGTTGTGCCCATTCAGGAAAGGGGCAAAAAATGTTGCTCCCTTTTACTTCTTAGTCCTCAAGAAGGATGCAGGTTTCTCCCCATTATGGCAATTAACCTCTTGATTTGGCAAGACGAGTTCAAGATGGTGTCCTCCAGCGCGGGGCCTTTGGCTGTCCGTGTAGGGGATTGATAGTATTCCTGGTCTTCTAGGACACCTGGTTTCACCTGCCAATCCTCCCTCTTTACAGACACTACCTGCAGTTTAACATAAGGTCTCAGAATTTCAATTCACTTTTCTGTCATTTGGGGCTGATGACTGCTCCATGAGTTTTCACCAAGGTGATGGCTATGGTGAAGACTTCATTGGAGAAGTCAGGAGTCCATGTATTCCCGGACTTGGATGACTGGTTAGTGGAAGAGCGGCGGTAGACACAACCTACATGAAGGGCTTTCCTACTTACCAGAGGATCGCAAATATTTGTGATTTAATTCTAATGTTTCTGGTTTAGACAGCGATTCATGGTCTGCAAATCCTGTGCCTGTTAAGCCCGATGACCTCAGACACCCTGTTGATATATACACCAGATGGCAAATGAGAACTCTTTTGTGGTGCCCAAGGAGGCAATAGCTCGAGCATCAAGGGGACTCTATGCTTTCAAGCAAATTTTCACATCTGCCCTGTGTGAATCTGAACAGATTAAGATGTTATGCCAGTCTAATACTGGATCATCCCTTCAGGCCTCCACTTTTGCAAGATACCGTAGTGATGGATGTCTCATTATTGAGCGCTGGAGAACTCCTCATGGCAAAATAGTAGAACAAGGCGACTTTTCTGCATCTTCATCATTAGACTTCTTCAGAGGCTGACGGAGATGGTGCATGCTCCGAACTGCCTCCCTTTTGAATGCATTTGCACGCTCTAGATTTGGGCGGTTACATCAATGCAAAGCATTGTGGGAGATGTAGTCTCAGTACTTAGTCCTCCTATATGGATGCGCTGGATTTTCTGTCAAAGTTCATTTAAAAACCCTGAATTGGCCTCAATCAGCAGACTGTCACCTAAATCCTTCACCTTGGCTCCACAGTAAAGCTCCTTAGTTACCAGAGCCTCGTGGCCCCTCTCCATCTTTGGGTCGGGTGGTGCGTTCTCGACAGCAGGGCTGCTGCCGTAGTATGCAAAATATATATATCTGTCTGTCTGTCTGTCTGTCTGTCTGCCTGTCTGCCTGTCTCATCTGCGTAGTCAAGGTCCTCCAGTGTAAAAAATAAGGTCCTCTGGCTTGGTCTTCAGGTGTGCGTTGCATCACCACATTGATGACTAGGTTGAAGAGCAACTCTGACATCACACATCACTGCTGTCTCACACTGGTCTTGACTTTGAAGCTATACTCATGAAGCTATACTCACTATCTTGTACAATTATAATAGAAGCTCTTGATGAGGAGAACTCTCTGATATGGTGTGCCATAAGCTCTCAGTATACGTCACAGGCTGTCACGGTTAATACTGTCAAAGGCTTTAATAAAGTTGATGCATAGTTGTCTCGGCCACTCCATACTCATCTCTATGATGTGGTGTAGAGTATGGATCTTCTCAACACACCCTCTGCCTTGCAGAATCTAGCCTTTTCTTTTCATAACTGCTTATCCATAGCATCAGCATTGTGCTGTATAATGATTTTTGCCGGGATTTTACTCTGGATTGGCAGAAGTACGATTCCATGCCAATTGTTACAATTGGATAATGCTCCCTTCTTTGGAAACTTGACGATGACGCCTTGGCTCGTTCCATGTAGTACTCTCTTTCCCTCCCAAAGTGATGGAAAGAGTAGTTGGAGGATATTGGCTGATGTTTCAGGGCCTGCCTTGAACATTTCTGCATTTAGGTTATCTTGGCCAAGAGCTTTTTTGTTTTTAAGAGAATGGATAGCAGTGACAAATTCTTCTTTCTGTGGTGGGGCAGTGTTCACATCCTAGTCTGTCTCTGCTTCTTGGACGTGCACTTCACTTGTTGGTACTGGTCTGTTTAAGACTTCTTCAAAGTGCTCAGCCCAGTGTGCTTCCTGCTTTTTGTCTGTTGAGAGTAGCCTACCTTACTTGTCCCTGATAGGGGTGTTGTATGTTGCTCAAGATTTAAAACTGACTATCTTTATCATCTTAAAGGCTGTCCCATTCTCTTAAACTGGCTGGTTCCACTGCTTGACTGGTGAGGTTATACATGTACGCCCGTTTGTCTGCTCTTGTCATTCTTTTTCACTGCTCTGTGTTCGTCTCTGTACTGTTGCTTGTACCTTTCCTGTGCCTCTCAGATTTGGCCTCCATAAGTTTAATTTTTGCTACCCTCATGCCTTTAATAGCTTGCAATGTGTCTTGTCTTATCCATTATTCCCTCGTCCTTCTCTTGGTTTCCAGGCATGTTTCATTGCTCTTCACATACACTGAAAAGTCCTGCTCCCATTTCTCACTGACTGCATCTGCAGTTGATCCAGACTGATCTTCAGTGTCTGCCAAGAGTTGAAACCTGTTTCTGGTTTGTAAGATGAATGTATTCTCAGCCGCGAAGTCCTATAATTTTTCCAGTTCGAAGAGATATCACCTTGATGTCTTGGGTTCTGTTTTTCTGAGATTCAGCAGACTCTAGATGTTGATCGCTGCTGCCATTTAATCCCCTCCTCACTCTGACTTCTTATAGTGGAGTCACTTATCATCAGGTGGTCAATCTGGTTTCTGTCTCTGCCACTGGGTGTGCACCAAGTTAGTCTGTGAATATCACAGTGGGGAAAGAGTCCCTCATAAGCCCAATTAATGTGTGCCACAAAGTTCCAACAGTCTTTCTTTATTGTCATTTATTGTTCCACAACCTTCCTTTCTCATCACTCTGTCATGGTTTGTATTGTCCTTTCCCACTTCAGCATTCAAGTCTCCCATCACAATCTTCAGGTTGTGGTTTGGCACAGCTTCAAGTTCAACTTGCATCTGTTCGTAGAGTATGTCCTTGGCTCATTTGTCCTCTGCATCATTTGTTGGAGTATTGCACTGGATAATGGTGGTGTTAATGTGTATGCCTTTTAACCTGGCTGTCATGAGTATGCTATTGACTGGCTTCCACTCACTTAGACATTTCTCTGTCCCCTTGCTCAGGATGGTGGCTACTTATTTATGATGCTGGTCATCGTCACCTTCCTGAGTACAGTACTGTTTCTCCTGTGGTAATTTTTATTCTGCCATATACGGTCCACCTACTTTGCTGACCTCCAGGATGTGTAGGTTGTAGCAGCTCATCGCAAATGTAACTTGAGCCAGCTTTCCTGTTTCATATATAGTCCGTACCTTGCAGAGTTTTATTCTGGTCTTGCACCTGGCACTCTTCTGTCATCCTATCAATAGTTTCCTTGCAGCTTTGACTACTGTCTGTTACACATATCTCATGCAGAGACTCCGGAAGTCCCATGTGCCCAGTTGATTTAGTGGTTCTTGCTGCTGTTTCTGTAACAAATGCCTTTTATGAGGCAAGGTTGTTAGCCTTGCATCCAACCCCCAACCTGGAGGACCAGTGCATCGTGCTTCCTCTGGGCTCTAATCTTTGACCTGTCTGGCGAGGGGCAACCTTCCAAGGAGACTAAGCTCCCACCAGCATAGCTCTCCAGGTCACTGAGACAACCAAGCCCCACAACCACATTAAGGTGGCAATTCTCCAAGGAATTCTCTAAAGATTGTGAAATATAAATCCTGTCACAGATGTCATAGGAAGACGGCTTTGTGATCCTGGCCTGTGACTTACATTCATTGATGCATCAGGGAGCAGGAGGCCAAGTTTGTTTGGCCAAAGACTTCAGTCATACCCCCAATTATTCCCCTTAAGATAAGTCTCCCAACTGGAACGTTCTCCCAAGAGGTTTTCCCAAAATTGCCCAAAAACCTACTTAGGAAGGAGACATCCGGAGCTTTTCTGAGCAAGTGGTCCTACTAGGCAGGGGTGGATGTAAAGTACCCACTCACATTAACAGCAACAACACCAGTCCCCACCATCTTCTACTCTAAAGCTTCTAAACCTTTTGTATCCCATCCCCTGTATTCCACCAATGTCTGATAGAAGTGAGGGTCTTCTTTTTTCTACCAATTGGGGAAGTATCACAACAGATCACTGACCACTAAAAGGCTACAACTTACCTTTTCTGTCCTCCCCTCTGGCCCTCACTCCTTTCACCAGGATGTGCTCTCCGGTTTAATCCTTGATTTTTGAGGGGGAAGCTGAACAAAGGGGCCAGAGACGTTGTGCCCATTCAGGAAAGGGGCAAAAAATGTTGCTCCCTTTTACTTCTTAGTCCTCAAGAAGGATGCAGGTTTCTCCCCATTATGGCAATTAACCTCTTGATTTGGCAAGACGAGTTCAAGATGGTGTCCTCCAGCGCGGGGCCTTTGGCTGTCCGTGTAGGGGATTGATAGTATTCCTGGTCTTCTAGGACACCTGGTTTCACCTGCCAATCCTCCCTCTTTACAGACACTACCTGCAGTTTAACATAAGGTCTCAGAATTTCAATTCACTTTTCTGTCATTTGGGGCTGATGACTGCTCCATGAGTTTTCACCAAGGTGATGGCTATGGTGAAGACTTCATTGGAGAAGTCAGGAGTCCATGTATTCCCGGACTTGGATGACTGGTTAGTGGAAGAGCGGCGGTAGACACAACCTACATGAAGGGCTTTCCTACTTACCAGAGGATCGCAAATATTTGTGATTTAATTCTAATGTTTCTGGTTTAGACAGCGATTCATGGTCTGCAAATCCTGTGCCTGTTAAGCCCGATGACCTCAGACACCCTGTTGATATATACACCAGATGGCAAATGAGAACTCTTTTGTGGTGCCCAAGGAGGCAATAGCTCGAGCATCAAGGGGACTCTATGCTTTCAAGCAAATTTTCACATCTGCCCTGTGTGAATCTGAACAGATTAAGATGTTATGCCAGTCTAATACTGGATCATCCCTTCAGGCCTCCACTTTTGCAAGATACCGTAGTGATGGATGTCTCATTATTGAGCGCTGGAGAACTCCTCATGGCAAAATAGTAGAACAAGGCGACTTTTCTGCATCGGAGCTCCATCTAAACTTAAATATGTTTGAGCTGTGAGCAGTCCATCCTGCCTTCAAAGCTTCCCTCCATTCCATTTAAGGTCTGTCAGACAACCCCACAACCATCAATCATGATAACACACAGGGTGGTGTGAGGTCATGGGCGGTGTGTTTGGAGGCAATTCAGCTGTGGAGATGGGCCTAAGAACAGGGCACCCTCAATGCAAGCAGGTTTTCTGAGTCCCCTTCTCCTTGGAGTACCTCTAGTTGGAATTTCATCTAAAGGGGAAAGGAAACATTTTTCCCCAATTGTAGTGCCCATGCATGATTCTTTTACCACAGGACAGCGCAGAAAGTGTACTTGGCTTTGTGCCATACACTTCTATGAGAATAGTTTCCCAGGTAATGCTTTCAAGTTTGACTTATTGTGGGACCTGTTGACACAGGACCCACCAATTCTACTTCGGTCCAGAGAGCTTTAGAAGTTGTGGAGTATCGAGTACAGATGACCCTGATTCCGCAGACTTGACGAGGAGGATTCAGCATGCTAACCTGCTGGAGTTCAGCAATCTGACTCCTCTTTATCTTCTGCACATGGTAGACCTGCTTCCACAGTAGGTTGGTCAGGTCTTTTATTCCAACCACCAAATGCTTCAGCTGCATGTGCCCATTGAGCAGTGTCAACTTAAGTGCTTCTGCTTTCCACTTGAGAATGCAAATGACATTTTGGCAGCAAGAAAAATCTCTGCTAAAATCATGTATACAGGTTGCTGGAACAAGTATTTCAGCAGTGCTGGTCTGAAGGTATTAAGCAGTGGGATGAACTGGGTTGAATATTACCCACGAACAGAAGGCTTTTTGTGGTAAATTGGTCACTTGCTGTGCGGGTTGCATACTTTTTCTGGTGAGGGCAAAAAAATGGCTTGACACACATTCACTGCTATCTTTCTTGCATTGTTTATACCAAGGTTATAACAGATGAGACTGGGTATCTTTTTTGGCAGGACTTTTAATCACCTATTTGAAGGTTAGATTTTTATGATTAGTGAGCATATGCTTCTGACTGATCTCACAGTTAGAAACCCAAATTTACCAAACTATACGAGAGCCCAATGTTGGGTGTGTCTGAGGAAAAACAAATATTTCTGTCCCGGTAGAGCTTTTTTGGCCCCCAGACGTGTGGAGATATCCTGTGAACTTGGGTGTCACTGCACCACTTAAGGGCTGTTTTATAGGAGGGGAGACTACATAGACCCTACTAGAAACCATAGCATGGTTATTTTATATTGAATGGTCTACGTGTGATTAAAATACTTTAAGTCTGCAATCTTTCATAGCATAAAGAACATTTTAAATAAAACCCCTATTATGTTACACTACCAAGGTCACTCGCACAAAGTAAAAAATCAAAGCCTGTGGGAGAAACGTTATAGCAAAGGTGGGTTTTATTAATGAATACGCTGGGGAGTGAATTTAGGTAAGTTATGTCAGACTTTGTCATGTGTGGCCATACGAGAGTGAGTTCTAGATTTGCCAACCATCTTTGTTGCAGGACTTTGGAAGAAGTGATGAATACTTCCAACTACTCCAAAAAAGGTGAATGACATACACAGTAATGGAAAAGACATTAGGAATTTTCAGAATTGCAGTTAACGTGTGATTTTTCGTTCGCAAGCCCCCAATAATATTATGCAAATTGCCTGCATTACATAGAGTGACAACATGTATTAAGGATTTCGACTCCTGTCCATCGTATTTGTGCACCACTCTTCAGTATTGTTACTCGACCAAAATGCTAGTGTACTGTGCTTTATGATTGGCAGGCCCAGGAAGAAGTGGCCCGCCTTCGGCGCGAGCTCATTAAAAGCCCCAAGGCGCCCAAGGCCAGCCTGACGGCTCAGAACATCCTGCGGCGCGTGGAGGCTGAAAGAAATGGCGCCATTTCAGATCTGAGAAGGATGACCACGGAAAGAGACAGCCTGCGAGAGAGGCTTAAGGTTCGAGGAGACAGTCTATTAAAAAAAACAGAAATACATAATTAATGCTGTCATTTTGATTCTCAGAAAGGTGAACCATGTATGTAATGTTTTTTTGTCAGATATCCCACGAGACAGCGATCAATGAGAGAGCCCACCTGGAGCAGCAGATAGAGGAGTACAGAGCATCACTTCGAGCGGTAAGGGGGGGATTCTGAACTGGAAGGAAACTTTGGCTTGAGTAATTCAAAATATTTGATCAAATTACTTTTTATAGAAACAGCCAAGTCTTTCACTTGTTTCGAAAGGTCAGCGAGTGCCTTAAAGAAAGTCGTGTGTGAGACTTAAAGTGGACATTCTTTCTTTAATCTCGCATCTCTGAAGAAAATTCCTTATACTGTGGAAATAAAATGGAGGCTGCATATTATGTTGCTCTTACCTGCATGTTTTGTTTTTCATCATCCAGTGCAACACCTCTTCGCATCCCAGCACCCCTTCCCCTATAACCTTTCACCTCCTGAAAGCTTCCAAGTTTCCTAGCCAACACAGTGGCTAACCCATGTCCTAATCCTTTCAACTCTACCCCTGCCATCAGGATTCTTTTGTGCTGATCATGGCCTGTAAATATCACATTTAAAATAGTGCAACCTTTTTGTTTCCTGTCCAATTGCCTCAATCCTGTTCAGTTACGGTATCCACTCAGCGTCAGCCAGGGCTGGCTTTAGGGGGGTGCGACAGGTGAGGCCGCACTGGGCGCTGACCTGGAGGGGGGCACTGACCTCGGGTTGGGACCCTCGGTTTTGCAATAACATGCGATTTAAAAGCACCTGCTGAAAGAGTTTACAGCAATGAAAACGTCATGATAACTCGTGTGGTTACTGTTCCTGCTAGAGAGAGAGAGATCGGAGTTTTGACTAGTGCCCGTTTTGACTCGTCATAAAGTAGTGCAGAGGGTTAATGTGCCTGCTGCAAAGAACAGGTCTGTATTTTATGTGGATAGCTGAGTGGATTGGAAACGCCAGCCTTTGCCAGCTCTTTAAAACCAATAAATGTATTTGAAAAAGGGGCTAAGGAGAGATAAGGGGCACTTTTTGCCGGGTGATGGTGAGGGAATCCGAGGAGGAGGTTATAGGGTGTGGGGGTGCCAAAAAAGATTGCATTGCCAGGTGCCACCAGCACTAAAGCCGGCCCTGGAGTCAGCTGCTATCTGCAGCTTAATCTGTTTTGCCTTTTTTCTTTACATTGTCCTGTTGCAGGCGAGCCAACATGTTCTTCCCAATCAAAGAAATCACCTCTGTGTTTGCCATGATGTTTCCTCCATAGGTACACTCTACAAGATTTTAAGGTATTGTCTCTTAGGAGCCTGGTGTTAGTTGTGGGTGTGGTTGGCCAAAGCTTCAGGGCTAAGTTAGGTAGCTGGTTACAGATCACCTGCTCTAAAAGCCTGGTCGAAGGAAGTTTGAAATCGCTTGACTTAACGAGATATGATGTAATTTCCCTCTGTTTTAATGTGCAGATTGGCTGGTAATCATAAGGAGAATGAAAAGGGGTCAAAACACCCACGATTCAGCGTTATGACTTGTATTTGTCTGTGGCAAGTACACAATATTTAAGCTCTGCATATGGCATTCCACAATTAGCCATTTATAAGTGCAACTAATGTGCATCATAATTATCATAATATACTAATTTGCCATATTTCTGTATACGCATATTTCAACAGCCACTAATCAATAAAAAAAGGCATTAATGGAATGCCATCAATTATTCATTTAATTAGTTGACCAGTATAATATCATGATCACCCCATACATTTCACCTTTTGCTGAACCCTATTTTTGCTGATTTCACAACCCTTTGCACTTTACCCCTGCTAAACAGTAGGAAGATTCCTGTGCTCTCCCTTTAAACATGGTTAAATTGCCCTATTACTAACTGGAACTTTTAACTTGCCTATAAATCCCTAGTAAGTGGTGTAGAAAAATTCACCCATAGCCTGGAAGTTAAAATGCCACTTGTGGGACCTATTATGCCATCGACTAAAGCGTCAGTGCAAACATGGCTTTTGGCCTACTCTGTGTAGCCTGACTGCCGCAGCGTAACCCTGCGATGTAACCTGTAAAAATAACCCTTTTTTGGTGGGTACTTCCTCAAGGTGACCGAGTACTTCACTCCATCACCCTGATGGAGTAAATACCTATCCTCAAACTCTAAATCAGACCCAGACAAATCTGGGTGGTGTAGCAGACACACACTCCATCATGGTCGCCCCTAAGTTAAGCCTGTCTGTTCTGGGCCATAGCTGCCAAGGGTTGAGCTCAGGTTAATTTAGTTACTTGGAGGCTTCGTCCTGATGCCGACCTCAAATAATAATCCAATGTTTTACTGTAAATACAACAGTTTTATGAAAAAGCAATCCCATCAGAACTTGATTATCAGTATAAACGTGTTGGGACACCAAAACCAACTTTGCTCTGCTGCATGCATTCAAGCTTTATGCCAATAAGCATGTGAATGAGCCCTAATAGGATTAAAGGATGTAAGGACCCAGAGTCACATTTAGCATTCTAGTGCTCCGGATGTAATTACACTGAACACCCACCCACCACTGATGTCACTGGTCAGGTGACACAGCTATAATAAAAGTGGCCGAGCGCACGTGCTCGTGGCAAGTTGCACCGAGTAAGCAGTGTGTCCTGTGTCTGCAGTTATTATTAGCATGAGGGCCTAAGGCCCGACCTTACAATGTCGACGAGGACGGACGCTAGCCATGCGTGCCAGCTGAAAGAAAACTTGAGGAAAAGGGGGAGAGAGAGAGCTGCCTGCAGCGATGGCACACCCCCTAGGAAAGGAGCCGGCCGCCGAGAGGCCCACGGGCGTGTGACGAGCCCCGGGCCTGGATGAGAATGAGAAGGTGGCCAGGAGCCCACCCCACACCTATCAGGCCTCCCGTGACCCGCCCTGCCGTGGCGGTGCCCTGAAGAAAAGAGAGGACCGACCGGAGCCCATCTGCGTCGGCCGTGACTGAGCCCCATTGACAGTGAAGCCTACGCGAAGCCTTCCGGCATGGCAGCATTGGCCCGCTGGCCGAAGGTGAGCCTGCAACAGTGACCGTCTCCGAAAGCAGAGCCCACCCCCAACGGTCACAATAGAAATAATGGCGGCCGCCTGCTAGCGCCGCCCGGGACACGTATAAAGCGGAGCCCACCCGCTATAAACTGTAAGCGTTGCCCCAACAGTCCAAGCAGCGACGGCTACTGCCCCCTTAATGATGCAAGACCAGCGGAGCCCACCCGCGGCCTGCCTGCAGCGACCCCCGCCCCGCCGTGCAGCGTGTAACTGAAGCTGCTGCAGCGGTGGGGAGAATGAGCCCACAGCGTGAGGAGAGCTGCCGGGTCCTGAATGAAGAAAGCGGAGCCCACCCACACTAACATGCTAACACGTCCCCGCGACGAAATCCAACTGTGCCCACAACAGAGCGAGCGGACTCTTGGCGCCAGTCCTAGCCTCCCCCACCACACGCAGCATGTGAGGCGAGAGGCTGCAGAGGTGGAGAAGGGAGAACGGGCAGCCTGTGGCCGTACGTAGCGGCCAGCGAGAAAAGACTCACCGGGGGGTAAAAGGAAGCCGTTCAGCGGTGACCGCCTGCCCCGCCCCACCGCTGATCTGTGTGTGCGTGGCCGGGACAGAGAACAGCCCAGAGACCAGTGCTGACACCCCTCCCCGCCTCGCAGCGAGTGAGGAATGGAGCTGCGGCGGCGGGGCACAAAAGGGCAAAAGCAGCATCCGGCCAGAGGACACTTCAAACGAAACCCCCTCCCTCGGTCAAGAGGCAGCAAGGAGAGCCCCGCAGCGGGGGTGAAACAACTCTGGCCCAACAGAACGCCACAGGGCGTCTAAACAATTACTGCAGCAAAGTGCCCCGTAGATGTGTGCCCCAGCAGCATCTAAGTCAGTCCGTCAGAGGGAAACTGCACATAGCAAGCTAAGGAGGAAGACACCTACCCTGCTGCGAGTGCCTGTAGGGGTGAAGAGCCCCAAAGGGTGTGCGAGCTGGGGGAGAGCATCTTCGCATTGTGTGGAAATAGTGCAAGCCCCAGGATTGGAAAGACAAGACCAGCTGAAAACACACTTGAGAAAGGACAGCAATGGAGACAAGCAAAGTAACACTGCCTTCTGATGGCCATTTCCCGGTACTGCAGGGAAGAAAAGAAACAAGAAGAAACCACAAGAGTTTCTCAGGCAGTAGCCTGAGGAGGGAACAAGAGGCAGTAGGGTGCTGGAAGACGGTCAGCCTCCAATCAAATCTGATATACACAATAGAGACCGTTCCCAGGATAAGACCTAAGTCATAAAGGGTGAGTTGCCCACTAGTTATTGGGCATCTCACAAAAAGTGATAGACTGGCATCATACTCCACCCGGAGTCATGCTTCATCATCTGCCAGTCCTCGCCCTCCAAAAACCGCGTTTGATGGAGGACGGGCATGCACCTGGAGACAGGGATGCACTTCTAAGTGAGTGGGGACCCAGAGTATGAAGTGATTTAAAAAGCCATCACAGTGCACCCATACATCCTTTATTCAACGGGAGACTGTGTGGATTTAAAACAAGTCATGCGGTGAATAAGGACACTATTATCCCATCACCGCTGTGAGGTTTTTTAAGAAGTGGTCAACATGTTTCTGCCAATTTGTCCTTATGGGTACATGGCATTCGTCAGGACCGATTACAACAAGGGCTCCAATCTTACCAAACGTTTTGGCAGTGCCACTCCGTGGGTATGATCCGTATCATTTTTCCACTAGATGGGTCCATGGACCTATATATGATATATAAAAGAGAGAGAAGTGCATATTATAATGACTAATCACAATTTGTGAATAAGGTCTGTAGCTATTGTCATCCATATACTAAATTATGGAATAGTGAATGTACCAGTACTCAAAACAATGTTGAGAACTGTGTAGGTAGCAAAAATGTATGTCTTACCCTTAAAGAGGGTTGACTTGCCCCATGGGAGGGGGAAGCGATGTCCTCAGGAAGTGCCTGTGACTACACTATATCGAGGAGAAAGAAGAAACAAACAATTGGCATAAGCTAGAGAAAATGATTCAAAATGCCACATTAATGCGGTCTAAGGGATCGTTGCTGGTTTAAAAGGGCATGGGCTCACCATAAGTTAGTGTAGCTCTCGTAGGTTCACCTGCAGCGTGCGCCTCACCTCCTCCCCGTTGATAAAATGGCTTTGTGGACCTCCGTTTATATAGTAGCGTTCTGGGCAAGGCTACAGAGCCATTAATCAGGAACGAGCTGCACCTGTGTACGGGCGCACGTCTCTGACGTGGGATTTCCTGTGTCTGGAAAGTGAAGCCGGTCGGAGAATAGCCGATCCGCTATCATGCCTGACCCCGGGTGTGTGCGTTAGAGCCCGTTGTTAGTGCTCCGTCGTCATATTATGACGTTCCCGGCATCCGGAGTCACAGCCGCGGGTGCCTGTTGTACGTGATGACGCACACCGTGGCTGTGATAGGTCAGTTGGTCCCGCATGATAATACTTATGCCAATGTGTTTATACATGGTAGCTAGGAAACCCAATGCCTTAATGTAATAGGCTAAGAATGGTTTTAGGGTGTGTCAGATTAGAGAGACACACAACACGGACTGCATTTTTGTCAGCATAGTCACACCCGTGATATTCTTCCCAAGTAGAATTTAAAGGAAGTTTAAAGTGGATCTCTTACCGGCAGGTGTTTATGCTGTATTTAAATTTATATCCGTGTACCTCTTGCTCGAAAAAGGTGTATTTATTTATTGTGTTGGCACCCAATAAAACAGCGTTACCGGTCATATTTATATTCGGAACGCATCTGACATTTTGAGAGATTCACAATGGTGGGTTTTTTTAAGTCTTCCATGTTGCTGATGAGGGCACATAGAGTGTTTCTTTACGGAAAATGGGTTTATCAACAACCAGATTGTAGTCCCAATGGACCACGCGGTACTAGACTCAGGGTGTAGATATTATAAGTCGATGTACATATAAATCGATGTACATATTTTCATAATGGTACCCATGCACATTATAGGAACTCAATTTGACTCTCAAAAGGAGAGACCTTGAAGAACTGCAGATGATTTATATGTAATTTTCTCAATTCATTTGAAGCCAGGGAATGGCATCGTTAAGGCCGGTTTTTGCAGTATTTAGTCTATACACCCACTGTTGCTCTCTTATATGTAGAGCATGAACTTGATTAGTCTCTTTCTTGTTTAGCACCTCCAGAACTGTTCATTTCAGGTCACACTCAGTGTGTGCTTTCTCCAAGAAGTGTCTAGTGAGCTTAGTATTATCTTTCTTACACCTGAATGTACTGCGGTGTTCATTGATTCTGATCCTTATTTGTCTTGTGGTCATGCCTACGTACATTTTCTTGCATGGGCAGGTTAAAAGGTAAATAACATTGTCAGTGTTACAATTACTGAAGTTATTCAGTACCCATGGTCTGTTGGTACAAATGTCGACTTCTTTCGTCGCACTCGTGAACTGGCACACAATACAATCACCGCATGGATAGTGGCCTACAGGTCGTTGATGTCCCCAGAGTGTTAGTTGGGTTTCTCTTTCCTGCGTTATGTTCTTGGTATGAACGATTGCGTCCTTGATATTACGACTCCTTTTGAACGCAAAAAGTGGTGGTGTCCATTTTTTCTGGCCTGTGTTCAAGATGTGCCATTTCTTCTTGATGATGTTTTGAACTGTATTCGAGGCCGGAGTGAATGCAGTCACACACACAAGTCTGTCTGTTTTTTCTTTCTGTGTGTTCTCCAAGAGAGATTCACGACTGTTATTTCTGGCACGTTTCTTCGCTTTGGAGACTAACTTCTTAGGATAGTGTCTGGCCACAAGTTTGGTCTCTAGATCCATTGCTTGTCTGTTGTAGTCTGTGAGTTCTGAGCAATTTCTCCGTATTCTTAGGAATTGTCCTACTGGTAAGTTCTGTCTTAGGGCCTTCGGGTGGTAACTTTCAAACAGAAGTAGACTGTTTTTATCCGTTGGTTTGTTATGTACCGAGGTTCTTATACCCTCACTGGTTAGGGAAATGTCCAGATCCAAAAAGATTGCACAGTTAGTATCTATTGTATGTGTGAATTTCAAATGGGGATCAATTGTGTTGACCCATTCCACAAATAGAAGTGCTTCCGAAGTTGTACCATTCCACACTATGAGGACATCGTCTATGAATCTCTTCCAAGTTTTCACTTTCGTGAGAAATGGATTATTGATTGCAAAGATATTATCTACCTCGAACTGGTGAACGTACAGGCACGCCAAACTAGGGGCAAATGTACTTTCCATCGACGTGCCTTGTATCTGATGGTAAATCACGTCATTGAATTCGAAGTAGTTCTCTGTCAGTGCTATTTCTGCGCACTCCAGTAGGACAATTCCTAAGAATACGGAGAAATTGGTCAGAACTCACAGACTACAACAGACAAGCAATGGATCTAGAGACCAAACTTGTGGCCAGACACTATCCTAAGAAGTTAGTCTCCAAAGCGAAGAAACGTGCCAGAAATAACAGTCGTGAATCTCTCTTGAAGAACACACAGAAAGAAAAAACAGACAGACTTGTTTTTGTGACTACATTCACTCCGGCCTCGAATACAGTTCAAAACATCATCAAGAAGAAATGGCACATCTTGAACACAGGCCAGAAAAAATGGACACAACCACTTTATGCGTTCAAAAGGAGTCGTAATATCAAGGATGCAATCGTTCATACCAAGAACATAACGCAGGAAAGAGAAACCCAACTAACACTCTGGGGACATCAACGACCTGTAGGCCACTATCCATGCGGTGATTGTATTGCGTGCCAGTTCACGAGTGCGACGAAAGAAGTCGACATTTGTACCAACAGACCATGGGTACTGAATAACTTCAGTAATTGTAACACTGACAATGTTATTTACCTTTTAACCTGCCCATGCAAGAAAATGTACGTAGGCATGACCACAAGACAAATAAGGATCAGAATCAATGAACACCGCAGTACATTCAGGTGTAAGAAAGATAATACTAAGCTCACTAGACACTTCTTGGAGAAAGCACACACTGAGTGTGACCTGAAATGGACAGTTCTGGAGGTGCTAAACAAGAAAGAGACTAATCAAGTTCATGCTCTACATATAAGAGAGCAACGGTGGGTGTATAGACTAAATACTGCAAAAACCGGCCTTAACGATGACATTCCCTGGCTTCAAATGAATTGAGAAAATTACATATAAATCATCTGCAGTTCTTCAAGGTCTCTCCTTTTGAGAGTCAAATTGAGTTCCTATTATGTGCATGGGTACCATTATGAAAATATGTACATCGATTTATATGTACATCGACTTATAATATCTACACCCTGGGTCTAGTACCGCGTGGTCCATTGGGACTACAATCTGGTTGTTGATAAACCCATTTTCCGTAAAGGAACACTCTATGTGCCCTCATCAGCAACATGGAAGACTTAAAAAAAAACACCATTGTGAATCTCTCAAAATGTCAGATGCGTTCCGAATATAAATATGACCGGTAACTCTGTTTTATTGGGTGCCAACACAATAAATAAATACACCTTTTTCGAGCAAGAGGTACACGGATATAAATTTAAATACAGCATAAACACCTGCCGGTAAGAGATCCACTTTAAACTTCCTTTAAATTCTACTTGGGAAGAATATCACGGGTGTGACTATGCTGACAAAAATGCAGTCCGTGTTGTGTGTCTCTCTAATCTGACACACCTTAAAACCATTCTTAGCCTATTACATTAAGGCAATGGGTTTCCTAGCTACCATGTATAAACACATAGGCATAAGTATTATCATGCGAGACCAACTGACCTATCACAGCCACGGTGTGCGTCATCACGTACGACAGGCACCCGCGGCTGTGACTCCGGATGCCGGGAACGTCATAATATGACGACCGAGCACTAACAACGGGCTTTAACGCACACACCTGGGGTCCGGCATGATAGCGGATCGGCTATTCTCCGACCGGCTTCACTTTCCAGACACAGGAAATCCCACGTCAGAGACGTGCGCCCGTACACAGGTGCAGCTCGTTCCTGATTAATGGCTCTGTAGCCTTGCCCAGAACGCTACTATATAAACGGAGGTCCACAAAGCCATTTTATCAACGGGGAGAAGGTGAGGCGCACGCTGCAGGTGAACCTACGAGAGCTACACTAACTTATGGTGAGCCCATGCCCTTTTAAACCAGCAACGATCCCTTAGACCGCATTAATGTGGCATTTTGAATCATTTTCTCTAGCTTATGCCAGTTGTTTGTTTCTTCTTTCTCCTCGATATAGTGTAGTCACGGGCACTTCCTGAGGACATTGCTTCCCCCTCCCATGGGGCAAGTCAACCCTCTATAAGGGTAAGACATACATTTTTGCTACCTACACAGTTCTCAACATTGTTTTGAGTACTGGTACATTCACTATTCCATAATTTAGTATATGGATGACAATAGCTACAGACCTTATTCACAAATTGTGATTAGTCATTATAATATGCACTTCTCTCTCTTTTATATATCATATATTGGTCCATGGACCCATCTAGTGGAAAAATGATACTGATCATACCCACGGAGTGGCACTGCCAAAACGTTTGGTAAGATTGGAGCCCTTGTTGTAATTGGTCCTGACGAATGCCATGTACCCATAAGGACAAATTGGCAGAAACATGTTGACCACTTCTTAAAAAACCTCACAGCGGTGATGGGATAATAGTGTCCTTATTCACCGCATGACTTGTTTTAAATCCACACAGTCTCCCGTTGAATAAAGGATGTATGGGTGCACTGTGATGGCTTTTTAAATCACTTCATACTCTGGGTCCCCACTCACTTAGAAGTGCATCCCTGTCTCCAGGTGCATGCCCGTCCTCCATCAAACGCGGTTTTTGGAGGGCGAGGACTGGCAGATGATGAAGCATGACTCCGGGTGGAGTGTGATGCCAGTCTATCACTTTTTGTGAGATGCCCAATAACTAGTGGGCAACTCACCCTTTATGACTTAGGTCTTATCCTGGGAACGGTCTCTATTGTGTATACAAGAAAAGAAACAAGCCTACGACAAGCCAGATAAACACACAGCCCAGCTAAGAGTGCATAGCCCCCACAAGTGATGCCCAGAGACTGGTAGAGAGCCACCTGCTGGCAGGTGGCTATTCCCAAGGAGAAGGCAACCAAAGAAAGGCAACACTACCACAGCACGGACAGAAAGACGACTACCTCCCGGGGAGAGGAAGGAAAGACAATGGTGAGCCCGTGAACATTGCGCAAGGAAACTGCTACCCCGGAACCCCACCAAGTCATCACACACCCTGAGAAGATAAAAAGTGACGGCGCAGGAACACTCCAGAAGTGCAAAGAACACCCCAGGAACAGGAGTGCCAGAACTTCTCAGAAGACACTCAAAAGCACGCAGCAAGTGCACCCAGAGAAGTTTGCAAGGATCGCAACCAACGACACAAAGAAGTAAGACCGGAACAAGGTCAACGGAGTGGTGACGCAACCCTCCAAAAGCAACACTCCAGAAGCACTCATGCCATGCTGGAAGAGAGTACAGCGATGCCTGGCGGCCACAGGCCATCACTGCAGCAGTATGGCGAAGACAGGAGTACCCTCACACGAACCGACGGTGGTTCTGGAACCCGGCACCAGGAAGTGCAAAGCCGCATGATACAAATGCGCAGCAATGCCGACTGCACTAGCCCAAAGCAGCAAGTCACAAGGAGCACACGAAGAGCGCACCCAGATGCGCACCAAAGCAATCCAACTGCAATGAAAGGAGAATGGTTGCGCAGACAACCCGCAGCATTGAAGACTCAACACAAGAGCAATCTGACCACTCAGCCTGGTCCCAAAGCACGAAGCCGACCAGCCAGTTGGTCGCACTAAGAAGTTGACCAGCCAGATGGCCGCACCATGAAGCCTACCTGCCGGTCATCGGCAGAAGGGACCAGCACGAGGTCCAAGAAGTTCAGCCAAGGCGCGGTCCGCGAACATGGACCAACGAACTTCAACTTCACAAGTAATGGAGGTGACTGAAAGCGGAAGTGAAGGTAGCAACGCTAACCCTGGGAGTTGAATGAAAAGAAGACAGTGTCCTAGGACTAGGACAAGACCAGGAGGACACGTGCAGAGTGCGCGTGCTGCACGAGGAATCCTGGCCAGAGAAGATGAAAGCAGTTTGGGCCAGGTTACGTTGCGAGAAGGAGGAGAGTGGCCACATCCACTGGAAAAGAAGGAAGAAGAAATCAGAGTGGCACACTGCCACTGCAATAAGAAGGAAGGAGAAATCAGAGTGGCACGCTGCCACCGCAAGTAGAAGCCGCCCCTGCGAAAAGAAGGAAGGTGACAGGCACTGGAACGTCTGAGTGCATTGGAGGACAAGGCCTGGCAAGAACACCTGCAGCGCAGATCAAAGACATGTACCTATGAGCCATCCATCCACATGGCGATCGCAGAAGAGAGCAAGCTAGACTGTTGGCGACATCTACCTCTGGGGTTGAGCGGAAGATTGGATGGCGAGAGTGCTCAGGCATCCGGAAGCTGAGCTACTGACCACCTCACACCAGCCTGTGGCAACCCAAGAATCAGAGGCCTCAAGGGACTCTGGTGGCAGCAAGTCCCGCACGGGAGACAGATCCACAACGGCGCGTCTGCAGGACCCACGGGGAAGAAAGCCTCGCGAGCAAGGAAAAGAGTCGACAACTCAACCTTCAGGTGGAACTAGGGCACAACGGTGAGGCTCGTGGAGCGCCCTGCTCACGGCCCGAAGCCTATGGTAGAGCAACACGACCGAAAACGCCAGTCCAGTGGAAGCCTGGCAAAGAGGTCCTCCCGGACATCTGGTGAGAGAAGAACACCGGCGAGAGGGGAATCCTAGTGAGAAGGATGTTTGCATCCACACTCTTCACCTCCCAAGAGACACATTTAAGCCTGCCCGGAAACATCACGAATCCAGAATGGAGAAAAGAAACCAGATGAACAAACAACACCCATATCATCCATATCTCTCTCCAAGCACTCATTGTCACCAATTGAGCGAAGCATAGGCAAGGCTGAGAACAACGTCCAGATAGCACAGACAAAGAATGAACCCGCCAAACAACTGCGAACTGTGCCACAGAGAACTGTTGGTCCTGGATGCAGGAACTATACTGCCTGCGGCCTGCAAGCAGCCAAAGAGACTCGTTTGAAATCATGAGTCCAATGTCCCCACAGGGCTTTGGACATTTGCCATTGGTTTGATTTTCACCAATTTTGGGAGGGATGTAAGGACCCAGAGTTACAGTTAGCATTCTAGTGCTCAGGATGTAATTACACTGAACATCCACCCACCACTGATGTCACTGGTCAGGTGACATAGCTATAATAAAAGTGGCCGAGCACACGTGCTCGTGGCCAGTTGCACTGAGTAAGCAGTCCTGTGTCTGCAGTTATTATTAGCATGAGGGCCTAAGGCCCGACCTTACAGGGCTAACAAGTGTAGAGGTGAATAGGCAATGCAGTGGCCCTTGGTCTCCATTTATAAAGCTGACCGCTTACTCACAGAACTTGAAAAAGGCCAGGCAATCCTTCTGAGATCTAGTGTGATCTTTCTTAGAGCCTTTGTGAGTTGTTAGTGTCTAGTACCCAGTAAGGTTGATGCCAGAGCCAAGGTCCAGAGTAACCATAAATTAAAATACAATTAAAGTAATCGAGACTGGCAGATAAGAGCATCATTCTTATAGGTCCACTGTGAATGGATTGGGAGCGCAATTTGCTTGGCATTCTGGAAGATGTTGGTCATGCTCGGTCTCCATAGATTTCCATTTCTGATGATGGACAAAGAAGGTGTACTGAAGTGAGCACAGGTAAGCCCAAGTGCTGCAGAAGATTTGCAGGTCTTTCCTGTGGTTGGTTAACAGTAAGATGTGGTCCAGTAACTATGCCTCACGGTCAGCCGATGGATTGCTGAGAGTGAGGTCATTTACAGGCCAGTAATCCTGGAGACTGAGGAGTGCCAGGGGACCAAAGTGGTTTAACACTTTTGATGACCAAGTTTGGGTATGTGTACTGTAGATGTTATTCAAAACTTGGAGAGCCGTAAACCTCGTGGCATCACTTTAGGAATTAAATGGGCCTGGTTCTTCTTGCTACCAATGAGGAGAAATGTTAGCACTGGCTTGTTTGATGGGGAGAACAGCCTTTGCGAGGTTGTAGGACGGGAGGTACACAGTAGTGGTTAGCATGAAGTGAATTAGTGGCTGGTAGCTGGTGCTCATTAGCCTTACATATTGCTATGCTTCTAAAGATGTAGCATGGCCCACTGGCTTTTCCTGAAGTAGCATCCAAAGAAGATTTTTTCAGTCCATATTACCTATTGCAGAAGAGCCCAAATTCAGACCTCTCCCCCCACACCTCTTCAGGGACTGGGTTGTGTGCACCCAACGACAAAGAAGCATGTACCTGACATTCACTTCTATCAAAATATTCAAAGCATTCCTGCCACACATAAACTGAAGGGTGCAGGGAACAAGAGCAGAACTGATGTTGGTTCGCTCTTCTAACATTTAAAAAAAAAATGTTTTTACATGGATCATATTCATTTATTGTATGACAGAATGATGCTATTACACATGGTAATACAGTTGAGTGTTATTTAAAGATGGAACTTATGCTTTTGTTATATTGTTGAACTTAATGTTTGAAAAACCATAAATTCTACTTGCAAACTACAATTAAAATCGTTATGGCTTCAAGAAATTTTGCTTGACTTGGTTTCATAAAGAGCACTTTTGTAGTTGAAGTGTCAATGATCCTGAAATCTATGGGTTTGTTGCTCAGCAGCATATTTATTTTATTTTTTATAGAGTGAAAATGAACATTTAGAGAACAAATCCAAGCTCTCGCTGATGAGGGAGACCATAGCTTCCACAGACAGTGACATTGAACTTCTCACTAGAAAGGTTATGGATAAGGAAAATGAACTTGGACGGCAGAAGTTAGCCTCTGAAGCTCTCAGGTATGTTAAGACTAAGAAATGGGTCAAGTATGTTGTTTACACAATAGTTAACAGACCGAATCACATTTGTCCCACTTCAGATATACCACTAGATTCAAATTGTTAGTTTCAATAATATCATAAATGACAGTTAGATGGAAGCTACGCAACCAATCCAGGTGAAACATCTTGCTTGTATCTCAGTAACCGAGAGGTTAAATCTGCGCAAATGTATGATTCATTCATTGAGTGAGTGTGTGAGCAAGTGTAGGATCAAGTGATCGCATAAGGGGTGCTTATGGGTACAGTACCAGTTGTGTCACAGAAGTGCCTCCAGGGTGCTTTTAGTCTGAATCAAATTGAAGTAAGGCAGGCGTTTAAAGGAAAAGATCAGGAAGGACAACTCAGTCAGTCAGTCAGTCAGGCAGTCAATCACTTTTATTCGATTTTTTTAGAAATCACAAAAAGACACAGGATACAAGTATATAAAAAAACAATAAAGTGTGACAATAATAAAATCTGTACAAAATATATCATCTATCGAGTCAACATATTTCATGAGTTCAAAAAGAATGTATATGCACAAAATAATACAAAAATGTAAACTAATCAAACAGAATAATTATTTCACCTAATCTTACATTTTTTTTTAAAAACAACGGAGTTTACTAAAATATTTCATTTAGGATTTGTCCTTGTCTTCCTTTGTTACGCCCTTTGTTTATGCGAACTCCTGCTACTAAAAAATTTGCTACATGAAAAGTTATTCGAACATTATGCAACAATTGCAAAAATAACAGTGCTGGTCTGACCTGTAAAAAGCCAGCCTCTCGAAGGATCGGTAGGAGGTATTTTTTCCTAATTTGTGCATAATGATCGCAGAACATGATAAAATGTAGAGTGTCCTGAGATGAGAAATGATCACAATCACATGGACTTGCATTATCAGGAGTTTCCCATCTGGCATAAGTGCCCAACAGAAAGTGTATCATGTTTAGACGAAATCTAGTTAATATAAAACGGTGGAATGGTTTGTTAACAAAGACCAGGTAGGGTCCTAGTCCTGTGGCAGTAATGAGAGCATAATTGCTTCTAACGGTAGATTTTTTAAACTCTCTTTCCTCCCGCTCTACAATAAGAGTTTAACAATGATGTTTTTATCGTCATGACATCCTCTACATGAATGGTATCAGGGGAATAGAAAAGATCTACACGTCCCACAAGTGATAACATAGATTTTATGTGAGCCAACCATGGGATTTTTAGGGCTTCATCCATGGCCAGGCAATCTTTAAGGATCTGGTGATTTAAGGAGATTTCATCATTTAGCCAGGTTTTTAGCCAAGAGATGACAGAGGCAGATTTTATTTGATCTGTAACATACCCAATGCCCAACTCAGAGTGAGTGGTAAAAGTGGGAGTGGACTGGGGGACGGAAAGTAGTGCTCTAAGAAATCTATTTTCCGCCTTCTGGATCTTATCTGAGTTTGTATATCCCTATATTGACGCACCATAGGTAGCGATTGCTATGCATTTGGTTTATAGACTTTGAAAATGGCCTCCATTGGGCGTGACCCCATTCTTTTAGCAAAGTTCAAAAGAGCTTCGGCTGATCTAGTAACTGCATTTGATTTAGACTTGTGTTGGGCGCCCCATGTTCTTTTGTCGTCGAAAATTACGCCCAAATAGGTAAAGGAGGGGACCCTAAGTACTTCCTTTCCTGTGCAGCTAAAAGTTATGGGTTTCTTTTTCCTGCCCTTAAGTCCCGCAATCATGACCTGGGATTTTTGTGTGTTTATTTTGAGATCTAATGATGTCATGAAATCCCCAAAAGAGGCCAGTAACTTATTTAGGGCCACGCCCGTTTGGGCCAGTAGGACCGCGCCATCCGCGTACAGGAGAACCGGGATGTTAATCTCTCCTGCACGCGGGACATCGACTCCCATGGTGGAGAGCGCTGGCTCAAGTGCATTTATGTATAAAGTAAAGAGGAGCGGGGCAAGGATGCACCCTTGCCTCACCCCTCTCTGCGATTTAAACAGTCCAGTGCATCTTCCATCTTGAGTGACTCTAACAGAGGCCTCTAATCCTTGATGTAGATCTGCCAAAAAACTCACCAATGGTCGTTCCATTCCCGTATCTAACAGGACTCCCCACAGCTTTGACCTGTTGACCAGGTCAAAGGCTGAGGAGAGATCCATAAAAGCCATATACAGAGCCCCTTCTTTCACTGTAGTATATTTACTAATAATCAAGTGTAAATTTAAGCACTGATCCAGGGTGCTCCTTTTAGACCTGAAACCATATTGAGCATTTGATAGGATTCCCCTGCCTTCTAACCAAGTTGTTATCCTGCCCAAAATGACTCTGCCTAAGATTTTAACGGCAGAGTCAATTAGAGAAATGGGTCTATAGCAAGCAGGGTCTGCCCTTAGGCCCTTTTTAAAAATCGATATAATTATTGACCTAGCCCAAGATTGAGGGAACTTATTTTCTCTAGCGCAGTTGAACACATTTGTCAAAATCTTACCCCAAAATTTGGGTGCCACTTTATATAAGTCTGCAGGGACCCCGTCAGGTCCCGGTGCCTTGTTTTTAAGTGTATCATTTATAGCTTTTTCTACTTCCTCGGGCTCAAATGGTTGAATTAGCTCCGAGGGAGAATGGGTAGGGCACTCCTGAATGTGGGCAGATGCAGGCTGACTATATATGTTGCCAAAATGGGATAGCCATTGCTCATCTGGTATAACGCATTCTGCGGCGTGGTTCTCCGCCCCTGAAAAATATGGGTGATTAATCACCTCCCAGATTTGGAACTATCCCGTAAAACCTCTTCTGATTGTTGGTCGTTCCATGCTTGTTCTTTAATCTGTTTCTTCCTGGCGTAGATTGCCTGTTCATAGGCCTTCCTGAGTAGGACTATATTTGTTTTATTTCTAGGTTTCTCCTTTAATCCCTTTAAAAGGGCGGAATGAGCCCTAGAGCAATTAGTGTCAAACCACCGTTTTCCTCTCTGCCCTCCTGATTTTGGTTTAAGCGTTAGATCATTATTTACTTGCTGGCATATGATATTAAAAGCCTCCACTGTTCTATTACTAGAGGCAAACGGATTTAAACAAATGCCGGCCTCCACTTCAACCTTTGCCAACTCCTCTTTTAGGAAGGTAATCAGGGTCACTTTAGACCATTTCAACCTTCTGCCCTGGTCTTTGGTTGTCAAATCAGTCACACAACGTATGTCGGATTCTTTAAAATCTAATAACCCCCCCTGTGCAACCTCTAATACCACAGGGTTATGGTCGCTAAAAATAGAGTCTACTACCCTATAGCTTGAAATAAAACCTAAAATAAAAGGTGAAATGAAAATATAATCTATAACCAAACCTGTGTCTTTCCCTTTAAATGTTAGGGATCTAGGGCCTGTTGGACAGCTACTTGATTCGTAGAGATTAAAGAAGGCCAAAAAGTTCTCCATCGCTTCCCCATGTTTAGTGTGCTCAAAGTGCGTGAGGAGCGAGAGAGGTGGGCCCCCTTTATCTTCCATAATGCAGTCCTTATGGCAAGGATGGATGTTGAAATCACCCATAAAGATGATCTCAAAACTATTTTTAGTTATTTTGTAATTTTCTAGAAATTCCTCAAGTGATACTACAAGTTGGTTTGTGCTGACAAATTCTGGAGAATTATAGAAATTAATAAGTAAGATTGTGAGTGAATTTGTCACTGACAATTCTACTACTAAAAAGTAAGGGGAACTTGTCTCTAACTGTTTAGCTTTCCCTTTCAGGTTAAGTGAAAATAATATAGACAGGCCGCCCTTAGCTCTTCCAGAAGCACTTGGTATAGCAGGAATGTTAAATTGAGCAAACCCATCTAGATCGAAGCTATTGGCTATATCCCACGTTTCCTGAAAGGATATAATATCGAAAGATGAGACAAAGTTCAACCAGTTCTCATCCTCAATCTTAGATCTTAGGCCTGCGATGTTCTAGCTAAGAATTCTGCACATATTCTTGCCTATTGAGGGAGGGATCTGATTAGTGAATCGTTTTTTGTGTAGTCAATCTGAGTTATCAGGAAATGACAGTGGTGCGAAACGATTAGATAAAAAAACACCCTCGGTCTGTTTGTCATTCAAAGGTTGGGGGTAGATGCTGAAGAGCAGGAGCCGGAACTCCGCTCTTGTACTGCATGGCAAAATGACATGGCCCTAGGGTGGGTGCCTCTTTATTTCCAAATACCTTCTGTGAGTATGGGTGCAACTTCTTGCTCCCTCGCGGTGGATAAAAATACCCTAAAGGGAGCGGTCTAATTGCGTTATTTGAAATGGGAGACCCATCCCAGAATAATTTTTCAGCAACTTGTCTTTCAGAGAAATTGATGACAATACAGTCTCCCTTAATATTCTTCTCCCCGTGTCCTACCCACCCCACCCTTCTAGCCATGATAATAGAACGGGATATGCCGTCTTCACCACTAGAGTATTGTTTGCACCATTCCCTGGATTTATCTAGCAAGTCCCTGGTAGACTCTTCTCATTTTGATATAAGGAGGGGACCCCGGTTATTACTGCCACAAAAGGGGCCGCCTCAGGGGGGTAGGTGCAACCTGGGAGTGCTAGAGATGCGGGGGTTAGATATGTTGTTGGGGGGTTTAGGCCGTGCTACAGTGTTCCCTTGTACAACTGGGATAGAGTTATCTAGTGGGAGTGGCTTACTTATACCAGGCCTAGCCACCTTATGAGATAAAGTTGATGTGGCAGGTGTGGGTGGCTGGTGTTCATTCCCGGTGCTGACTTTTACCCCTGTGAATTCCATAGGCTCTGTATTACTAGTTTCAACAAACCTGTTAGCATTTGTAAAAAGTTGGTCTCTGGTGCGAAAATCATTGATAAATAAGTCTATTTTCTCGCACCTCTTTAACAGGCCAGCCAAACAAGTATTTAGACAGTCAACAATGTCTTTACCAATTTCGTCTAGAATTGGTTCCAGTCGGGCATTAATCAGTTCTTCCAATTTATCTCCTGTGATTGAGGAAATGTCACGAACAAGGTCCTGGTGAAGGGAGGCAGGATTACCTTTCCCCCCACTTTTCTTGTACTTCTGTTTGGCCTTGTTTGAGGAGGCATTTAAACCCTGAGCCTCTATAATTTGTACCGGGGGATCATGGATTACAGTTACTGAGTCACAAGTAGGTAGTGCCCCGATCAAACAACATTCAGGGGACGGCTCTGTGGGAAGCAAGAGGTCAGGAGTCGATAAATCAGAAGACTTTCCCAGTTCCAATTCCTTTTCAGCGTTCGCTATTTTCTGGTTAATGGCACCAACAGCTGATGTGAGATATGAGATAATGGTATCTGCTTTACGGGGTACCTTAGCTTCTTTAGCCCCTAACCCTTCAGTGCCCAAGTGTTTGCGCTTACCCACTTGTACGATCAAAGGGGGTGGCCCTGCCCGGCTTCTTCTGGCCCCTGATGGCCACATATGGCCCGCCCTCTGCCCGGGCTCCGCCCTGGCGCGTCCCGCGACGCGGGAGGAGTGTCCGGTCTTTATGCGCCTCCAAGCGTGGTAAAGTGACGCTGCAGGCAGCGTCCCGGCGTCCAAGCAAGGGACTCTGGGAAGTGTAGTCCCCTGGGGCCGCTCCCCCCTCTCAGCGACCGCAGTGGCAAGTGCGACAGCGGGGGAGAGCGGAAGAATGAAGGCGCGATGTACAGCAGCGCTGTAGAGCAGGTAGGAGCTTGCTTCTGTGCCCTGAGTGTTGGAGTCCCCCGCTCCCCAGCAGGAGTGTCCTTTC
This sequence comes from Lissotriton vulgaris, assembly GCF_964263255.1. Taxonomy (NCBI): domain Eukaryota; kingdom Metazoa; phylum Chordata; class Amphibia; order Caudata; family Salamandridae; genus Lissotriton; species Lissotriton vulgaris. The sequence continues at coordinate 527,758 of NW_028255144.1, forward strand.
TTTATGCGCCTCCAAGCGCGGTAAAGTGGCGCTGCAGGCGGCGTCCCGGCGTCCAAGCAAGGGACGCTGGGAAGTGTAGTCCCCTGTGGCCGCTCCCCCCTCTCAGCGACCGCAGTGGCAAGTGCGACAGCGGGGGAGAGCGGAAGAATGAAGGCGTGATGTACAGCAGCACTGTAGAGCAGGTAGGAGCTTGCTTCTGTGCCCCGAGTGTTGGAGTCCCCCGCTCCCCAGCAGGAGTGTCCCTTTCATTATGCGCCTTCAAGCGCGGTAAAGTGGCGCTGCAGGCGGCGTCCCGGCGTCCAAGCAAGGGACGCTGGGAAGTGTAGTCCTCTGTGGCCGCTCCGCCCTCTTAGCGACCGCGGTGGCAAGTGCGGCGGCGGGGGAGAGCGGAAGAATGAAGGCGCGATGTACAGCAGCGCTGTAGAGCAGGTAGGAGCTTGCTTCTGTGCCCCGAGTGTTGGAGTCCCCCTCTCCCCAGCAGGAGTGTCCGGTCTTTATGCGCCTCCAAGCGCGGTAAAGTGACGCTGCAGGCGTCGTCCCGGCGTCCAAGCAAGAGACGCTGGGAAGTGTAGTCCTCTGTGGCCGCTCCCCCCTCTCAGCGACCGCGGTGGCAAGTGCGGTGGCGGGGGAGAGCGGAAGAATGAAGGCGCGATTGTACAGCAGCGCTGTAAAGCAGGTAGGAGCTTGCTTCTGTGCCCCGAGTGTTGGAGTCCCCCGCTCCCCAGCAGGAGTGTCCGGACAACACAGAGCAGAATTAGTTGTAAAGAAATATCATTCATGAACAGCTTGTTTTAATTTGTTGTCCATATTTCATATAGACAAGTAATCTGAATGTAGGGGACAAAATAAATTCATGCCATTTTCATAAAAGTAAAACCTAGCAGTCTGGGAATGCTAGTGCAGAAAATGTGCCTATACAAAAGCTGTACGATATGTAGCCTCATCAGGCTTGAAACTGTTTTGATGTAGACAAAACCTGTCAATCAATATCTGCTTACGAACTGGGTTAGTAGAGCACACTTAGTCCAGGAGAAACATGAGAGAGAAATACCCTTAATGAATTCACCATCACAGACTACACTGATTTTTGTGTCCTGTCCTGAGAGAAGGAGGCTGTGGGAAAACCCACAGTTTGGGGAATGCACAGCTGAAAGACAAAATGTCTAAAACACAGTTTTACCAATATCAGTGTACTAGTAGTGAGAAATGCTCAAGGCGATAGGTTCATTTTATATCTACAACTTTTAGTAGTATTACATTATGCAAATCAAATTTCGAAAAGCATTGTTGACATATACAAAAATCATTGAAGTTCAATATAGACTATCCCTGTCTATTTACAAAACAATACTGAACAAACACAAAATTGTAATCATCTGCATTTGACTCCAATAACATGTAATCCTTTGTTTCATAAGTCCCAATGCATTTCGGGTTACGAAAACCCTTCGTCAGGGGAATTGGTTTTCATATATATGGAGATCTTCACAGTCAATGTGGTCGCCACAGAAATCTAAAACACAACAACATGCAGTAAGATTACTGCTGAATATGTAGGATTTGCACCCCAAAATGTGCAGTGAAAGGAAAGTATAAACGTGTGTCCAATTGAAACTAAATGCATGCAATTACAGAGAGGTATGTAATCTAGGATATAGGAAGTACAGTGCTAAAGAACCCGAACCGATAGAATATTAAAAAGACTGTAGTGCCTTGCCTGTACGTTCCAAAATGCGCTGACCGCAACAGGGAGTCTGTTGCTGTACCCAGCGGAGTTGTGGGCAATATCTAAATGAAAGTCGAAAGGAAAGGGAAAACAATGCAAAATAATGAGCAATTGCTCATATGGTGGTCCCATGAGAAACTGAGGGATAGTGTTCTGAGGCTTACCGGAAAGAAACCGGAAGGTATTCGAGTGGTGATTCTGGTGAAAACTCCGGGAGAGCGTGCTGCAGCTTACCGGAGAGAAACCGGAAAATATTCCTGTGATAGTTTCAAGACCGGGACTCGGGGCTGTTTAGGTGAACAAGGAGAGACGCGTGATTACTATCCTACGTGTAATCATGAATGACAAAAGACGGGAGTCTAAAGGAAAATAGTATTTACGTACCCAGATTATGAAAAGACAGTGTCCGAAGATACTCTCACTCAGTGAAACGCGTAGTCCATGGGTATTTCCCAGAATACTATGCGTGAAGGGGGAGTGTGCTTTAGCTGTAAAGCGAAGAGGTCTGCGTCTAGCGAAAAATGACCCTAATGTTAAAAATGATGTGGAAAACGGGCTGGGGTGCTATACTGTGCGAACATGTGAAAAGTATGAAGGGGGTGGTAATTAATAGAAAAAGAAAGAGAAAAGGGTCCCATGTTATTAATCGAGAGAAATATTCGAGAAAGAAAAAGTTGAGTGGTAGAGGAGGGGTACCCAAGCAAGAAATCCCCTAGTGGTGATTTAACAGTCGAAGCAGGTGCAAATCCTGTATACTACTGAACTGTACATTATAAGTTATAGGAAAACATAACATCTCATAATGATCGTTGAGCCCCTTCACGCATAGTATTCTGGGAAATACCCATGGACTACGCGTTTCACTGAGTGAGAGTATCTTCGGACACTGTCTTTTCATAATCTGGGTACGTAAATACTATTTTCCTTTAGATTCCCGTCTTTTGTCATTCATGATTACACGTAGGATAGTAATCACGCGTCTCTCCTTGTTCACCTAAACAGCCCGAGTCCCGGTCTTGAAACTATCACAGGAATATTTTCCGGTTTCTCTCCGGTAAGCTGCAGCACGCTCTCCCGGAGTTTTCACCAGAATCACCACTCGAATACCTTCCGGTTTCTTTCCGTTAAGCCTCAGAACACTATCCCTCAGTTTCTCATGGGACCACCATATGAGCAATTGCTCATTATTTTGCATTGTTTTCCCTTTCCTTTCGACTTTCATTTAGATATTGCCCACAACTCCGCTGGGTACAGCAACAGACTCCCTGTTGCGGACAGTGCATTTTGGAACGTACAGGCAAGGCACTACAGTCTTTTTAATATTCTATCGGTTCGGGTTCTTTAGCACTGTACTTCCTATATCCTAGATTACATACCTCTCTGTAATTGCATGCATTTAGTTTCAATTGGACACACGTTTATACTTTCCTTTCAATGCACATTTTGGGGTGCAAATCCTACATATTCAGCAGTAATCTTACTGCATGTTGTTGTGTTTTAGATTTCTGTGGCGACCACATTGACTGTGAAGATCTCCATATATATGAAAACCAATTCCCCTGACGAAGGGTTTTCGTAACCCGAAATGCATTGGGACTTATGAAACAAAAGATTACATGTTATTGGAGTCAAATGCAGATGATTACAATTTTGTGTTTGTTCAGTATTGTTTTGTAAATAGACAGGGATAGTCTATATTGAACTTCAATGATTTTTGTATATGTCAACAATGCTTTTCGAAATTTGATTTGCATAATGTAATACTACTAAAAGTTGTAGATATAAAATGAACCTATCGTCTTGAGCATTTCTCACTACTAGTACACTGATATTGGTAAAACAGTGTTTTAGACATTTTGTCTTTCAGCTAGGCGTTCCCCAAACTGTGGGTTTTCCCACAGCCTCCTTTGATGTTATGACATGGGAAACTAGGGTCGTTTTCCAACCAGGGAATAGCACGCACCTTCCTTACACACTCATAAAACAACCTCCCCTAAACCTCGAATTTTACAGATAACGGTTCACAACGTAGGTGTGCACCTGCACCCCCCTTGTATTGACTGTCCTGAGAGAAGTCTTGTTTAATTTCAGACTTTTTAAAAATTGAATTTTCTTGATACATGTACCGTCACCTACATCGACAGGCCAGTGAGGCGCCATGAACACCTGTTGTAGGAAAGCATAACCGACTATCCCCCACCTCACTCACCTATACTTCATTTCACAAAGACTGCTCTTTCTCATGTTTCTTTTAACAGTCCTTATCCAAATGAAGAAGTCCATATGTCCTGATGTGTACAAAAGTTTATGAGCAGTCACATTTAGAGTATATCTTGTACTTATGCCTCCCTTTCTGGTGAATTTTGTACACACAGAATCTGATTTTTTTATTAACTACCAAATAAATTGCTGTATTTAGACAGACAGCATTTAAAAACGATGAACCAATAAAGTCAATAAAAGAAAATGACAAACACATTGTATTCACAACCTAAAATACCATGTTAGTCTCAAACAAGATGAATTTTTCTTATTACATTTCATGTATCTTCTACCACTTAAATAAAGAAAATTGAAAACTCTTGAAAAACACATATAGGTTCACTGTTTAAACAAAAACTAACTGCCCCTGACAGTTCAGTTTGTGATACTAGTTATAAGAAAAACAGGTTTGAACCAATATTTCCTCTCTTTATCCAAAGAACCATAGATCACAAAAATGTGTGCCAGAGTTTCTGTGTATTTTGAACACATCTGCAATCCCCTTCCTTATTAGAGAAGTTAGCCCAGAGTTGTCTAAATGGGCTTAAGAGGTTTAGAAGAAGCACATTCTAATAATTCTCTGCCTTAAATCCTTGACTATTGTCTCCTCCAAATACCCTTCAACATTCTGGCTTTAGGCGAGGCAATATGTAATTCGCAACCTTCTTTTTCTCATAAGCCTAATGAGCCTCCAACCTGGAAATAACTATTTGGAAATTAATTGATCGGAGTGTGAAAATGCTGTGGGCATCAGAATATTTCACTAGGCTTCTTTCACCTCCAAACGACCTAATTCTTAGTTCAGAATGCCAATCAAAGGATTCATCAAACCTACACTTTTCATTGACATATAAGTCCAAACAGTTGACTTAAGGCTCACAGCACTAGAGTGTCACGTACACTGACGAGGATTGATAAATGCTGTCATGAAAGACAAGCCCATAAAGAGTTGAGAAGAGCCCTAAACACTATGCCCCGCAATAAAGAGATAGTTAGGGCATTGAGAAAGAATTATAGGGCCGTGATAGCCCAGAGAAAGATGGATTTTAGGACAGAGGTCTGGTCGGATCTGGTGGCTTCCGGGGACTTGACGGACATGAAAAATGCAGGGAAGTTATCAACCGTCTGGTGGCTCTCCCGGAGTTTTCACCAGAATCACCACTCGAATACCTTCCGGTTTCTTTCCGTTAAGCCTCAGAACACTATCCCTCAGTTTCTCATGGGACCACCATATGAGCAATTGCTCATTATTTTGCATTGTTTTCCCTTTCCTTTCGACTTTCATTTAGATATTGCCCACAACTCCGCTGGGTACAGCAACAGACTCCCTGTTGCGGACAGTGCATTTTGGAACGTACAGGCAAGGCACTACAGTCTTTTTAATATTCTATCGGTTCGGGTTCTTTAGCACTGTACTTCCTATATCCTAGATTACATACCTCTCTGTAATTGCATGCATTTAGTTTCAATTGGACACACGTTTATACTTTCCTTTCAATGCACATTTTGGGGTGCAAATCCTACATATTCAGCAGTAATCTTACTGCATGTTGTTGTGTTTTAGATTTCTGTGGCGACCACATTGACTGTGAAGATCTCCATATATATGAAAACCAATTCCCCTGACGAAGGGTTTTCGTAACCCGAAATGCATTGGGACTTATGAAACAAAAGATTACATGTTATTGGAGTCAAATGCAGATGATTACAATTTTGTGTTTGTTCAGTATTGTTTTGTAAATAGACAGGGATAGTCTATATTGAACTTCAATGATTTTTGTATATGTCAACAATGCTTTTCGAAATTTGATTTGCATAATGTAATACTACTAAAAGTTGTAGATATAAAATGAACCTATCGTCTTGAGCATTTCTCACTACTAGTACACTGATATTGGTAAAACAGTGTTTTAGACATTTTGTCTTTCAGCTAGGCGTTCCCCAAACTGTGGGTTTTCCCACAGCCTCCTTTGATGTTATGACATGGGAAACTAGGGTCGTTTTCCAACCAGGGAATAGCACGCACCTTCCTTACACACTCATAAAACAACCTCCCCTAAACCTCGAATTTTACAGATAACGGTTCACAACGTAGGTGTGCACCTGCACCCCCCTTGTATTGACTGTCCTGAGAGAAGTCTTGTTTAATTTCAGACTTTTTAAAAATTGAATTTTCTTGATACATGTACCGTCACCTACATCGACAGGCCAGTGAGGCGCCATGAACACCTGTTGTAGGAAAGCATAACCGACTATCCCCCACCTCACTCACCTATACTTCATTTCACAAAGACTGCTCTTTCTCATGTTTCTTTTAACAGTCCTTATCCAAATGAAGAAGTCCATATGTCCTGATGTGTACAAAAGTTTATGAGCAGTCACATTTAGAGTATATCTTGTACTTATGCCTCCCTTTCTGGTGAATTTTGTACACACAGAATCTGATTTTTTTATTAACTACCAAATAAATTGCTGTATTTAGACAGACAGCATTTAAAAACGATGAACCAATAAAGTCAATAAAAGAAAATGACAAACACATTGTATTCACAACCTAAAATACCATGTTAGTCTCAAACAAGATGAATTTTTCTTATTACATTTCATGTATCTTCTACCACTTAAATAAAGAAAATTGAAAACTCTTGAAAAACACATATAGGTTCACTGTTTAAACAAAAACTAACTGCCCCTGACAGTTCAGTTTGTGATACTAGTTATAAGAAAAACAGGTTTGAACCAATATTTCCTCTCTTTATCCAAAGAACCATAGATCACAAAAATGTGTGCCAGAGTTTCTGTGTATTTTGAACACATCTGCAATCCCCTTCCTTATTAGAGAAGTTAGCCCAGAGTTGTCTAAATGGGCTTAAGAGGTTTAGAAGAAGCACATTCTAATAATTCTCTGCCTTAAATCCTTGACTATTGTCTCCTCCAAATACCCTTCAACATTCTGGCTTTAGGCGAGGCAATATGTAATTCGCAACCTTCTTTTTCTCATAAGCCTAATGAGCCTCCAACCTGGAAATAACTATTTGGAAATTAATTGATCGGAGTGTGAAAATGCTGTGGGCATCAGAATATTTCACTAGGCTTCTTTCACCTCCAAACGACCTAATTCTTAGTTCAGAATGCCAATCAAAGGATTCATCAAACCTACACTTTTCATTGACATATAAGTCCAAACAGTTGACTTAAGGCTCACAGCACTAGAGTGTCACGTACACTGACGAGGATTGATAAATGCTGTCATGAAAGACAAGCCCATAAAGAGTTGAGAAGAGCCCTAAACACTATGCCCCGCAATAAAGAGATAGTTAGGGCATTGAGAAAGAATTATAGGGCCGTGATAGCCCAGAGAAAGATGGATTTTAGGACAGAGGTCTGGTCGGATCTGGTGGCTTCCGGGGACTTGACGGACATGAAAAATGCAGGGAAGTTATCAACCGTCTGGTGTTCTCAGATACCTCTACCCTAAAAATGGATTTCCTGATACCAGGAGATGCCTGGGTGTCACATTATTCATATATCTTTAACCCTCTAAAAAGAGCCTTAAATTCTGAGCATAGGGGCTTTGTTACGATTGAAGATGGAGAAGAAGCTCTGAAGTTTAGTCAATCAATTTCTGTTAAGGAGGTGGAAACAGCAATAACTAAAGGTATCTGCCTCAAAGCGCCCAGACCAGATGGGGTCTCCCTTGACCTGTTTGAGGATAACCCCAACCTCTGGGCACCTCTTCTAACAAATATCTTTACGGCTTCTATCACAGGTACTCTGCCTGCTTCATGGAAAGATGCTATAGTGGTCCCTATGTTTAAGAAAGGGGACAGGAATGACTCGGCCTGCTACAGGCTGATATCTCCAATAGACACAACAGTAAAAGTCGTGGGCAGGGTCCTCTTGGTTCAGATAGAAGAGTGGGCCTTTGCAAATAATGTGCTTTCTAAAACACAATATGGTTTTAAATGGAGAATGGGCACGACGGAGCAGTATCTGAACCAGTCACTGATTGTCAGTAAATACCCTAGGTCCATGAGGTGCTCCCTACATCTGGCCTTCATGGACTTATCTAGTTCCTTTAACACTGTCAGTCGTAACATACTGTGGAATATGATGGGAGATGGGGGGGTGGGGTACCCCTTGTTGTCCTGCTGTGCAGGCTACACTGTAATACTGTGGTGAAAATAATCTACAGCAATGATGGTGAGAGAACAGATTCAATTGGGGGTCTGCCAGGGCTGTATACTGGCCCCTTTTCTATTCCTCGTTTTTAAAATTGCTTAGAGGCCCATCTACTAAAAAAGAGTCTAGATTTTCCAAAAATTGGGCAAAACTTTGTTAGAAAATTACTCTATGCCGATGATGCTGTCCTTCTTGGAAGGACAGCTATGAGCATTGAGAGATCCATAGATGCCTATGTAGACTTTGTCTTCCTTGAATTTAAAAGGGAACTGTAAAAAGTCATACATTATAGTGTGTGGCTCCAAGTCCACATCTTACACTGTACAGGGCAATCGCCATCGCACCCCATCTCGGAAAGCCATCAACATCTCCTTCAAGACAGTAACCTTCCCGGAGAGCTGGAAGCACACCGAGATCAACGCCTTACTCAAGAAACCCAAGGCGGATCTCAAGGCCCTCAAGAACTTCCGGCCCATCTTCCTGCTCCTGTTCCCGGCGAAGGTCATCGAGAAGGCCGCCAACAAACAACTGACCCGCTACCTTGAGGAGAACAACATCCTGAACCCATACCAGTCCGGGTAAGGGTTCCGCAGCAACCACAGAACCAAAACTGCCCTCATCGCCGCCAACGATGACATCAGAACCCTGCTATACAATGGAGGACCCGCGGCCCTCATCCTCCTGGACCTGTCAGCCACCTTCGACACGGTCTGCCACCGCACACTACGAACATGCCTCCACTAGCCCGGGATCCAAGCGAAGGCCCTGGACTGGACCACCTCCTTCCTCTCCGGCAGAACACCAAGCGTCCGCCTCCCCATTCCGCTCCGAAGCCACCGAGATCATCTGTGGCGTACCCTAGGGCTTATCTCTCAGCCCAAAGCTGTTCAACATCTACATGGCACCGCACGCCCACGTAGCCCGACGATACGATCTCAACATCATCCCCTACGCCGATGACACCCAACTGATCCTCTCCCTCACTAAGGACCCCCACACCGCCAAAACCAACCTCCATGAACGAATGAAGGCTGTCGCCGAATGGATGAGGAACAGCTGACTGAAGCTAAACTCGGACAAGACGGAGGTCCTCATCCTCGGACCCACCCCTGGTGGCCGACTCCTGGTGGCCGACCGCACTGGGACCAGCTCCAACACCCACTCACAACGCACACAACCTAGGGATCATCCTCGACTCCACCCTCTCCATGACTAAGTAGGTCAACGCCGTCTCTTCCTCCTGCTTCAACACACTCTGCATGCTCCGCAGGATCTACAAGTGCATCCCCACTGAAACGGGAAGAACGGTCACCCAGGCCCTCATCAGCAGCAGGTTGGACTACGGAAATGCAGTCTACGCAAGAGCCTCAGAAAAACTCCTGAAAAGGCTTCAACGCATCCAGAACACCTCTGCACGCCTGATCCTCGACATCCCTCACCGCAGCCACATCACACCCCACCTGAGAGACCTGCACTGGCTCCCCGTCATCAAGAGCATAACCTTCAAGCTCCTCACCCACGCACACAAGGCACTCCACAACACCGGACCAGCGTACCTCAACGGATGACTCAGCTTTTACACCTCCACCCGCCAGCTATGCTCCGCCGCCCTCGCCACAGTTCCCCGCATCTGAAGATCAACCTCCGGCGGCAGATTGTTCTCCCACCTCGCAGCAAAGACCTGGAACACCCTCCCCATCCACCTACGGCAGACCCAAGACCTGCTGACCTTCAAAAGACGCCTCAAGACCTGGCTTTTCGAGCAGTAGCAGCATTCCCCTCCCCCCAGCACCTTGAGACCCGCATGGGTAAATAGCGCGCTTTACAAATGCAATGACTGATTGATTGATTGATTGCTCGGCAAGCTTGAAGCTGAGCATCATGTGACTAGACAGTTTGCACCATAGAGGTGACCGACTCCTCTGCCTCTGCTACTCTACTTTGTAGCTCAGTTACATCCTTAGTAATGTTAGCCACCGTGCTCGTCACTTCATCCAAAGAAAGCTTTATACTAAGATAGTCCGCTCTGAACTGCACATGGTGATCCTGAGCTTCTCGCCGTTGTTCCTGTAGGACCTGCAATATAACTGACAGAGATGGCTCTTTCGCCATAGTCTGTCCTCCTCCCATCTCACACTCGGCCTCCGGTGAGACTGTCAAGATTTTGTTGGCAAGTTCTTCGCTAGACCCAGGCAAGCTGTCCGGGCTGTCCTGAATATAGTATCCTGCAGGATTAATTGTGGGATGGGTCGGGGATATCATTTGCTCCCTGGTAGCCACATTATTTTCATTGCAGGTTGTACCCCCGTACCTTGACCTACCAAACCTGATCCAGAGCCAGACAGACGATAAATCAATGCCTTGACCTCTCCCTTTGCCTGAACCCATTTCCTGAGTGGACTGTTTTCTAAGCCTCCTCCACGGCGAGAACCAGAGCTATTATACCAGGTAAGCCCTTGCCAGTCCATAGATTCCTTGCGGGGTTTAGTAATTTTAAGGGTTTTTCGGCTATTATTTCATTTTGAATCCCCCACTAAGATGTCTGGGGATTTTTGTTCACCCTCTTGACTCCTCCTGGAAATTGCCACCTCTGCCTCAATCTCCGCCACAGCACCAGATATATTTAAGCATTTATTCTGGTACTTACTTCAGATTGCCCTGTAGCATTATTTTGACTCATTTGAGGTCCCTTAAGCCCCTCCACCCCGGGAACAAACACCTCACCAGGGCTCTCTCCCCTAGTCTCGCCGTTGATCAGCTGTCGATCCCCCTCAGCGCAATTGTTCCTAGTAGCAGGCATTTAAGTAGTGTCTATAGTGTTGTGCCCTTGAGTAGTCAAATCTTCCAAGCCGTGCTCCCCCGATAATTACAAATAGCTTATCTCCTCCTTCAAACTCCTCTTCACCATTCTTCAGAGTCCTCCAATAATAGTTTATATTCCAGATCAGCCTGCAAGCTATCTCTAGAAACTGGGATACTAAGTAGAGCAGCTATTGCAATAGCATCCGCTATTTGTACATGAAGCTCTCCCTCTGAGATGAGTTCGACTGCCTTACCTGCTTCTAGGAGCCGCAGCGCAGGTCTACCGACCCTTACTGAAGCAGATTGGGCCCCACTCTTCGAGTTATTTTCTCCCTGCGGGGGGGGGGGGGCTTGTACCCGAGCCGCTTGTGCAGTTTTCAACACATTTTTCGGTAGGGCCATCTCTCCCTTTAGCGCTGTCTCCCCAGGGAGGCGCAAGCAGTAGATCCCCGATCCGCGGCAGCAGGTCAGCCTGCAGACCCGCCAGCAGACTCTCCTTGATGTCCGCCAATGCCGCCCAAGACTGAGCAAAGCCCCAGCATCCGCGGTGTCCTTGGCAGAGACAGAGACCAGGTTCCAAAATGTTATGCTCCCTGGTAGTCCGGTAATCCGAGCAAGTAGAGCTTCAATGTAGATTCCTCTATTCTTGCCGCTCGCAGCGCCGAATGGGTTGACCAGCTGCGAGCTCTGTAGGGCTGTGGACGCGGCGGCGTTTGGTCCGCCATCTTCCTTCCTCACCTACTTGAATATATCCAAGAAAAGCAGATATACCGATACCCAGCATCGATCCACTGCAACCCAGTGAACTAGACAAAGTGGTACAGACCGAAGAGGTACAAATCGTCACCACACGTTAGCACGGAACAAAACACTGGGGACCAATGGCCACCCCATTGAATTTTGCTCTATCTACAACACTCATGAATCTCCAAAGCTGCTTCAGATATATACTGAATCGCAGGCGAAAGAACTACTGCCAGAATCACATAGGGAAGCATTAATAATGGTGCTTCCTAAACCAGGCTGAGATCCCATAGACGTGAGCTCATATAGATCCCTGTAGTTGTTAAAATTGAACTACAAAATACTCTGGAAAGTTCTTGCGAACAGACTGCTGCCAGTAGTGCAGTCCTTGTTCCATTTGGACCAAAATGGATTGATTCCTGACAGGAACACATTTTTAAATATCAGAAAACTGCTATGCCTAATGTCAGTCAGTCAGTCAAAGAAACTTTATTCGGTTATTTAAAACCATAAAAGCAAGACATGGTATACAAAACAAGTTTAAAATTCAATTAAACATATATGAAAAGACATTACTACACCTTCATAAAAAGTACAAAGAACCGAATTTTGTTAAAAATAAGTGACTGTAAGAGCAAGTTTACATGGTGTCCAACAAAAGTTATACAAGTGTCAAATTTTGGTTGTTAGAAGTAGCAGCCATTCTTAGTTTATTTTGTCTGGCAGCTGCTGCCAGAAAACAGGCTACCCCATATGTTGTCTGTACTGAGTTCAGCATCTGTAGATGTAATAATGCTGACCGTACCTGGACAAAATTCAAATTTTTCAGAATAGGTACCAGAAATTTTTTGCGAGCCACCAAATAATGTTCACAAAGCATAACTAAGTGGAGGGTGTCCTGTATGGAAAAACAGTCGCAGGTACAGGGGGGGTAAGTTCTCTGGTAAGCCCCACTTTGATTGTGAGCCAAGCACTAGGTGTATTAAATTAAACCTGAACCTTATGAGTAGAAAGCGATGGTAAGGCTTGGTAACATATTTCAAATAGGGTTCCATGGCTAAAGTTGAGGAGAGTTGAAAAAGTGATCGTACCATTGGTTTACCTAATTCAACCGTTTCCCTTTCAGACTCCAACAAGTTTTGGAAATGCAGCTTGACCCACTTTACATCCTCTTTTTTTAATTTGTGTGGTAAAGAGTACATTTCTGGACGCCCTAGTCTCGCGCATGCCGCTCTAACATACGCCAGCCACGGGATGTTATTGGCTTTATCCAGAGACAAACAATCTTTGAGGATACAATGATTTAAACTGATGCCTAACTGATGCCTAATGAGATACAACCCATCTGCCAATACGGATTGCCTGACAGTGTCTCTAGACATAGAAAAGGCATTCCATGCCCATTGTTGGCCATAACTCCTAACAGCACTCGAGAGAATGGGCATCAGTCCCACATTTATGGGGTGGCTTCGTACTCTATACAGTCAACGGATGGCTAGAGTTAAGATGGGAATGGTTATATCCGAGCACCACAAAAAACGCAGTGGTACCTGTCAGGGTTGCCCACTCTCCCCACTGTTTTTCGCACTATCCATGGAGTAATTGGCGTGCACAAAGGCTGCTGAGTCGGGAATTCTTATGACCACTTGATTGCGTATCATCTCATTATAAGTGTATGATGCCCCGATTTATCTACATAATGCACATAAGACACTGCCACAACTTGAGAATCTGCTGGAAACCTTTGGGATATCTCAGGCCTGAAAATTAATTGGACCAAGTCCAGCCTCTTCCCCCTAGGAATAATACTGGAAGGTCAAAGGACCGTAATCCCCCTGCCCGACTTGACTTGAGATTTTATACTTCCAAATATCCAGGTATACAGATATATCATAGAACTCCGGACCTCATAGAAGGCAATCTGGGCAAAGCTCTCAGATCGACTGGAAATTCAATGCTGTACTGGCTCTTCCTCTCTCCAGTAGGCCTGGTGGTGATAACTAAATCCTAATATTACCAAGACTTCACTGCCTTACTGGTGATCCTCCCACAGTCCTTTTTCCTGGCACTGCTTGGCCTCCTTTTCCCATTCATATGAGGGTGTGGCAGAAAAAGAATGATGCTGCATGAGGTACAGCACCCAATGACTGAGTGCAGCCAGGGGCAATTATAAGCTGTATTATGCTGCAGAACAACTACAGTGGCCAATGAAATGGCTGGCAGAAGGCCCAAACACATAAAGACAGGAAGTGGTGTGACTATTAGGCAACACTCCCTCCTGACCTAGCTCCTTCAGTCTGCCGGAGATATACCTACAGGGACTTAGTTGATGGTGGCAACCATGGCATGGAGGCGTAAATACTAACATACAAACAGATGCCCCTCTCCTTATGGCACCCCCTCCTCCCAATTAGAACTGTGGGCACTACTGGAGTCCCAGAAAGTATTGAGAAGACATAGGGCACAAGCATGGAAAGAAGCTGGAGTGACATAGGGGGGAGACCCATTCACTGTCGACACATTAAAGATATTCTAGGACATGGTTGACACTTACGAAATACCGCAGGTCCAGTTTCTAATATATAATGCACTCAAACATTTCATACACACATGATGGGGCGAGGGACAAGCTAAACCAACAACTTCTCCACTCCTAGTGGGTCTTTTCACCCACGGTACGGTTGGGAAAGCCGTGACAACACTGTACACATTACTGCTGACACAGCTACACAACCCAAACCTCAGTAATAGTGCTAAATAGGAAACCGATCTAGGACAAGAGTTCTCGACTAAACAAGGTGGGGAGTGATCAAGGCACACGTCAAACAGGTGTCCTAGAACTTGAGATTTTGCTATACACCCAATTAACTATTTACATCAAACATACCTCACCCCACATCACATTCATCTTATGTTCGGGGGGACGCCCAAAGAATGTCTCCACTGCCGACAGATACATGCAGGGTTTTATCATGTGATGTGGGAATACCAGGTGCTGCAACGTACATGGGCAACAGTAACGAGAATCATGTCAAAGATAGAAGACCGCAGGAAACCTTGTACACCTGAGCTCTGCCTTCTAGGGTTTATGCCAGGATCCAAAAACAATGGACTGTTGTGTAGATTTGGAGATCTGGCGTTCATACGAATTAAAAGATGCATTGTAATGGCCTGGAAAGCGAACACAGCCCCCAAAGTGGGACTATGCACAAGAGACTTGTTAAAGTGGACAAAAGCAAAGGTCGATACACTCACGCTACTTAGACTGGAAGAAGGACGTGGACCCATGGAATGTCTACATTGTGAACCTGGAAGCAAAGAATCACACTAGACACTAGAACACAAAATGTGTCTTTTTTTATTTTTTTCATATTTTTTTATTGAGAGAGAGAACACAGAATTAAAACATTGCATAACTGTAAAAAGATGTAGAAAAAAAAGAATAAACAAAGGCTAACAAGAATAGTACATAATAACATTGGCAAATATTATAATAAAAAAGAAAGAAATTTGTAAGAGGAGAAAAGTAGTAAGGGTAAAAGGTGACATGAACGTAATAAAATAATGTGTTCCATTAGGAAAAAAAAATGTTATGTTTGTATGTTTTGTTATATAAAGAAATAGAAGAAAGAAAAAGAACAGAAGAAAAGGGGAGAACGAGGGGGGAGAGAAAGAGAAGAAAGGAAAGGTAAATGAATAGAGTAAAAATGGGTGTTATAAGAAAGATGAGTGCGAGGAAAGAATTGTCGTAAAGGGTAACCCTAATAAATATATTTAATCTTTAAATAAATAGAAGAATGGGAGAGAGAAGCAGTTCTATTTTCATTACAAATCAAATTTCACTAGAGCAAAAATTATAGTTTAGAATTATCTTTCCAACATGTTAATACAACTTTAAAGGCAATAGCAATAAAGAGGTCAAATAAAATAGTTTTGGAAGGGAGGTGGTTGTAATCTGCGGATATGGTACATAAATAGATATTGTGAATAGCAAATGGAACATCACAAGTAAAAATCAATAAACATTTCAACCATATAGCTTTTCAAAAGTCATAAACCTTGGGACAGTAATAAAGTAAATGCATCAACGAGCCTTTAGAGGAGAGACAGGATCAACATAATGGAGAAATAGAATGGTCAATTTAGTGTAGAAAGAGGGGAGTAATTACAATTCTGTTATAAGTAAAATATAGGGATTGTGTAATATTGGCAGCTTTGGAGGTTTTGAAAATATTTTGCCACATTTGGTCCCATTGATCAACAGAGAGTGAATGAGATAAATCTTGTTCCCAAAGTAATTCAATAGGAGATTTACACCGAGTGCTAGTAAGTGATGATTAAGTTTTATATATAAAAGAGGCACTTGGAATTGGGTCAGGGGAAATTTGAAATAAGGGTGTAGCAGGAGTAAAAGAAATAGGAGTAGGGTTGGAGTTGAAATTTTGTAAAACTGTTTGGAGAACAGGAAATAATGTATTATATTATGGATACAAGAGTCAGGAAGGTTACATTTCTCTTGTAATTGGGTAAAGGGTAGAATCTAATTTTCAACCATCAACTGATGTACATAAGAAATGCCCCTTTCCTTCCAGTGCTTGTAGTAGAAAGATTTGTGGCAGAATTTAATATGTTTATTAAACCATATGGAAGAGGATAAAAAGGATTGATAAGGATCAAAACCTTGGAAAAAAAAGGGTATGTAGTAGATGGTGAGAATATTTTAAGATAGGGTATTTGGAAATAAAAGTACAGTAGGTCATAAACATAATATCCTAAAAAAAAAAGTAATTTAACAGTGAGCGTTCCAACAGCAACCCATGTTGGCATAGATGATCTTGATAATCTTTAGACATGGCATAGAATTGAGGAATCAAAAAAGCAGTGTGATATAATTTTAAATTCAGGAAAGCGGACACCGCCCTCTGACTTTTGACGAGTTAGTTTGGATAGAGCAATACAAGTTTGTTTGTTGTTCCATAAGAATTTGGTACAAATAGAAATAATGTGAGAAAAATAACTACGACAGGTAACATTGAGAGCGTCAAAAGAACCTGGGGAACAATCATCATTTTAATGGTATCAAGTCTGCCCCACCAGGATAAAAATAATAGGGACCAGGAAGACAGTAAATTGGTAAATTTGAGTTTAAAGGCAGAAAAAATATGGGTTAAAGTATCAGGAATATTTGAAGAAAACCATGTTCCTAAGTATTTAATCTTTTAGAGGCACGAAGTGAAGTTGGTTGTATCAAACTTATAACGATAACATGATGAATTTAAAGGTAAGATCTCAGTTTTGGAAAAATTCAGTTTGTAACCAGAGACAGTGGAAAATAAAGCAATCTCTTGTAAAAGAGGGGTAAGGGAGTTGTAGGGATTGGACATGTAAATAAGGATATCATCTGCATATGCAGAAAGTTTAATTTGATGGGAGTTAAGGTTAAAACCAGTAATATTAGAGATATGTCTAATACGTTCAAGAAAGGGTTTTAAACAGAGGAGAAAAAGTAATGGGTAAAGAGGGCAACCCTGACGGGTGCCTCTTTGTAAGGGGAAATATGAAGAAAAAAGACCATTGACAAAAACAGAAGTGCACAGGGCAATATATAGTAGTTAGATATAAGAAATAAACCTTTGAACAAAACCAAAGCATTTAAGAGTATAAAGCATATATTTCCAATTTTTTCGATCAAAGACTTTTTCAGCATCAAGTGAGAGGGCAGCTAAAGGAGAAGATTACTTTTTTCCTAGGGCAAGAATATTTAAAAACCCTCTAGCATTTTCAGAGGCAAGTCGGCCTTTAACAAAGCTTGTTTGATCTGGTTTGATGAGATGAGGAAAAATCTTTTCTAAGCGGGAAGCCAAATTCTTTGCAAACATTGTATAATTATAATTAATCAGTGAAATGGGTCGAAATGTTTTACAGAAAGAACTATCTTTATCAGGGTTGGGAATAACAATAATAAGGGCTTCTAAAAAAGAGCCACATTCTTTAGAATTGGAGAGAAATGATTTAAAAAGATCCAATAAATTTGGGGCAAAAATTGTAGAAAAGGTTAAGAGTAGTTCAATTGAGAAACCATCCGGTCCCGGGGCTTTGGCCTTTTTTTAAAAAGAATTTTCAAGAGGTAAAAAAGTATCAGGGAGGCAGGGGGTTTAGGGATAACTTTGAAAAAAGTTTCAAAATCCTTTCCGGAAGTAGCTGTATCTTCTGTATATAAAAGTTCATTTATAGAATTGAAATGTATCTACAATATCTGAATCAGAGGAAAGAAGTTTATTGGTTGTTTCTGAGTGGATAGGACCAATATTTTTACGTTCTGATTTGATTTTCAAATAGTTGGCTAACATTTTCCCCGCCTTATTTTGGCCTCAATGAAATTTAGATGTAATCTTAAGGAGAAAGTTACAAGGATCAACAGTGGCAATTTTATATAAGGTAGATTTGGCGGCAATCAATTCTTACAGAGTGGAGTAGGATTTAGAGGAAAAGTAATTGTGTTCCAGGGTCTTAATCTTTTGAAGAGCTTCCTGATATTTAGCGTTAAGTAATTTCTTTTTCTTTGCAGAGTAAGCAATGGTAAAGGCTCTAAATGATGCTTTCGAAGCATCCCAGTTGTTATGAACTGAGGTATCCGAAGGTTTGTTGAATTGAAAAAAATCATTAATAAAGGAGGTCGCTTTTGAAATAAAGGTTTGGTCCGAGAGTAAGTGATTGTTAAAATGCCAACGACCTTGTTTGCAAGTGATAAGGGACATATCAAAAGAGGCAGACATAGAGGCATGGTCAGAAATTAAAATAAAGTCAATTTCAGAGGAATGGATACAAGGGAGTAATGATTTAGAAACCAGAATATAATCAATATAGTACATAGTATGGTGAACAGGTAAAAAGAAAGTAAATTTGCAAATATCTGGATTACATGTTTTCTGTATATCATACAAAGGACGAGAGGCGATGGCAGATTGAAATGATTTGTGGGTCTTATCAGGTTTAAATTTGCATTTATATTTTCTGTAAGAATAAGGATCTAGACAATTATTAAAATGGCCACCAACAATTATATTGGGGTTAGGGATAGAGGATAATTTCAATTTAATACAATGCCAAAATTGTGGGTCGGGTTTGACAGGACCATAAATGTAAAAAAAAAAGTGACTTGTTTTTTTTACAAATAATAGCGTCAACCAAAGCCCATCGCCCATGGGAATCACATTCAGTTGATAATATTTGTGAATTAATTGATTTATATAATAAAATAGCAACACCGCCTTGGTGGTCAACAGCAGGATAGAAAACAATTTGATTAACCCATTGACTTTTAAGCTTAAGAGATTCCACATCATTACAATGCGTCTCTTGTAAAAAGGCTACATGAGTATTGAGTTTGGATAAATGAGACAATACCTTTTGGCGTTTCACAGGATGACCTAGACAACGTACATTCCACGAGATAACGTTAAACATGTTGAAGGGTGGGGGAACATATGGATACAGGAACAGTAAGCTGAAAGACCAATAAAAAAGAAAAAGAAACATCATTTATCAAATGTTAAACAATTAAAACAAAAAAATAACGAAATTGGAAAAAGAATAGAGATAAAGAAAGACACTCTTAAAGGTAATAAGATAATAATCAGAAAAATAGCCAAGGAACAAAAAGAAAGGGGAAGAGAGAAGGAGGAAGAGATAGAAAAACAGAATAAGTAAACAGATCTAGGAAAAGAATCCAGACCTGAAAAGAAATAAGCAACCAGTGTGAGAGGAGCATAGTGATGCCGAAAAACAAGGAGGGCAGCAAGAGTGAATAGGCAATGCAAGTCCTCCTAAGAAATAACAAAGAATAGAAAATAATGAATAAGGAAAGAGAACAAAAGATAGGAGTAATTTAAGTAATATAAGACATAAAACGAATAAAGGATGAAAGAGCGCTTGAAAAATAGAAAAGAACGAATAAAAGAAAAATAAGACAGATAACATTTTAGAAGAACAATATCAACCAGTTGACTAAGAGAAAACTAAGCATTAGTATCCATGTTACAAGAGGAAATGCTGTTTGGAAAAAGTTTGAGTTTCTCAGGATCGTCGAAAGAATGTTAGCTTCCTTTATGAGTAATTTTGCAAAGACAAGGATGGAGAATGCCATACTGAATGTTCAAATGTCTCATCTGAGGACGAAAAGCCAGAAATTCTTTACGTCGAGCATTCGTTGCGTTGGAGACATCTTGTTAGATGAAGATATTATGTCCCGACCAAGTGAGACGTTGTTTGAGTTTAACAGCCTTCAGAACATGCATAAGTTCAGTAAATTCCAGGAAGAGCATTATAATACCACAAGGCTTGTTTGAATTAGGGTGAAGATGACCCAAACAATTTGCATGCTGTATCTTGAGAGGTGAGGAGGATCGAAGGTCTAAGAGATCCGGGAGGAACTTCTTCATAACATATCCGGGCCCTCAATATTTTCCAGAAGACCATAAAGGAGAAGGTTGTTCCTCCGATTGCAATTTTCAAGGTCTTCGGTGTGGAGTTTCAACTTGTGGATCTCTTGCTCTAGTAAAGGAATTTTTGTAGAAATATCTTGAAGGTCTCCCACATGTTTCTCAAGTTCCAACACCTTTCCCTCCATGACAATCCATCGGTCTTCTATTTGTTGTAATTTTTCATTGGTAGCGGACATAAAAGGTTGAAGACGACGTACCTCATCTAAAATAGAGCCAAGAACCGGATTTTGTGAGGAGAGAATAGGAGAAGGCGGATCATTTTTGTGCCTTTTTTTCTTTGCGCCTGAAGAGAATGGTTTAGAAGTGGCATGAGGATCACTGGCCATCTTAGATTGCTTGTGAGGGCGATGAGTAGTAATTAGAATAGGACTGATCTGGCCCATACACCAACGGAGAAGAAGGAAGGAGCAATTAACACCCAAAAGCAAGTAGCCAGATTGGGAATACAACAGAGGGGCAGAGGTAAAGTATATTAGTCACAGGAAAGTGTCTTTTAATATTCACCCCAATGAGGAGAGGAATCGCCACTTCAGAAAGTGACCAGTACCAGCCGAAATATAGTGTATTTCACCACCCAAGTCATAAAGAAGAAAGTCTCATTCAGTGCACAATAATGAGGTGGGAGCACTATGTAATATAGATAATCCAGATTGATTCAGGTAACCAAAAGGAGTGACATTCTGAGAGGAAGTCACAATCACAGTTTCCAGCTCATTATGATATCAAATGCCATGTAAAACTTATATTCCTGAAGTAAAAAAAGACTGTATGGTATTTAAAGTTATGAGGGAAGCCGAGCTGTGAAGAAAAATCGGAGCGCGAGCGCCGCGATTCAAAATGGCACGCGCTGGCATTTTTATGAGGAGATAAACACCGCTGCAGCTCCGGGGTTTAAAAACCATGCTTGGAAAGTCATACGCGGCACAGAGACTCACTGCTACATTGCACAAACTGGACCACAATCAGAGCTTAGAAACTCCGCATCAAGAGGCACTTTTTTTTTTTTTTGGAAAACCTTTATTTATAGAAAAAGTACACCGCTGTTCAGCCATACATCCCAGGCAGCATTGAGGCAGCAGGTAAATTCGTGTACAAAACTATCTGCAGAAGCGATCAGGTTTAATTTCAAATAGTGCAAAACTTAGAAATAAATAAACCAAGGAATAAGAAAGCCTCAAAGGCTAGAAAAAGAAATGCATGTAAAACAAGAAAGGAAAGGAAAAGAGGAAGAGAGTAGGCTGAGGACGGTTCAGAGACAGTGGACTTGTGTCGCGGGGAGAGGTCGAGGGCTACACACCCTAGGCAGCTCACAATACTAGCAGCAACAGTGGGTCGTGTGGGGAGTGTCGCAACAGGATAACCAGTTCGGAACCACGGGTAAGGGGCACTACGGGGACAGCTGGGCATCAGAGTCAATCTCCACAGGGGTGCGCAAATATCACCTCGATACGAATTCCAAGCTCCCCACACAGACCTCCACATTCTCGGTTTGCCCCTGGCTGCATACACCGTCTTCTCCCGCAGCATGCACCAGTCCATGTTGGTTTCCCATAAGCTACGCGAGGGAGGAGCCGGCGCACCCCACTTCCGAGCGATGTCTCTCTTGGCCACCATGTTGCCCAGGGTGACCCAACGGGTCTGGGCAACACTGTAATCATTTGGGCCCCAGATGTTGAGGAGGCATCGCCGGGCCTCCGCTGGTAGGGCCACTCCAGTCACCTCCCTCATTACGTCATGCACACGTGCCCAGTAACGAGTGACCCCAGGACATTCCCATATAATGTGCATGAAGGTCGCAATCATACCACATCCTCTCCGGCACATACCATCCAGTGAGAGCCCCATATGTATAAGTTTGGGGCCCGTGACATACACTCTGTGCAGTATCTTCAGCTGGACTAGGCGGAGCCGCGCCGATATGGCCACCTCCCGGGGGGAGGAGACCGCCGACTGCCACTCCTCATCGTCCACCTCTATGCCATCAGTCACCCAGAGCTCCCTCAATCGCACCAACAAATCAGCACGCACATTAATGAGCTTCTTGTATGTTAGGGAGATAGCGCTGTCCGGCATGTGACCGTCCAGTATCCGATCCTCCAGGGGCGATGACTCGGGTACCGTCTCCCCCTCCGAAATGTGGGAAGAGAGGGCATGTCTAAGCTGGGCATGCCGGAAGTATTCTGTTGCCCCCAGTTGGAACTCAGACTGTAATGCCTCAAAAGACTTGATCCTTCCCCCGGCCACCATGTCCCCAACCTTAGATATACCAATAGTGTCCCACCTGTCGAAGCCTTTGGTATGCCACAGTTTCCCCAATATGTCTGAGTCGTACAGTGGAGTGGCCATGGTAACCTTATCCTGCCAGCCCAAAGTTTTAGTGACTGCCCGCCATAAGTGTACCACCGTCTTAGTGGGACCCGTCAACTTCCGGTCCAGAGACCTGGAATAGAGCGCTCTATAGTAGTTCCCGTCACCCATGAGCCACCGATCCATGGCATAGCCCGGGCTGATCGCCGGGCCATAGAGGCCATGGTTGATCGCCGCGAGTTGAGACGCCCAATAGTAGCGCCGTATATCAGGCAAGGCAATACCCCCATCATAGCACGGTATGGTCAACTTGACCAGCGAGATCCGTGGTCTACCATTCCACAACAACGCTCGCTGCAGGGACTCGATCTCCCCAAAGTATTTAGCTGGTACAGGGTCCTGGGTATTCTGTAAAGCATAAAGGAAGCGTGGCAACGCCATCATTTTGAACAGCGCGGCCCTGCCCATCAGGGAGATCGGTAGCTTTTTCCAGCTCTCAACGTCCCGGCGCAACCGCGCCAGAGGCGGAAGCAAGTTCAAGAGGCACTTTTGAAGAGAAGAAGCCCCGCATCCGGACAGAGCTAACGGCAGGACCCGGCATGTTGTCTCTTCGTCCAAGGCACACCCCCACAAAATTAGTTCTAACCACAATAGATTGAAGTCAGGCCTCAGGACTGGAACCTGGACATGGGACAACTAATATGGACTAACACAGAGCGCGCGTACCCACACATAAGACTGCAAGTCGGCATTCTTGCCACCCCTTACAGCAAGAAAACGTCAGTGTGGACAAAGAAATGAATATGGACTGAACACCATACTGGAAAATCCAAACACCATGGCCCACTAAGAAGATAAAAAAGAAGACCTAGACACATTTCAACCTCCTCTGTGAAGTGTAAGGTAAGTCTCCAAGCAGAGCAAATAATGTCTGGTCATGCACATTCACCTTAGGTAGAACAAAAAAAGGGTATCAAATGTGATGAGATTGCTTTGGGTAATACTACTATACTCCTGGGAATAAACTAGAGAGAATAAAATGTGACTAAAATGCTTTCACTAATGTTGCTAAAGCTCTGTGAATGCCTTGGGCAACATTTTCCACAGTCTTCGATATTGAAGGCTCAGATACAGAAAGAGACCAACCATTTACAAATCAGTTCCAATCTCCCCACAAAATGAGCAGTCTAAACTGGACTGGTAGAACATATCTTCATGCACAAAATAGCAAGCATCCACAGTCATGTTTTAGTCTCATTGTGCTGCTTATATGTATAACGTAGGCTAGTCAAATATTAGTATTGAGGCAGTTCTTAGTTGTATTTTTCGAAATCAATCCAGTGAAAAACCAATAATGTTTCAAGCCTTTAGTGTCACCCCAAAAATTTGTTCTTAAAATAAAAAGATGTTCTTTTTTATTTTCCTGATATACAGACACAGGTTTGCAGGTATGCTGCTTTATCAAGGCTCACAATGCTATGTCAAGGTAAAAAAAAAATACGTAATTCAAGATTTCTCTGAAATTCTCTTTTTAAATCACTGTGATAAGTTCAGCCATCCAAGATGGCAGAACATTCACATCACATTTCTGGGAAGATTCAACTAATAAATACCTCACTACTAATATTTTATTGTAATATAGGAAGACACAATACTGTGGTAACGTATTATGCGGCTGCTATCCGGGGTTGGTATCTGGACCCGATATACTGTATTTGAATTTATATTGTGTAGGTTACCCCAAAACTGAAATAACTGCAAAAATAATGATGGCAATATTTTTTAGACTATCAAAAATGTTGTTTAGACACAGCACACAGAGTTATACCTTTCTCAAATGGAATATTCAAAACCACTTAGAAAAATTGTAATTCATATTGTTTTTAATGCTATGTCTTTGACAAGTGTGAATCTACTAGTCTCTAATAACTATAATTTTACCAATAGACTGTCTGATGTGTGAAACTCATGTGCATGATGTCATCATAATAAAAAATTATTTTAAACTTAACCTCAAAAACTATATGATGCAGGTATATCAAAAGAGTATACACAACATCCATGAAATATTACTTCATTTTTAATTCACATTGAAATAGTGAAGATTCCTGCTTTTAAGATTTTGCTACAGCACACATGCCTGTGGCGGCAGGTGGATTTGAAAAGTGATGGGACGGAAATTAGAGACCTGATGAAAATGTACAGGCAAACGCAGTGAGTGACCTGAACTGAAAAAGTAGCGTATGAGGGGGGAGTGTTCCCCCTCGCAAGAAAATTTCGAAAATTAAAAAGTAAAATGGTGCACTTTACAGCATACTCTCGGTCACTTAAAACTTTGCGATGCAACATAACTTATAAAGCAGCAGCATAGTGCAAAGTATTTTCACCTAGATATAACTGCACAAAAATATACACTCTGCCTTAAGAACATTTAAAATCTCAGTAGGAAGCTTGATTTTGTGTATACCTTCTGCCAGCAGCCGCTTTTTAGGTCTCGCGCCTAGTGTTGCAGTGCGCAGCACTGCTCGCGCAACAAGAGACCTCTTGGAGGGGGTTTCAAAATCGCCCTAGAAATCGCACACGCTTGTGCGTGTGCTTTTCCTTTTGGGCCACACGATTGGCCTTTGTGTACGTCTTTTTATAAAAGACAGCACACAATTGGCCAAAGGCGGGCGCATTGCTCCGCTCCTGGCCTATTGGTGTCTATTACGTGCACCATGGCATGTGGTTTCAAATATTGTGCCCAGACATGGGCGCAATAATTGAAACCGCATGTCTCACTGTGGCGCACGCTTTCGCACCACTTGCGAGTTTGTTTTACAATAGTGATCGCTTAGAGTTTGGTGATCGCTTTTACTGCCGCTTGTTGCCTTCTGTGTTTTTTTTTCTGTAAAGCATCTGTGAATCAATGCTTATGGGTCATTTACGATGTTTTTCAGGAGTAGGTCATGTTCACTTTAAAAAAAAATGCTTGTTACTCAATTTCAATCAGGGTGCTGGGAGAAGGGGGGGAGACTTGTGTTAAAGATGTCCTCTGTAAACACTACTCCTGCTGAACGACTCTCCTACGGGTGCTCATGAAAAACGCAATACAGTTGTGAACTCCATGCAGTTCGCTGTGCACTGCACTTGTGTTTATGGGTGATTATGCAACTGTTTTACAATTGTCATGACTGAGGCGCGGAGCCTCTACACATATTGGTATTTTGTTCATAGTCAAGCCAGTGACCTCAGTATTAAAATTCCATTAATAGGAGTTGCATTTATTATATCATTGCATTATGTTTGTTGCTTTCATCGTGCCTAGCCTGTTAATGGCTCGTGGCCTGCCTCCTAGAACAAAGCTAGACACCCTGCTTATTCATTTACTAGCCTGCACGCGTTAGTTTATAAGGAGAAAAATTGTAAATCGCGTTATTACTGAAATAAAGCCACTTTAGCAACTCTATATGTCGTAAATACTGGCATGCCTCCAGCGAACGGGAAGAGCGTGAAAAATTTCTATTTTATTAAAATAAATCATCACTGCACGTCAACGATTAGTTAAGCAATAAACCCTGATGAAATCCAAGCAACAAACATTCAAATTCTTTCCTCCTGACGCATGCATCTGGGCGGTATAGGGATCTCACCCAGAAACACTATTACTGCCCAGCTCTTGAATCTATCAATTGCTACAGAGATACATCTGTGCCCGCCCCCAACAACATGGCAGTCTGTTGTTAACATATGTAAGTTCCATTAAACTTGGCTTTTAAATGTTAAATGCTGAGAACACTGCCGGTGCTTGGATTCTTCCAGAGTGGGGCACCGGGCCTCGATATCCCAGAGAAGGGCACTTTTCGCTGACTTTTCGCACCCCGCCCCGTCTTCCTCCTGCCACGCGCAGAGCATTTCTGAACTTACACTTTTCAACAGAGAACCACCGGTCAAATTTCCAGCGCCCACCCATTCACGCCGAGCCAATCACAAACAATGCGCACTATAGATTCTTGCCTTGATTGGTCCTTTTGCTAGGCTGTTGGCATGATTGGCGGAGTAGTACCTGTATGCTAAATGAAGTAAAGTGTGGCACAGTTTCCCCCAACCTCAAAATATTACCCAATGCGTAACCCCCACTTACCTGGTCAGTATAGGGCATCCTTAGTCAATGAAGGTAGATGGTATTTAACTTAAGAGTGAGGGGCCAGTGGATATGTCGGGCGCAAGCAGGAGCCAGCCGTCTGTCACCTTCACGCGCTGCTCTGACAAGGACTCAGAACTTTTCCAGCTTGTTGTTACGAGTAGCGGCGGTGATACTTTTCCACCCGACTTCTTTTTCTTTTTAGTGCTGCTCCCGCACTACAACTTTATTTATTCACACCGATTAGGCATTGCCGCCTCAGTCACGGCAGTTGTTTCTTTCTGGATTTGCAACCTCAGTCACGGCGGTTGCTTCTTTCTGAATCTGCCGCCTTGCATGCATCTCACACAGTTTTTATCTGTTGTGCTTGGATGACCAGCGCTCTTATCATCCTATTCATTTGTACTAGTTTTATCCATTTCTGGAGCATGAAAAGCAGAGTTAGTTCCACTGGCGTTTTTAAGGTTAATCATTGAAGGCTGCATACAGGCTTCTTTCCGCAACAAACTCATTAACTTACTGAAGTATAATACAAGTCAAGTGTTTTACCTCTTTCTTTCTCGTCTGTGGTCACTGAATTCCGTTTGTCCACTGAAGAAGACGGAAGTTTACATAAAAATGCTCCGCAGATTCCTGCGCTTTCAGTTTGCTTTTTCTTGGACCGGTTGGTGTTTTGTTGACCCTGTTGGTGTCATCCGATCAATAGGTCTCGCATTACTGAATGTTTGAGCTATTGGTGTTGCATTATTATTAGCAAAGTCACTAGCTCAAACTATAATAATGCGAGACCTATTGCATTGCAAATGCTTGTTATAGTTCTATTGGCTGTTTCAGATTTTTGGCTACTCAAAAGAGACCGAGGCCAGAAGCATTCAAGCAAGATTCCCCCAGACTAAGCGCACACCATAGTCATAGAGGCCCCTTACTGCCGGCAGTACCCATGTGTTGCTTCTTGATGTATTGTACCATTCATCATAACCAGTTTTCTCTAAGATCATCAATGCATGCTAAGACAAGAAATAGAGAAGTGCCATGCTTCTCTGTGTCGCTAAAGCCACTTGGACATTGCCTTGAATTCACCTTGTGCTTTGTGAATGCTTG
Organism: Lissotriton vulgaris; assembly: GCF_964263255.1. Taxonomy (NCBI): domain Eukaryota; kingdom Metazoa; phylum Chordata; class Amphibia; order Caudata; family Salamandridae; genus Lissotriton; species Lissotriton vulgaris. Next base: position 555,509 of record NW_028255144.1, read on the forward strand.
GCCCTTACGGTCCACTAATGCCACACAATTCCCACATTACAATATTTCCATATATTTTCACACATACATGCCTTTGAAAAACTACTGGTGTTGCTTTTGTGTTGCAGCTGTTTCCGATAATGGCGCAAACTATGATTAAAAATGCCTCTGAGCTTCAGAGGAGGCACTGTGAGTACACACACTTTAAAACCATTTGCATTTAAAATTGGTTCGAAAGGGCAACAGCAAGCACAGTCAGTGGTCATTGGCTGAAGCCACACAGTCTGCTCTAGCCTCCAGATACTGGCAGCTACACTTGCCCCCTGAGCCAGGAAGAGAGGGTGCTCAGTGCACATGTTGCCAAGATATGCATCAGTCAGGTGCTGAGGCCCTGTATATGTGCTTTCCTGAAGGCCTTTCCATGGTGTGCGAGCCGAGCTTGCAGGCCTAACTGGTGGGAGGGGTTATATGCTCTGAATCCGCCGCGCCCCACCCCACTCCTCACAGGTAGGCTACATACAGGGGCTTCGAAACACCCTTTCCCCTCTCTAGATGCTCGCGCAGGTCAGATTAGCTGCTGGCTAGAACCTGGGTGAGTGAAAGACAGACACACACACAATCCTGATCATAAAAATTAGCTCCAACCTCACCAGACTCCTGGGGAAATGCTTGGTACCCAATAAGGCCAATCCAGGCCTAGTCCTATTAAATGCTACTCTACCAGTCAAATAAAGCATCTCTCAAATCAGATTCAACAATCACAGCCACAATGTGCCAGTTAGCATCGTTGGCGTCCATCAGTCTAAGCAATGCCCAACGTAGATTAAGGTTCACTACACCTGCTTCAGACCCCCTTACAGAACCCTTATGCTACCTCTCTGAGTACTTACTGAGTCTGGAATCAAACAGGGAAGCTTTCAGTCTGGACGTGCACCTCTTTGAATACATTGGTGATTTAGCAATAAACATAATTATGAATTGCGGAGAATTATAAAACCTGGAAAGCATAATTATATTTCATGTCAAATAACAAAGCTATATGTATTTAGCATCGCTGGCCACAGCGCCCTAGCATTTAAATGACACCATTCTCCTTTAAGTGGAAGAGCTTAGGGCCTAGTCACTCTGCATCAAATACCCACCTCAGTAGTTTGCAGGGCTTCATTCCAGTTAAGAAACTTGATTGACTGGCAGCCTACATTCTAACTTAATGATTATATGAAGCAGTGTAATAAAGCAAGGCGATTTTTCTTCCAAAGGTGAAATCGAAATAGGCCAGCCCTGCAGACCCAAGATCAGACGAGGGAGGGTTTCAGGACTCAGAAAGGCGCTCTGGGACATGAACCTCTCTAGGAGTCATCAAGCATTCTTATTGATAAGTGTATTGATGCTCTGGATATCTAAGCACTTTGTTCAGAGTCACATATGATTTGGTCAAACAAAGAAACCAAGATCAGAAATCCCTCCTGCACGTGTAGCCTACAACCTAGCAGTATTAGACCAACTACTTGCCTTCTTTATAAATGCTTGCAAGTAATTAAGTATATTTGGGGAGTTCGCTCTATAATCCATAAAATAGGAAGACATATATTACAATACGACCGACTAACATTGGTGGTCCTGGATGTAACAGGAAATCCTGTGCCAAAACTGCTTCACCAGAGCTACAATGGGGAGGAAAAAACGTGCACCTCATTCACAAGTGCACTCCTTAAATCTGTCTCCATTGTTGGTTTGTAGTTCCCTAACTGAGTAGAGAATGTGGCCTAATGGCTAGGGCGGTCGACTTCGGAGCTGGGGAACCGGGTTCCAGTCTCAGCAGGAACACTCAACATTCTGTGATTCTGGAAAAATCACTTATTCTCCCCGTGCCTGATAAAAAACAAGCATTTACAATGCAATGGGTCTTGCAATCACGAGTCTTCGAGCCATTGGCACTGTACATGGCAATGCCTTTTATAAAAAATTAAAAGGCATTGTCATTTACAATACCAGCAGCTCAGACCTTTGCAAAAGCAACACCTATTACATTACAGAGCGCAGTGTCCGTGAAGTGGGTGCCGTGCTCATTGTTTAAGGGAAAAAAGGGGAAAAAAAAGAAAGAGCGTGGTGGCCCTGAAGCGGACGTCGCACTCATTACTAAAGTTACAGAAAAAAGAAAATGAAACTGAGCAAGGTGTCCCTGAAGCAGTCGCTGCACTCAGTATTAAAGTTAAAAAAAGAACATTTGAAACCGAGCTCGGTGTCCCTGAAGCGGGCGCCCGTTCAGTATTAAATTAAAAATAAATAAATAGAGCACAGCGTCCCTAAAGCAGGCGTTGCGCTCAGCATACATATACAAAAAAAGCAGCCGCCATTGTTCCAATCAGTGTCCATTATCAAAATAGTGCTCATCCGCTAGATAAAGCTGACTGTGTAACAAGCCAAGTAAAAGTTCCAGTCCTTATTTGCGGTAACAAATGGAGTCAAGGCTGTACTAAGGAGGGACTAACAAGCCTCATAATGAATGTGAAGCCAGCCTTTATGAAGAACAATGACATAAAGCCAATGACAAGTATGGGCAGAGAGTGGGTGGGTCTGCTAGTACATACCCTAATACAGCATGCCTCGCAGAGCGAGCAGTGCATGCGCGCTGCTGCTAGGCTCGACCCAATGACTGGGTCCTTCTGTAATGCAACTGGTGCTCATGTAAAGCGCTCCGATACCTTGGGGTCTAGTTCGCGCTATATATAACTGCAAAAAAACGACAGCCCCCTCTGAGGGCATTATCTCAAGTTGTTAAGGCGTGACTATATTTGTCTTGTTTCTGAAAATGATGTTTGCAGGTTTATCAATAGCACTGAAGTAGAGTCAGTCGCAGAAATCAAACACTGGACACCTTACGAAGACATAAATTGCAACCTTCAAAGTCTGTGTACAGAACGTAACTTAGAGGGAGACAGGATCCTGGAGGTGCTGAGTGAGTAGCACAGGACATGGTTGCCTTGGGTCGATGCTGCAGCAAACCAACGAGAGAGGCGTCCTCTCAAGTGGTGGACTCCAGCTCAGACACAGCTTCTGAACATTTTTAAAGTGATACCACATGCAGTAAAATACACGTGTCTACAGATAACATAATCTGAAGTAAGGAGAGCAGACAGCTGTTCTCCTTATACAGCTCGCCCCCTCTTGTGACATCAAATTGTTACCACCCACTACCTCATGGTCCTCTTCAGCCTACCCCACCTCCGGTCATTGAAATGAATGGAGTTCTGATAACTCCTGCTTGGACCACTTCCGAAGTGCCTGAAAAACAATGGTATCAAAGGTATTATAATTCCGCACATCCTCCTGTATTATGTCACTGTAGCTTGTGCCTGCAGGTTGAAGAAGATCTCACCCAGCAGGACACCTTCAAAGTTCATCACAGTTTGTCTAAGAAAAATAATGTAGATTCAGCACACTTTATCACTGAGCAGCAAGCAGTAACAGCTTGCATGACTCACAGGGGGGTCTCGTGGGGGGGCCATTTAAAATAAAAATTAGTTAACTTTTAATTAACTGTTAATTAGCCAACAGTTAACTTACTGTCGCTGCCCCAATCCTGCGCCGCCTTTGCTCCTTTCCTGCTCTCCTGCCTCCAGCAGGAACAGGAAGCAGGCAGCCTCTCTCCCTTCCCCTAAGCCATTCACAACGCTGCAATGGCAACGTTGTGATTGGTTGGGACGCCGACCAGCCAGGCGCCTATGGGGAGGCTATTTTCTCCATGTAGGCTGCATGCAGCCAACATGGAGAAAAGGCAGAGTGAGCATGACTGGTTTGGTCGGCCAAACAGTCAGTTCCCTCAGCAGTGGGCAAGCCAATCCTCACCTGCCCTAGAGCAGTCCCGCCCAACCGCCTGCCCCAACCAAACACTTCTTCTTTCTCGCAGTGCGAGAAGCTGAAACATAAAATGGTAGTTTTACCATTTTATGTTTCTGCTTATCGCACTGCGAGAAAGCAGTGGGGCGACGCTCCTCCGACCTAGTGGAGGAGTCGCCCCTGGCAGCAAATGATCATCATTTGTCATCTATTTGGAATTTTTCTCTTCCTGCCTCTCTCTTCAAGGTGGTAGGGCCATACCACTCACACCCATTACCACCAGCCTTCCCTGGGGCATGCCTTGCCAGCATAAGCTATTGTTTTTTTAAAAAAAAGCTTTGAAATGGGCTTAGGGCACCACCCATTACTTACTAATACTTGCCATTGGTTGGCCTCAGTGTTACTTTCTCTTCCTTGCTTTTTACTGGTCTTGTCACCTGCTCCCTGCCAGCTGCTCACCTCCTCCTGCATTCTTCCATTGTCTTCAGTCCCTGCTGTGGAGCATAGACCTATTACAGCTTCCTGCTTGCAGCCTGTGTCCTTCCAGTGGCCGCATGTTACTCCAGGTAGTTTTATTTTACTCTGTGCGATTCACTCTATACATAGATGGTGGTTTAGCAACTTTAACAACAAAAAAAAGTGCTACGATCCAGTCAACGCTGGACGTGTCATAGCGCTTTTAATTTTTTTAACTTAAAACAATATTGTACTGCAGCTCTCGATGTTGTACAATATGTAAACAAAACAGTGAAAACATCAACAGAGCTTGCATAGGAGAAACCTACTGACTATGTCAATGCTTATTTAATTAGGTGCTAAAGTTCACTTTTCATTTTTTTAATGTTATTTTTAGTCAGCAATACGACAACAAAATTGTTACTTATGTTACAGCCTTCAAGAGTTACTGGTAATTGGCTACAATGTTAGATATTATGAGTGTGAGAGAGCAATAATAATAGAGAGAGATCAACATAATATACTTTACATTATACCTTGTGCTAGATTATTGGCAGTTACACTTACAGGTAGTGTATATATATTGAAAATACAAAGCATAGAGATATTGCATTGTGCCATCCACACCAGTAGGTGCACAGTTCGTGAAGCATATTTCTATACAGTAAAGCAGGAACTTGAGTCTGAGTTTCATAATTACTGGCCTTCTCCCGCCGATGAACCCTCCGATTTATACATTATGCGTCATCTGATCTTTCACCACTATTTAGGTGTTTTTGTTGGGCATGTAGCCAAGTAGGTCTGAAATGGTCTGCTGATCATCCGGGGCCTGAATTTGAGAGGAATCTGGAAGCTGTAATTCTCAGAAGCATCATGGCAAAATACTAACTCCTTGTGCAAATCATCTGGCATAGGTAGCCTACCCATTGCCAATATTATAGCTACAGGTGCTTTAGCTAATAGTAGAGCAACTGAAGTGAGCTTCATTACTGTAGGTGACATGTCTTTGACATACCCCAGCAATGCAGTTAGCAAGGTCATTCATATGTCTATTATCTTGCTTATGTCCATGAATATCTTGTCCCAGTAGTCCATTTTAGTCCGTGCAGTGCCATGCAATATGTATGAAATCTGTGTCTGTTGCATGATATCTCATGCATTCGGAGTTAACTTTGAGCCCGTATCTGCATAACCTAGCGGGAGTATCATAGTATCTTTGTATATTTAAAGTGTATCAACCCGTGTCTGTTAGTGAGTGAGATGCTTTTTATCGACGAGCAGCAATATAACCATTGGTCATCTGTTATGTTTCATTGTAAACCTGCAATCCAGTCTAGGAAGCTTTTCAAAGCTTGGGAGCTGTTGCCCCGGGGAAGTGCATACATGTGCATAATAATGATTTTGGAATTAGGAGCTTGAATTACATATATAAGCATACCAAGCTCATAGGCGCCATCAGTGTGTCACCTTATATGTCTTTAAGAGCATGTTGTATTCTGTACTATGAAAAAATATCTAGAGCGGTGAGATCTTTACCCCACTCCTCAAGTTGATTGAGTGGAGTTAAGCTGGAGGAAGCTGGAGTCTGCAAACATATCGCTCTGTAGCTGTCGGCAGAAGTTCACTTTGTATCTAAATCCAATGTATTTGGCCCTATATGTAATTTCTTGTGTAGGAAAATTCATATTTGCAACCTAGATCTATATCTCTGTGCATTTTGGAATTCATAGGCCCCTTCTTCCAAGCCATACAGTCACACAAAAACAAACAAAAGCATAAAATACCAATCCAAATCACAATCATCCTACCCAAACAGTCATGTGCATAAATAAGAAACAGTGTTTTTCAACATTTAACCATCTGGTCCTATACCCTTTGAATGAAGCTCATCATACAACACAAAGTGATACTGGCGTTTTTGTGTAGGATTCAAAATTGTGTTAGTATGTTACCCAAAGTTATTTAATAAGTTACCTCTTCCAGTCTTTGCTGTGAGTGGTACATTCTCTATTGTTAGTTCAAATAACAATGGCCAGAGGAATCTTTATCTGCCACAATCCTCTCAAGGGAGCGTAAAACTTTTCTTCCTTACAATCAATCAATCAATCACGGCATTTGTAAAGCGCGCTACTCACCCGGGAGGGTCTCAAGGCGCTGGGGGAGAGGGGTATGTTACTGCTCGAACAGCCAGGTCTTGAGCTGCTTCCTGAAGGAGAGATGGTCTTGGGTTCATCGAAGGTGGGTGGGGAGGGAGTTCCAAGTCTTGGCTGCCAGGTAGGAGAACGATCTTCCTCCGGCGGTGGCTCTGCGGATGGGTGGTACGGTGGCAAGTGCATGGCTGGTCGATCGTAGCTGGCGGGTGGGCGTGTAGAAGGTCATGCGGCCGTTGAGGTACTTGGTGCCCAGGTCGTCGAGAGCCTTGTGTGCGTGGGTGAGGAGTCTGCACGTGAATCTCTTGCTGACGGGGAGCCAGTGCAGGTCTCTCAGGTGTCCAGTGATGTGGCTGTGTCGGGGGATGTCCAGGATGAGTCGTGCGGAGGCGTTCTGGATGCGTTGGAGTCTTTTTTGAAGTTTGGCGTGGTTCCGGCGTAGAGGGTGTTCCCGTAGTCCAGTCGGCTGGTGACGAGTGCCTGGGTGACGGTCTTCCTGGTTTCAGTGGGGATCCATCTGAAGATCTTGCGGAGCATGCGCAGGGTGTTGAAGCACGAGGATGAGACGGCGTTGACTTGCCTGGTCATTGACAGGGAGGAGTCCAGGATGAAGCCCAGGTTGCGTTTGTGGTCCGTTGGTTTGGGAGCGGTGCCCAGGGCCGGGGGCCACCAGGAGTCGTCCCAGGCAGAGGGGTATGATCCCAGGATGAGGACTTCTGTCTTGTCTGAGTTCAGTTTAAGGCGGCTGTTCCTCATCCAGTCGGCGACGTCTTTCATCCCTTCGTGTAGGTTGGCTCTGGCGGTGGTGGGGTCGTTGGTGAGGGAGAGGATGAGCTGGGTGGCGTCGGCGTAGGAGATGATGTTGAGGTTGTGTTGGCGTGCGATGGCTGCGAGGGGGCTCATGTACACATTGAAGAGGGTGGGGCTGAGTGATGAGCCTTGTGGTACGCCGCAGATGACTTTGGTGGCCTCGGATCTGAACGGAGGGAGGCGGACTCTCTGGGTTCTTCTGGTGAGGAACGAGATGATCCACTCCAGCGCTTTCTCTCGGATTCCGATGTTGCTGAGGCGCTTCACTAGGGTGCGGTGGCAGACAGTGTCGAACGCCGCAGAGAGGTCCAGGAGGATGAGGGCCGCTGTTTCCCCGTTGTCGATCAGGGTTCTGATGTCATCGGTGGCTGCGATTAGGGCGGTCTCGGTGCTGTGGTTGGCCCGAAATCCGGACTGCGAGGGGTCGAGGGATCCGTTCCTCTCGAGGAAGGCGGCAAGCTGTTTGTTGACGGTCTTCTCGATGACTTTGGCCGGAAAAGGAAGTAGCGAGATGGGACGGTAGTTCTTGAGGTCGGTGGGGTCCGCCGTTGGTTTCTTCAGGAGGGCGGTCAGCTCGGCGTGCTTCCAGCTCTCCAGGAAGGTGGCGGTGTGGAAGGAGGAGTTGATGGTGTCTCCGAGATGGGGTGCGATGATGGCATCGGCTTTGTTGAAGACGTGGTGTGAGCACGGGTCGGTTGGTGATCCGGAGTGGATGGAGTTCATCGTGCGGGTGGTGTCTTCGGTGCTGATCGGGGTCCAGTTGCAGATGGTGGTGGTGGCGGGCGTTGGTTCGGTGGTAGGGTACGTGGTCTGTGCGTCGAAGCAGTTGTGTATGTCGGCGATCTTGCGTTGGAAGAACGAGGCGAGTGAGTTGCAGAGGTCTTGCGAGGGAGTGATGTCGTTGTTTCCGGCGCTGGGGTTGGAGAACTCTTTGACGATGCTGAAGAGTTCCTTGCTGTCGTAGGCGTTGTTGTCCAGTCATTCTTTGAGTGCCGTCTTCTTGGTGGCGCGGATCAGCTGATGGTGTTTGCGGGTGGCGTGCTTGAGGGCGGTCCTGTTGTCTGTGGTCTGGTCGAGCCGCCAGGCTTTCTCGATGGTGCGGCAGTTCTTCTTGGATTCCTTGAGTTCGTCGGTGAACCAGGGGGTTTTCTTGCTGCCGGGTCTGCTGGGAGGGTTCTTTAGTGGTGCGAGGTCATCGGCGCAGGCGGTTCAGCCACTTGGTGAGGTTGCTGGCTGCTTCGTTGGGGTCCGTTGTGCTGGTGGGACTGTTCTGGCTGAGGGAGGCGGTGAGCTGCTCGGCGGTGATCTTGCTCCAGCTTCGACGGGGGACCTGTTGCGGGTGGTGGTGGGTGGTAGTTCTTCTGAAGCTGAAGTGGACGCAGCTGTGGTCGGTCCAGTGGAGTCCGTGGCATGGCTGAAGGAGATGTGCTTCCTGGATGAGAAGACGGGATCAAGCGTGTGGCCGGCATAGTGGGTGGGGGTGTTCACCAGTTGCTTGAGTCCGAGGTTGGCGAGGTTGTCCAGCAGGGGGGTGGTGTTTCTGTCGTTGTTGTTCTCCAGGTGGAAGTTGAGGTCCCCTAGGAGGATGTAGTCGGCGGAGGGAAGGGTGTGCGGGCTGATGAAGTCTGTGATGTCTTCGTTGAATTGTGTGCGTGGTCCCGGTGGTCTGTAGATGAGGGTGCCTCGGAGGGTGGTCTTGGGGTCAGTGTGTATCTGGAAGTGCAGGTGTTCGGCGGCGGTGAAGGTATCGTCGGAGTTAGTCGAGATGCAGATGGTGTTCTTGTGTACGATGGCGATGCCTCCTCCCATCTGGTTGACGCGATCCTTCCGGGTGATCTTGTATCCGTCCGGGATGGCGATGTCGGGCGCTGAGGAGGCGTTCATCCAGGTTTTGGTGAGGAAGGCGACGTCAGGTGCTGTCGCGTCGAGCAGGTCCCAGAGTTCCACGACGTGCCTGTGGACGGAGCGGGTGTTGAGCAGGATGCACTTCAGGTGGTTGCTGCTGGTGCTGGACTTGGCGGGGGCGGTGCAGGTTCGGTAGCAGGTGAATCGGCAGGCTTGGCAGGCGAAGGGTCCGTGGGTGCGTCTCGGGGTGGCTCGGTAGCAGGCGGGGTTCCGGTCGGCATTGAGTGCGTTGAGAGTGGCGGCGTTGTAGGTCTGTTGTGTAGTCTTGCATTGGCGGTGAGGACCAGGGGTCCTGGCGCTGGGCGCGGTCCAGGCGCGGACGGGCGCAGCCTTTGGCGCGCCTTCAGCGCACAATCGGCGCGCCCGCTGCGCTCCCGCGCGGCGACCTCCATAAATTGCGAAGTGGGAGGGAGGAGCAGCTGGGAGGCGGGAGCGGGGTGGCCAATTGGCGGGTTACACTGAGAAAAGGGGGCGGGGCCACAGGGGAGCAGCGGCGGGAAGCGGGGACGGCAAAAATGCGGCGGTAAAAGGATACTGGGGTGGCACAAATACCAGGGGCACAGTGGCACAACAGATAAGGGGCACAGGCACAGAAGGCACAACAGTTAACAAATAGTTACACACAGTAGAATGCAGATACGGGCACAAACCGGCAGATAGCTGGCAGAACGGCGATGTAGGCCCACGGCTGTGCGAGGCAGTAGCAGGGGGGTCAAGGGTCCCGGCAGTCATGGAGGGAGCTGCGCGGTGTGTGGAGCGACCGGCCCTGCAGGCAGGGGCAAAGGTCACCCTTTACGAACTGTCACATCAAAAATTCAATTGTTCGGTACGGTCCCTCCCTCATGTTCATTTATAATGATAAATTTGGCTTCATCACATTAAACCCACTGTATCTGTAATGGTGAACTGTACGAATGTCTGGGTATGATTTTGGCCTTGTAAACAGCTGTGATCCGTGCAGGTAACAGCGGTGGAGCTCATGGGGGGGGCAATGGGGGGGAGTTCGAGGGACAACGCAGCGGGAAAATTAATTATTTATTTAATTTCACCTCTGCATCGTCCCTCGAAATCCCCCCACTGCTCTTACCTGCATGGACCGCGGCTGCTTGTAAATTACCCATGGTAGTGTCTACCTTAACATCATTTTCTTCAATAAATCAAAATGAAATAAGTCGGGTACGAAATTAATGCTCCAAGAATCCTTAGCAATCCTCAAATTGAAAAATAAAGCTCAAATCCCATTTTTCATTCTCCTCTTACGAGTGCTTGATCAAATAATTTTCTTTTCTCACCATTTTTCATCAACTTACAAATTCTACAAGGCAGTTCACCACTTCTCTATACTATGACTATTACTCCTCTGTAGTCTTCAATCCCCAGCATGATAGGTTTAGAATGAGACAAACGTGCCTATTGTAAGGAAATATAAGTTTATGGTGGATTGTTTTCAGTGTTTTAAGTTTTACAGTGGCGGATTAGATGGTTTTGTTGACCTGTGAAGCAAGGGAGAAGCTAACGTTAAAAGTGACTTCCATGTCTGCTTTACATGTGGGGTAGAGGCTTTTAAAATATTGGCTACTGGAGATTAAAGAGGCAGAGTTATTAGGCAAGAGGCTGGTCTGTTGAGGAGGAGCCTATTGTTTCACATTTATGAGTTAATGGAGTTGGATGAGCAATGTGGATGCTGGTATTGTGAACCTAGAATTTTATTTCCTTATCTTTCTCATACTTTTGAAATTCAATTTAAAGATTAGTGTTAGGTCAACCAGAGGTTTCCTGAAGATATCAAAAAGGAATGGCTCCTTCGAGAACTCTGCAGGTATACAAAGACAATCCCTTCCATGTGTAATGTTTTTAACAAGTTCTCATTAGCACAAATGCCGATGCTTATGTGAAGTGATAAGCAAGACTGACAATCTCCAAGTATAAAGGATTTTCCAGATGTTTTGGGAATTGAAAAGGAAATAATTGTTTTGTGGTCATGGGTGGAATGAGGGTGTTACAGAAGGGCTTCAAGTTGGAAGTGCGCTGTGTGTTCACACAGTTTTCCTTTAGCTGAGCTTAACTCTAGTGGCATTAAGGCTATGCTTGATGGCTCTCAAGGATATGAATGAATTGCTATTGGCCTTTGGGTGAGAATGAGAATTTCAGAATGAATTGTGATAAAGGTTGTCAAACAGATGTCCCAACACCAGTGAAAGGCAAAGAAGGCATATTCTAATAGTGTTACATTTGATTTAACTTCGTCAGCTATGATGTTTGCAAAGCAAGAATGGACAGTCATAAACCCAGAATAACTCACTCTCCGCCAGTAACATAGGGCTTTGTAATATCCTTGCATTATGCTTGTATGCAACAGGTAAAACTCTCTTAGGCCAGACTCATTAAATATAAGTTTTCTTGGGACCCACAATATTAATATGTAAATTATTGGACATTATTTAATTCTAAGTTAGTGTGCGGTGTAAACCTTCCCTAATGATTGCATGGCTGTGTTGATACCGTCCAGTATAACTAACACAGTATTGAGGAAAGGTGAGAATCTCACTTACTTATTCAGGTAGGCCATTATGAATGTTTTCTTTTTATTTATTAGTAGTTTTTATAGAGTCCTAGGTATTGAATTGAAATGAAATTGCATTTATGTAGCGCTTACCACCCTTGACTTCAAAGCACTATGTCTCGAGTGTCTGTGTTTTACAGAGCTATGAAGTTTGAATCGAGTTGCTGTAGGAGGACACAATCTAATACCCTTCAGCTGCTAACTCCTAGATGTGAAATGTAGTTGACATTGAGCCTGAAGCATTCGCGTTTCAGGTCTCTCCTGGAGCAAATGTGGTTTGATTCTGCCCCAAGGTAGGCCTACATGGTAACGGGTGTGCCATCACAGTGATCCATCAGATCTCCCAGGAATGGCATTGTTGCCCACTTTTTGATGGAACTTTGCAGTAGTCCTCAGAAAAAAAGCAGCTAAGCTAGACATCAGCCCGTTGCATGTGTACATGTAATCATCTCACGCATGTTGACAGCAGCACACAATGAAGCCCATGTGAGTTGACTTAAAGTGATGGGTTACCATTACTCAACCGTGCCCATGCAACAAGCCACCATTTCCAACGTGAACTACATCCAAGCAGAGATAAGGAAAGGCTGGAAGAAAGTACATTTGGTCTGCAAGAAGCAAGCTTTTGGCTATAAAAAAGGCTTGCAAGACACCAAGGTGACCCTTTACCCATCTCAGAATTTACCCAAGGCGTGCACTTCGCCATCGATCCCACAAACTTCCAACTCCCTTAGGGTAATTCTCAACCACTAAGGAGCTCCTTGGCAGATTTTTAAGTGAGTGACTTACCCCTTCAACATTGTCATGGCAACACTTTGTTTTCCTGTGGTATAGTTGGGTAATGTTAAATGTTTTTGCAGGTCACTGAATGACGAGACAGAACATACACTGCAAGATACTCAGTGTCGCCTCACAATGAAGCAAAATGATTTGAAAATGGCCCAAGAAAAAATTGGAAGGATGGAAGATAAAATTGGTGAGTAATGAATATGAAACTGAAGAATTTAGCTATAAAACTGGAGAATGTAATTATTTTCAAACCTCCTAAATAGTTGCATGCTGAAAAGTCACCAGGTAATGGTCAGTCATTTAGAGAGAAGGATGATAAACAAGCATTTGCAATGCAAAAGGTCTCCCATTTACACAAGTTTGAGCTAGTGGCATTGTAAATGACAATACCTTTTATTTATGTTTTGTTATTTAAAACATAAATAGAAGGCATTGTCATTTACAATGCCAAGAGCTCCAGCTTGAGTAAATGTGAGACCTATTGCATTGCAAATGATTTTCTTTTCTCGCTCTTTCGGCCCCGGTTGTTCCTCCCTTACTTCCCTCGGGCTGTCATGGGGCGCTTTGAAACTCACAGAAAGATCTAATCACCAATAAACGGTGGTCGTGATAACACGAGATTGTGACCAGGCCTCTTTTGCACCTTAACACCATTAGCCGAGATGTACTTATGTAACTGAAAGCAGCCCAAAGGCACTTGTTTAGTGTTGGAAACAACATGTCTTAAAGAGATTAGCGTTGTTTTGTCTCTGGCCTTAAACTGACTGAGGCTCAAATTACACCCAACAATGACGCTGATGCTGAAAACAAAGCAACACCTTCACGGCTGAAGGAAATAAGGCGGGAAATAACAAAAAAGACACTGTGTTTTAGTCTCTTGTGCAATTTCTTTTAGTCGTTGTGATGTACACTTAACTAACAGAGCATATACATTATATTTACACCAAATGCGCCGAACACCACGTTTGTGTCTTTTTTGTATGTTTATGTAAACAATCTCTCAAAATAACATGAAAGAAACAAAGATCATGTCTGTGGTATGCTGTTTGATCGGCCACTTACGGCAAAAAATATAATTGCGCTGACCCTCCTGAGAACCCGGCTTTCCTGCCATTTTCAGTCTCAAACATTTCTTTAAAACACATACGGCGCAGGATGAAAGGCTGTCTGCTCTGTGATTGGCCGAAATGATGGTGGATGTCAGGCTTTAGGGCAGGATTATATGGCTCTGTACGTCCGTTAAACCTCAGCCATTACCCCTGGTGAAACCGGGAAGGCAGCAACCTGTGTGGCCTCGGCGGCAACCGCGATGATTCATCTCCGGCGGCGCCTGGAAAAATCTGAGGCGCGGCACCCGCGGGCTGGGTTTGATGACGATCACACTGTTTCTTCCGTATCTAGGGCACGCCGGGCCTCACCTTTGTTACAAACAACAACAAGAAGGCGTGCATATGTTAAGAGCGAGGCCTGGAACGCAGGCGAGAGAGGCGGGCTCTGCTTTGATAGGCAGGAAAGTTCCTTGGAGCCTGCGAGGGTCCAGGAGATGCCCCGCCTCTGTGCCAGGCTCGCGGTGACGTAGCTCGTCCCGAGCGCGGCACCTTGGAGGCAGAGGGGTGTGGGTAGTGGAGAGCCCAGAAGAAAGCAGGGATCCCGGGAGTGCTTGGGTTCCCGGGAGAGAACAGTCAAGGCAAAAGGGTGCACGGGAGGAAGGTCCTCCAACTCCCAGAACGTCCAGTATACAGGGTTGCGACGTTCCAGGAAAAGGGAAGGAGAATTCCAAATAAGAAGGAGAGGAGAGAAATCCAGTGATGCGACGGAGTGATGGAGCCTGTAGCAGCGCAGCGAGAAAAGAACCCGGTGAGTGGGGGGAAGTGGGGGGTGTGCGCGCGTGTGTGTGTAGCTGGGTGTGTGGCTGTGTGTGCGTGTGCTTGTGTGTGTGTAGCTGTGCGTGTGTATGTGTGGCTGTGTTTTGTGTGTGTGTGTGTGTGTGTGTGTGTGTGTGTGTGTGTGTGTGCGTGTGTGATTGTGAGAGGCTGACTTGCTCTCTAACTGAGACAGGAGATGTGCACGGCGGGTGGGTGAACGTGCGCGCACGCATGCTAAAATCGCCGACAGCCCTGCACGTGCCCATCCCCTGTCCCACATTCCCAGCAAGTGGATCACAATGGAGGCTTCGCTGGATGCAGAGCTTCGCGCTGCTTACACCAGCTCGACCTAAAAAAGGATATACATGTTAAAGTGACTCTCTTGCAGACAACTGTGAGCTAAGTAGCAAGTTTGAAATAGTAATTCGCTGGTGAGCTGTGATTACATTTGTGTGCAATTTGATATTCATTTCTTTATAAATCGGTTATTAGATAACATTCATGCTTGTCACATCAGATTGGACCAACAAGTTAGCATTATCACACTCCAAACAGTTTGTATACAGTGCAGTCAGCTTGTTATACCACTTCCAATATTAATTTCTCATCTGTTCCTTTGATTGTTTTGAGTATTAGCTAAATGTTGTGAATGCTGACCATTTAAATTCTTGTGTATTAGATACCATTCTTGATCATGCACAGAGCTCCAGAACCCAGTCGTTTATAATTATTTGAGTTTTTCTATAGGGGGGACAAGCCCGAATAGGTACTGCAGTTGTGAATCATTATATTCATGGGTAGTTCACAAAGGAAGAAATCACATCAAATAAAAACAAAGGATGCCAGGGCAACGGAGTAAAATAACACACCTCTCAGCAGGTGAAAATAGCATGTATTGGAGTTTCCAGGGTATCAAGGTTTTCAGCTTTTGACCTGCACCAGCATAGCTAAGTGTCTGGGTACATGCATAAGAGCTGTGGAATGTTCAAAAAAGTCTGGGTACTCTAATTAGGACGTGGCCTAACGGCCAGAGCTGTCGACCTCGAACCTGGGGAACCGGATTTGAGTCTCGGCAGGGACGCTCAACATCCTGTGATTCTTGGAAAATCACTTACCCATTGCATGCTGCCATCGGCCGTTGGATGACGGCAGCACTACCTCCCTACTGCTGCCATCGGCCAACGGCCAATGCAGCCTCGCCCACTCTTCAGAACGTCCGCACCGCGGCGTAAAAACCACCGCGGTTAAGGCGTTAATCTCCCTGTGCCTTAAAACAATAAATGTGCCCATCTGTAACGCAACTGGTGCTCATGTATAGTGCTCTGATACCTCCGGGCCAAGTCCGCGCTATATAAACCCCAACCCCCCCAAAAAATGGACGCTAAACTACATAAACATAAACCTAATGCTGATTGTGGTTCATTCTGTAGGTGTGGCCCACACAGGAGAGATGGTTAGTTGGTGCCAGGAATGTATTACATTGTGAATGTTGTAGATTAGCCATCGGATACTGCTTCTGTCTCTTAAATAAACTGGGTTACTGTGCAGTTCCAATCCCCTTTTAACCCCTTCCATGCTCATGACGAGCTCAGCTCGTCATGCAGTACACTGGTCGTGTGCTTATGACGAGCTGAGCTCGTCATGAACAATGGAAATCTGAAGCCTTCAGCACCGAGCGGGAATTGCTGTAGCAGTCAAGGTGTTAATGATCACTCTTCTGATTCTCATGAGAGTAATTCTGGTGGCGAATGTGCACCTGCACCAAGCCAGGTTCTTTCTGAGGTACCACTGTGTAATACATACACATATAGGCATCAATATGTACGTATAAAACTAAATATGGGACCATTATTCAAAACCAATTGCATTCAGTCAGTACATCAAATGTTATTGAGTTTGCCTTTATATATTTTGTTACATTAACTATGTAGGTTACCTATTTGCAATCTCTAAGATATGGCTTTACGATTAAAATATTAACCACAAGTCTTCTGGTGCACTGAGTTTCTATTGGTATTTAATGGGAACTATTTGTGCTTCTCACATTATTTTCCTTTTGTCTACTACACTTTTCTTCTCCAACTGTACTAGATAGATGGCTAGATGCAGTGTTGAGAATAGCAGTGTTGATGAGTTTAGAAGCAGTACCAATTCTGCTTGCAGAACATTATGAATGTAACACTGAATTAAGAAAAATGTGACATTTAAATATCTGATACAACAGCGAAAAATAAAAAAGTAGAGCGAGTAGGTTCACAAGTAGTCACATATACCACCACAGTAGCAGTAACATTTGTGAATTTCTTAGCATAACACGTTTCATAAGCATTAACTGTCACGCCACACCGGTATCCATGGATCATTTTCCACCAAGGAATGGTTTAAGTTAGGCATCAAAATTACCAGTTTTGGAAATCCGCTTAGCGAAGTATATGATAAAGCACCCATTATATTCCTAGACCATACAATAAGACCGCCAGACTTGGGGGGGCGCGATGGTGGTGGTCCAGTCACCTCCACATCAGCCGTCCTGCCGCCCCATTACAAGTTGTTCAGTCAGACTGCCCTTCCCAAGCGGTGGCGCGGTGGTTCGGTCCTTAGTGATATGCTGGTGGTGCCACTGATGCAGCACCTTGAATATTAGGAGTTTCAATACCGCCAGCAGTGTCATTGAGGCATTTCCTCCATGAAAAGAATGGCGGTCCTGAAATAAAGGGGGCCCTAAAGGACCACCTGTTGTCCATTTGCATAGGAACGCATGCTGTGCCTCCCCCTGTGTGCATGCACCCCATAGTTCCTGCATGGCATGGACTCTAAAGCCCATGCCGTGCATGAACTGTTTTTGGCGTTTCCATGGGCACAGGGGATTGGTGGTGCAAGAGTGGACCACCGGCGTGGTATTCACTCCTGCACTTCTAAGCTCGTAATCAGGCCCCAAGTGTGTTAGCCTTAGTTATATTAGTGAATTATCACTCTACAAGTGAAGTCCTTTTAAGTTAAGGTACTTTAGATCAGAGATGAAAATCATTGCCTATTCTTAGATAACATCAATTCTATGAGGCATCTAAGAAATTTTGTCAAAATAAAGTTCAATTTTATTTCACATTTTGCATGGATTACAAAGCAATTATAGAATTCCTTGATAAACTTTCATACAACAATCTTGAATCATTTATCGTAAAGTTAGAATGATCTGAGCACTAAAGTAAGAATCCTGTGCATGCCTAGATGACTGCACAGTGACATCAGGCTGCTTACCTCCCACAATAAAGGTCTTTATTGTAACTCTTCCGTACATACCTACACAGGTCCTGATGTCTAGAGCAGACAATTCCCATTAGAGGAAAGCACCCAAGTAGTTGGCAGACTTATACAGGAGAACGTCATTAAAATAACCTATGTGAAGTACATAAAATGTATATCCTTCTGGCTTTGTAGATCCCAACAGAGTTATGTTCACCATAGTGTAGATTAGAAATCCTGGCCTGTGTACCAAACAAGGCATGGACTTTCTTGATGTCACACTGGCTTGTTTGGACTACAATTCATACCAGCACTGCCCAACTTGGAAACAATTATTCAAAGCTTTGATTCCGAGTAGTGGGTTAGGGATTACTCTTATCCAAAATACCTTATCCCGAAAGAACAAAAACAGCAACCAGTTGTATATGCATCAGAAAGTCCTACTGTTTTTTGCATTTCTAATGATGTACTAATTCTGCAGACAGCCATGTAGCCAAAAATATCAAGGCCAGCACATCCTATTGTACTGATCCTTGTAGAAAGAGCTCTCCTAGCAATGTCACCCCCTGGAAAATGCCAGCACTTAAACTCTAACATTTTGTAGATTTTTAAAGGACAGAGGCATCAGGAGGTCTCCATCAAATATCTTATGCCTAAAATCCATCCTCTGGTGGTTAGGTTTTTAACTAATTGCTCATGGATTGGCTTCAAAGCCATTGAGATTTTAATTTTTAGTTTTAATATATATACTAAGGAATGTTTGGGCGGCATTACTTGTATGCCCATCTTGGCGGTCGTGTTTTAATACCGCTCTGTGCAGTCACTCTATCCACTGTAATCCTGGCTCACATCGGTAGAACACCCTGGGAACCTGCCTTTTGGGGTATTGCCTACTGACTGAAGCTGTGGTGGTGAGATTCTGTGGCAATGGAGGCCTCGATTGGTTGATGTGGCCTCCGTGAACTAGATGTAACAGCTGCACGGTGCGGGCCAAAGCAGTTGGCGGTGATGAAAGGTGTAGGTATGGGCCGCTGGAGGCATGCTCAGTGCGGTGGGCACCAATGTCACATTGCTTAGTCAGGATCTGAGGAATGGCGTCAAACAAATTACAGATGAGAAGATCTGGGTCTTTGGTGTGGAAGACTCCGTCAACACATTGCAGCAGATCAATGCTGAAGGCCGGGCTTGCCGCAACAACTTAAGATTTGTTGGCTTCCCCAAGGAGTGTGAGGGTCCTTCAATGGAGCCCTTTCTGAATCAATGGCTTCACAATCTGATGTCCCCAGGGGCCCTGTCCTTTTGCTTCGTCATTGAGCAGGCCCACAGGGCTTTGGTTCAGCGTCCCCCTCCTGGGTCTTGGCCCAGACCTGTTATTTCAAAGCTCCTAAATTATATGGATAGAGCTGCTATCCTCAAACATGCCCGACTACACAACAAAACAAATTAGCAGTCTCAGACCATCAGGATCTTCCCAGACTACATTAGGATGGTACAGCTGCAATGTCAATCTGTCCTGGCAGCTAAACAACAGCTCCCCAACCTCATTATTCAATACATGCTTCTACACCCAGCCAAGCTGAAGGTCATGTATCAATCACAGACCTTCTACTTTGAAGTGCCGGAAGGAATTTTTCATTGGACTGATGGGAGAGTTCACCTAAAACTCCACATCCCCGGATGGATTCTGACTCACTCATCCCTAGGGGACACACGTAATCAACCTCTAGCAACCTTGGGAAAATGCAGTACCAGGGCTCACTGTTCTTGGAGGAGCTTCCGGCGAGATGAGGGGACCCCGACAGCAGATGGTGCATCCCTGAAACCCCCAAAAGTCAACTGATATCCCTCCGACGTGATATTGATGGGGAGACTTGTTATTTGTGATGCACCGAACGAACCTTGATGTGATCCATCCTCCTCTGACCGCAAGACATTGAGAGTGGTATAATGGCTTCCCCGAGTGATTGTCCATGTTATGGGGATCCATTGGAGCAGGTCGGGCGGTGCCCTCTGTTCGGGCCTGAACTCGGGCTGCCTTGTGACAGATACTTCCTGTTTTCGAAGTATAGGGGGAGTTGGGAACTCGTTATTGCTATAGTTGTTGTTAGTTTATTATATATATTCTCATTTTTATTTTTCATGCCTGATGCTTGTTAAGACTACTGCCCACTACTCCATGAGTGGACCATTATTTGATGGTTCTGCTGACCAGCTGTGTGTGGTGTCTTGGAACCTGAATGGTCTACTTGATCAAATCAAACAGGAGGCATTCTTGAAACATGCCAAGAGGGCGGGAGCATATTTTCTACTACGTCATGAGACACACTTTGTTGGTGGCAAGTTCCCATGCCTAACCAGATTTAGATATACCAATGTGTTTTATTCTGGGATCATGAGTGGCTCCAAGAGTTCTGGGGTCCTGATTAAGTATAATGTTCAGTTTCAACATACAAAGACCTTGGTATATCAGCAGGGTAGATACAGAGCTGTAACTAAATCGCTATGTGGGGTACTCCTCACATATCCTTGTGTTTATGCCCTTCTTGGACCTTGTATGTATAGGCATTTATATAGCGCACTACTTACCCGTAGGGTCCCAAGGCGCTTCGACCGCTGCGAAACCCTTCCTGGCTTCCCTGAGAGATGGTCCCTTAATGGGTATCTCCAGGGTGAGACCAGGCATCCCCAGCGGTCTGGTGGGGCCGTTAGTGAAGATGAGGCAAGCTAATGCCCAGAGTTGCCGAGTGTGATCGCTGATCAGAGTGGGCACCAAGGCGAGAGAATTATCGAGTCCGCTGACCCTGGTCCAGAAACCTGCCGCGCCGGGAATCGAACCCTGGTCCCGGGCCGTCCTCTGCTCTGGGGTCTGCCGCCTCTAACCAGTGAGCCACACTACTTCACATGAGACTATGGGGTGAACTCCCTGTAGGACTCACAGTTGTAGAAGGAGACTGGAATTGTGTATTAGACCACTCTGTAGGCTGGTGGTGTCCGCATAACTTGCCCCAGGAGACTGGGATAACCCGATTGTCTTCACTTATATCTGCATTGGGTCTGGTCGATGTCTGGATGACACACCATGGATTTAGGAGGGGCTAAACGTGTACATATTTCTCCACAGCGCACGGTTCCTTCTGCTTCGATTACTTTTTTGTTCCGCAACCCTATTTGCATAGAGTCGCCAACTTTACTGTCCTGGCGCAGGGCCTCTCCGATCATAGCTGTTTGCGTTCGCGTAGGCCGGTTGCGCCCAGCTTTTAAGACATTTACAAAATCCTAAATATAGAATATACATGGAGCGCTCCATTGCGGAATACTTTACACATAATATTGGTTCTGTGGTGTCCCCAGCAATGCTTTGGGCAGCCTTGAAACCTAAACTGCGGGGTGCAGATATCAGTATTAGTTTCTCTACAGATGAGCAGCGGCGGCGGTGCGCAAGATTTTATTGCTCCTTAGTCCCATATTGCAGATTTGGACACGCAGAGTCGTCTGGATGAAGGGCAGGTGGAGCATAGACGGTTGGGTCTGTTACAGCCACAATACTTACAGAGCCTGTTAGATAAGGCCAAACAGCTCTGGCAGGCAACTGAGTTGCATTTATCAATGGGAAACAAATCTAGCAAAATGCTTCATAGATTATGGCAAAGTACTCATACAGTGTCTTCCGTTCCTCTCATCCGAGCCCATCGGGCTCACTGCGCACTGAACCCAAGGCCATACCTTGTAGTTTTCCTTCTTATTTTGAAGATGTATACGCTTGACAGGAGGTTTTGTCACAGGAACAGATAGTGGACTTTGTGCATGCCCTTCCCCTTAAGATCCTCTTGTCTGTAGATCGTGAGTTATTATTATTATTATTATTTAAGGATTTGTAGAGCGCCTGGTGACCCGAAGGCATCCCCGCGCTGTGAACTGTAGGATGGCTCAGAAGGGGGGAGGGTAGAGTTGGACTCACTAATTGGGGAATAGCAGCGTTTTAAGTTGTTTGCGGAAGGCCAAATATGAGGGTTCCATTCGCAATCTGCGGGGTAGCTGGTTCCACCGAGTGGCAGCTTTAACAGAGAAGCGACGGCCTCCGGTACGTGATCTCCTAAACTTAGGGACATTCGCCAGATGTTCGTTGTCCGACCTTAGGGATCTCAAAGCTTTATACGGGGTGACCATTTCTTTAAGAATGGCTGGGCCTTGTCCGTTCATGAGCTTATGGGCGATACACATAGCCTTAAACTCTATTCTCTCCCGCACTGGTAGCCAGTGGAGTGTTTTAAGGGCAGGTTTTGCAGAAGACCTAGAGGGGAGCCCAAGCAGCAGACGAGCGGCAGCGTTTTGAGTTCGTTGCAACTTTCCCAGGGTAGATTCCGGGGCTCCCAGGTAGAGAGCGTTACTATAGTCCAGGCGGGCCAGAACCAGTCCCTGGATCAGTAGCTTCCTGGAGAGGGGGGGAAGGAGGGGGAGAATCTTGCGGACCGACCGCATAAGTCCAAAACAGGTGCCGGCGGTTTTAGTGGCCTGTGTTTTCAAGGTGAGGTCTGGTTCAAGCCAGACCCCTAGGCTCTTGAGTTCTTTCTTTGGGGTGGGAACCTCGCCCAGGGAGTCGGGCCAGACAGATGGAGGAATGGATGTCCATTTTTTCCCCATCAACATGACCTCTGTCTTAGACCCATTTAGCTTGAGCGAGGATTCGCACATCCAGTGATGGATCTTCTGGAGGCAGTGTAGAAGGCTGTCTGGGTGTTGGTCTAGGTGCGATAAAGAGACGACCAATTGCGTGTCGTCCGCGTAGCTGACGATCTTAAAATCAAAAGGGACAATTACCTCTTCCAATGGGGCCATATAGGCATTAAAAAGGGTAGGGCTCAAGGAGGAGCCCTGAGGAACCCCGTTTACCAGAGGAAGAGGGTCAGATCGTGAACAGCCATCCCAGACCTGAAAGGAGCGGCCCGAAAGAAAAGACTCCAGCCAGGCCAGCGCTGTGCCCCCGAGTCCCGCCTCAGCCAGCCTATGGAGCAAGACACGGTGATCCACCGTGTCAAAGGCAGCACTGAGGTCCAGGAGGATCACTGCCACTGATCCTCCCGAATCCAAAATGCACCTTGCTTCCTCTATGACAGCGAGGAGGGCGGTGTCTGTGCCCTGGCCTGGGCGGAACCCCGTTTGGGACTGGCGGAGCAGATGGTTAGATTCTAGGAACTGGGATAGCTGCGCATTGACCAGTTTCTCTGCAATTTTGCTAATGCCGGGGAGCAGCGAGATTGGTCTATAATTCGCTAGGTTTGATGGGTCTAGTTGTGGTTTCTTTAAAAGGGCTTTAACTACTGCTCCCTTCCAGCTAGGGGGAACTGTACCTTGGGCCAGTGAGGTATTGATCAGATCTGTGATAAGAGGAGCAATTACCGGGGCAACTTGTTTGAGGAATCTCATAGGAGCGGGATCGAGGGGGGAGCCACTTTTCATTTTGGCCAGAGTCGTTTCGACGTCATCCAGTGTGACTGCTCTAAAAGCCTTCAGAGACGGGCCAAGGGTATTTTCGGGGCCGATAGTAGACGGGATAGGGTCCCGGCATATTGGCTGACTCGACTGCGGAAGTGAGTCGAGGATAGTGGTAATTTTAGAGTCAAAGAATGTAGCGAGTTTTTTGCTCCTGTCCGGGGAGGTGTTGGACATTGAGGGGGGCTGAGGGATCTTAAGGAGTTCTTTGACTATGAGGTGGGATTCTCTGGCGGAGTTGGAAGCATTCTTTATTCTTTCGTCAAAGTGTAAGGCTTTAGCAGTTTTCAAAGCTGCTTTGTAGGTTCTAACATTCTTCCGATAGGCCTCTTTATCGGAGTGACGCCAGTCCTTCCTCCATAGTCGCTCGGCTTTTTTACAGGATTTGCGGAGAACTCTCAGTTCTGTATTGTACCAAGGGGCTGACCCTAACTTTCCGCTTTTGTCTTCCCGGTTTTTCATAGGAATGATGGAGTCAAGGGAATCCGAGATCCATTTTCTGAAGTTAGTATCGGCTATGATCGGGTTCCTGGAGGGGCAGGGGGTTGATAGTTCAAGAGCATTGGCCCAGTCCTTGATAGGGAGTCTGGACCAAGCCCTGTCTCGGGTGTAGGTGGTAGGTTTAAGAGGCTTCCTGAAGTCTCCAGATAAAACGAGCGGAACCAGGAAGTGGTCTGTCCAAGGGAGAGGGCATACACTTTTGGCCGAAAGGGTCTGAATATTGGAGAAGACTGGATCTCTGGAGTTGTTAGTGTGCTCACCAGGCAAGAACTTTTGTCAGCTCTAGCAGGACTCCATCCTGGGAGGGCCCGGGCCCCAATAGGTTTCCTTTTGAATTCTTTACAGCCTACATGCCTAAACTTCAAGAAAAACATGTTGGGGGTGGTCATGTCCACAGTGAGGGGCTCCGCATTACCATCTCATTGGTGACAAACAGAGATTGCAGTCTTTCCTAAGCCAGTCTGACTAGTCAACAAACACTCATCCTATCACAGAATTACTCTAATAAATCTGGAGGCTAAAATTCTTGCAAAGGCACTGGCAGATAGACTAATTCACTTAGTCCCAGACCTTGTGCATCATGACCAGGTGGATGTCATGCCTCGCCGTACTACTCGGCATAACATTCAATGATTATAGAACGCGCTGAAGGAATCAGCAGCAATTCCGTTAGTTGATATCAACAAAGCATTTGACTCTGTTAGCTGGGACTACTTGTTCATCCTCCTATAGCACCTGAACTTCAGAACTGTTTCTTTCTTATCTTAAACTGTTGTAGACTGATTTGATGGCCGTGGTGCGGGTGGCTAGTACCAGGTCAGATATATTTCAATTACAGGGGGGATGCGGCAGGGCTGCTCTTCTGTCTCCCCTGCAGTTAGCTCTTGCCATGGAGTCTCTGGCTGTGTGTGTGATGATGGACTCTCAGGTGCGGGGCTTTGAAAGGGGGGCAGGACTCTCCGATAGAATAGCCTTTTATGTAGATGATGTCCTCTTTTTCCTTACTGTCCCAGATACCCCGGGACCCCATAGTGTACAAATGATGTGTATATTTGGGGAAACCTCAGGTCTTCACATTAATTTGTCCAACTCTACTGCGTTTTCGGCCTGCTCCACCCCCCATCATCATGGTTGGGCGTCGGAGCTGTGAACTGCTGCATGTGGGTTCAAATGTCTATGCATTTTCGTGACTCCGGATGTGACTTTGGCATGGACACATAATCTAGAACTGAAGTTGGCCCATCTGTGGGAGCATGTATGAGTTTGGTCTGTCTTGCCTCTGTCCCTGACTGGTAGATCTGCCATTTTTAAAATGGTACCACAACTACGATTCTTTATCAATTTCAGAATTTTCCATATCATTTTCCACTGCACTCGTTATGAAATTTTATGTTTAAAGTATTTTTATTCATTCAGCGTGACACATCCAAACTTATATACAGCAGTATAAGATCGGCAAATGAAAAGGAGCAAAAGTCCGGCATGACACAACATTTTAGTATAAACGTCCCCCGCCACCCCAACGTCCCAATGCCCCCCCCAACTCCCCCCCCCCACCCACCCCACCCACTGTCCAGTGCGCTACTAACATGCAGCCTATCTCCCGAAGCTATAGGTAATTGGGGAGGAGGATCTCATCCCTCTCACTGATCTGGCGGTAGCGGGCTCGTAAGCCGCAGGAGGCGAAGGTATCTCGGACAGGTGAGCTCCCTGAACTCTGTGAGCAGCAAAGAGTGGAATGGTTGCCACAGTTCATTAAATTGCGTTACATCCCCAGCCACCACCAAAGACAATTTCTCCATACCCAGCACGTGCCAAAGTCTGTGGAGCCAGCCCGTTATCGTGGGTACTGTGTCTGTACGGCAGTATATCAAGATATTCTGAACTGCAGAGCCGAGTGCAATGGCGATCTGCCTGCCTCTTCTGGACTTGAGGGATACATTAGATCATTTGGGAGTCCTAGCAGGGTATATGCCGGGAAGCGCGGGAGCTCTATGCCGAAATGAGAATCAATTTCATCCAGCACTTCCTTCCAGTAGCCAGTTAAGAGAGGACAATCCCAGAGAATGTGCGTGAGCGTACCCCGTTGTCCGCACCCCCGCCAGCATGTGTCTGTCTTACTATGGTCGAACTCATGGATCCGCTCAGGCGTATAATACCAGTAAGTGGACACTTTAGTAAAAGTATCAGTGAGGCCCATATGATATGCTGAGTGGCGCGCTCTATAAGATATGTGGTCCCAGTCCTTGGGGCTCAGTGTCCTCCCAAGATCCCGTTCCCATCCAACTCTCCCTGGATTGTGGAAGTGTGTTGAGGGTAGTTGCAAAAACGTATACAGGTCCGAGATTAGTTTCGAGTCTGATGTACGGGACAACAGCCATCTCTCACACGGTGAGAGCATCCTATCCGCCACATCCCTCACCTGTGGCTGAAGGGCCCAATGCCGAACCTGCATATAACGGTGTCTCTCCGTTTCGGGGAGTGAAAATTCCAGCCGAAATTATGTGAACGGGATGACACCCTCGGGGCCATACAGGTGACATAATGCTCTGCATCCTGCCTGCCGCCAATGTGTGAAGGCTCCTTTCTCCATCCCAGGGGTGAAGGCAGGATTATCCACTAGCGGCGAAAGCGGCGAAGGAAATGTGGTGAGGTCATACCTAAGGTAGGTCGCATCCCAGACCCGCAAAGGTACCCTAGTAATGAAAGAGGCGTAGAGATTCTTAGGCCGGTGGGTCCGGTGTAGGAACGGTATCTCCTGCAGAGGCCGCCCGCCACCGCTTGGTCCTGGAAAAGCCAATGCTTATCCGACTCCCACCTGCACCATTCGACCAAGTACCTCAATTGCGTCGCCTGAAAGTATTTACGGAAGTCGGGAATACCTAGGCCTCCAGCGTCAGGAGACAAAAGGGAGAGGGTCCTGCGTAACCTAGGCTTTTTCCCCTGCCAAATGAAACGGGCTACGTCCGACTGCAACTGCTGTATCCACCCCTTCGTCGGCAGCAGCGGCAGGGCCCTGAATAAGTAGAGCACTTGTGGCAAAATCGTCATCTTGACGGCAGCAATCCTACCCAACCAGGAGAGGATGCCGCGATTCCAGCGGCCAGGCTCGTTCTTGATCTTGGCACCCAAGGCCAAGTAGTTGGCTGAGACCATGGCTGGCAACGTAGGGGCAATCTGAATCACTAAATATGGTATCGCCTCTGAGGACCAAAGTAACGGGAACCTGTTCTGCAAATATGCCTTAGTATCAGGCGCCAGGGAGATATCCAAAGGCACCTGTAGGAGAGTAGGGTCTGCAATCCTATGATCACCCCAGATTTTTGCTTTTTGCTTCACTGGTTTACGACTTCTCTGGCTGTGGGCCTGCTAATCAGACCCACAGCCTTGCTGTTCTCTCACTAAATTGACATGTGTACCTTAGGTGCATTATCCAATTGGTACTGGGCCACCTTATCAGACCCTGTAACTCAGGGCATAGGTGTACCCAGGGCCTACCAGGGGCTGCAGCATGTATTATGCCACCCCTGGCTGGCCATCTAAATCTGACACAACTGGCTGCACGACAGCTGGGGCAAGGTGGTGTAATCACCCTTTGCTTTAGATATAGTATACCTATAACTAACCCTAAAATGGACACCCGTATTCCTATCAGTCACTCCTATGGCAGGCCTTGACAATCCTGAAGGCAGAGTGCGTGGAATCGTGTGAGATGGTGCTCTAGCACGAGCTGAGCCCGTTTGCAGCTTGCGGAACCAAGTCCAAATAGCTGTTCCATGATAACGCGTACCATATACTCTTAAGTGCATTATAATCCTCGCGGTTATATGCTAACTCTGGTATCGCTTTATCAAAACATGTCGAGTAAGGTATCATACGAATTGGAATACTAACCCCTCGCCAATTCTGGCGACGGGGTTAGCATTCCAACCTTCTAGAGGGACACGACATGTATGTAACTGTGAACCCCGGTTAAAGTTAACTCAAGCCTCAGCATCACAAAATGGATGCTGCCACCACAGACACAAGTCTGACCTCCTGCTGCTGGGAGTCCTTCCAGCGAGGGAGGCTTGGACAAAGGGTTTCCTGTCAGGGGTGGTGCTAGCACCATCCCAGACAGGGTTTTGTGTATCCTGGGTAGGCAGGGCTTTAGAGGAAGGTGACTGCAAGTGGCACCCCGGTGCTCACTATGCATAGGCCGGCTAGAACCAGTTCCAGGGGCACACCAGCCCCTTACCTGGGGAAAGTCCGGCATGGGAGAGGGGTGTAACCACCCCCCTTCCTGGTCCCACCCATGGGCAGGACCTAGTCGCGTGCCAGCCCCTTTTCCTAGTATAAAGATAGGAGCGGGCCCCCTTCCAAATTAGATCATCTTTGAATCCTGAAATTACTTTCTACGAAAGGAACTCTCGACTTCTTCTCAAGATTTCTCCCTTGTGACTAAGGAGTAGTCACCCTGCACCCGCAGGCACCATCCAAGAACACTGCGGTTTGCTGCACGTCCTTCCTCCGGAATCCGACTGACCAGCAGGACGAGACCCGGCTTCCCTGGCACCTCTGACCACTACCCACATCGTCAGCTCAGCTGAGATCTGTGGGTGCGACGAGACCTCGAGGGACCGGCCATCTTCAAGACTGCACGACGCTTGCCCAGCACGACCACCGAGGGATCCTCGAGTGAGTGCTTTGGGGTCCGAGAAGCCCCAACCCTGAGCAGCTCCAGCACTGAAGTTCAGCCTCCCAGCCTCCACGAGACCTGCGTGGGGCCCTTCTGCTCTTTGCTGCTCACCGCGTTGTCTGGCTACTAGCCCGCTGGCTTGTGGCCTTCCCGACGACGAATGACGACATCAACACTGCTGGTCTGGTTGCTCCAGACTGGTTCTTGCTCCCCTCCAACAGAGGAGCACCCCGGACCCTCCCGGTCCACTCCAGACGCCATTTTGAGTCCACCGCGTGGGCTTGCATTTGCCAAGACTTGTTGCCCCAATCCTGGGTCCAGCGACGTCAACAGCAGATATCATCGTGGGACAGCTCGCACCTCCATCCTGGTCGCCGACAACGCCACCTGGTCCGTGAGACTGCAGAGCCCAGCGTCGCCCACTCACCTGGTCGAGGTGACTCCATCCGGTGCCATCCTGGTGCCCAGCTAATCACTAGCTAGTGATTCAGAACTTGGTCCCCTCTGCTTGCAGGTGTCTTCCATCTCCGATCCAGGCTTGGATCCCATCGAACTTCAACACTGGTCGCCTGCCAGCAACTTCTTCTTTCAGGCTCCATAGACTGCAACGAGGATTCCCGACGTCTTTCCAGACCTATGCATCCGCAGCCCCTGGGCTAGGTAACCTCGGCATTTCGGTGCCCCAGCATAGCCTCACTATCCAAGGGTCCAGATCCTTTTTCGTTTCAGCTCTACCTAGTCGGATTCATCCGATAACACTAACTTTGTAAATTCTAGCAACCATAGACTTTGTTCCGCATCCCGCGTGAGAGTGCACACTCTGCACCCGATCCCCCTAGGCCTCCTGCTAGTAATCTGAAGGTTCAGTAGTCAAGTCCTAGCGATCCCAAACCCTATGAGATTAGTACTTACCTGCTAGTAATTTCGCATTCCACTTTTAGAGTATATGGTTTTTCGTGCCCCTCGGGCATTTGTGTTAATTGTGCAACTTAAAGTATTTTCGTAAGAGTTTTGTTGTGTGCTTAGTACCCTGTCCTCATAAAGAGTCCAGGGCTGTTGTGATCTAAATATATACTGTTTATTTTCATAACACTTGTGTGGTGTCCTTTCACTTGGTGTTCAAGGGGTATATGTGATGGTATAACAGCTGGCTTAACACGCCCTCTAGAGTTTAGTCCGAAGACTGCTCGTATCCATGCTACTAGGATAGCTGGTCTATAAGGTTGACTTACAACCAATCATCAATAAGGGTTGTTTGGACTGATACAAAGTGCTCACTAGAATAGTGAACATTATATATCAGGCCAACTTCTCACATTGGTGAGCAGCGGTTGGGATTTGAGCTTGCTGTTGTTTTACCACACGTATCCTAAGAATATCATTGTGAAAGATCACATAAGTACCCAGGTACATATAACTTAGCTTAGAATACTCTGAGTTCTACTGAACCAGCTGTTGTAGTTCAACAAGGCTTAGCACACCTTGACTACAACTCTTAGCAAGGGATCAGTAGGCAAACAAATAGTGTAGGTAGGTGCATCACTTACACCACACTAGAAAAGCATGTCAGACAAAGGAGGAAACTCTGAGTCTCCCCTTGTGTCAGTTGACCCTCCACAGGTCATGTCCAGATATGCAGCTCTTAGCTTCCATGAGATGAGACAATTGTGTACCTCCAGGAAGCTAAAACAGGGTTCTAACCCTACCATTCCCTTTCTGATTGGTCTCTTAGAGACTTATGACGCCAGGAGAACTGCTAACCCAGATTCTTCTAATCCAGATGGGAACATGCCTCCCTTAGAGGGAACCACTGGTGATCCTGACCTCCACCTCCAGGCAGCAGATTATGCTGAGGAGGAGGAAGAAGAGTTATCAGGGGATGAGGCAGACAAGGGTCAGGTAGAAGTCAGTAGACTAACCAGGACCAACTTAAGTAGGCATGAGAATGGATTTGGGGGACCCCCAGGGCCACTCTCAGGCATGCTTAACATTGGTAATGGATGAGTTAGATCTCTATCCAGAGGCTCTAACAGATCCATTAGAACCAATGGCTCTCAGACCTCTTCTCACTGAGGGATGACATCCCCTCAGAGGAGAGAGCATGAGGCCAAGATGAGGGAAGTCAATCTGAGGATTGAAAGGGAAGAACTTGCCCTGGCCAAAGAGAGACTTGCCTTTTCTAGAGAGCAGAAATTGAGTGGGGTAGATCCCACTGGTGGCAGCATTCTCCCAAGAGAAAAAGACAGGAATTTAGACACTAGACACCTGAGTAAGATAGTGCCCCCCTTTAAACAAGGGGATGATATCCACAAATGGATAACTGCTTTGGAAAGGGCCTGCACTGTCCAGTGCGTCCCCCAGAGTCAGTGGGCAGCTGTCTTGTGGCTCTCCTTTGAAGGTAAAGGTAGAGATAAGCTCCTCACTACTAGAGCTGAGGATGCTAACAATTACCAAGTCCTGAAAAATACACTGATAGATGGGTTTGGCCTAACCACTGAGCAGTACAGGTTGCTGTTCAGGGACACCCAGAAAACTCAGTCTACACTCTGCGACTCTGGGCAATAGCTTGCTTAATCTCCACAACGGCCCCTCGCGGCGGGATGCCTGGCTTTCACCTTGTGGATACCCTGCCGGGGTTATATCACAGGGGAATACCAGGACGGGTTCCCTAAGCAAGCGCCGGGAAACCCTTTGTGGGTAGCTGTGCGCTATATAAGCTCAAATACATTTACATTTACAGGATTGGTCTGATTTTGTGGATTGTGCCACTAAGGCTTTGGAGGGCTGGTTGCTGGGCAGTAAGGTTACTGATTACACAGGATTGTATAATCTGATCATGAGTGAACAGATTTTAAACAATTGTCAGAACCAGTTGTTGCATCAGCACCTTGTTGACTCAGATCTGACCTCTCCCCAAGAATTGGGAAAGAAGGCAGACAGATGGGTCAGAACAAGGGTTAAGCAGAACCAGGGCCAGAACCAGGGTGGTCAGAAGAAAGCAGACCAGAAGGGTAATAATACCAAAGGTGAACAAAATGACCAGAAGTCTTCGACAGGTCCCCAACAAACCAAAGAGGGTGGGGGTCAGGCTTCCCAGAAGAAGAAGACTCAAGAAGGCCAGTCTAAAAGGTGGTGCCAATACTGTAAAAGTAAAACCAACTGGTTTAGTGAGTGCACCAAGAAAGGAGGG
This sequence comes from Lissotriton vulgaris, assembly GCF_964263255.1. Taxonomy (NCBI): domain Eukaryota; kingdom Metazoa; phylum Chordata; class Amphibia; order Caudata; family Salamandridae; genus Lissotriton; species Lissotriton vulgaris. The sequence continues at coordinate 586,968 of NW_028255144.1, forward strand.
CAAACTCCTGCCACTGCAGCCCCTAAGGCAACTGCACCCCCTAGTACAGTCAGTAGTGGTAGTGCACCTCCCAAGGGATTAGTTGGGTTAACCTTGGGTTCTGAGGGGTATGACAACTTAGTTGGCACACTCACTCAGGCTGTCCTTGTCTGTACAGGGGATGTGGATATATCCCCTGATGCCAGTCCCAATACTTTGGGCAAATACAGACAGACACCTTTTATCAATGGCAAGATGGCTCAGGCCTACAGGGACACTTGTGCCAGTGTCAACATGGTGACACCTAACTTTGTGGACCCTGGACAGATCATGCTAGGTCCAGAGTACCTAGTGACCAATGCCAGCAATGTCACTACCCACCATAGTATGGCAATTGTTGATTTCTCCTGGGGAGGGGTAAGTGGCCAAAAGAAGGTTGTTGTTAGTTCAGACCTCCCAGTTGAATGTTTGTTGGGCAATGATTTGGAGTCATCCCTATGGTCAGAAGTGGAGCAGAGGACTCACATGGAAATGTTAGGCTTGCCAGCACATGTGCTTGCTGTGACTAGGTCACAGGCCAGAAGATGCCCCACTGAACAGGTGCTGGATCCTGGAACAATGGACCAGACACCTTCCAAGAAGAAGAGCAGTAGGGTTAAGGCCTTCCCCCTTGCCCCAGGTTGTGGATCAAGTCTCAGAGGAGGCTGACCTCAAAGAGCTGAGGGAAACTGAGCCTAAAGAACTTGAACCTGATCAGGTTGAGTTTCTGGGTTCAGGGGGACCCTCCAGAGAAGACCTGGGGAAGGCACAGTTAGACTGCCCTTCCCTTGAACCCCTCAGACAGCAGGCTGCTGCTGAGGCTGCAGGGAACGCCACAGGTGCCCACAGGGTATACTGGGAAGATGGACTCCTGTACTCTGAGTCAAGAGACCCCAAACCTGGTGCAACCAGGAGGCTGGTCATCCCCTTGTCTCTGAGAGGTTTCCGTCTCACCTTCGCCCATGAGATTCCCTTAGCAGGACACTTAGGCCAGAATAAGACTTGGGACAGAATTGTCTCACACTTTCACTGGCCTCACATGAATGAAGATGCCAAGGAGTTTTGTCGCTCCTGTGTCACTTGCCAAGCCAGTGGTAAGTCAGGTGGCACAACAAAGACCCCCCTTATACCAATGCCTGTGGTGGGGGTGCCCTTTGAAAGAGTGGGGATTGACATTGTTGGTCCAATGGAACCCCAGACAGCATCAGGGCACAAGTTTATACTGGTGGTGGTGGACCATGCCACCAGGTATCCTGAAGCTATTCCCCTTAGGACCACTACAGCACCTGTTGTGGCAAGAGCCCTAGTTGGAGTGTTCTCCAGAGTGGGCTTCCCTAAGGAGGTTGTCTCTGACAGAGGTGCAAACTTCATGTCAGGATATTTGACTGCTATGTGGAAGGAATGTGGTGTCAACTACAAATTCACTACACCCTATCATCCACAGTGCAATGGGCTTGTTGAAAGGTTCAACAGGACCCTAAAGGGATGATTCATGGACTACCTGAAAAGCTCAGGCGTAGATGGGATGTCCTGATACCCTGCCTTTTGTTTGCTTGCAGAGAGGTCCCACAGAAGGGGGTTGGCTTCAGCCCTTTTGAACTTCTGTATGGGCATTCTGTGAGAGGACCCCTATGTTTGGTGAAGGAAGGATGGGAGAGACCTCTCAAAAAGCCTGCAACCAACATAGTGGACTATGTACTTGGTCTCCGCTCCAGGATGGCTGAGTATATGGAAAAGGCTTCTAAAAACCTTGAGGCAAGCCAAGAACTCCAAAAAGCTTGGCATGACCAAAAGGCTGTCCTGACTGTGTACAAGCCTGGACAGAAGGTGTGGGTGTTGGAGCCAGTGGCGAGGTCACCTACCTGGTGGACCTTGGAACTCCCAGGAGCCCCCACAGGGTGCTCCATGTGAACAGGCTCAAAGCATATGTCGACAGGAAGGACATGAGCTTGCTCATGGCCACAGATGAGGGACAGGAGGAAGAGAGTGACCCTCTCCCAGACCTGCTCACTCAGAATCCTGATGATGGGTCAGTAGATGGTGTTGTCTTTTGTGGCAGCCTCTCTGACCATCAACAGAAGGATTGCAAACAAGTTCTTCAATCCTTCAGACATATGTTCTCTCTGACACCCAGTCAAACCAATTGGTGTACCCATGAGGTTGACACTGGTGACAGCCTGCCAGTCAAGAGTAAAATCTACAGGCAGCCTGATCATGTTAAAGACTGCATCAAAACAGAAGTGCAGAAAATGTTGGAGCTGGGAGTCATTGAGCCCTCAGATAGCCCTTGGGCTAGTCCAGTAGTTCTAGTGCCAAAGCCTCACACCCAGGGTGGTAAGAAAGAGATGAGGTTTTGCGTAGACTACAGAGGCCTCAATGCAGACACTAAGACTGATGCCCACCCAATACCAAGGGCAGATGAACTTATAGATAGATTGGCTTCTGCCAACTACTTAAGCACATTTGACCTGACAGCTGGGTATTGGCAAATCAGGTTAGCTGAGGATGCCAAGCCCAAGACAGCATTTTCTACCCCTGGTGGGCATTATCAATTTGTGGTAATGCCCTTTGGTTTGAAAAATGCACCTGCCACCTTTCAAAGGCTGGTGAATCAAGTTCTCACTGGGCTGGATGACTTCTGTGCAGCATATCTTGATGATATAGCTGTCTTTAGTTCCACCTGGGAGGATCACCTGGTCCACCTGAGGAAAGTGTTAGAGGCACTGCAAGCAGCAGGTCTCACTATCAAGGCCACAAAGTGCCAGATAGGGCAGACACAGGTTGTATACCTGGGCCACCTTGTAAGTGGAGGCCAGGTTCAGCCACTGGAGAGCAAGATACAGTCCATCAGGGACTGGGCTCCTCCAACCACCCAGACTCAGGTTCGAGCTTTCTTGGGCCTGACTGGTTACTATAGGAAATTTGTCAGAAATTATGGATCAATTGTGACTCCACTTAATGAACTGACAAGTAAAAAGATGCCAAAGAAAGTTCAGTGGACAGCAGGCTGTCAAAAAGCATTCGATGACCTAAAACAGGCCATGTGCACAGCACCTATCCTAAAGAGTCCAGACTACTCCAAACCATTCATTGTCCAAACAGATGCTTCTGAGTTGGGTGTGGGAGCTGTTCTATCTCAACTGAATTTTGATGGTCATGACCAGCCCATTGCTTTTATAAGCAGAAGGCTGACCCCCAGAGAGAAAAACTGGTCAGCTATTGAGAGGGAGGCCTTTGCTGTGGTTTGGGCCCTGAAGAAACTGAGGCCATACTTGTTTGGCACTCATTTCAAGATTCAGACCGACCATAAGCCCCTCTTGTGGCTAAATCGGATGAATGGTGAAACCACCGACTTCCCCATATTTACTTTAAAGCCCGAGACCGTGCCGAACGCTGCCAGTTCTTCCATACAGGCCGGAAGTGATGTCCGGGGTGTAGCCAATGTGAAGATGACATCATCAGCGTAGAGACTGACCGCATGGGTAAATCCACCCATCCGTATCCCCTCCACTGCCGGCCGCGTCCGCACCCTTTGAGCGAGCGGCTCCATGTAGAGAGCGAAGAGCAAGGGCGAAAGTGGACAGCCCTGCCTGGTGCCTCTCTCGATGGGGAAGGCTGCGGAGGTGTGGCCGTTAACCCGGACCACTGCTGAGGGCTCCTTATAGCAGTTGAGGATCATAGTGCGAAACCGTTCTCCAATACCCACCTTCACCAGCACTTGTTCCAAGAAGGGCCAATGCACGCGATCAAACGCCTTTTCTGCGTCAACCGCAAGCATCATCCTCTCACCCGGAATCCGGGAAGCCTTTTCCAGCAGGTGGACCACCCGTTTTGTATTATCAGCCATCTGCCGTCCCGGAACAAAACCCGCCTGATCCGGGTCGACAAGGCCGGGTAGATGGAGCGCCAGGCGGCTTGCAAAAATCCCAGTATAGAGTTTCAGGTCGACATTCAGGAGAGATATTGGCCTATAAGATCCACAGTGTTTAGGATCTTTCCCCGGTTTGGGGATGACCGTGACGGAAGCCCTCAGGAGGTCAGGCGGGATGGCTCCAGGTTCCGCGAAAGAGTTGAAAAGGCGGGTGAAAATCGGGGTTAACGACCCGCAGAACGTCTTATAGAAGAGGGCCGAGTAGCCATCTGGACCTGGTGCTTTACCGTGCTTCAGTCTGGCAATGGCTGTCACTACTTCCTCTATGCTAATGTCCCTGTTCAGGTGGTCCGCCTGTAGAGGGTCCAAGGAGGGCAGAGTGACCGAGTCCAGGTAGGAGGTCATAGCCGGTACATCCGGCGGGTCACCCGCGTAGAGGTTTCCGTAGAACCCTCGGAACGCGGCTGAGATGCAGGCATCGTCTGTTACTGCACCGCCTGTGGGGTCAGAGAGTTCTTTCACCAACTGGCTCTGCCTAGTGGCCCGGAGTCTATTGGCCAAAAGTTTGCCACAGCGATCCCCCCCAGTATAAAAAGCGTGGCGCAGTCGGCGGGCCGCATATTCCGCCCGGTCCACATCTAAGGCGGCAAGAAGTTTCCTTGCTTCTTTAAGCTGCCGCCAAATCCTCGGAGCCCCAGTTCTGCGGTGGATCAACTCCAGCTCCCGGACTCTGTCAGTGAGCTCATTCCTCTTTATCCTGCGCTCCCTATTTTCGGCCGCGGAGATTGACAAGAACTCCCCCCGGAGGAACGCCTTCAAAGCTGCCCACTGGGTGGCTCTGGTGGTATCTGTGTTGTCATTGTGCGCCAAATATTCACGAAGTACCTGCTCAATACGGTCCATTACCGTTTTCCTGTGGAGCAGAGTATCCCGGAGGCGCCAGACCCTCGCCGGGGCGGCAGACAGTGGCAAGCAGAAGGAGGCCTCAACAGGGACATGATCCGACAAGGAAATAACCCCCATGTCCACGGCAGACACCAGGAGGTGATCAAGCCTCGCGTAGGTCTTGTGCGCGTGGGAGTAGTAGGAGTAATCCCTGTCTACGGGGTGCTTATGACGCCAGAGGTCCTGGAGGTCCACCTCCGCAAGTCTAGCCTTACAACCAGCTGAGAATTCCCCGACTTGCGGGGAGCGCTGCGCCGATCTGTCGACTACCGAATCAAAGACCATGTTAAGGTCTCCCCCGAGGATAACATGCCTATCCGGCGAGGCCGAAATCTCTTCCACCGCAGACTGCAAGAACCGCTCCTGTTTATCATTGGGACTATAAAGGGAGCCTATCGTGAATGTAATGCCCCCCACCCGAAACCCATGTGCCAACATCCTCCCTTTAATTTCTGCAAATTTGTGGATGTGCTCCCCTCTGAAATGTCGAGCCACTAGAATCGCTACCCCGACTGTCTTGGTAGTACCGGAAGAAAAGAACTGCGTCGGAAATTTACAAGAGCGTAGCCTATGTGTGTCCTGTGGTAACAGGTGGGTTTCCTGAAGGAGGCATATGTCCGCTTGGGCGTTTTCTAACAGGGAAAGCACCGCTCGCCGCTTAACGGGATTGTTCAGACCCCTAACATTCAAGGTCACGATTTTAAAGGTATGAGGAGGCATAGGAGGAAATGTGTGTAAAGGCGCAAGTGTCCTGCGTGGTGATCATAGTGGGCGGGCATACTCCCCCCAACTCAAACCGCAAGTCAGTCTCCCAACAACAGTATGCAAAGCCTCTTCCCCCTGCGCAGCGCGGCCTAGTACCAACCACCTGCCCCAATGTGACCAGGTCTCCCGCCACACACCCGCCAACCCCACAATCCACCTCCCCGTGCGCCTCCCCATCGTCACAGAGCAAGACAAGGTGGAGAAACTTAGGCAAGGCAACAAATCTTAGCACAGCGCACTGGACAACTCCTTCCCCCACACCCAACTCCCACGACCCCTCCCGGTACCCCAACACCCCAAAACAACCCCTTCCAAACCCAAAACACTGTCCCCGTCCCCCCGAGAAAGGAGTCAAGGAAACCATTGTCCAAGGCCGGCCCAAAAAGGCAAGTCTATGGAAAAGTCTCGAAAGTGGACATCCAGCCACAACACCACCCTCGCTCCCCCCGCACCCCCCCAGTCCCCCAAACCTGCAGCTCAAAAAAGAAGAAGCGATGTCGATCTCCCCCCGGAGAATTCCTAGGCGGTCAAAGCAACCTCTCCTGTCGCCGTTTCTCTAGCGACCTCTCGCACAGCATTATCCATTTCAGCCTGGATAGTAGGCGAGTCCGGTCTCACTGATGAAGTCGAAGACCTGCGGCCAGGGACCGATTGCCAGCCTTCCCTGGTGATCCGGCGACGACGTGGAGTGGGGGCATCTTCGTCAGTCGCCGTGATGCCCAATACAGTACAGGTGTGCTGAAGGGAGCGCAGCTGATGCAATATTCCGTTCCAGCGGAAGATAATACGAAAAGGGTGGCAACAAGAATATTGAATGTCATGCTCCCGCAAGAAGGCAGTCACAATTTTAAAGGACTTGCGTTTCTGTAGGGTGACCACTGAGAGATCTTGAAAGAGGGCCACCCTATGGCCTCTGAACTCCAAGGAGGGCTTAGTGCGAGCCACCCTTAGAATCCTTTCCTTCAGGGGATAGTCCGGCAGGTAGGCCAGAAGATCGGGGGAGGCGCCGGGGCTCTGCGTCGTGGGCCCACTCTATGTGCCCTATCGATCCTGAGAGTAAAGTCTGTCGGCTCACCCAGGACTTCCCGGAACAGATCCTGCAGGTAGGTGGCCGCGTCTTCCCCCTCTTCTCCGAGCGGAACGCCCCGGACCCTGATGTTGTTCCTCCGGGAACGGTTCTCGAGGTCCTCCACATGGGATTGTAGATCAATCTGCTGGTCCCAGAGCCTGATCACTTACTGCTGGAGCTGTGTGAGTTCCTCGTCCCGGGCATGTCCCGCTTCTTCCACAGATGAGACCCTTTCTCCTAGGCCATCAACCTCTCTCCGGACCTCTCGCACCTCCCCCGCCACTTCCTGCTTGAGAGTCTGGAAGTCCTCTCGTAAGGAGCTAAAAAGTGACTCAAGGAATAACCTGGTAACTGGCGGCTCCCCTCCGCTCGCCCCCTGTGAACTGCTAGACTGACTTGGGGAGGGCTGTCCGCGGTCTTGCCGTGCATTGCTCCTGTTCAGCATTTCCGGTAGGGTGCGGTCACCCTTCCTGCTCCCCTTGTTGCCGGCCATCTTGGGCGCCGAATGGAAGTGTTCAATCCTCACCAGCGACAGTAGCGTTCACTACACCGCCTAGCTACCCGCTGGGTGACCGCCCTAACTGGTTAGGCCGTCCGTCCGCTCCTGTGGTGCAGTCCAACACCCGTTCTCCACCCCTCTTGCTCCTCGGGCGTCAACTCCTGCCAACTCCACCTCAGTGCTAGGCCGGTGGAACATAGCTTCCAGTCCAAAATGGCGTCCACAATCTGTAGCACGCTGCCTCGCAAGTGGCTCCCGAGCGGACCCCAATCCGTTCACAATAAGGGAGCCAACAAGTCACCGCGGCCAGCCACTTCAATGGCTTCTGAGACCCCACTGGGCCCGAGTTGCACCGCCAGGCACACACCACCTCCTGTTTGGCTTCAGCGGGTGGGACAATCTCGTGCCCCGAGCCAGTCCAGGCAGGGCCCCCGAAATCCTCGGCACCGCTCCAGTCCCACCCACGGCTGTAAATCGGCCGTTCTTCTTGGCGGGGCACCAACTTCTCGCCGCCTCGTTCGCTTTCGCTCAGCGCCACAATCAGCGGCTCCGCACTGCAGTAGTGGGCGGACCCGAGCTGGTCCCCGCTCCTCTCCAGGCCGTGCCGGCGGCCTCCGCGCAGCACCTCAGGCTCGAGTTTACTCACAGGGCGGACCCAACGGCACTTCCGGTCGGGCCGCAGCTTTCGAAGGTCGCGGCTCGGCTTCCACAGTCCGCTAACAATGCCTTCTGGTGCGCAGACTTTCCTCCCAGCAAGGTCCGCTAGTTCTCCACTGCACCCGCCGTCGCCGGCCAGCGACGATGGGGGGAGATCAGCAGTGAATAAGGTGCTCAGGGGCCTGGGCCGGAGAAGCTCGCCGAGGTCGCGTCCTCCTACGCCGCCATCTTGGCCACGCCCCCGTTATGAAATTTTAACTCTATTTGTACCGCTTTTCTTTGTGAGGGCGGGACCCCTTGTATTGCCCTCAGCAAATGTTTTCAATCCGCTTATGGAGGGGCCATCGCCATGGCAGATAACAAATAGTATTATCATGATTCTGATTTGCTGATTGTCAATAACTGGTGGCATGACCTCCAACAAGGAGATTTTGCCTATGCCTCTGAGAACTGGGCGATGGGGGACACCCTGCTCATATCATATTTATATGGTAAGGGTGATACTGGTGATTCCCCCCCCGCAACCGGAGTGGTCCTGAATTACTGGAGAACTTCTCTTCACCAAGTGGGATGGTGGGGGAGACTGACAGAGTGGACGCCGTTTTGGCAAGATCGCCTGCTTCCGCAGGTGGCTACGCCTGAAGTGTCACGGAAATGGGATTTAATAGGGATGTCTACACTGTGTGACATTATGGATGGCACAGTCCTTAAGTCCTTTCAAACCCTACAAGTAGACTATCAGCTACATCGCAGCCAGTTCCATAGATACATGTAGCTCTGCCATGCGTTGACTCCTTATATTGCAGTTCTGCCCGATCTCATGGCATTTAATCCACTGGACTGCAAACTTAGGGGGTCATTAGGATCGCGGACGGACCTGAATCCATCCGCAACCCCAGAGTAGGAGGGAACGTCCGCATGGGCAGCGGCGTTCCCTCCGTGCCGATTAGGATGTGACCGCCAGGGTGGTGGTCACATCCTCTATCTTTAACATTGCGGCGGGTGCAGGTCCAAGCTGCACCCGCCGCAATGTTAAAAATGCATGCACCATATTTACGTGCAAAATGCGGCAGGCACCGCGTGGTGCCTGCTGCTTTGTTCGCGCAAATGCAGGGGGGTAGCATAGGTACCCACCATATGCACCCCCCACCCCCCTTCACCCATTGGGCCCGCAACGGGCCCCCGAAGTGAAGGTCCGTATGCTTTTCCACGGCGGAAAAGCCGCCGCGGAAAAGCATACATTTTACACCATCCTAATATGGCTGGCGGTGTCTGATAGACACCGCCAGCCATGTTACAGGCTGCGGACGGATTTCAAGACCCACCGCCATCCTAATATGGCGGTGGTTCTTTCGAGGCTCCGCAGCGGTTTTCCCGCATCCTCCGGGCCGGCGGTGGCTTCCGCTGGCCCGGAGGATGCTGGAAAACCGCTATCATAATCGGCCCCTTTTTATGGGAGACCTTGGAGATCGCAAGTTTGCGAAGATATATCAGATGCATCTTTCTAACCATCCTGATGCCTATGGCAATCTCCGAGGGGCAAGGGAGGATGATGTGGGAACCTTGTAGGACGAGGATTGTACTGAAGCATTAGGAGCACCTTGAACGGTGTTCATTGCCTCCAGGCTTCGAATGAGTTTAAATATCTCCATATGGTAAACTTTACACGTCATCGCCTCTGGTGAATGGGGGTAATCACGTCCTACACATGGTCAGACCTAAAAATAACAGCAACGGTTTGTATCTGTTACTGCCCAGTGTGTCTGTGATATGTAGAAGTGCAAGTTTCAGGTCCATCCTCACAGTCCAGGACAGACACTCTCCCAAACAGGCTGTAAACACACTAGATAACGTATAACAGCTGCATACTGTATGCAAAATCGTGCCATCCCAAGTGCTACATCTTAAGTGGGTTGAGGACGTGGGGTTGTAGGCATGGCATACAGGGAAGTGTGCCATGTCGACTCTCACTTTGTTCTGCACCAAAATATGCAGCCTGCAAAGGCAGTGTGTGAGTCTAAAGGTACAGGACCTCTAAGAGTGGCACAATAAGTGCTGCAGCCCATAGAGGCCTTCACTGGTCACAGTGCTCTGGGTACCTGTGGTGCCATTTACCAGGGACCGACCTGTGGCCAGAGAGTGCCAGTTGGTTTTGGTTTTCAATGCAGTTTTAGGGAAAGAACATAGGCCTTGGGTAACTGATTAGCAGGAACTCAGGGCACACTCAAAGTACATCCGAAGTTCAGCAAAAAGTAGGGGCAACCATGCAAAAAGAGGGATCTCCCCCCCCCCCCCCCCCCCCCTCTCCAAACGAAAGAGGATGAGACTAACCTTTCCCTAGAGAGTCTTCATTGACTAAGTGGAAGAACTTGGAAAGTCCATCTGCATTGGCATGGGCAGTCCCAGGTCTGTGTTCCACTATAAAGTCCATTCCCTGTAGGGAGATGGACCACCTTAACAGTTTAGGTTTTTCCTCTGCATTAGCCACTCGAGATGTCTGTGATCAGTTGAACTAGAAAATGAGTGCCAAGCAAGTATGGTTCTCAGCTTCTTCAGGGACCAAACCACAGCGGAGGCCTCCCTCTCAATTGCACTCCAACGCTGCTTCCTGGAGAGAAGCCTTCTGCTTATAAAAGCAACAGGTTAATCTTGGCCTTTATCGTTGGTCTGGGATAGGACCGCTTCTATCCATAGCTCAGAGGCATCAGTCTGCACAATAAACTCCTTGATATAGTCTGGAGTTTTCATAATTGGTGCTGAGCACATTGACTCTTTCATGGTGTCAAAAGCCTTTTGATAACTAACTGTCCAGTTTACCTTTTTGTGAATTTTCTTGGAGGGAAGTTCTGTGAGGGGAGTCACAATAGACCCATATCCCTTCACAAACCTTCTGTAGTACCCAGTCAAGCCAAGGAATGCCCCGACTTGGGTCTGGGTTGTTGGAGCTAGCTGCCCAGTCCAGGATGGCCTGGATCTTGGGCTGTAGGGGTTGCACTTGGCCTCCAACAACAAGGTGGCCCAAGTATACCACAGTTCCCTGCCCTATCTGGCATTTGGATGCCTTGATAGTTAGGCTTACAGTTTGCAGGGCTTTTAAAACCTTCCCAAGGTGGATCAGGTGATCCTGCCAGGTAGAACTAAGGACAGCAATATCATCTAGATAACCTGTACTAAAGGATTCCAACCCAGCAAGAACTAAGTTCACCAACCTCTGGAAAGTGGCAGGGGAGTTCTTCAAACCAAAGGGCATAACAGTAAACTGATAATGCCCATCAGGGGTGGACAATGCTGTGTTTTCTTTTGCTCCTGGTGCCATGCATGCCAATCTGTTAGAACCCTGCAGTTAAGTCAAAGGTACTTAAAAATTTGACTGCACCCAATTTGTCTATCAACTCACCTGCTCGTGGGATAGGGTGAGCATCTGTCTTGGTGACAGAGTTGAGCCTTCTATAGTCCACACCTCATTTCTCTCTTTCCACCCTGGGGATGAAGTTTGGGGACCAAAACCACTAGGCTAGCCCAAGGGCTCTCAGAGGGTTCAACAACTCCTAACTGCATCATCTTGCTGATTTCAGCTCTGATGTTTTCCTTGACTTTATCAGACTGTGGATAGATTTTGTTCTTGACAGGTGCACTGTCACCAGTGTCCACATCATGGGTACACCAGTTTGTCTGACCAGGGCTCAAGGAAAATAGCTTAGCATACTGCTGCAAGACTTGCTTGCAATCAATCTGCTGTTGGGGAGTGAGGGTGTCTGAAAAGGCAACTCCATCCACTGCCCCATCTTTGAGTCTGTATGAGAGGAGGTCTGGGAGAGGTTCACTCTCTGTCTCCTGATTCTCATCAGTCACCATCAGCATGGTGATGTCAGCCCTGTCATGGAAAAGCTTAAGGCGGTTCACATGGATCACCCTTTTGGGTCTCCTGCTTGTGCCCAGGTCAACCAAGTAGGTGACCTCACTTTTCTATTCTAAGATGGGGTACGGGCCACTCCATTTGTCCCGGAGAGCCCTTGGTGCCACTGGCTCCACAACTCACACGTTTTGCCCTGGTTGAAATTCTACCAGTGCAGCTTTTTGGTCATACCAGTGCTTCTGAAGCTCCTGGATGGCCTCAAGATTCTTGGATGCCTTTTCCATTTAATCAGCCATTCTGGACCTTAGGCCTAGTACATAGTCCAAAATATCTTGTTTGGGTTCTTGGAGAGGCTTCTCCCAACCCTCTTTAACAAGAGTTCGACTGGAATTTGGCTTACAGCACCAGAAATTCCAGGTAATGAGTAGCTTTGTCAAACTTTGTCATAAATTCCGCTGTTCAAACCCGGACACCCTGAACAAATTATGCTGGGATGAAATTAAGCACCAGATGAACTTAGAAATACCGAGCTCATGGGGAAGCTTTTTGAGAACAGCTTTGACCGAGCTGGAACTACAAACAGCGTGGGAAAACGGGGAAGACAGAGTAAGCTTCGGCAAAGTCGTAAACGCCGCAGCTAAAAAGAAATCCTTGCTGGCTGACAAAAAAACAATCTCCAAGCGCCGGCATGGGTGGACAGTCATCAACTCATACAGAACCCTAAAGCCCCAAAATTATCTATCCGCTCACTTCAGCTTGCAATTAAAAAAGAGCTTTACAAACTTCCGCATGGGCTTGCACGACTCAAAAGACCTGTATCCAACTTGGAAAAAGCGCTATCAATCTGCAAATTGTCGATTATGTGGTTTTAAATCAGAATCTGTAACCCACTTATTATGTGCTTGTCCAGCAGTCCTGGAACAGAGGAGACAGTATTTAAAATTAATTTTCAATGAGTCGAACATCCGTTCATGCAGACAAGCAGTGATAAGCTGGCTGGAAGGCGCTTCCATTATCTTGGTCTGCAGGGGCGTCAAATTCATGACAATGATCAGAAACCTCTTACGGCAAGCAGACGGAGAGTAAACAAAAAAAGCAGGATCAAAGTCACCTTCAATAGCCGACCAATAACATTAATGAATGGACAGCATGCTTACCAGCGGCTAGCAGCAGGTCGCAAATAGTGGTGTATGAACATTAAAATTTGGAACACTGGGGATCATACTATGCAATTATCTTTTCCAAAAGGTCCCCAAATTTTTAAAAAGAATCATATATCCATTTATATAATTATGGAATCATGTCAAAAATTAGTTGTATTTATAAATGTAATGAAATTTTACTACGTTTTTA